>NC_052051.1:75650485-76309235 GCF_903992535.2 Arvicola amphibius
CTTCACCCAACTCAACCATCTAATTCTCTTTCCCTGGGCAATCCAGGTATTCCTCTTAGAGTCCTCTTTGTTACCTAGCTTTTCTAGAGTTGTGGATTGTAGTCAGGTTATCCTTTCCTTTATATTTAGTATGCACTTAAGTGTGAGTGTATATCATGTTTGTCTTCCTGAGCCTGGATTACCTCATGCAGAATGTTTTTCTAGTTCCATCAATTGGCCTTCAATTAATTGCATCATTGTTTTTTTTTACAGCTGAATAATATTTCACTGTGTAAATGTACGACATTTTCTTCTTTCAATCTTCAGTTGAGAGGTACCTTGGTTATTTTTATGTTCTGGCATTACAAAAAAAAATGCTGTTATGAACAACTGTTGAGCAAGTGTCCTTTAGGTATGACTAAGCATCCTTTGAGTATATGCCCGGATTGTTTCTCTGGTCTTGAGGAGATGTATTCCCAGTTTTCCCGATAAACCACCATTCTGGTTTCCAAAGTGGTTATACAAGTTTGTACTAGCAGTGGAGAAGTGCTCCCCTTACTTCACATCCTCTCCAACATCCTTGCTTCAGTACTTTTGATCTTAGTCATTCTGACTGGTGTAAGATGATATTGAAGAGTCGTTTTGATTTGCATTTTCCCAAGTATTAACAATTCCTTTAATGTCTTTTGGCCATTTGAGATTCTTCTGTACCTGCCTTCTCCTTTTCTTTGTTTTTCCAGACAGGGTTTCTATGTGTAGTTTTAATGCCTGTCATGGAAATAGTCTTGTAGACTAGGCTGGCCTCAAACTCACAGAAATCTGTCTGTTTCTGCCTCCCAAATGCTGGGATTAAAGGAATGTGTCACCACTGCCAGGCCGTGTGCCCTTTTTTAATTGAATTAAATTGTATTTTGTTGTCTAGTTTCTTGTATTCTTTATGTAATTTAGAGATCAGCCCTATCTCAGACATGGAATTGGTGATCTTTTCCCATTATATAGGCTGTCATTTTGTTTTATTTACTGTGTCTGTTGACTTACAGAAGCTATTCAATTTCAGGAAGTCACATTTATTGATTGTTTCTCTCAGTGTCTGTGTTACTGGTATTTAATAGGTAGTCTGCTGATCCCTTGCATTCAAGGCTATTTCCCACTTTCATTTCTATCAGGTTCAATAAAACTGGATTTATCTTGAGGTCTTTGAATCCACTTGGACTTGAAGTTTTTTTGTATGTGATAAATATGGATTTATTTAACAACCTTCTATATGTTGGTATCCAGTTATGACAGCACATTTGTTAAATATGCTTTCTTTTTTTTCATTGTACCATGTTGGTTCTTTGTCAAATCAGGTTATAGGTGTATGGATTAATGTCAGGGTCTTTGAATTTATTCCAGTGCTCAGGTGTCTGGGGGTTCATTGCCAATACCAAGCTGTTTTTATTACTATAGGTTGATGTTAGAATATATATATATATATATATATATATATATATATATATATATATGAAATGTGATAGCCAAATGAAAATCCAGAAACTATGACATACCAAAGTTAAATCAATATTATATCTATAAGTTAGATGAGTGCATAACAAATAATAAGATGAAAAGTCCAGCATAGATGAATTCCCTGATAAATTTCACAAATATTTTACTAACAAAAATCTCTTCAAATTCAATGAAGTAAAAAGAATGAAATAATCTCAAACTCCTTCTGTAGAGCCAGTTTACCCTTATACTAAACCTGGCAATACACATACATAATTGAAGGAAAATTTAATTTAATACACCCAACAAAAATAAATCTAGTATCAATAATTTCTTGCAAGTTACAATATCAGCAAATTACTTGCAAAATAAATTTAAGAACATAATAAGGGATTCATACTTTGTGAGCAAATAGATTGCATTCAATGAATGCATGCATAGTTTCACTCATGCAGATACATAAATTTAAAATAGGACATAAAGACAGAAACCACATGATCATCTCAATTAATAAAAGTCTTCTGATAAAAATGGAAATTTTTATTGTGTTAATGCCCTGAACAAACTAAAAATATAAAGAATGTATGTTACAATACTACAGAGTATATCTGACAATCTCATAACTGACATTAAATTAGAGAAATTGAAATCTGTAGAAGGAGCGGCAGGGCTGTGTCCCGCCACCCGGCTAGCTTTACCCAAAATAATTACATGGAAACTGTATTCTTTTAAAACACTGCCTGGCCCATAGTTTTAGCCTCTTTTTGGCTAATTTTCACATCTTCTTTTAACCCATATTTAGTAATCTGTGTAGCACCACGAGGTGTGGCTTTTTAGGAGAGATCTTAACCTGCGTCCATCTCGGAGAGGAGAAGCATGGAGACTCACTATGGCGACTGCCTGAAGCGTCTCCCAAACTCTGCTTTCTTTTTCCCACAATTCTGTTCTCTCTACTCCACCTACCTAATTTTCTGTCTCTTAAAGGGCCAAGGCAGTTTTCTTTATTAATTAACTAATGAAAGAAACATAGACAGATAACTCTCCTCCATCAGAAATCATTTTCACTAAAAATAAGGGTATAAGAAAAGGGCTCCACTCTCTCCAATTTTATTCTTACAGAAGTGTCACATGAAATAAAACAAGTGAAGAAATTAAAGTGATTTAAATAAGAAAGGGAAAAATCAAAGAATCCCTCTTTTCACACAATATAACCTTAAATCGTAAAAGCTCCTCAACTTTTACACCAGAAAATTCATACATGATAAACACATTCACAAAGACATTATAAAATCAACAACAAAACTGGGAACTTTTCAATGCAATGATAGGAGGTAAAGGAATTCTACAGTGAAACTGCCGTGTTTCTGCCTCCCTAGCACTGAGATTACAATCATTCTCCACCCTGTCACACTTTTTTTGCATGAGTGCTGGGCATTTGAATTCATGCCCACATGCTTGGATGAGAAAAGTTCTTCATTAATGAAACCATCATACACACACACACACACACACACACACACACACACACACATATATGATAAACATCCTACAATGAAAACAAATTCCGGAAATCCTGATTAGTCATCTAAGAGATTCAGAGAATTCATGTTTGCTATATATATAACACGAGTCACTAAATACAGACATAATAGCCCATTATTAATCTCTTCTGAATATATAGATTCAGAGACATAAACATAAGCAGAGCTAAAATATAATTCTATGTGCTCTCTTAAATATCTAATAGGTAACTCTCATGTTTTTGTGGTAAATATCTTTCCTGTGATTCCTTTTTTCTCTTAGGGACTTATTCTAGCTGAATGTCTACAACTGTAGGATGTACATATTCTAGCAAAGGCTTTTGGTGTCCCCACTGATGAAGCAAAGGAAGGGGAAAAGGTTACAATCAAACTGACTGTCAATGTCCTATATGCAGCAACTCCTTCTTGTGCTGATCCACTTCTTCCTGAAATGTGGGGCACTACAGAGTGTGGAGTGCTTGACCTACATTTGTGTTGTAAGGCAGCATTTGTTTCCAATGTTTTTTAATATCCCTGTGGTCTCCGGAATTGTGACATTACTTATGGGGATTTTTTTTTTTACCTATGTGTATTGTTTATTGGGAATTTCACATTATCTAGCCAATCACACCCAGTCTTCCCAAGTCCACCCCCACCTGTTCCCCTCACCAAATAAATCAAGAGAAAGAAGGAAAAGTCCAGTTTATGTTGCCAATATACTCACTGACATATGCTCGAATTCCCAGTATCCAGCTCCATATAGAAAATGAAACCTTCTGCACCTGCAACCTGCCTCCACAGGAATCCATAAATTGTGGAGAGCTACACTTCAGTGCGGTGAGCGAGCCCCGACCAGCGGGGAAAGATCACCACCGACACAGGATTCCTTCTCTGATCACACTTATTGAAGCGCTGCTTGGTTTGAGGGAGAGCTGGAAGCAGGGGGCCCCGAGCCGGGCTGGGGTGGCGGCTTATATACAGGAGGACAGGGCGTGTCTACTGATTAGGTGACGTGGCAGAAAAGGATTGGTGGAAACCTGTTGCTAGGCAGATGTGGCGCGAAAGTTCGCGCCACATACTTGTTTACTTAGCCCTCGGCGCCATCTTGTAATGGCGAAATGTAAGTGCGGCCGCCACAGTATCCCTCCCTTTTAATTTTATGACATTTAAAAGACAGTCAAGGCTGAGGTCAGAGGACCTTACCCTGAAATGTAGACATGTCCCGTTTTTCTCAGGGATGGAAAAATAAGCGGGAACTACCCAGATGCAATAGGTCATGATCTCTCCTGAGTGGATCTACTCAGTGCACTCTTAGGTGCAAAACCTCTGTCCAGGACAACACATCCCCAAGATTCAGGGGAACCTCATCGATCCCTCTTTCCGAGTGCAATGGCTCAATGGCCTTCGGGTGCAAAAGCAGGATTAGGTCAGGAGTCCTGTAAGATGCTGATCCAGCTTGGGGGGAGTTGCCGGCCTCCAGGCTGCGAGGGCACGTGCAATGGCCACCTTTTCCCGTTTCCTTACCCGAATCAGCCTTAGAATCAGAAACAACGCCAATATCACTCCCGAGTAATATTAATCCAGCACGCCAACCCCTGCCCATTCCTTAATATATGAAAAGGTATCTACCAGCCATCTGTAAATTCCCCCAGTGAAACCATAGTCGCCTGGGTTTGATTCAAAGCCCAAATCTTCAAACTAAAATTGGCTTGCAATTGTTCCAATTCCCTTGTCCAATTGCCATTTAGATATTGAGAAATCGCTCGGGATTCATTAAGGGTAGCAGTATAGGGGGTAACACACAAGTGCTTAGTACGATCCACACAACCAAAGGTAACTATATCAAACATTTCTAACATATTTCTTTCCACCAAATCAACTCTCTTATTTAACAATAAAATACCTGACATTAATTGATGGTTAATCTTTTCTTGTATATACATAGCGTCCGAGGTTTTTTGTACCACGGAATTGATAATAGTAACTGTCTGAACTTGATTGGCCATAGCTACTCCTGCAGTAACAGCCGCAGCAGCAGACACTGCAATAGCCGTCACAATAGTTGCTGTAATGCCAAAATCCCTTTTCCGGCGAACCAGGGTGGCTAATGGGAAGTTCTTACGATTGGCTTTTACAGGCAAAAACACAAAGGTAGGGATGCGCATAACAATCGCACCTGAATGGTAGAAATTCCAACATTGTGACAGAGAGCAATTATCCTTCTTGCAATCAACTGCAGTATTATTTGAACTCCCTGTAGTATTAAACAAAAGCCAGACAAAGGGAGGATCCAGGCAAACTCTGGTTTGCCGTAGAGTAGTATTATGTTTTTTCTCTACACTAGTTATATTAATTTCTTTAGAAGTGTGATTCATAATCCCTGTATAATTATTTAACATAATTATTCCAGAGCGAACAAATGTAGCAAATGGAGACAACTCAGTTATAGCTCCTCTGGAATTCATAAGTATCCACGGAGTAAAGGGTGATCCAACCTTATCATAAGTTTTCTTTTAACCTTAAAATGGTTAAGATTCCTAAGAACCCATCCAGAATTATTGTAAAACTTATCATATCGTCCTCTGCAATCCACAAATTCAGGGGGATAGCTCAAATCATTACCAGAGCATCTAGGGACAGACCAAGAAAAAATATTATTACTAGTATGATTACTATTGCCAACCTGTGAATCACTATTATTAACCTTGCTGACCTGTACCCAATTGGGCGTTGTAAGGTTGCAACTGATCCCATAAGTGGTAACATTAACAGTATCATTGGAACCGAATAGGAGCCAGATCCAGATTTAGCTCCAGATCTAACCTGAGGCAGGGCTATGCTAATGGCCTTTCTCAAAAAAATTGGGGGTATCTTCTAAAAATGGATCTCTAGCTACAGTAAGATTCATGGCATCTAGCAAGATGCAGTCTGAGATAGAAGTGCTCTGATTTGTGGTAAAACATAAAGTTCCTGCTAGGGGCACTACAGTTTGATTAAATTTTTGTTCCTGAGCATCCACCTTTTTGCAAACTAAGTTCAATTGGCAACTATCAACAAAAAATTGTGGCAATATTGTGGACTCATTGTGAACAGGAATTGGAATGGGCCATGTACGGGCCACAGCCCAGAAATAAGATTCTTCAGATTCAACTGGAACCGGTAGGTTCACCAACAGGATCAGGAGCAGCAACATCTCCTTGCTCTTCCTCAGGCTGTTCCAGTGTTGTCACGATTCTTGTCAGTCTGGTAGGGATCCACACCGGATCTGGCCGATTCTGAGGAAAGACACAAACAGCTCCCCTGGACCTCTGTATCACAGGGTCCGGTCCATACCATTTGTTTATCAATTACATCCTTCCATTTTAAACTAATTCTGTATTTCTGTGTCTGTGGTCCATATGTCTTTCCGCGGCTGAACGGCCATTGGAATCCAGGTCAGAAAATTAAATGTAAAGAGAGCGAGAGATATTCTATCTCGCGGGGATGCACCCTCGGCTATTCCCCCTTTTTGTTTTTGAAGCAATTCCTTAATGGTGCGGTTAGCCCTTTCCACGATGCCTTGTCCTTGTGGATTATAGGGCAAACCAGTAATATGATTAATTTCAAAAATAGAGCAGAACTGTTGAAAACTTTTAGAGGCATATGCCGGGCCATTATCAGTTTTTAAAGAATAAGGCTTGCCCCAAGCAGCCAGGCTTCTAGGCAATGGGGTCCTTACGTTAAGGACCTTTTCACCACATAACGGGGTGGCATGTATAACACCTGAACAAGTGTCCACGGAAACATGCAAATATTTTGTTTGCCAAATTCTGAAACATGAGTAACATCCATCTGCCAAAGGGTAAGTGGCTTTAACCCACGTGGATTAACCCCAATATGAGGCGGATGATGAAAAACCACACAGGAGGAACATTGTTTAACTATCTCACGTGCTTGGTCGCGAGTAATATTAAACTTAAGGCAAAGGGTATTTGCAGGCACATGAAACTTTCTATGAAATTGTTCAGCCGATTGCATAGGATCCAGGGCAACTAAAGCCATTTCCCTGGTAGCCCTATCAACCATATCATTAGCTTCAGTCATAGGTCCAGGAAGACCGGAATGAGCTCTAATATGACCGATAAAAAATGGTTTAGCACGTTGAACTATACAACTCTGAATTTGTAATAACAAAGATGCAACCATGCTACTAGGTTTAACATATGCAGCCACTTCCAGATGTTTTACAGCATTAACTACATAGCATGAATCAGAATACAAATTAAAAGGCTGATGGGGAAAGGCCTTAAAGACCTCCAACACTACTTGACACTCCACAACTTGGGGTGCTCCAGAGCGAAATTTCAGAGTAACAGGCGGGGAGCCATATACCATATAGGCTCCAATTCCAGTTTTGGACCCATCAGTAAAAAATAGTCAAGGCCATTATTCAAAGAAGAAGCACTGGTAATCTTTGGAAAATATACAACATTCTGTGCCATAAAGGACAGCAATTTATCAGACGGATAATGATTATCAATAACGCCTGAATATGAGGAAATCAATACGGCCCAATCATCAGTAGTCCCTGTCAAAACCTCAATTTGATCTTTGGTATAGGGCAATATTAACTTCTCTGGCATTTTTCCAAAGGAGGTCAAGCTGAACCTCACTCCCAATAATGCCTGTTGTGCCACTAAATCAGGATAATAGCTTAACGTGCGCGAACCAAGTGTATGACCATGTATCCACCAAATCGGGCCTGTCTGCCACAATACTCCAGTAGGATGACCAACAGTGCGCAGAATGCAAAGCAATAATGGTTGTTCTGGATCAAACTGAAGAACCTGCGCTTGTTCTATGGCCTTTTCCACTATCTTTAATGTTCTTTTCCTTTTGGTGTAAGCTCTCTAGGTGACGTTACATCAGGATTTCCTTCTAATATTGAGAACAACGGCTGCAAAGCTTCACGGGTATGGGGAGATATCCTCTCAGCCAATTTATATCTCCGAGCAACTTTTGAAAATCATTTAAAGTGCGTAAATGTGATGTGCGAATGCAAATTTTCTGTGGAAAAATCTGTTTTGGGGTAACACGGGCTCCTAAAAACTCTATAATACTTGTCTTTTGAATCTTATCGGCGGCAATAATCAGCCCCTTTTGTTTTAAGGATGCCTCCAGGGCAACTAATGCCTGTTCTAGCATATGCTCTTGTTTTGCTGCCAATAGGATATCATCCATGTAATGGATCAGCCTAACTTTGGGAAAACTACGTCTCACTGGTTGTAACGCCTGATCCACGTATAGCTGGCACATGGTGGGACTGTTGGCCATACCCTGTGGTAAGACCTTCCATTGATAGCGTTCATCAGGCTGTTCATGATTTATAGAGGGAACAGTAAATGCAAAACGATGTTTATCTAAAACATGCAAGGGTATAGAAAAGAAGCAATCCTTAACATCTATGGCAAAACAGGCCAATCTCTTGGTAAAGCACTTAAAAGAGGCAACCCTCTTTGGACAGATCCCATGAGTTGCATCTGTGCATTAACTGCTTCTAAGGTCATGCAGCAGCCGTCCATTTTCCTGACTTCTTTTTTATGATGAAAATAGGAGAATTCCAAGGAGACACAGAAGGTTCAATATGACCAAGCTGAAGTTGTTCTTTAACTAATATGTGTGCGGCCTGGAGCTTTTCCATAGGACAGGGGCCACTGAGGCACCCAACGGGTGTATCTGTGCCCCAGGGGATGCCGTAACGCATCATCAGTGGCCCCTAGGAAAAACCCAAGCCCTTCCGATCAGATTTGGGAGTGGGCAACACGGGGTCACTTTTCGTCCTTGAAGGTGAGCCCCCAGCCCTTTTCCTGGTACAAAGCCTTGTGTCTTCATGATATCTTTACTCACTTGAGAATAATCATTGGTAATTATCAATTTTAATTGTTGTTGTACATCCCTTCCCCATAAATTTAAAGGAAGGTCTATGACAAAAGGCTTGAAAAATGCCTTGACTGTGTTCCATCCTCCAATGCAATTGCTTAGCACTCATATCTGGAGTATTTTGATATCCTAGACCCTGTAGGTTTGTGCAGCCGTCTGTAACGGCCACCTCTTCGGCCAATCCTGTTTACGCATCACACTTCTGTCCGCTCTCGGTATCCAATAGGCCCGTAAAGAGCTTTCCTTCTATTTCTAGGGTACACATGGGGCGATCATCAAGTCCTATAGACAAGCATGCTAGCTCAACCCCAGAGGAGCCGAACCCTCGCTCGCCCCTCTCTTTCTCACATGCGGGAAATTTTTCATGGTCTGATCGAAGAATTAACAATTGTGCAATACGATCTCCGGGTGCAATCGAAATGATGCCAAACTGAGAATGACACATTACCTTAATAATACCTTTGTAGTCAGGGTCGATCACTCCAGGTAGCACTAATAACCCTCTAAGAGTACCGGAGGATCTTCCTAAAACTAGTCCCACTGTTCCTTCCTCTAGAGGTCCTGACATATCTGTGTCTATAGCTTGAACACCCATACTCTGAGTCAGTACCAATCCGGTGGTGGCACGGAGGTCCAACCCTGCGGAGCCTGTGGTGGCCCTTCTGATGACTGAGGTGGTCTCATGTTTGGCTCCTGAATTGCCCCATAAATTCTCGGGCCCTGGGGTAGTGGGCCCTTCTGCCCGTTTTTTGACATGGCTGATGTTGCATTAGGTATGGGCTGTCCATTGATATCCTTTACGGATCGACACTCATTCGCCCAGTGTTTTCCCTTTTTGCACCACGGGCATGTGCCCGGCTGTCTCTGACCTTGGCTCTTTTCATGTGTGCCTTGGGGGCAATTTTTTCGTATATGCCCCGGCTTCCCGCAATTAAAGCAGGTACCTGATCTTCCCCTGCCCCTGGAGACTGCTAGCATAGCAGCCGCTAGACCAGCATTAGTTAGAGGGCCGCCTATCTCTCGCAGCCTTAAGCCAAGCATCCAGTCCTTTATTTTTCCACGGCATGATGGCTCTCTTACTTCTTAGTAGCCTGTTCAAACACTAAGCTGCTGAACCAAAGGCATGGGCTTCTTCGGCTTCACCAAACACCTTCACCTGCGGCTTCCATCATGCGAGCTACAAACTCCGAAAATGGTTCAGTAGGGCCTTGAATAATCTTCGTAAGATTGCCCGTTACTTCACCTCTTTTTGGTATCATTTTCCATGCTCTTGTATAGATTTCATTAATTTGTTGATAAACCTCCACTGGATAGGCTGTTTGATTAGCCGTCCATTGCCCTTGCCCTAATAACATGTCTGCATTCCAGGGAGCTCGATTTGGCGTTTGCGCATTACTCGAGCCTGAGTGTGAGCAGCTTCTACTACTATATATCTATAATCTAGATATTGACCTGTAGAAAGGCATGCCTCTAGCAATTTCCCACCAATCTGTTGGTGTCATAGCTCTGGTGGTCAACCAAGTCAGTAATGTGCTGGGTTATCTGCGCATTAGCTCCATAAGTCTTTGCCGCTTCCACTAAATCTTTTAACTCTTTATAAGGGACTGGTTCATGATATCTTTGTTGATTTTGATCCTCAAAAACAGGAATACCCACTGAGGTGGATAATGCACAGCTAACTGCGCAAGAGTGCCCCTGTCAAGAAAATGGCAGCTACTCCTGGTCTGCGTAAGGAGGGGGAAACTCTCTAGTGGCACTTTTAGAGCTGGCCCATATCTCTCCTCCTCATAATGTGCATCTTCCTCCTCTAAGCTCTCCTCCTCTGCCTCTACCAGCTCCTCTTCAGCCAGCCGCAAGGCTGCGAATTCATCCAGCACCGGATACAGGGGAGGTGCTGAAGGTTTATTTATCTTAGGATCCTCCTTTCTTTATATCTTTCTTTTCCCCTTTTTGTGTTCCTTATTACCGTGCACTTTTCTTCAGTAGCCTCCGCTGTCCTTTGAACCTGCTTCTGAAAGGCTGTCCTGGTGTCTTGCCAACATTTTCCTTCCTTCTCTTAACTCCTCTACATTTTTTCCGTCTTCAACAGGAATGTACTAATCTCCAAAAAGGATAAGTTCCCTTCCTTAATTGCCCCTGTTCCTTGCTGCCTCCAAATCTTTGCCTAGCTTTCTCCAGCAATGCAGATTTAGATCCCCAGACACCGCAAACCACAGCGCCATGCGTCAATATCCCCGACAATCAATCACCTTTATGGTGGATTTCGAGATTTTTCAATCCTCTCTCCGTAGTTAACCGCTGTATGGGGATCTACAAAATCGCATGCACTGGAGACAGACTGATCGTTGCCCATCTTTGCTTACTTTTCTACAAGAGGCCTTACAAAAGGGCAGAAAAATCGCCTTATCATGCCACGGATTTACTTTCACTTTAGATGTTGCAGCAGCGACACTCCTCTCCTGGTCTATGACAAACGATAAAAATGCAAAAGGCATAAACCACTACAGCAAAACAACCACTGCTAATGCAAACCACAAGGACTAATTCCTCCAAGAAGCATACCTGAGGATACTTACCGCGCCGACCGCTTCGTGTGTAGAGTTCTGAATCCTCTTCGGCCCCCCGTGTGTGTCCGCCGAAGTTCCCGGGTTTCGGCACCAAGCTTCGGCGAGCGAGCCCCGACCAGCGGGGAAAGATCACACCACCGACACAGGATTCTTCTCTGATCACACTTTATTGAAGCGCTGCTTGGTTGAGGGAGAGCTGGAAGCAGGGGGCCCCGAGCCGGGCTGGGTGGACGGCTTATATACAGGAGGACGGGGCGTGTCTACTGATTAGGTGACGTGGCAGAAAAGGATTGGTGGAAACCTGTTGCTAGGCAGATGTGGGCCGCGAAAAGTTCGCGCCACATACCTTGTTTACTTTAGCCCTTGGCGCCATCTTGTAATGGCGAAATGTAAGTGCGGCCGCCACACTTCAGCATCTTTATCATAATCTCAGCACTCAGAAGACAGGTGCATCTCTTCAGTGTGAGTTTTAGGCCAGACTGGTTTACAGAGAGAAAAAGATAAATCCTGTCTCAGGAAATAAATAGATAGATAGATAGATAGATAGATAGATAGATAGATAGATAGATAGATAAATAGATAAATATAATAAACATCAAAGAAAAAAAAAGTACATTAGGCTTTTGTCTGCTATGTAAATATCTGTCAATTTTAATGATGGCTATTTCCACATAGCTATAGAGTGGTGGTTGTAAACCTGAGTGTTAAACCAATCTTTCAAATGGGTAGCTTAAGACCACCGTATATCATATATTTATATTATAACACACATCAGTAGCAAAATTACAATTATAAAGTAGTAATTAAAATAGTTTTATAGTTCAAGAGTCAGCACAACATGAAGAATTGTATTAAGGGGTCACAATGTTAGGAAGTCTGAGAAGCACTGCCATAGGGCATGCTATGGTGGTTTTATGGTATACAATATGAGTGAGTTTACTTTTTGAAATACAGTGATGGTGTCTACTCCAACTTCAATACTGGGTTCCAAACCTGTGAAAATTATGGATCATTATTCTATGTAAGAATGATCTTGTCATACTATACAGTGGGAAATAAAAATGACATCTATCCATTTGCAGGCAAATGGACAGATGTAGAAAATATATTGAGCGAGGAAAACCAGACCTAGAAAGAAAATTATCATATATATTCACCCATAAGTGGCTTTTAAACATAAAGCAAAGAAAACAAGCCTACAATCCACAATCCCAGAGAACCTAGGCAACAATGAGGATCCGAAGAGAGACATACGTGGATCTAATCTACATGGGAAATAGAAAAGGACAAGATCTCCTGGGTAAATTGGGAGCATGTGAACTATGGGAGAGGATAAAAGGAGAGGGGTGGGTAATGGAGGGGAGCAGAGAGAAATGAATGCTCAATAAAATCAATTAAAAAAAAAAGAATGCTTTTGTACCATGCCTATAACACTGGTGAATCTACCCCCAACCACAGACCATGGATTGCCTTACAAATATACTTCAATATTCTCCATGTTCTGCCATCCCAACTCTTGATGCGGCAGAATTGAAATAACCAAAAATCGTCCTTTTAGAATAAATCAGTTTTAATAAAAGGAGAAAGAGGGACACTTACAAAGCCAAGGCTCCAGCGAAGCAGAGGCTGACGCGGGGGGGGGGTGGAAACAGGGCGGCTATCTCCCACCTGGCTCCTTTTCAGGGTACCTCTCTCCCCTGGGGCAGCTATGCCCCTGAACTCAGGGATTGGGCCAGCTGCCCCAATAAACTCTGAATGTTCTCCAGGGATCTCATTTCTTATTCTTACAACTGATTTCCATGGTTTAGTCACAGTCTTCCAAACTTCAACTGCTTCTTTGTTTTGTTTCTCTTCTAGGGAAGTAAAGATGATTGGTAGCTACTTTGTAACTCCTTTGAAATATCTTCTGATAGTGAATTCTCTTGTATCTTACTCTTACCTCAGATTTTGGCACAAGTAATATTAGTTGGTATAAGAATGGGGTAGAATTTCAAAAAATCAAAGAATACTGATTCATTTATGATTATAATACACAGTTACCATTCTACAGGTGTGAAAACAAAGGCAGAGAGGCAAAGCAATTTTCTAAAAGCCTCATAACTAGCATCCAAGATGATTGCATTTAAAATAAAAACTCCCTGGGTAAAATCCATAATCAAAACTGCTATAGTATACTAGCTAGAAAAGTTGTAAATCTTTTTGAAGAATCAATGTTGCTTGAAGAGTTGAGGGAAACATTACTTTTATATTAAAATAAGCAACGATATATTATGGAGCAAAATGTAAAATAGTGAATTTTTTATATGAGAAAGCAAACTTCAAAGAATGTCTGTTCTTATATCTGGCTTGCTGTAGGCTAATACACTTGATTTCAGGGTGGTATGCATTCTCTATCCTGAACTGATTGGACATTTCAGGGAAAAACATAAATTATTACATTACATAAGGTTTTCCCATGGTTTTATTGAATTTATTAATATTTATAAACTTCTCTTAGGCATGCATTTAGACCAAAGTCTTCAAAATTTTTAGAAAAATGAAAACATATTGAATCGATATAAAACTATGTAATGATGGTTATATTGGAATACTTTGAATTATCTAATTTACTATAATTTTAATTTCTCAGATTCTCAGAAGTTACAAACACTTGTCTAGATTTAAAAAGAAGTTCCAAAACTATTCCTGTGGAAACATGAACGCAAAAGTCTTTATAGTAAAGACAGTAAGAATCCCATCAAATTTCAACTTTGTATATCAGGGTGCACTCTGAGACAGTTTAGGTAATCTGGTCTTCCAGGACACTCAGCTCTTTTGTGCTTGTTATAGGGCATTTCCAGTGATTTTATCCTAATTTAAAGAAATTCAGCTTCTGTATTTTCTGGCTTTTCCAGTGGGCTTGTGTAATCTGAGCCTTTTCTAGGGAACACCATTGATCTCAGCTTTTTCACATTGGTCTTCAGTGTTTATTTAATCTTGGAGAGTGGTGATTCTTATGAATCTGGCCAGTCAGGAACTTGCTGAGGCTTCCCAGTCCTTTCTTCCTAAAACCTGAAGGGATAGCATCTAGTGTTTCCAGAAAATAAATGAGCTTCACTTAAGAATGAAATGTTTCATCTCATTTTTGAATACTCCTTCCAGGTTGGAATGTTTTTACTTCTGAGAAAATTGCTACAAAAATCAGCATAAAATAACATACATCCTCATCCACATCATGGTGCAATGTAGAAAGAAGGAAGATTTGAAGACCAATGTCATCATGCATAAATTTGGCAAATGAAAGAAAAGTTGTTTTCAGAGTTGTGAGTTGTGAACTTTAGGAAACACAAAACAATTGTTTTATTCAATTAAATGGTAAATATTTTTCTTTCTTGAAAGTTTTCTTGTTGAAGATGAGACAATATGTTTGAGAGAAAACTATAATTAATTGGTTTTTGTCCTAAATAATCAAATATTTCTCTGTTTTTTGCATCAATGTGAGGCTTGGACCTTTTAAGAGAAAATGAGAATATCTTATTTCTTTATTGCTATGTACTTAAATTCTTTGGAAATTTTATGCAGGTATATGATGGGATGTGATCACATGTCTACCCCAAATTCTCTGTAGCTCTCCCAATACCTTCCCTAGATCCATGTTCTCTTCTTTCTGCTGATCAGCACTGTCATCATTGTATTATTAATATTTTTGGTGTGACTAAACTCAATTAATTTTACCTGATGTGAAAGACCTTGAGGTCATCCACTGAAGCCTAGGCATATCCTCAAATTATAGATATTGATTTAAAAAACCTAATCTGATCTGTGTTAGCAATCTTGAAAATATATTGATTGGAGATTAGTCACACTCACAGAGAAAGAAAGAAGGACTTGATGAAGGGTGGTACACACAGAGTGAGAGAGAGAGGGACAGAGACAGGAAGAGAAGGAAAACTGTCCCTAAACATTCATAAAAACTGTTTCCAAGACTCTTCAAATATACTATAATCTTCAAATGTTAATGCTTTCTGTATAAACTGACAGATTCTGCCTATAACATATATATATTATGTATACATATACATATATATATATCTTCTCATATTTTAAATCACTTATAGACTGCATACAGTACCAAATATGGTACGAAAAACATAATTACCTGTTATGCTCTATTGTAGGTCATAATGAAAAGAAAGAGAGATTTTATGACCTGTCCTTCAAGAAGATACAATATTAGTTGATGCTCAACTGATATAGGTTTAGCTTTTTTTAGATCTCTCTGAAGATATTAATATACATACATGTATATACATGAACGTGAATAAGCAACTTAGTTACTTATATGTTTGCATATATGCACATGATGTGAGATGTCCTTCTTTATATTTGTTGATAAATAAAGCTGTTTGGGCTGGTTAGCAGAGTGAAGACAGGCGGGAAATCCAAACAGCTATAAACAGAGAGAATAAGTAAAGTCAGAAAGACACTATGTAGTTGCTGAAGGAGGAAGATTGCAGAACTTTGCCTGTTAAGCCACAGTCTTGTAGCAATACACAGATTAATATAAATGAGTTAATTTAAGATGAAAGATGGAATATGCCTACACTATTGGCCAAGTGGTGTTGTAATTAATATAGTGTCTGTGTTATTATTTGAGTCTGCGTGGCCAGGAATGATCAAGCAACCTTGGTTTACAAAGTGATGCAAACTGTCTGGTGCATGAATCTACATAAGACTTAAAACAAAGCTTAAGAAAAAAAAGGAAGCCTTTTTTTCCCACGAACATGGGAGCCAAGTACAGCTTTTTGGTAGCAGCATTTTATTTTCCCATAGGCTCTGTTGGCTGGCAGAAAGCCATTAAGATAAGTCTTCCTGACTCACCATTAGCAGCCAAAATTGCATGACTTTGTAAAGAAATGGTGATTTCCTGTACATGCTGGCAGCATGAACTCTGACTCAGGAAGTTCTACACTTAAATCTGTTTGTGAATAGTGAGTGTGATACTAGTGGCTCAATGGCAGCATAGAAGCATTGAATACCTGGAGCTGGGGTGGTGATCCTACCTTGGAGAGGCAGTGAACATACCTCTGTCAAGTTGGATGTGGTGGAGCCATCAGTCAAGACTGCAGAGTTAGTCCTAGCATCGCCCGCTTAACGTTTAAAAATAAGGCACTCCTGGTCAGAAAATGATTACAGACATACAAGAAAGACAGATTCAGACAAAAATAAACTTCTAAATGAATCACAGTGTCTTTTAAAAATGTACATAAGTTTGGTAGAAAGAGGAAATAGAATATAAACAAAATAAAACAAAGTCTTTGAAGAGGCAATAAAATTAATATAATAAAGATAGTCATAGATGAAAGGAGTAAAGAGAGTAAAAATTAAGCAATGTAAAGATGGAAAATACACAAAGATCATGGATTATGTATATTATTGTGTTTTCTTTAAAATTTTTGACTGCAGAGAGACATTTGTTTCTGGGGACTGTTAAGCTAAACCAGCATTAAGGTATCTTGACTTCAAAGTTTGGAATTAAGGATATGTTACTTTGAAAAAAATTTCTGCTTTTGTTTTCACAGGAGACAAGAACCTATGGATTCCTTCCAGACTAATGTGGCTTGATAGAACGAGACCCCTTTGAAGGTCTCCTGAAAATACTTTGCCCAACAAACAAAAGGAAGCAGTTTTGAGAAAACTATGCCCAAACTCCCAAAATAATTTTTTATAAATATTTTCATTTAAAGGGGAATATGATATAGAAATAAATATTTTATGTTTGTATGTACTTCAGTTTACTGATACAAATTCAAGGTCAATTTTGTTATATGTATTTCTGCTCTTGTTTAAGATATTGTATTTGTGCAGCTCATTTATTTATAATTAAAATTACCAGTTAATAGATAGGCATTTATAATAATTGAATTTTTTTCATATCAGTTAGGTTTTCTAGATATATAGAGATATATTTCAATTAGTTAATCTTCAACACTTCAAAGACCTACAGAATATGGCATTTAAAAGGTTTTAAGAATTTAGATTTTTTTTTTCTCAGCAGTGAGACATGTCTACTTCTGGTAGCTCCAATCTACTTCAAGTGGATGATAAGCATCGGAGTCACCTTATTTTGTCCACAGACAGGAAAGTTTATCTTCACTATGACATATTGGCTCTTAAAAGAAAAAAAGAAAATAAAACATAAGCACTCTATTAATTTATTTTCTATAGCTGTGAAAAAAATTATCTGTCCCAAAACAACTTGGAGCTGTGGGAAAGACTTTAGTTAGATTATACTTCCAACCATAGTCAGTCACTGAATATAATCAGGGCAGGAACTCAATGCAGGAAACTTTCAGGAGGAAATGAGGAAGAGGCCTTGGATAAACACTACTCGCTTGCTTGGTCAGTCTGCCTTCTTAAATAAGCAAGGACCACCTATGCATGAATGTCACTACACAAGGTGGACTGGACCTCAAGGAAATGGCCCACAGGGTTCCCATAGGCTAATATGTTTGAGGTCATTCTTTTTTTTTTTTTTCTCATGGTTTATTTTTTTATATTTAAAAATTTCCATCTCCTTCCCTCCTCCTTCCCCCTCCCTCCCCTCCTCCTCCCCCTTCCCTCCCCTCCTTCTCCCCCTTCCCTCCCCTCCCCTCCACCCATACCTCCCCTCCCTCCCTCTCAAGGCCAAGGAGCCATCAGGGTTCCCCACTCTATGCTAAGACCAAGGTCCTCCCAACTCCCCCCAGGTCCAGGAAGGTGATCGACCAAGCTGAGAAGGCTCCCACAGAGCCAGTCCATGCAGAAGAATCAGAGCCCAGAGCCATTGTCCTTTGCTTCTCAGTCAGCCCCCGCTGTTGGCCACATTCAGAGAGACGGGTTTGGTCGCATGATCCATCGGTCCCATTCCAACTGGAGTTGGTGATCTCGCATTAGTTCTGTCCCACCGTCTCCATGAGTGAACGCACCTCTCGTTCCTGACTTTCTCCCTCATGTTCTCGCTCCTTCTGCTCCTCATCAGGACCTTGGGAGCTCAGTCCAGTGCTCCAATGTGGGGCTCAGTCACCTTCCCCATCTGTTGCCAGCTGGAGGTTCTATGGTGATATGCAAGAAATTCATCAGTATGGCTATAGGAACTGGCCTTTTCAGGCTCCCTCTCCTCAGCTGCCCAAGGAACTAACAGGGGGCGTCTCCCTGGAAACCTGGGAACTTGGGGATCATCCCTTCACAAATTTGTCTAGGTTTGTGTAAAGCTGACAAAAGTTAAGAAACCAAAGAACTAACTTGAACAGGCAAGATATTTATTCTTTAATACAGAAAATAAATATAAACTAATATCAAATTTAAAATGTAACAGCATTACATAATATTTTGCAATTGTTTTAACCATTTATTGCTTGTCTAAGATTATTCCTTATTTTATTGAAAACATATCTTAAGTCACTGTAAAATGCACAAGGACAGTCTAAGTAGCACAAATCAGAGCTTGCTTGGAATATTTAGAATTGTGCAAAATGAGTTTATATAATGTGAATTCTGTGGAAGTCTTGAAAGAGAAATACCTGATTATAATAGAATATTATTATTTGTGCCTGCTCTCCTTTTTCAGCTCCCTGGAATACCCTCAGATACCTCAAAGGATGAAGAAATGAATCAGACAAATAAATGTTTTTCCTTTTAAAATTGTTCAGATTTGATATTATGTGGAGAAAAAAGTAAATGAAAGTTCTATATATAATATCAGAAACAACATATTTGCAGGCTAAAGTTATTTGCAATAGAACAATTTTATATTATCAGACAAATTTTAAAATCTAAAGTGGAATTAGAAGAAAAAAGTTGTTTTGTGACCCCTTTTCATCTATTGGGTTACCTTGCCCAACCTCCATGAAAGGGTTCTCACATTGTCTTGTAACGTGTTTTGTACCATCTGTCTGTTATCTCTTAGAAAACTGCTCTTTCTAAGGAGGAAACAGCATGAGTGGAACTAGGAAAGAGGGGAGATAGGACAATCTAAGAGGAGTGGAAGCACAGAAAACTCTGTTGGGATATATTATGTGAAAGAAGAATCTATTATCAATATTTAAAGAAAAGAATTAGTCCATTTGTTAATGCATTAAAAAGAAAAACATCCATTTATTTTGTAAGGTAATATGAATTATAGATCATACAAGAAAGGCCACTAGAAAATTTAAGTTATATTTTGAAAGAAGACTGCATGTTAGTGAATGAATTTTGGTGTTTTTAGTTAAAATTGATCAACTCTATTACAAAATGACTATAAGAATGAAGAATCAGATTGAATGCCCTTTGGTATTGATTAAATTCTTCATAATTTCCACCAAGAGTGGTGTAAAATACAACTTTTAAGTTGTTTTAGTAAAAATCAGTAACAATTGGTTTTTCAAAATGATTGTCCTCTTTAAAACAGCACAAACAATATTTGTATGTTTCCCTGAGGATTTTATTGAAGAAAATCGAATAAAGGAAATAAGTTTACTTTTAGAGTTGCTGTAAAAGACTCATCTTTGGCAAATAATATGTAAATAATGTGGTAAGATGTAGGGTATCTTGTGCATACTGACTACCAACGGTTTTCAACTAGTAATCTGAATTCCTGTGAGTGAAATGAAATGTATAAGCAGTTTTTAGGAGGATAAAGAATTTTTGTTTCTTCTGTAAAATTCTCAACTACATTCTTGTTTCTTCTATAAATAGTTAGTGTACTGCTAAAAAGAAAAGAAATTTCTAACACAATCCTCAGTGTAAAGTGGATGAAATGATCCTGTTTATTGGTCTATTGTGTCTTCTTTTTTTTTAACATGTTCATAGCTACTGAAAATGTCAATATGCATACGTTTACGTGTCTTAAATTTCTTAACTGGAATAGTCAATATCTTCCTGGTCACTCTTTCTCTTTCTCCCCTTTTTATACTCTCCTGATGACTCTCCTCTTTTCTGTTATTTTATCTTCTTTCCCACTCTGTTTTCTCAGTTAACCCCTTTGTCCCTGGAAAGTTGTATTCAAAAATTTACCTTGAGTACTAGTTTCATTGAGGTCCAACTGGTGTGAGAATAAATGAGCCTATGCATCATATAAAATCTGGTGAGTCTGAACATATACCAACCATGATTTCATGACACAGTAGAGATAAATGCAATGGAAAAATTAAAAATGCTTCAGGATCCCTGGGAGCAATAGGCAGCAGAAATGCTGTAGGTCCCCAAGTGGCAATAGCAGGCCATGTGGTGGCAGGCAGCAGGCCCTGAGAGCAGCCAGTCCCAGGCAGAGATGGCTGCCTGTCCCTGAGTGGTATGTGGTCCCAGGTAAGGAGACACGTGGTGGGCTGGCAAGAGACAGAGACATGGATAGGCACACCATGCAGAGTGAGGCTGAATATTTATTATGAGGTTTATGGAAGGGGAAGAGAGAAGGGGAGAAGAGCTGAGAGAAAGAGAGAGAAAGAGAGAGAGAGAGAGAGAGAGAGAGAGAGAGAGAGAGAGAGAGAGAGAGAGAGAGGAGAGAGAGAGACAGAAGCAGGGGAAGGGGAGAAGTGGAGAGAGAGGCAGAAGCAAAGCTGCCTCTCTGAGAGAAAGATGGAAAAGAGAACAAGCTCAGGCCAGAAGCTGAAGATCAGCCTGCCTCAGCAGATAGGGGAGGGAGTTGGCATGGCTTGTCTCTTAAAGAGAAGGAACAACCCAATCATTACATTTCCATCTCTTTTTTATAATATAAAAGTGGGCAGTTAGGCACCACAGCTCAAAAAAAATGGGGGCAGCGGATTCTCAAGACTGCTTCTGGCTTATTTGTGGTTGTTGTCTTTGTGGGGGAAACCTGAGAAGGCTGGGTGCTGGCCATATCCTGGCATAGCTTGTCTCTTTGCTCCTGTCCAGTGTTTGTGGTATGAAAATGTCTGGTATCTCTTACCCCTGGTTAAGATATTGGTAGAACAGAGGACAAAGTTAAATTAAGGAAAAAAAAATTAGGACTGGGGAATTGAGGGGGATGTATCTGATGTGTTTATGATGGATTCTTTAATTTGGCTCCCTGGAACTCATAAGAATTATTTGGGTTTGTGAAAACAGAAGTTTTAGACACATACATTGTATAATGACTGTGACATATTTTTGGAAAATTAAAAGTATTTTCAATATTATGGAAGGCAGCATGAGAGTGAAATTTGACCTGAAATTTGTTTGGTGAGGTTGTCCTTTTAAATTGACAAAACCTCTCAGATATCAAACTGCAACAGATATCTTTGAGAAGGATAAAATTTTACTTGAGTTACTGATTTAAAAATGACAAAGAACTTACTTGCTTGGCACCTAGAACCCCTCCTCAGGGTTCTCCATGGTAGCTGAAGGTCATATTTGCCTTCTGCTGTTTAGTGCAGAAGAGAAAACTGCTTGCAATAGAAGGTTAATGGCAGAACTGACAATAGTAAAGAACAGCTTATTATATCTTAAATGAGGGTTGGATTAAATATAAAGTATTTTTGTAAGATACTTAAAAGTACATACCAGTTTAAAACATGAGATGTAATGAACAATTACAACATTAAGCACAGGTGTATTTAAGTTACATGTATGATCACACACAGAGAGTGAACAGGAATTTGGCAAAGTGGATGCTCTTGGTGGGCCATCCCTACCAAAGGCATGGCACTGCACAAAACATACATGCAACAGAGATAAGAGGAATTTAGTGAAAAAAAAACATAAATAAACCTGGGGACAAGACAGGGCATGCTTTAGTAAAGATGGGACAACTTGGTCACCTGACCTGGCTCTCAGTTAAGATGGCAGTAAGGTCACCCATGCAAAAAAGTTAACACTAGGGAACCAGGCAGGTGATACCACAGTAAAGATGGTGGAACTTGTTCATCAGACCTGGCTGTCAGCCAAGTTGGTGGCAAAGTCTCCTGACCCCAGTCAAACTGGCAGCAGTCACATGCTACATGAAAAAGCCATAATTTTTGAGCTGTAGGGATTTTAAACTCAACAAGAGATGCAAAAGCCACAATTTTGGGGCTGCATGGATTTTAAGCTTAATAATAAGAGAGACCTAGAGGCATGATCAGCCCTGTGGCTGAGCTGCCATGCCACAAGCTGTGGCAGGGAGCAAAAGGCTGGAACTGAAAATGCTACATCATGCCACAAGCCACAGTGGAGAGCAAAAGGCTGGAATTGAAAAAAGCCGCCTCATGGATCTGACCAGTCTTGATGGAAGCAGTAACCATGGCAGGGCCTATTTGCCTGTGCTCTGACAGTAGTCAGAAAGCTCCCATAAAGGTGGAGCTGGCAGGACACCAGTGGAGTGAGGGTAAGAGCTAAGGCCTAGGGTTTGGGAGCCTGTAAAATTCTTTCACCACAGGGGGGACAGACCTGGATTGCTTGCTACTCACAGCTGAAATTGTGAAAACCCACAAAACAGCAAAACCATAAGGCCTATAATGGGGACGTCTCCCGGTATAGGCAGGGTGCAAATTGGTGCGAACACCACAGGACCCATGAGCCAGGCATTCCCTGACCCCAGGTCGGGTGCTATGGCCTGGCTGGATCTGGTTGGGGTGAGTCAGAAGCCAGAGAGGTCAGAGGCCACTCTGAGCAGCCTTTTACAGCAAGGAAAAAAATGGAAAGAAATGGAAAAAAAGAGAGAAAGAAGGATCTGAGGGACCCTGGGCCCTCTGTCATGGGTGGATTAGCCCCAGGTCATTCCAAACACGATTTAAACTGAGGGAAGCAACCATAGCAGAATGGGGGAAACTCACCAATCGAAGCCAGTGGTATTAGTATAAATCACATTATAGAAATCTCGCTCGGGCATATGGAACATGTGGTTGTGGAAAAAAAAAATAGCTGGTTCAGGATCCTGACCCTGGGAGAGAGGTTTGGGGCAGGAGAGCCTATCCAAGTCACTGCACCAAATGTAATGGAAAAATTAAAATGATGAAGGATCCCCAGTGTTAGGCAGCAGAAATGCTGTAGGTTCCCAAGCAGTAATAGCAGGCGATGTGGTGGCAGGCAGCTGGCCCTGAGAGCAGCCAGTCTAAGGCAGAGATGGTTGCCCATCCCCGAATGGTGGCTGGTCCCCAGCCGGGAGACTTGTGGCACGAGGGCAAAAGACAGAGACATGGAGAAGGACATCATGCAGAGTGAGGTTGAATATTTATTCGGGGGGTTATGAAGGGGGAAGGGAGAAGAGCTGAGAGAGAGAGAGAGAGAGAGAGGGAGAGAGAGAGAGAGAGGAGCGAGAGGAGGGAGAGGAGAGAGAGGAGAGAGAGGAGAGAGAGGAGAAAGAAGAGAGAGACAGAAGCAGGGGAAAAGAGAGTGGGGAGAGAGGCAGAAGCGAAGCTGCCTCTCTGAAAGGAAGATGGAAAAGAGAGCAAGCTAAGGACAGAAGCTGAAGATCAGCCTTCCTCAGTGGATGGGGGAGGGAGTGGGCATGGCTTTTCTCTTAAAGAGACTGAACAATCATTAAAATAAGGACTTTGTTGGGAGGCCTTAATGGCTGGTCAGAATTTGCAGTTGATCATGGCCTGGCAGTTTTCTTCTAAATCTTAAATCGTGCTAATAATGCAGACTCTCACCCTCACCCCACCAGGAGACTTCCTGCTTTCTACTTGCCCTTATCTGAAGAATGTCCCTGGGCTCAAAGGACTGATCTTATCTAAAAACTGTCTCTAAGCCTGAGTGCTGGATTTATCTCTGGGAAGCCCCCTGCTACACACGTGGTAACTGAGACTTACTCTAAGAACTTTGTTCCCTGTTGTCACATAGAAAGCCTTATGATAGGCACATGCCACTTAATGCAAAGTACGGTTTATTCCTAGGCTTCCCAGTTTTATATATTCTTTGTACTCTGGGATAAAGTTGAGCTAAGACAGCAAAGTAATCTCCTTTACGGCTGTCTCTATGGTCTATCTGAACTTCATTTTCTGCTTCTGTTTCCTCCATCCTCCTGGAACAGTGCACCAATGATCCAACCAATAACGAAGCAAAACAGAAATAATCCAACTGAAAACTTTTCCTTGTGTTGTTTTTGTTTTATTTTCTATTTATTCTTTTTGTGGTATATAATACCTACTCTTTTAGTGACAACTGTGCAAATAATACTATGTTGTTAAATATGGGTACAATGTTTTATGAATGGAGTGTATAAATTTATTCCTCTTGCAAATGCTATTGCTGTAGTTTGCCACCATTGGAAAGAATATCATTTCTCAAAAAATCTCATTCCTGACAAGAAGGACACTATTCACTTTCCAGCTGTCTGACAATAATATCTGTTTCACCTGTACTGCCTCTTTAAAATTGTGTGACTAGCATTGTTTATCTATCTGTAATGTACCATGACTGTTTCCGGGGGAGGCCAATAGACAGGACAGTAACAAACAGAAGAAATCACATGCAAGTTTAGAATAGTGAATCAACAAATTTATTGAAATTACTTACAGGAGTGCTAGGTGAAAACCAGTTACAGGAGAATGGATGACTCTCAGGTAGTTAAGTCACTGAAACTTTCAACACTAGTATGGGTGTTAGCTTAAGTAAGCTATTGAATTCATCTCCCACACCACTGGCAGTTATTTATACCTTTGATCAGTTTTCTTTGCCACTGCAATTAGTTTCTTCTTATGTAACTTAAAAAGGGGACTTAATGACTCTACTCATCTTTCTGAGCCTCTAAGTCTTGGATTTTCTTGAGCCTCAGAAAGTTCATTGCACCTCCTGCCTCTGAATGGAATACATCATATACACCAACAGTTGCACAAATAAAATGTTCTCCATAATCGTCAAAATTTTTATAAGCCACATCACTTTTTAGGTGTGTGTGTGTGTGTGTGTGTGTGTGTGTGTGTGTGTGTATGTGTACAATAATTTGCAATCTGCATACCTGCTGATGGATTTTTGGTTAATGTCATACCTTATTTTTTATAAACAATGCACAAAAATCATGAGACTAAAGATATTTATATTTGAGATTCAAGGAGTTTGCTATGAAACACATCTATCATGGGTGGAACATATCCAATGTTTTATGTTCCCGTTAGAAATCCTTTATATTGCAGTTTTGAAATGTAGTATCATTTTAGAACCCACTTACATCGCTCAATAATTTGAAATTCTTCATACCTTTTCTACAACTATCAGCTATGCTAACTGGTGTGAAATAATGCTTCATTGTAGCTTGAGTGTGAATTTGAAAGATGACCAAAATGATGAATGCCTTTCTTCTTTTCTCTTATGTCCATTTGTGTGTTAATTTAGAAGAATGTCTACCCACTGTCATTGTCTATGATATAATTATTAATTACTTTTAGTTATAAAAGTGCTTTACATTTTGAGTGGTAAATCTTGGTCATATAGATGGCTTGTAAATATGTTTCCTAATTCTTAAGTTGCTCTTGTCATTCTGTTCAGTAATTCCTATGCTCTAAAGATACTTTACATTTTATATATCCTTACTTTCTATTTTTGCTTTTCATGTCTGTGCTTTTGGAATTTTATCCAATAAAAGTTTTCTACAATCAATGCCAAGATTTATTTTATATTTTCTCCTAGAAACTTAGAATGGAAGGTCCTATATTTAGAGATAAAGCCTAATTATTTTGTTAGGACTTACAACACTATGGAGCAGGGCAATGCTATAATTGATAGATCTGATATAAAAAAAAAAAGCCTTTAGTTTTGTTATTAAAATTGGTGACTGCTGCAGGTTTATATTAGTTTGAGGTCTTTTTATATAATTATTTGCTTAATAATTTACCAGTAAGAAGTGGTGAACTTGAAGTGAACTTGGTGGTAAAGAGTTAAAACAGCACTTAGAGCACAGGCTGCTCTTCCATATGACAAGTGCTGGGTACCCAGAACCCACATACCAGTTCACAACCATCTGTAATTCTAGTTACAGGATATTAATGGTATCTCTTCTGGCCCCATGCACATCAGAAACACATATGGCCCACAGACATGCATGCAGGGAAAACATCTACTGTCATAAAATAAAAAATAAACCTAGTTATTTTGGGGGGAGGAGAATAAAAGGGTTTATTTGGCTTGTACTTCCAGAACATAGTCTGTAATTGGAGGAAGTCATTAACAGGAACTCAAGCAGGGCTGGAACCTGGAGGCAGGAGCTGATGTAGAGGCCATGGAGGGTGCTGCTTCCTGATTTGCTCTTCATGGCTTGCTCAGCCTATTTTCTTTTTCCTATTATTATTATGATTTTTATTATTACAAATTTTCACCTCCTCCCCTCCTCCCATTTCCTTCCCCCTTCCCCCATTCCCCTTCCTCGCCAATCCAAAGAGCAGTCAAGGTTCCCTGCCCTGTAGGAAGTACAAGGTCCTCCCCCCTCCATCCAGGTCTAGGAAGGTGAGCATCCAAACAGACTAGGTTCCCACAAAGCCAGTACATGGATTAGAATCAAAACCCAGTGCCATTGTCCTTGGCTTCTCAGTCAGCCCTCCATGTAAGCCACATTCAGAGAGTCTGGTTTGATCACATGCTCCATCAGACACAATCTAGCTGGCCTTGTTGAGTTCCCATTAGATCAGCCCCACTGTCACAGTGGGTGGGTGCACCCCTCGCAGCCCTGACTTCTTTGCTCATGTTCTCTCTCCTACTGCTCCTCATTTGGACCTTAGGAGCTCAGCCCAGTGCTCCAATATGGGTCTCTGTCTCTATCTCCATCCATTGCCAGATGAAGGTTCTATGGTGATATGCAAGATATTCATCAGAGTGGCTATAGTATAGGGCCAGTTCAGGCGCCCTCTCCTCAGCTGCTCAAGGAACAAGCTGGGGACATCTCCTTGAACACCTGGGAACCCCTCTAGAGTCCGGTCTTTTGCCAACCCTCAAATGGCTCCCTTAATTAAGATATATACTTCCCTGCTATCATATTCACTCCTCTTCCATCTCAACTGTCCCATTCCCACAAGTTCTCCTCATCATTTCTCACTTCTCTCTCCCCATCTACCATTACCCCCATCCTACCCCCACTCCCAAGCTCTTTATTTTTGCCTGGAAATCTTGTCAACTTCCAATATCCAGGAGGATAACTACATGATTTTTTGGGGGGTTCACCTTTCTATTTAGCTTCTCTAAGATAATGAATTATAGATGCAATGTCCTTCATTTATGGCTAGAATCCACTAATCAGTGAGTACATACCATATTCTTCCTTTTGGTTCTGGGTTACCTCACTCAGAATAGTGTTTTCTATTTCCATCTATTTGCATGCAAAATTCAAGATGTCATTGTTTTTTACCGCTGAGTATTACTCTAATGCATATATATTCCACACTTTCTTTAGCCATTCTTTTATTGTGGTGCATCTAGGTCATTTCCAGTTTCTGGGTATTACAAATAATGCTGCTATGAACATAGTGGAACAAATGCTTTTGTAGTATGATAAGGCATCTCTTGGGTATATTCCCAAGAGTGGTATTGCTGGATCCTGGGGTAGGTTGATCCCAAATTTCCTGAGAAACTGCCACACTGATTTCCAAAGTGTTTGCACTAGTTTGCATTCCCACCAGCAATGGATGAGTGTTCCCCTTATTCCACATCCTCTCCAGCAAAGGCTATCATTGGTGTTTTGTATTTTAGCCATTCTAAGATGGTGTAAGATGGTATCTCAAAGTTGTTTTGATTTGCATTTCCCTGATTGCTAAGGAGGTTGAGAATGACATTAAGTGTCTTTTAGCCATTTGAACTTCTACCAAAGGCAATCTATTTTATTTTTTTAAATTTATTTATTTATTAAACATTTCCACCTCCTCATATCCTCCCATTTCCCTCCCACTCCTCCCATTCTCCCTTCACCTCCCTCTCCAGGCCTAAGAGCAGTCGGGGTGCCCTCCCCTGTGAGAAATCCAAGGCCCTCCCTCCTTCATCCATGTCTATGAAGGTGTGCATCCAAATAGACTAGGTTCCCAAAAATCCAGTACATGCAGTAGAATCAAAACCCAGTGTCATTATCATTGGCTTCTCAGTCTTCCCTGATTGTCAGCCATATTCAGAAAGTCCAGTTTGATCACATGCTCGTTCACTCCCAATCCAGCTGGCCTTGAGAAAACACTTTACTGAGTGAGATAACCCAGACCCAAAAAGATGAATATGGTATATATTCACTCATAAGTGGATTCTAGGCATAAACAAAGGACATTGAGCCTATAATTCATGATCCTATAGAAGCTAAATAAGAAGGTGAACCCAAAGAAAAACATATATTTATCCTCCTGGATATTGGAAGTAGACAAGTTGGGAGCAAGTGGGTGGGGGGAACGAGAGATGGGGAGAAGGGAGAAGGGGAGGATTGCGGAGAGCTTGGGGGAATGGAATGGTTGGGATGGAGCGAGGGTGGATATGGGAGCAGGGAAGAAGATATCTTAATTAAGGAAGCCATTTTAGGGTTGGCAAGAAACTTGGCTTTAGAGGGGTTCCCAGGTATCCAAGGGGATGACCCCAGCTAGGTCCTTGGGCAGCAGAGGAGAAGGTGCCTAAACTGGCCTTCTCCCATAGCCACACTGATGAATATCTTGCATATCACCATAGAACCTTCATCTGGCGATGGGTGGGGATAGAGACAGAGACCCACATTGGAGCACTGGACTGAGCTCCCAAGGTCGAGATGAAGAACAGAAGGAGGGAGTGCATGAGCAAGGAAGTCAGGACCGCAAGGTTGGGACTGATCTTAAACCTAATTTTTAAAGTAGTATATTTTTGCCTGGGTAGAAGTCACAATGGACAAAGGACTCACTGTTCTATACATAGTTATGATTCTAATATCCTTTCTAAGGATAGAAAGGTGTGGGAACTTCATGTACTTCCAGTACTTGGAATCCAGGAAGGAGCTTGAAAGGCAAGATTCCCCATTAGATTTATTTTTTTTATTTTTTTGGTGCACTCTGGGTTCAACTGAATGCACCTGTGTTATTGAATAATGTAGTGATCAATAAAGAAAAGCTCATGACATCAATATCAGCTCTCCACCTGCTTGCAACAAAAATATGTATACTTACCTGAAATATATATGTGTTCACTCACACAAATGAAAAAGACACAACACACATAAAGATATGCAAAGCAATATCTATAATTTTTGCCCAAAGTATGTTTTCTTTGTTGTGATGATATAAATTATATTATTTTAATATACTCCTGTACTACATCCTTCAATATCACCCTGATGTACAACTCCCACCAGCAATGGAAGGAAGGAAGAAGGATTTATATTATGTCATTCCATCTCTTCTTTCTTTGAGTATGTGTGTGTGTGTTTTCTCAAGCATTTAATATAATATATTTAAAGTCTCTGGATTCTGTAGTTTAGACTCAAACTACAAATTCAACTAACTCAAATTTCAGCTCAGTTCTTTGATCCTTCACAAGAGCTTTGCCTCTGAACTATGTGTGTATAATTGAGTGAGGATTCAGGTTTTAACGGTAGTTCACAAGCAGTTGGAGACAACCTCCTTTCCCTCAGTCTTGCCTGCTGACCTGCTGAAGCACTGGCTTTACTTTGAGTTGCTGCAGTTACCACACACTTGCTCCTCTGATTCTAAGGCCCTAATGACAATGAGTTTCCACTTCAAATTTTTGCCAGTTTACAGGACCTGCAAGCTTCCTAGTCTCTAGTTGTGGCATTGAAAACTTACCCTGTATTGATGGCACCCCTATTTTAAGTCTTGTCATCCTTCACAATTCCAATACCTTCATATGCACTTTTTTGTCCTAGATTTAAGCATGCTCTTCAAAATCATCAGTCTGGTAGTAATATATTTTACTAAAGTATGAATAAGTATCTCACATATGATGGGAAAGTTACTTGCCAACTCTCTTAAAATGTCCTAAAAAGGCTTAATAATTTGGTTGCTACCTATTTCTCAAAACACATCATTCTGTCTCACCTTTTTCACTTGCTTATTTTAAAAAGCAAATTGCTCTTAAGCATTCCAGGCTATTTCCACATTGCAGGTGTTTCCCAGTAAGTATTACATCCCTGGAATCTACTTACCTAAAAAGCTTTGTAGGAGTATAAAATAGCAAGAAGTGCTTTTGGTTTCTTATAACAGCTTACCATTTCTCAAATAAAGGACTACATCTGAAATTACTTAATAACCTCCCTGATGAATTATTTTATGTATTATTATTTTGTATCACATTTAATTAATCCATTTGCATAAATGTTTTACCTCTGGAAGTAGATGTGAGAACTACACACAAGTGGGCCTGGTGCCTACAGAAGTCCGAATTTCCTGTTTTACAGACAAATGTGAATCATTATGTGAGGGAATTAAACCCAGGTCCTCTGCAAGAGCAGCAAATGTACATTTTGTTGATGAAATATCTCTCTAAACTAACCCCTCAGTTTGTGTTTTAAGACAGGTGTCATATAGTTCATGTTGGCTTTCTGACTCTTAATTCATTTTAAGAATTAGTTTTAATTAGTTCACCTACACTTTCCAAGAATTGGGATCAAAGGCATTTACTGACGGAAGAGACAAAATGCATTCTGTCCTCTTCTGCAATGTAAGAGCACAGGTCAGCATTTCAATCATGTTGTTTAACTGAACCCTCACTATTCTAAATGATGACTTCCTGTGTCAGAAATAGTGCACACGTTAAAAATTAATGTTGTATGAACATTGGTAAATGAATTTCAAGTTGATAAACTCAGATAATATTATTAAAAGATCAGACATGTGCTAAGTATACACTTAATAAATTCTGGGTATATTTGCTCTACATGCTCAAGTAGAACCACTGCTCCATTGCCTTCTGTTTCAGGAAAATTGAAGAACTAATTATTCTTGGAGGTATATATTAGTAAAGATTAGTAAAGCTTCTTGAAGTCAATTAAATTAAAGCAGAAAGAAACAAAAACAAAGGGCTTTCTTTTATGTTATCCAATAGCTTAAGTGACATAAACCAATTTTTAGCAAATGCTACTTCTCACACAAAAGTGTATTGGGACCATGTTCAATGTCTTCCCTATAAAGAGCCTGATAAAAAAGGCAGACATGTTTGAATATATTCTGAATTATGATTTATAAATTTTAGTTGTGTTTACTATATGTATTTTAGCTGTGATAAAATATTTTTATTTATTTTTTTGCAGTAGCAATGGTCATGTAGAGGGTATTTACATATCTGTGGCACTCTGAAATACACCTCAGGGTGATTTCCCTGTTCTCATTTCTGCCTTCTCTTTCCATCCTATTTACCAGTTTATTTATAAACTGTTTGTGTCAGACAACTTATTTGAATCTGAATTGTGCTGACACCAGAGATATTTGCAAATATTTCTTGACATGTCATCAAGCATCTTGTCAATTTGTACCTTCAGAATTTATGCACAGACTTAAATTCTAAATGCTGTCCTCAACTCAAGCAAGACACATTCTGCTCATTCTATAAAGGGACTTTGTCTACAAGATATACATAAGGATATATGTTCACAACTTAGATGGGGTTTTATCTGTTTTAAGATTTTCATAACATTATGTACCAATATATAATAATAATAGTAAGTTTAAAGAAATAAAATTTAAATGAAAATTATGATTTGACAAGGAATCGTTTTCTTGCTTATAATTGTATTTCATCTTGAAATACATTATAGAATGAGCACCAAATATTACAAAAATGCAGATAATCTCTTTATTATTTGCAAAACCAAGATTAGGAATAATAAGTTTTTAAATCATAAATCATTATACTTATTAGAAAAATGCTGATTTTTCTATCATCCAAGTGATGTTAGTGAATAATTATACATGTTTGTCTTTATCTCATTAAAGTACTGTTACATACCTATATCACATATTGTAAATATTTATTCTTTGACACTTTCATATATATCTGTGAACTATGTAATATGTGAAAAATACATATATTTGAAATGTATTTTGAACATATAACCATCGTTTATTCCCTTCCCTCTCCTGCTGAATGCTTTTTTCACAACAAATTCCCCTTTCCTGTTTTTTTTTGTGTGTGTTTGTGTGTTGTACTCTATTGTGAGTGTGTGACTATGAATGTTGGGTTTGAATGTTAACTGGTCCAGTTATTGTGTGGGTAACAATGACTACTCTGATGCAAAAATACATTGCCCACACCATGTCTAGGAAACAGCATTACACTTCTACCCATGTTGCCATTTTTACACTCTTTCTATGCCCCTTTAAGATACATCCTGAAGTTTTCATCATTTGGGGGAAGGAGGGATTTACAGATGACCCATATAGAGCTGTTCAACTAAAACTTGCCAGCTCTCATTAGTGTGACCAGCCAGGAGTCTTTGTCTTTGCCACTGTTTACTGAGAAGTGAAGCTTCTCAAATCATATCTGAGAGCTGAACTGATTTGTCTAAAGAAACATTAATATTTAGAGAACAGATATATCTCTTTAGCAGAAGGACAGTTATAGATTCTTCCCTAGTGCCAATTGCCTCCCAAGCCATTGGCTTTTTAACAGGTTGAAAGTACTATACATGTACTCTGTCCTGTGTAGAGGGATTTAGCTCCAATCACAAAGTGATTGTTCACCTCAGATCACTCATGCTGTTATTAATTACTGGACTCACCTTGCTTGGCTATCTCGTGTGGTAGAACATAATGACTACATCTTAGTGAAGTCATTGATGACTTTTCTTACTGAATAGCTTTTCTTACCCTCTAACACTACAAAACCTCGAAAGTCGGAAGTTTCCAGCGCAGTTCTAGCTTCCTTTCATTATGTCCTTCAACCACAGCATTCAGTGTCTGCAGCAAGACTTACATCACCCATTTCAGGGATGCAGTCAAGAGCAATGACAATAGCCTGAACTATTTCAGGGATCACCAGCACTCACTGTTTCATCACTCATAGGGAAGTATGCCATATCTGGCAATAGAATTTTGTTTAATATCTTATGACTTCTGGGAGTACCAATATCCATGCATGCAATGTACCTTCATTTATGACCTTTCAAACACTCCATATTCTTAATGTTTAATTAGCATAGATCAGTATTCATAATAGTTTTTATGAATTTTTATGCATGTAAAGAATGTATGTCAAATGATATTCTCCATGCCCATTATCTTTTGTGTTGTTCTTCTCATTATTATTAATATTTGTAGTCTTTAACCTAGCACTCTCTACTTTAATGTCTCATTTGATGTGTGGGATTCAGTTTTATTAAGATTATTTAAAGAACCATGGATCAAAGTTTATTTACAGCAACATGTAAATGTATCTTACTAGTTAGTATAGCACTGAATAAAATATTTCTCCTCCAAATCAACCATTATCTGTATATATAAGCAGAAAAGTATTGGTTGGTCACTAGAAGTCTCTCCTTCTTCACAAAAGTACTGACAGGCCCAGTCTTGAGGAGATCCTGTGCAGATAATGACGGCTGCTCTAAGTTCAAGGGAGCAACAACTAGGTCATATCCAGAAGTCAGTTTTCACATCATTTTTTCTCTCTCCATATATACTTCTGCTCTTACATTATTCCTGTCCCTTTTAAAATGATATTTTCTGATGAGAAACATCATTAAAGAAGGTTATCCTAATAACCCATTTACAAATGGACTTTCAACATTTATTTAGAATGTGTGTTTTGACCAGTATTGAGCTTCTGACTTTGCTGACCTATGTAAAAATAAATGTCTGTGACCAAAGCTCACAGCATCACTGTACTATAGACATAAATATATTTATTTTAAATGCAATTTGATATTAACATTATAAATATTTAACAAAACAACAGCACTAACTACTAGCCAAGACCTCCCTAGCCACAAATTTATTTCCTCCTGTGATACATCATCTAATCCAATGAGAAAACACTTGTACCCCTCTAACAAGCTTTCCATGATTGGAGCAGTTGGTTCACTTTGCCATTCTGATCATTACTGTTGAATACCAGATAAACAAATAAGTAGCACCATTGACCATTCTTTCTCAGTATTATACATAACACATTGTGTCAATAAGAGGATTAAACAGCAAGAAGGTGGTTTCTTGCTCAGGTCCAGTTTAACTTCATAGTGTTCTGTTACCAAAGCATTGTGTCTTTAAAGAGAGGGTACTAACAGTGAGTATTGCTAGGCAATCAGTAGCATAGTTGATTGTTCATATTATTTAGGGGTCCAAGAAACTTCCATGATAAAAACACAGCAGGATGGTAGCACACTGGTATTTTCATTTAATAACATGGAACTTCTAGGAGTGGCTTTATTCCCCTATACAGTTTGTTGTGAATATATATATATATATATATATATATATATATATATATATATGTGTGTGTGGGGGGGGGTGTGTGTGTGTGTGTGTGTGTGTGTGTGTGTGTGTATAGGCTAGAGCAAGTATCATTATTTTTATCCATCTTTAAGATATTACTGATTCTAGTTGACAACCACAAGTGTTCAAAAAGTGGTCAAGATGGCTATTCCATTAAATGTTATAATATCAATAATTAATAATTACAATGAGAAGTTTACAAGCACATATATTTTTATAATTTTTATTATCAATTTTGTTTACATGGTAAAACAAGTAAAAGTCACCATATAGTTTCTAGTCTCATGTACATTGGTTGAAATTACTGGACCAAGCTCAAATTTTACCCATTTTAGAGATAATGAGACTGAAGAATAGAAAGTACTTTATGGTGATAAATGCTACACTTGAATGGTAAAATTAAAACTTAGACAAACATATCTCCAAAATAAAGAAAGAAATCAATAAAATAGACATCAAAATACCAAATAATCTAATTTTAAAAAGGGATACAGATCTAAACAGAGAATTCTCAGCAGAAGAATCTCAAATGATTAAAACACACCTAAAGAAATCTTCAACATCCTTAGCCAACATGGAAATGCAAATCAAAATGATTCTCAGATACCATCTTACTCCAGTCAAAATGACTAAGATAAAAACACCACGGATAGCTTATGCTGGAGAGGATGTAGAGTAAATGGGACACTCCTCCATTGCTGGTGGGAATGCAAACTTGTTCAAATACTTTGGAAATAAATAAGTATGGTGGTTTCCTAGAAAAAATGGTAATCAACCTACCTCAGGACCCAGCAATACCGCTTTTGGAAATATACCCAAAGGATGCTCAATCATACCACGAGGACATGTGCTCAACTATGTTTATAGCAGCATTTTTGTAATATTCAGTATTTGGCAAACATCTAGATACCCTTAAACCAATGAACAGATAAAGAAAATGTGGAATGTTTACACAATGATGTACTACTAGGTAGTACAAAAATGACATTTTGAAATTTGCATGCAAACGAGTGGAAGTAGAAAAACCTATCCTTAGAGAAATAACCGAAACCTAGAAAGATGAACATGGCCTGTCCTCACTCAAAAGTGGAAACTAGTTGTAAAGCAAAGAATACTGAGCCTATAATCCATAACTCCAGAGAAACTAGGTAACAAGGAGAAAAGGAAAAATCTAAAAGAAACATACATAAATTACCACTAGGAAGGGGAAATAGACAAGATCTCCTAACAAAATTGGGAGCATAGGGGTTGGGGAGAAAGAAAGGCAAAAGAGAAGAAGGAGGGGAGAACGGGAGGAGAAAGGAGAAATTGAGGAAATGGGATGGTTGAGATAAGGGAAAAACAGATATGAAGAGGAAGGAAATATATGTCTTAATTGAGGGAGATATTATGGGACCAGCATGAAACCTGGCACTAGAGAAATTCCCAGGAATCTACAAGAATGACCTCAACTAAAACTCTAAGAAATAGTGGAGAAGATACCCCAACTGACCTTGCCCTGTAGTCAAATTGATGACTACCTCAAATGTCATCATAAAAGCCTCATCCAGCAACTGATGGAAGCAGAGGCAGAGATCCAGAACAGAGAAATGGACTGAGCTCCTGAGCTCACAAAGTTCAGTCAAAGAGTGAGAGAAGTAGGAATATGTAATTGTTATATACATTTACTAACAGATTATTGATTTTCTTCTATACTATAAAAATATGTACATTCTGTATTTCATTGACATATTTAGTAATATTAATGACATAACACGATTCCACAAACACAATGGCTATTTATATTTAATTTAAATATCAGAAAACAATTTTAACAGAATGAAGGGATGAAATTTTTATGATGTTAGAAATGAAGCTTAACAGGCTAAGAAAAAATAGTCTAAAGTATTATGTTAAAGTATCAAATAAATTTTGAACAACTAAGTTCAAGAAGTAAATGGCTGATAAATATGCCAAGATCTTTGGGATGGTCTGTCTCTGGGGTGGGCACTCATTCTAGACAGCAGCAGGAAAAAATCACTTTCTAGTTTAGCTGGAATTATTTCATAGGATAGAAGGCAAAAAAATCTGAGTGATTCCTGAAATTATATGTGGAAGGACACTTAAAAGAAATCTCACACTATCTCAAAATTGAGAAATAGACATTTATTTAGGGGTAGACTCACAATTCAAACTCCTCTGCTGAAAAGGAGATCAGAAACTGATTCCCACAGCCAGAAAAGAGAGACTGGAAACATGCTCTACATTGACTTATATAGTATTAGAGGCCACACCCCAGTTGGCAGGCAACCACTGGCCATAAGACTTCCTACAGCACCTCCCCTTTTGTTAAAAGAAGAAAGTTATAAGTCTAATATAAAATTATATACAAGAAAAAATATATTAAATAATTATCTTATCCTAACTAGTTTAAGTCTTGTATAATGAATAACTTGACAAAGTCATGAGAGGAAAGTAACTATAGTTATGTAGTCTTCAAGTCCATGGAAGACCCGAAAAGGGAAATAATATTACTTCAGTAAGCAGGAAGCACAATCAAGCAACTTCCAAAATGTGCAACAAATGACAGAAACAATTGGCTACCTGGGCAATAATCCAAAGTCTCATTTGCAACACTGAAGCAACCAACTTTGGCTAAGGCCTAAAGTAATTGACAGACCATTTTCAGAGGCAGGAAAATTTTCAAAACCGTCTTACCCTGTCTTGGCAAGATTTGACAGTCCTGCTTATCCATTTCTGGATACCATGTGTCTTGTCAGTGGTTGAGGAATGGGCATTTCTTTGCCCAAAGGCCACTTTTGCCAAGAAGAAAACAAACTCCAAGTGGAGTGTCTTCGGTGCTCAACATTCTCTTGGGAATAGATTGGTGCTGCCAGGAGCAACCGTGTCTCACTTCAACAGAATGTTAAGTTATTTAAATCCCATATTCTACAGCTCTTTGAAGTGGTTGAAGATTACCAATCTATGCAGAATATAATCTCTATATATTTAAAGAACCTGATTAGTCTAACTATAAATATGACAAACATACAAGTCTATTGATCTATAATTCTTAATACCTATATAACTTAAAAACTAAGACTTCATATTAGAATATTTTACAATAAACAAATGTGCCACAAATGAAGACAATGATCTCAAAATGTAAACAATGTATAAGTATCCTGATCAGATGTAGAAGTATACGTTGAAATATGATAAATATATATCAATATATAAAAAAGTTTTAAGAGGTAGAAGCGTGCATGCATACAATGTTCAAGATCATTTAACTTTGTATCAATATACAAGAATCAATACCAATGTAACTGCCTATAAATAATAATTCACAAGTATTTACTCTATCACTCACTATTATTTTTAGTGTGAGTAAGCTCATACCAATCTATTACCCCATCCAATTTCCCCCTTTTCTTTCAAAGAGATCCCTGAGCCTATAAAATTTCCCCCCAACCTCTAACTCTATACCAATTATAATAAACCCCTAAATGATATCCCTAACCCAGAGGACAAGCTTTGTTGGGAGAGGGGACATCATCTTCTAGAATTACTTCCAGATGTCAGGGGGCAATGTTGTTTCTATGGGATCTTATGAAAGTAAAATATTGGTTAAGTTTCAAGATTACTGTCTGGTATAATTGCAAATAGTCTCTGAGTATCTGGTAGGGTTTTTCTGAACTTCCGATTTGGAGATCTGGCCAGAACATTGTAAAAAAGTGTACCATTTCAGCTAACCAACTTGGAACCATCTTGAGTAGCTGTTACCCAAAAAAGGTCTTGTCAGAGCGCTATCAGCATCATGACATTATTTCAATAATGTAGAGTTATTTGGGGCTTCATCTTCTTCCTGGAATCTTCAAAGATTACTGTGGAAAAATTCATTGTTCAATGTGGAAAACATATATTATTTATGCAGACATATACAGACATATATATTCAATGAAAGGTATGATAGAGATAATATATATATATACATATATATATATACATATATGTATATATATATATATATATATATATATATATATATATATATGAAGAAGAGTATTTTTTTAATTCTTTTTTCTTTCTGTCCCATACCAAGTGGTTCTTGACATGAGAAACTCTGAATTTTTTTTAGAACATGCTTGGATTTAGAGAAGGACAGAGCAGTTGTTCAACTCTAAACCCAGCTCCCCAGCTCTCTCTCTCTCTCTCTCTCTCTCTCTCTCTCTCTCTCTCTCCATATGTGTGTGTGTGTGTGTTTAAATGTATATGTTTTATTACCTGTACTTATGAGTTATATTTTTATGATCCTAATTGGATAGTTATTTTTCCATCTGTCAGCCTTCAAATGTCCAGGGTCTCTTGAATTTCTGAAGATGAGTATTTTCCTGCCAAGACAAGAACAGAACCTTGCCCCAAACCTTATGAGGTTCCTTACCATCTGTATGTTTTTTCCCATTGTGGATGAGCTGTTATTTCTTTTTTTCAATAGGTTTCTTCTTTTCCAACTGAATCTTTATCAATTTTGATAGGATCCATAATTTTTCTTTTTCTGTGGAAACAAGAGCAAAAACCCTTCCCCAATATGCACATCTTCTGACTTCTATTTTGAGGTGAACACATTTTTTAAATAAACCATTTGATTTAATTTCAAAGACTTTTCTATTATCCAATGTCTCTCTGCTGCTGTTGTCCCTTTCTCATTATCCTTAAGAAAATCAAAGGTTAATAAAGCATTATATAATCTATTTCTGAGGCATTTCCCACCATTTTCTGTTTGTTTAACATATCCTTTTTAGCTCTATTTGATCTTTCTATAACTGCCTGACCTGTAGGATTATGTGGTATGCCTATAATATGCCTAATATTATTATAAGAAAAACCGGTTTCATTTCTCTGGAGATATATGCTGGACCATTATCTGTCTTTACTTGTGCAGGTATAACCATGATGGTCATAGTGTCTAATATATGTGTGATTACTGAATCAGACTTTCCTGAGCTTAAAGCAGTTGCACACTGAAATCCTGAATAAGTGTCAATAGTGTGGTGTACATATTTTAATTTTCCAAATCTGCAAAGTGGAACACATCCATCTGCCAGATTTCATTCATTTGAGTATCCTTTAGGTTGGTCCCTCCAGGTAGTGGTTGGTTATTGAAAGTGCAAGTAGGGCATCTCTTTATAATCTCCTTAGCTTGTTGCCATGAAATAGCAAACTCTTTCTTTAAACCTTTGCTATTGACATGATTTTTTTATGAAATTCTGAGGCCTGCAAAATGCTTCCATTCAATAATTGATCAATTTCTGCATTACCTTGTGCTAGAGGATCTGGCAGACCCATATGGGCTTGGATGTGTTTTATAAATAGGACAAAGGCTATTCCTGATTATGTCTTTCACCTGAATAAATAATGATGTCAATTCTGTATCATCTGGTATAAATTCAGTGGTTTTAATATGTAAGATAACTCTTTCTACATATTATGAATCAGTAACTATATAAAGAGACTCTTTAAAATGCCTTAGCACCATAATAATAGCATATAATTCTGCCTTCTGGACAGAATTATAAGGGCTTTGTTCCACCTTACTTAATTCTTCTGATTTGTAACCTACATTCCCTGATTTATTTGAATCAGTATAAAATGTATGGACTCCAGTTATTGGAGTATCACATATAATTTGGGGAAGAATCCAAGAAGTTCTCTTTATAAGGTTAAGTATATCACTTTAGGGATAATTGCTATTAGTTTCTCCGAAAAAAAAAAAAAAGCACAAGCTCTTTGCCATAGTTCATTGTCTTCTCATAACTTTTTATTTCATAAGTAGTGAAAGGCACTATAATCTCTCCTAAGTCTATACCTGCTAATTGATGAAGTCTCAATTTACATTTTATAATTAGTTAAGAAACTTTTTCCACATAAGTTTTTAATTTTATACTTGGTTTATGTGGTAAAAAGGATTCATTATAAGATATAATCATCTCTCTGCAATATGACTAGAATACAATTAAGATTTGCCTCCTGTAATTTCTCATCAACAATTTTCAATTCCTTTTCTGCTTCAGCTGTTAATTCTCTGGGAATGTTCAAGTCTTTATTACCATCTAAGATTTTGTTTAAATAAATCAGATGTTATCCCAGCAGCCAGTCGTAGACTGGAAATGTCTCCTAACAATCTTTGAAAGTCATTAAGAGTCCACAATCTGTCTCTCCTAATTTGCCCCTTTTGTGCCCTAATTTTCTGCAAACCTATTTTATAACCTAGGTGATTGACAGAATCTACTCTCTGTATTTTTTTCAGGAGAAATTTGTAATCCCCATTTTGGAAAAATTTCTTTACCTCTTTAAACATTCTTTCTAAATTATCCATGTTTGAATCAGATAGCAATATGTCACCAGTGTAATGGTAAATTATAGACTTAGGAAATTGTTTATGTATTATTTCTAATGACTGACTTACAAAGTATTGGCACAGGGTGGGGCTATTGAGCATTTCTTGTGGGAAAATACTCTATTTATATCTCCTAGTAGGCTGAGAATTATTATAAGTAGGCACTATAAAGGTAAATTTTCTTCTGTCCTTTTCTTGTAAAAGTATAGTGAAGAAAAAATCTTCCAAATCAATAACTATAAGAGGCTATCCTTTTGGTAATAGAGAAAGCAGAAGAATTCCAGATTGTAGAGGGCCTGTAGGTTTAATTACCTTACTGACAGCTCTTAGATCTGTCATCATTCTCCATTTACCAGATTTTATTTTTATAACAAATACAGGAGAATTCCAAGTTCTGGTGGATTGTTCAAATGGAGAGTAATTGCTCCTGTACCAGCTGTCCTAAAGCCTTTAACTTATCTTCAGCTAAATGCCACTGCTTTACTCACCTAGGCTTCTCATTTAACCATTTTAAAGGTAGGGATGTTGGTGCCTCTACTGGTGTGTTAGTTGCTTTATGTTCTTGTACAGTATGAATAGTTGGTGACATTTGTGTATAGTATCTTATAATACCCTTCCCAGAATTATGAGTTCCTGGAACTGCAGGAATGTTAATCTCGGTATTCCATTGCTGCAGCAGGTCATGACCCCATAAATTTACTGCAATGTTAGCCACATATGTCCTCTGCTTCCCTCTTTGACATTCTGGCCCAATACATTAAACCCATCTTGTACTTTCTTTAATTTGAGATATGTTTCCAATTCCTAGTAACTGAACATTTGCTTCTTGAAGAGGCCAATTTGAATGTCAAGATTCTGGAGTAATGATATTCACATCTGCACCTGGGCCTATCAGACCAACATTTACAAGGCCATTTATATGCATTATAGTTTTGGTCTCTGATCGTTTATAGAAGTTTGCCAGAATATGTGTTCTATTTCCCATTGGAATTTTTGACTTATCCTCCATGTTTTTGCTATCATCTAGAACAGTTGGTCTTTTACAGAAGGCTCTGGGTTTTTTTTTTTTAAAATTTGCATTGTGAGACATGTCCTCTTCAGTTACTAGGAATGACTGGTCTACTTTTGACTTGGAGACCCTGAGAGAACCCTCAAGGAGTTTCCCAATGGTATCTGGTTGCCTTGTCTGTCTTTTGTTGATCTGCATTCATTGGTCCAATGTCTGCCTTTGTTACTTCTACATATACCTGAAGGTTGAGTCCTCTTATTCTTGCCATCCCCAGAGAAGATGTTATTCCTAGGAATTCCTTGTTTACAATCCCTTATCAGATGTCCTATTCTACCACAATTAACACATTTGGGATTTTGATGTCTCCTCATTCCTTTGAAAATTGCATTTCCTACCCATGATGCAGTATTATACTCAAATGTCTCAATGTTCACTGTGTGCAGCATCCATTCATCCATAGGGTCTTATCTAACCTTTAAAGGCCCAAGTAACTTTTTGCATTCTAAGTTGGCATTTTCAAAAGCCAGAGATTCAATATGTGCCTGTCTAACATCTGGGTCTGTTACTTCTATTTGTTCAACCTTAGTTAATTTTTATAAAAAGTCAGTAAACGGTTCTCTCTGGCCCTGTTTAACCCTGGTATATGATTCATTCTATTTCTTAGTTCTTGTATCCCGTCCCAAGCATTTAAGGCTGTTTTGTGGCATAGGGACAAGATTTGTTCATCATAAAGAACTTGGACCAATAGGTTGGCATAAGGGCCTTCACCAAGAATTTGACCATGAGAAGTCTGATGTGGGAGAGTCTTCTGTTTGAGTTGATTTCATTGGTTAATAAAGAAACTGACTGGCTCATTTGATAGGCCAGCCCTTAGGTGGGAGGAGTAGACAGAACAGAATGCTGGGAAGTTAGTCAGACCGCAGTGCCTCTCCTCAGGGAGACAGACGCGATGAAGCTCCAGCCCAAGATGGACGTACGCTAGACTCTTCCCAGTAAGGCACCACTTTGTGGTGCTACACAGATTATTAGATATGGGTTAAGCAAGATGTGAGTAAGAGGCTGAAACTAATGGGCCAGGCAGTTTCTTTATTAACCAATGAAATCAACTAAAACAGAAGACCCTCCCACATCAGAAGTCTCAAGGCCTTTTGCTTTTCCCTGTTATTCCAAAATATTTGCTCTTCTCTGAAATAAAATGTAAACATTAATTGAGGCCCATCATCCAGGACTGCTGACGGTAACTGTAGTGGCACTGCTTTAATGATAGAAGACTATGTCTTTATCATCTCCCTAACAAATGCAGAGTGAACACCATAAGTTACAACAGCTTGCTTGACTTTTTTTAGATCATTCATTCCTATAGGTATCCATCTACCTTCTGTGGATTTTTTGGGGGTCTTTAGAACTTGATGCTTTGTCAAAGTAGATTACAGTGTAGGAAGCTAAAACCCTGGGTAATTCATCTTTGACAGATACTGGTCATGTTCCAATCTGTCCTTGTGCCTTCTTTCCCTGTTCATCAGCTCCAATAATTTCCTTAATTATTTCAAATCTTTTTATTACTGTCTTTTGTAAAGCCTAAATATATTTCTGTATATATTTCTAGTGATTTCAATGAGGCACCTAGCCTCTGGTCCTCATTCTGCTCATGTGACTCCAAGTTCTGAAGTTTCTCCTTTAAAAATAACATCTCATCCTTGGACATTACTTGAATAGTGTGCAGATTGCCATCCTGGAGAGATACTCTATCTACTAACTTATCATAACTTTTTAACAAATTTTGATTGTTAAAATTCAACAGCATGAATTCTTTCAGATAACTTCTGAGTACCCTTAGATATGGATTCAATTTTGTCTCTAAAATAATGCTATTCTTTTTATTAGTATTAATTTATCAGGTAACTTTTGATATTCAATGGTATTAGTCCTGTCACATAGCTGGTAATTGTTAATCTGTAAAGACTGTATCATTGCTAAAGGTGACATAGTCTTCCTTAATGATAGAATGTGGAAAAGAAAACTGAGTCCTAATACTCAATAAATTGAAGTATCACCATAACCATATAAGCCTCACATAATAAAATCCATAGTATTAGCAAAAAAATTACTAAAAGTTTCAATATTGAATGTAGTCTGACATATTAATTTATTAATTACCTGTTATGTGATCCAGTAAGCTGTAATCTTTATTGTCCAGCAGATGTCGTGGTTGCAGAGTTGTGACTAGAAGCAATGCAACTAGTGGCGACAGGAAAGGTCCTGGGCCGCTTTAGTTTCCGAGCTGCTTTAGTTTTCCACCTTAGGACTGGTTAAACACTGAGAAATATCCTTTGCGTGACACATTAAAAGCAATTAAACCAATTCCATATGTGGAGCAAAAAATCCAGAACTCACAGAAAGGGAGCAGAAACGGGAAGCTGCACAAGTCGCCACACAGCATGGAACTGTACCAAAGAATGCTGCAGTAGTGCATGAGTTTAAGAAACTTCCAATTTGCCACACGCAGTAAACTCTACTGTGGTGAGGTTCTACAAAACACTGCTTAGGTAAAAGCAAGCCAAGCAGGCAGGGTTGGGAAACTGTCTGGGCCATGGACTGGCTAGGCCGTTAGGTCGTCCTTCCAGTAGGTATGGAGTCCGAATCCACGTGGTGCCAAAAGTGGAAGAATGCTTTAAAAATATCCCACACTAGCTCAGAATTGAGAAATAAACAGTTATTTATTTAGGGGTAGACTCACAAATCAGAATCCTCTGTTGAAATGGAGATCAGAAACTGAGGCTCACAGCCAGAATAGAGAGGCTGGATGCTTGCTCTACATAGACAGATATAGTATAAGAGACCATGCTCCAGTGGGCAGGTAACTACTGGCTGTAAGACTTCCTACAACAGTTATTTGTGAGTTGTCAAATAGAGTAGGAATAGTGACAGACACACAAAAAAGACATTTTTATGTGGACAACCTTAGATCATACCTTAATTTGTGAGGTGTAATCTGTCTCTTTTGTTTCAAATGTTTATCATATGCACTTAGTCCAAAGCGTCACTAAATTTATAGAATGGTCATTAAAATCTAATTCAGGTTATATTGTATCTTAACTGCTGCCATTATCTATCAGGACTTTTCTTGTTATAAGAATGTTTAGCACAGGAATAGCTCTGCAGGAATATAGATACCTTCCATATGGGAAAAAGAGAGGTTTCCTGAATAACCAACTATGCCAGCAACTTTAACCTCTATATTATTAAAGATAAAATGATACTGCTTAAGCTACCCAGTCAGTGGTATTTTGCTTTGTTATAGGTTACTCTAGGTGCCTGTAAATATTCACATTTTCCTCTTCATTTAAAATTTTCTTGGATAAGTGAAAGTAAAGAATGTTTGGGAACATAGCATAAGTTCACTCAATGAACTACATCATTGCATGCAGGTATGAATGTATACTATATGTATACATTACTCACAAAGAGAGGAAGAAAGAGTCAAATTTTGTAAATAATGGAGTTTTGCAGTTGGTTGTAAGTCACTATGTGTCCTGGGACCTGAACTCCTTCCTATGGAATAGAAGTAATTGTTCTTAACAGCAAACAATCTATTTCTCCCTAAAAACGTTTTTATATTTGTTTAAATACTTTTTTATTTTTATTAAAAGCATAGATAACCTTGAAGGTGATTATTTTTCAAAAATATTGCCTTTTTATATTGATTTTGATAGTGTGGAGGAAGGTTTGATGACAAAAGTAAAATATTTATGTTTACATGCATTAAGTTTGAAATATTAGTAAAGAATTTGTGTGAAATAAGTAAGTGGCTAGAGATGTGAGAAAATAATAACCATGGAAGAATTAGTACAGTTTTTGAACACAGTAATTATTTAGTCATTATGTAGTTCTATGATAACTAGGAAACTTTAATGTTCTTATTTTATTTCTGTCTTTTATGGCAAAAAAAATGGGGCCTTCTACATTTTCAGTGCTGTCTTGGGGGGGAAAATTCTTGACTTTAAATCAACACAGGTTTCAAGATAGCAGATAAGTAAAAGTGTAAAATTCTGTTTAGATCTCAAAAAAGATATGATTTTACAGTTGAGAAAATTCACTACATTCTTTTCATGATTGTAAAATATCTGTAATGAATTAGAAACAGTTTCTTTCCAATAAATGTGCTCTGTCACAAATGTTTAATATATAATATATAAGTAACAGTGATTATTCAGAAGATGAATAACAAAAGAATATGCTTTGATGATCAAAAATGAAAATTAAAAGTATTTATTCTTTCAGAACATGGATAATTACAGTTTTTTTTAAACTAACACTTTTAGCTTGTTTTTGAAATATTTCTTCATAGCATATTAATATTACTTTAGAAGATGAAAGTCTCATTAAATTGTTTTGGCTGCCCTAAAAATTACAACAATCCACCTGCTTCTGATTACCTATGTTAACAATGGTTTCTGCCGCATCTGGTCTTGTAGCTTTTCAGTCCCAAAGAAACACACAGAGTTTTATATTAATTATAAACTGGTTGGCCTACTAGCTCATTATTAACTAAATATTATATCTTAAATTAGCCATTCTTGTCTGTGTTAACCACGCAGCTTGGTACCTTATTCATCAAGGCATTCTCATCTTGTTTTCTCTGTGTCTGGGTGATGCCTGGTGACTGACTCTTTTCTCTTCCCCAAATTCTCCTATTCTGGTTGCTCTACCTCTACTTCCTGCTTGGTTGCCCCACTTATATTTTTACCTGGCTACTGGCCAATCAGCATTTTATTAAAATTCAGGTGACAGGGTACAGACCATTTTCTTACAGCACTTCCATCCCTTTTTTTTTTTTCAAAATAGGAACTCTGAATCGAATTTCCTTTACTTAGCTTTTTTTCCTGACCATTATCCATAACAACTTGTAACCAACATTCTAAACAAAGGCAAACATCCATAATCCATTTGTTGTAAATGTGAATATTGTTTTCTATGGTCAAGTCCTGAATAAAATATTCTGTGAGGCTTGATCACATCAGCCAGTAGTTTTGAAGCTGTTCTGGATGCAGAACTTAGAGGAAACTCCAACAGAGGTCTTCTGAAATGAGAATCATCTGGACCATCTGCCTCTATTGGAGATACTTCAGGGGGTCTTCCTTGATCAAACCTGATTTTTCTTAGCCCCAAATGAATCCACAGCCTCTCATTTACTGTGGAAACAAAAGCAAAACCTCTTTTACAATTTAACATACTTTTGGACTTAGTTTTGAAGTAAAGACATTTTTAAAATATATATGTTGGATTATCCAGCAGCATTTGTAATCAAATATCTTTTAACAGCTTTTGCTCCTTTCTCAGCCATCAAACAATTCAAAAACAATACAATAACATACAGTATCCAGACTCTTTGTGTATTTTTTATCTCTACATGGCTTTATTTCTTTTTTATTTTTAATTTTTGTTTTTTAAGACTAGTTTTTGCTGTGAATCTTTGGCTATTCTCGCACTTACTCTTTAGACCATGCTCTTCTTATACTCAAAGATATTCACCTGCCTCTGCCTCCCAAGTATTGAGATTAAAGGTGTGTGGCACCACACCAAACTACTCTTTTGTTTTCTATTATATTTTAAGGACTTTATTCTTTTTTCTTTTCTATTCCAAGCCGACATATATTTTTAAACACACAAAAAACAAAAAAGAAGGTTTCTTCTTCTTTGAATATATCTTTTATATCTCTTTTTCTGGCCAAATGAGTCTTTAATTGACTAAGTGATATGGCTAGGTTTAAAGCTATGGCTTTGAACATTGGATCCACCACATTCTTGAGCTTTCTGACAGTCTAGTGTCATGGCAAAGTTACTGGTGGGAGCCATGTTTATTGCCATAACTATATGGAGTTTCAAAGTCCCTGGCACCACCAAGAAGCATGCTGTTGGCAATTCATGAACACCATTTAAGTCTTTAGTGGCAGAGACTCTTAAAACAGCTGCAAGGTTTTACAGATTAAACAAAGTCAGGAAGCCTCTCTTAAAGGAGACAGGCTTGCCTCTAGCAAACAGAACCCACCCCAAAGTGCTGTTATCAGCAAGAAATTATGCTTAACTCTTTTCTTTTTTTTTGTCTAGAATTAGTTCCCATGCTCCCTCAGGTTTTATGTGTATGCAGTTGTCCACTTTATCAGCATTTTGGTTTTTTTTTTTTTTTTTTTTTTTTTTTTTTTTTGGTTTTTCGAGACAGGGTTTCCCTGTAGTTTCTAGAGCCTGTCCTGGAACTAGCTCTTGTAGACCAGGCTGGTCTCGAACTCACAGAGATCCGCCTGCCTCTGCCTCCCGAGTGCTGGGATTAAAGGCGTGCGCCACCACCGCCAGGCATTTTTTTTATCAGCATTTTGTTGACAGTAGTTTCTGTCCTGCCAGTCCCACTGCTGATCAGTCCCAAAGAAACACACAGAGGTCTATATTAATTATAAACTGGTTGGCCTATTAGCTCAGACTTCTTAATAACTAATTCTTATATCTTAAATTATTCCATTATTCTTGTCTATGTTAGCCACATGGCTTGGTATCTTATTCAGTGAGGCCTTCTCATCTTGCTTCCTCTGTGTCTGGGTGATGGCTTGAGACTGACTCTTTTCTCTTCTCAGAATTCTCCTGCTCTAGTTGTCCCACCTCTTCTTCCTGCCTGGTTGACCCACTTATACTTCCTCCCTGGCTACTGATCAATTAGCATTTTATTAAAATACAAGCAACAGGGTACAGATGATTATCCCACAGCATCCCCAGGATTAATACTATATGCTGTGCACAAACATAGTAGACAGCATTTTAATCTTTAAATTAATTCTACATATTTTATATTTAGAAAATTGAAATGTGAAGAATACTGCAAAGTGAAGCTATTCCCATCAGACAAATACTTAAATTTATGTTCCTCTGGATATATTGATATATAGTGAATAGTGAGAGGTTACAGACTATCACAGCAGAAATTGTGCATGGGACTAATATGATTACACTCCAGGCTCTAAAACTACACTCACCAGCTTTTTAGACACTGAGTTTACCCGAAGAGGAAAACCATTATATTTATGCAGGGTAGAGGGCCTGAAGAGTGACTTAAGTCATTGAAGGGATTGACAAAAAATTACAAGGACAAAGATAACTTTAAGAAATTAAACAGACTCAAGTTCCATCCTTCACAACAAAGGATTGAGGGTTTGAGCTTCAGTGAATGATTGAATTCTAGAAAAGATGGAACAAAAATGTTATCAAATTTGCATCAAATAGTGACAAATCCAGGTCAATAATTGTGCTAGTCTCACTCATCAATACAGGAGCAGTAAGAGGCTGAGCAGTAGGCTTTTGTGTATGAAATAAATTGGTCATATTTACTAACATCCACTTTTCCTTAAAAACCTATCCCTTCTGTACACAATGAAATGATTACTATTTTCAACTTTAGTACTTTAAGTCACATGGTAGATTGTAAATGCATTATAAAGAACAGGCATGTTTCCTAAACCAAAGTGGTTGAGGCTATTCAAATATCATTAAAATGAAGACAATTACTTTCATTTTTTATTTTATTCCATTTCAGAAAACACACAGAGCCATAAAATTGCAAAAATCCTTGACTAAAATGTTGGACTTTGATTTAATAAGTTCTATGGGTTATATTGATTATTATCAACTTCATAAGACTTAGAATCACTGTGGACATGGATGTGAGAGTGTTTGTGGATTATATTATTGAAGGAAAGATGTAGGCCAACTTTTTATTCCCATTCACCAATAATCAAAATCTGACACAGAGACTCAATATCAATATATGCTTGTCCAATAGCTCAGGCTTATTACTATCTGACTCTTATAATTTAAATTAACTCGGGCTGGAGAGATGGCTCAGTGGATAAGAGCACTGCCTGCTCTTCCAAAGGTCCTGAGTTCAATTCCCAGCAACCACATGGTAGCTTACAACCACCTGTAATGAGATCTGGTGCCCTCTTCTGGCCTGTAGGCCAGGCAGACCACTGTATAATAAATAAATAAATAAATAAATAAATAAATAAATAAATAAATCTTTTTTAAAAAAGGGGGGGGGCTGGAGAGAAGGCTCAGTGGTTAAGAGCATTGCCTGCTCTTCCAAAGATCCTGAGTTCAATTCCCAGCAACCACATGGTGGCTCACAACCATCTGTGATGAAGTCTGGTGCCCTCTTCTGGCCTGCAGGCATACACGCAGACAGAATATTGTATACATAATAAATAAATAAATATTTAAAAAAAACAATTTAAATTAACTCAATTCTAATAATATAAGTGCTGACACGTCACTTATAGTTTTACTTGTCCTCTAGCTTGTCATGATTCCTCTGTTTTTCTTTGAGATTTTTCTGACTCTACCCTTCTTCCAGGAATTCACATAGTCCTGCTCTCCTGCCCAATCTCTCCAGCTTAGCTATAGGCCAGTAACCTCTTTATTAACTAAGAAAAGCAATACATATTTACAATACACAAAGATTGTTCCACAGTATTTCTCTTTTTTTATATAAAAAAAGAAGGTTTTAACTTTAAGATAGTAAAATTATGTACCACAAAAACTGATAGCAAGTACAAATTTCAGTAACAATATCCAGTAAATTTGTATTTGGAAGAATTAGAGAAAATACTTTATTATTATCTTATCACTGTGAGTCTAAATTTTTATACTTTATTTACCCTTTATCAGAACAAAGCTATTTTTCAATCCATGATTGTCTCTATTCTTTCTCATTTCTCTCCCAAACCTTTTTAAACACATTGTAGACTGATTAGAGGTTTTCTTTGTCTGGATCTGTTTTTATAGAGCATCTGCATTATTTTCTGATTACATTAAATACATCTTGAACTGCACCACTGCTGTAGCTTAGCTTACTAAGTAGTGCATGGTGACTGGCAGCTGGTTCTTCCTCTAAAGAGCTGCTGGGAGACACATCTTAATACTGTGGCTGGCATAAAAGGCAAAATACCAGTAAGCCACATTTGGCTCTGTTTTTGTACATTTAGAACCTTTTTTCCTTTTTTCTTTTATTTTCATTTTTTATTCAGTTTTCATACCAGCCACAGTACCCATGCCATCCCCTTCTCCTACTCTTTTGCCTAATCTCCCTCAACCCAGCCCTTATCCACTCCTCTGAAATGGTAAGGCCTCCCATGGGACAATAGTTTCAAGGGTCATTTCAATAGTTTGTTACTAGAAGTGTTTTTAAAGTTTTCTCAGGCTTTATGTGGATATACATCACCCTGGATTTGAGTGTCATTTTAAATAGAATTTTTCTTTACGACCTACCATTTCACAAAAAAAAATGAAACAGAGAATTAGTATTAATTATACATTTTCAGTTGATAGCTCAGGCTTATTATTAAGTAGATCTTACAACTTAAATTAACCCATTTCTATTTATCTATGTGTCACCATGTGACTTATGGGTTTCCCAGTACTCCAGTACATCTTGCGTCAACTCCATGTCTTGGAGCCACTTTTGACTCTGCCTTTTCAAAATTCTCATACTTTGTCTCTCCTGACCAATTTTTGTTCAGCTATATCTCAGTCAGTTTTTATCAAATAGTAAGAGCAATACTTATTTATGGTGTACAAAGATTGGTCCATAGCAGGAATATATGTCTCAAATATGAGCAGCATCTCATGTGCTCATGATCCCACACACGCGAAAAAATAAACAAACAGAGAAAGAGATCAGAGTAGCAGTCAATATTGTTTGTCCGCACTGGGGATATAATGAAAAGTGTTTTTATCAACTCCACAATTAATTTTTGTCATGATGGACTATAACCAGAATAAACCCTTCCTTTCTTCAGTTATTTTTTGCATATTTGAAAATAACATTAAAAATATCTGAAATTATAAAATAATATTAATATTTTCTATAAATCTTATTGGTTTATTTTCATTGGTTATTAGAAGCTGCATCTCTCATAAAAATTGTAAATTTTGTTTTATAGGTTTAAATAATATACAAGATGTAAATATGTGTTGGTATTGTTTAATATGATTTTAGAAATACCTGCTTTTTAAATTATGTAGATATATCTTTCTGTATATCATCTCTCAAGCATCTGTGACTGTATATATCTTTCTGAGTCTTTCTTTATATGAGATAAAAAATAACATCCTGTAAATTAGAATCTGGAGTCAAGATATTAATGCTTGTCCTAGAATCTGCTGAATTTTTTTTTATACCAAGTGCTCTAGAAAACACCCTAGAAATACTTGAGAAAAATATGTTTAAATGATTTGTTCACTTTGATGTCACTCAGTATGTTCCACAAATGTTACCTGAGTTGAATTTTACATTTAATTTAACATATGATTAATGTCTATGTAAAAATTCCCAGCCCATTAGACAAAAGTATATTTCATTCTACAGTTCGGTTAGTAAGTTAATGATTCATGAATTAAATAATGTATGGAATGTGAATCACTTTTCTAAAATAATCTGCTTTATGATTAAAATCATCCTCTGTTCTTTGAACTCTTCAATAAAAATGCTTTTTTATCTAAATAAATCTAATATAAAAAAATTAGACTGAAGTTTCCTTTCTTACCTGAATGAAAATATTGGGGTTAAAAATAATTATGACAAAATTAAAATTTAATATAGAATAAAAATAGTCTTACACAAGTAAATTCTGTATATATAAAAAGTAAACCATCTCTGAATAAATAATGCAAAATTTGGTAAATGTTCATAAAACTAATGATAATGAAATATTCATTTTAATCCAGCTCTTTTCTGAAGCAGATATTTTTCAGGATAAAAGATATTATGTCCTGATTTGAGTGATGGTAGAGGTTGTAAATTCTACTAATGACACACCACTGGTGAGAGTCGTGGTGTCATGGTATATTTAAAATCCTCATGATAGAAGTTGAGAGATAGATCAGTGATTAAGAGAAGACACTGCTTTTGCAGAGGATCTGGATTCAATTCTTAGCACCCATATATTGGCTCACAATGGTCTCTAGTACCTAGAAATCTAGTACTGTCTTCCAACCTCTGCAAACTGGAAGTACACATATGGGATACGTATGTACACAGAGGCACTCACACATACCCAGCAAACAAATAAATAAATAGTTTAAATAAACAAAAATGTAGTTTAAAATGAAGTACTCCTGATAATAAAATATTTATCAGATATTTTTATTTTATGTTTTACAGACACAGATCTTACTGATCTAAAAAGCTAAATTTTCTCAAAATTTTATATGCTGATTGTGAGTTTCTCAAGAACGAAATGTGATCCAGATTCTGCAACTACTGGAAAGAACTGGAAATATTTCTATTCTTGATTATGATAAATAAATCAACTACACATAAGAGATAAATTGTAACTTAAAAATGATAATACTTAAGTGAGGCGTATCATGATTTGTAAGGTAGACATAATTGTAGACATTTAGAAGTAACGCAAGGTAAATTATATGCTTATTAAATAGAATATACCTTGGGAATACAACCATCCTCATTCAACTAATTTATGAGAACTCACTGTGTACTTTAGCAGCATGTTGAAAGGTTTCACTGTCAAATATATTCTATATATGTGTGTAGTAGTTGAACAAAGGAAATTGAAGTTTGAAGATGAAATTTGAAGAGCTTGTTATTTAGTTTGCTAAAGATAAAAATATGAATATATGCAAGAAAATAGGCTAAATTGAATAATGATATATTGAATTTCATACTATCATATAACATTTTTTCAATAAAGAAATAAATGGCTCTCAATAATATATTTGATATTACATGCATAATTTGCATAAAAAGTCAAGTCTGAAATTAGTGTCATTCTTTTTCTCAGGTTCAAATTAACACTTATGTGAGAAACTCCTTAAAATTCGCTTTGTAGAAATGCAAAATTAGCTGGTTATCTGATTTGTTAGCGATATTATTTTGCTTTGTTTTTTTCTCAATCTATTAATTAAACCCCATACATTGGCACATTACTTTCAGTAAATATGAAAGAAATATGTAGCAATCTTAATGCTTGACTTTAAAATCCAAGCTTTCATTCACATTGTATGGCTAGTAATATTCATATCATAGGAAATTGTTTGAGAAACCTCAGATCCTCCCTAGCTTTTGTCCTTGGGTCATCCTCAATTCAGAGCTAACTGGAACTCTCTAAGAAAATAATAATAATAGGTATATACAGAAAATTCATTGTGAACATCACTAAACAGCTATACCTTAACAAAGTGTCTTAGAAGACAATGGAAAAAATACAGCGAGATGCTTTGGCTTTTCTTTTGTGGTTACTGAAAATAAAATAGACATTTATTTTATCACAAACTTAATATAGAACATTCCTTGTAGTGATCATCTTTCCTTATCATCTCTGAATAGACCATTAGAACCATGCTATAATTTCCCTTGCTAGTTTTGTTCAAAAGAAATAACAAAGTATTAGTTACTTTTCCCTCACAGTGTCTGATCTAATATCAGAAACCATTTAAGGAGAAGGATTTGATTGGCTTGTGGCTTCAGAGGATAAGGTCCATCATTGCATAGACATCATAACAACAGTCAGTTATTTACTGGAGAATATGGCAGGAACTCTTCACCTTCTCATGCATTGGTTTAACAGAAATCAAAACAGGACAGGAAGCAGTTTTGAAATGAATCAAAATGTTTAATTGCTTAGAGATCAATTTCTTTATCTAGGTTTCACATGAGACCAACTTTTAAAATACTTGAGCATTTGACAGAGGTTTTATATTTAAACCATGACAAAATCTAGTAATTGGAAAGATCAGATTGGTAAAGCAACTTAATTGTTTATTTTGTTCCAGGAAGAACACACACTCTCTCATACTGTTCCCTAACTGTCAACCCAGGGTTGCATGGCAAGTACTACCCACTATTCCTCAATCTTTGATTGATTGTCACAGTAAAATGAACTGATGACTTCCCGAAGCTTTGAAAAGAAGAACCAAATAAGTGAATGATTAGATTTAAAACTAAAACTTTCAACCAAAGTTAAAGTAGAAATTGGCTGTATGTAGTACAAAACAAACTGTGATACATGGAGAAATAATGCATTGAAATAAATATTGGTATTTAATGTATGACAAAAATAATCAAACATTTTGCATAATTTGTTATTAGATAAGCATTCTGACTAAGAAATGTTAGTCTTTACAGTCTTGAAATCAACTCTGAAAGGTTTCAATAATAGACTGATCAAGGAAACAAAAATAATTAGGATAAAAAAAGAAATTCTTTAGGGATAGAAACAAAATTTCACAACTAAAATGAAAACAGAAAGAAAGGTAATTTCTACTCAGTATATGGAATTCACATTTTAAAAAAATATTGAGCTAATGAAAGAATAAGACTATCTCTTTTATAGACAGACCTATTTATTAAGACCCACAAAGTTTTCCTTAGGGAAAAAAACCCTAGAAGGCTAAGTAATATTTTGTGTTTGTTATTTTTAAATTGTTGTATAGTTCTTAATTGAGCATTTTAAGTTATTTGCAGTTTTTTCAATAATTGCTTCTTTTGTTAGCTATATGCATGATTTTTATGAAAAGTAAAAACAAATAAGAAGCATCTCTTGAAAGTATCTCTTTTATTGAATGTTAAAACTTTTAACTAAACTGAAAATTATGTATTTTGGGTTCTGTGAATAGCAAACAAACAAAATCAAAACAAAATAACACAAAAAGAAAGTATCTTCAACAAATGCTGCTGGTCTAAGTGGATATCGATACAACTAATCCTGCCTACAAGTTGTGTTGTGATAAAAATGAAGAGAATTTGTGGGAGTGGTAAATCACTGACTGGTCTAGCTTGAAACATAAATTAAGGGAGGGAACAGAGCCCTGACACTGCCTGTAAGGTCAGGACCAAAAGACTGGATAGTCTAGAGACCTGAGATACAAACAAGTATTGAAAAAAAAAAAAAGGAAAAAATAGAATAATTCCTAATAATACATAAATTAATGTTTAGTCCAATTATCATCAGAGATATTTCATTCAGCAACTCATGGAAATAGATACAGAGACCCACAATGTTTGAAAAACTTTAGGCTTTTAGTGCTTGGAAAACCCTGTAGAAGAGAATGATGAAGGATTGTATTAGACAGAGGAGTCAAAGACACCAGAAGAAAACCCACACAATTAACTAACTTGGACTCCTAGGGACTCACCGAGGCTGAATTGACAACCAAGAGGTCTGCATGAGACTGACCTACACCTTTGGAATATATGTGACAGTTGTGTAGTTTGGTCTTCTTGTGGGACCCTAACAGTGAGAGCAGAGGCTGCCTCTGAATCTTTTGCTTGCTTTTGGCTTCCTATTCCTCATTCTTGGCTGTCACATCTAACTTTAATGAGGTGGTGATACCGAGTCTACTGCAACATGATATACCAAGGTTGCTTGATATTCGTGGAGCCCTGCCCTTTTCTGAAGAGAAACAGAATGGGAGTGGATAAGGGAGTCAGAGGAGAGGAGGCAGATGGGTGGGAGGAGAGAAGTGAGGGGAAACTGCAGTCAGGATGTAATAAAATGATTTAAACTTTTTTTCTCAATAAAAGTCTTTCTAAAAATAATATAGAAGTAATGTCTGAAACATTTTGAAATAGGATTGTCCATATCTCACCCCAATTTAGAAACATCAGTTTGAATGAAAAGATATCACATATATATATATATATATATATATATATATATATATATATATATATATATATATAAATGTCTTCACACATGCCAAGGAAGTCAGGTGTGTGATAACATTTATTGGATGTAGTATAGATAAAAGAAAAGACACACTGAAAAGACTCAGAAGGGCAGTTTTCCACCACCCACATTTTAAATCTCTCAGGTCCAGGAACAGTGCATTATGCCTTGGATGGCAAGAGTGGATATTTTTAAAAGGAACTAAAGAAACTTATATGCTACATGAATTATTTATCAATAATTTTTTTTAAAACAAGTGAGCAAGAAATAGGATTTCTGATATGAAGGGAGAAAACTTTTGATCTTTTGCTGTCCTTCAGAACAAAAAACTCCTTCATTTAGCATAGTCATGAAACATGAATACAATAAAAATCAAAATCAGGCCTGCCCCTTAATAAAGGGACAGGTCTCCCTTAATAAAGGGACAGAGGTTAGGTTGGTAAGGAGAGGGGTAAGGGAACACTGTAGTCAGGATGTAAAGTAAACAAAAATAATTAATTAACAAAAATAAGTAAATAAAAAGTCAAAACTCAGGTCTGTGAGATTGCTCAATGGACAAAGCTATTCTGGCCAAGCCTGGCAACCTGTTTCAATCCCCTAACCTACAACATGGAAGGAAAGATAAGAGCTGACTCCCTCAAGGTTTCCTTTTCCTGTCTTTTAAGACAGAAAACAAAATGCAGTTTTTACTCAAGTTCTATAAAAACCCTGTCTCGAAAAAACCAAAAAAAAAAAAAAAAAAAAAAAAAAAATATGTCAAGAAATAAAACACCTTATTTTATTAATTATATCCAGTGAATTTCCTGGAATATTTGATTATGCCAAATGTAAATAAAAATGGAGCCATTTCTCAAATAAGACTCCACATTTGTCAACTTTGACTTTTCACGTACATGTTTGGTACAGCTTACTCATGGTCCAAACATTTGGATAGGACTTTAGGAACCATGGTTATCTTGTTAGCTGTCATATTTTCACATAATCCATTCAGCTATTTTACAATGCTCTGTGGCCCAACCTCAATCTTATCTATTGTCCTGTTTTGTAATTTTACTATATATATAGATATATAATATATAGATTAGTATATAATAATTTTTATTACTTTATAAATAATACATGTAAAAGTTTCCACTTCCTCCCCTCCTCCCACTTCCCTCACTTTCCCCACACCCTCCAATCCTCAGAGAGGGCAAAATACCCTGCCCTGTGGGAAGTCCAAGGCCCTTCACCCTACAACCAGGTTTAGGGAGGTATGCACCCAAATAGAATAGGATCCCCAAAACCAGTACATGCAGTAGAGACAAATCCTAGTGCCATTATCATTGGCACTTCAGTCTGCCCAATTGTCAGCCACATTCAGAGGGTCTAGTTTGATCCCCATGCTCATTCAGTCTCAATCCAGCTGGAGTTGGTAAACTCCCATTAGGTCTAGCACACTGTCTCAGTGGGTGGACCAACCCCTTGCAGTCCTGACTTCCTTGGTCAGATTCTCCCTCCTTCCACTCTTCAACTGGACCTTAGGAGCTTTAGTCACTTAAGTACTTAATATTTTGTTTTTTTGAGAAAAGATATGTTGCAGGTGTTGATTTATATTACTACGGTAAAACAACATGATTAAGAAAGAGTTTACTTTAGTGTACAGTTCTCATGTCATAGGCTATCACGGAGGAGATTCGGGGCGAGATCTCAGTAAGTGCAGAAGGATCCAGGGGAAGGAGTTGTTGCAGATGCCATGGAGAGGTGCAGATCACTGATTTACCTGACTTGTTAAGTGTGCCATCTTAAACCATTCGTGACCACCTGCACATATGTGGTAGGGACACTTCTATCAAGAAGGACCATCCCACATTAATCATCAATAAAGAAAATGAATCATGGGTGTTTTCACAGGCTAGTTTGGTGAGAAACTCTTTCAACTTAGGTTTCTGCTTTCCAAGGCTCTGCTTTTGTCAAGTTGGCATAAAACTAGCCAGCACTAGTGTGTTTCTTGCCAGGGCTTGACCTGTTGCTCTGTCCTCAGTTCCTGGAGACCTGGGATCTAGGCACAGACTATCACACGCTATTAGCAGGCATCATTTATCTGCTCTAATGCCAGTTTATAAAAGAGAGACCCCAGAGCAGCCTGCATGCATGTCCTTTGGTTGGCTTATCCCAAACTTCAACTGATCTTCAGTCAGGGTTTGAGTTTTATTTGGTTGTTTGACATTTAAGTTCACACTAAAGGTATGAAAAATAAATCCTTGAAATAATGCCTTTTGCAGTGTTTGGGGATTGTATGGAATTTTTATATCCTGGACTATTGACTATTGTGTTGAACTTTACTCTGACTGTGGCCTTCCTTGAACAGTTTCAATAGCTGTGCATTTCAATACTAAAACAGAGTGATCTTTAAAAAAAATCTTTTAATTACTATACACTTATTTTCTTTATGAATTTCAATCATGCTTTATCTAGCTAGAGGGATTTAGGATGTCATGGATTCAAGTGATTTATAAAAAAAAACAAATCTCTCTTATTTTAAAACTGGAAACTAGAATATTTAAAATTTTAATTGTCCTTCAACTAACAAAAAGATAAAATATTCATGAAATATGAATACTCTAAACAGAAAATTTTGGTCACTGAGTTTGCTCATTGAGGAGTGCTCCTTATTGCCAAGACTCACACCTGATTCAAGCCCCCAGACACACAAGGTGGAAGGAGAGAACTGACTCCCTCGAGTTGTCCTCTCCTCTACAGATGCATTTCATAATATGTGTCTGCACACACATGCACATAAACATATGCTAAAGAAATAAACGTAATACAAGTAAAACTTCTCTATCTTAGATACATTCAATATTCAAATCTCTAGAAATATAGTTTTAAGCAAAATATATTTTAGGTATTTAACATATCCAAAACAGTAATGAAGAAAAATAAAAAAAATGTCATTAATAAAAGTGTTTGATATGGTGTTGATACACTCAAACACCAAAAATCTGAACCCTTTTCTAATAATATGGAGAATAAATGTTTCTTTATATAATGCATAAATGGCCACTATTAATACAAAATTATAATTGAAACTGTAATTATATTATAAAAATTATTATAAGTAAAACTGTGCTTTTACTTTTGTTTCTTTTTTTTCTCTTGGCCTTAAGTGGTTCATGTTCTATGACTCAGGCCTGAGTCTCCTACATGACTCTGAAACTCTGAGTTTAAAAAATGGAGTGTCAAACCAATTCTTATAAATTTTCCACAAAACTTACTCATAGCAGCTAGTATGCTCCTATGATAGTTTACACAGAAAAGAAAACTTCAGTGGCAATTTCAGTGAAAGATTTAATTTCCTTTTATGTGTGCTAATTTGAAAACTTTATTCACTGACAAAACACAGAAAATACTTGTGATTCTTATATTTTACACCAAGAATTGATTAAAAAAGAACACTTTCACTTCTGCATCTCTAAATTTTCAATATCTTCTATCATGTTACCTAACAACTGGGACTGAGCACCTTTATGGCTCAATTCATTTGTCTTGTACTGGTAGTTTATGCACTCTCCTAAAACAATACATGCAATCCCTACTCTATTTTTCTAATGTGGAATCAGTTCTGTTTTCTTTACCTCTTACATTACCAATGATTGATTTGATTCCCCATCAGAATAATTTAGTAGAAATATTCTGAAACAAGTATCAAAACCTGACCAGAAAAGCCTTGAGATTTGTGTGTACTGACTGTGTAGAGCACATGCCTGCAAAGATGGCTGAGGAATAGAAACAGCTCTGTTCCATCAAAAATCAGTAAACATTTGAATCAGAAAATAATAAAAGGATGAGGCACAATAACTGAAAATGGAATTTTTTTCTACTAGTCATTGTTGTAAAACATGAAAGCACACAGAAAATGAATATTTCAGTTTTATTTGAACTGATGTAATTTATGGCATAAAGCTCTGTCAGAAGAAAATGGGAGGTTAAAAATGATTTTGTGATCCTTATTCAAGGATTTATTCTAATATGTTATTTTTTGCCTCTTTTTTTTATGCCAAACTGTAGTTTTGACCCTGGATGATTACTTCCAAGCTTTGAGTTTAAATTTCAATTTCTGTAACTTTTTCTGTGCAACATTATTTTTTATCTTCATGAGCTGCATTGTCTTAAAACAAAGAGAGTATTTCTTAAAGGAATATTTTAAATTCAGAGCATTTATTAATTACGTTGATAAATCAGAAGTGTAAAAGGTAAACATTTTTAGAAACTTTCTAATATGTTAAATGGTAGCTATTAAAGGCATTGACATACGTATACAGAAGTGCATACATTTACCTATGTAGATTCTATAAGCACTACTTCACCCTTCAAGATTTATTTTTCATATTTGTAAAATGGGAAAAGGAATATCTGTGACATAGAAATAAATGGAACAATATAACCAGCAATTGTCTAAGAGAAAGAGCATGTAAGTAGAATAAATAAACCCTACAAGTGATGATAGCAGTAATTATCATCACTAGATGAATGCCAAACAGACAGCATTATGCACTGATGCTAAAATCATCCCTTTGCATAATTATTTATGATTATTGTAGAATTTGCATATGACCCATAGAGGAAAACATAAAGCCATTTGATCATGTCTGTTTATTTTTATTAAATGAGTAAAGAGATAAGTCATTCATATACTATATAATGTATCTAGGAAATTATGATTGTGAGATATGAAGAAGATTCATGATACCCTATTTCAGTGTTGAAGGTGCTAAAAACATTAATTGATATCAACCCTCATTTTAAAAACATTTGTTCAACAACAGCAGATGGGCTTCTCTACCATCTAGTAATTCCACTAATATTGCTGGTGGCTAATGTATATGGAATGCTTGCTATTTGCATACAATTTGCTTGATTAACAAGGCTTCATCAACTATAAAGTACTTTTATGATTGCTTTTGTTAATAACAGGAGAAATTATAAGATAAAGGACTAAGGCAACTTCCAGCAGGTCATTTAGTAACAAAGCAACTGATAAGAAACTATAAACATGAGAGTTTGGTTCTTATGCAATGGAGTTCTGCACCATGTCTTCTGAGAGGTGAGAGTCTCTAAAGAAAACTAACAAAAAAACATATACTTTTTGAATGCCCTCAGTAACAAATATTAATAATTATATGACAAAACTTTCATACAATTATTCTTACATCTCTGTGAATCAGAAGTCCAGTAAAATTAAACAAACTAAAATTGAGGTGTTGTCAAGGGTAGTTCCTCATTGGAAGCTCTAGGAAAAAAATTGTTTCCTTGTTCATGTGGGTTTTGACAGGCTTTTTAATGTGGAATGGTTTAATATCTCTATTCCTTCATCACTTCCCTGAGACCAAAAGTGGAATCTACAAATGTGCCAACTAAACCTGTACTCTGCTACCAGAATCTACAGATCATCAATAGGTGTATACTTACTCTCAGACTTCCATCATAGATGTCTTTGACTATGTTGATAGAGTATGCCTAGATGGTTTCTGCTTTAAAGCACTCAAGAGTTTAGATTTATCTCATTTGTAAAATTTAATTTAATTTTCTCATCTTAAGGACAGTGCCTTCAATGACATCTTTAAATATACATGTAACATACTTACATGCTCAAAATACCTTGACTATAGGGAGTGTGTTTTTGGAATTCAACTCTGTTTACTACAACAAACTACAAAAGTCAACTTCAATGCATGGTATTAGATATTCTTAAATTATTAATAAAGGAACCTTCAGCAAAGGCACAATTGAAAAAACATACATTTAATTGGTCTATCATTTCTCCCTTCTTTCTTGTTAACCGCAAGTGGAAAGAAGAAATATCTTCAAAATGGAATATAATGTGTGTGTGTGTCGAGATGTAAGTTTCTGAGAAACGTTTAAAATTATATATATATATATATGTATATATATATACATATATACACACACATATATGTATATATGTGTATATATACATATATATATTTAATCGAGTTCCCAACTAATCAAATAAGTGTGCAAGAAGAAAAAAAGTCACCATGAATACATTTACTAGACTGTAGAGAGTTATTACTCAAATTCTAAATTTTAGGAGAAATATTATGGTACGGGAGAATTGTCTGTAATCTGTCAATCATGTTTTAAATAAAACGCTGATTGGCCAGGCAGGAGGTAAAGGTGGGAAAACCAGACAGGAAGTATAAATGATGTAATGAGAACAGGAGAACTCTGGGAAGGAGGAAGTTTATTCTTGCCACTCCTGCCCAGATCACCGAAGCAGCAGGATGTGGTCTGCAACTACTGAAAAGGTACTGAGCCACATGGCTAACATAGATCAGAAAATGGGTTAATTAAGATGTGAAAGTTGCCAGTGAGAGGTTAGAGCTTATGGGCCAATCAGCTTTATAACTTAAAGAGATCTCTGTATTATTTCTTTGGGGCTTGCTGGCTGTGGGGTACTGGGCAGGACAGAAACCCAAACAAGCAGGCCTGGCTCCCACTCATGCTACAATATTACTTGACAATGAACATTTGGTCTTCTTCTTCTTCTTCTTCTTCTTCTTCTTCTTCTTCTTCTTCTTCTTCTTCTTCTTCTTCTTCTCCTCCTTCTCCTTCTCCTTCTCCTTCTCCTTCTCCTTCTCCTTCTCCTTCTCCTTCTCCATCTCCTCCATCTCCTTCTCCTTCCCCTCCTCCTTCTGTAACTCTGTTCCTCCCATTTCTTTTGATTCTTCATACTGCTCCTTTTAGCATTTGCTGATATCATGGTAAGTATGCAATCTAAAAATATATAAAGTATTAGGAAAGCCAATTAGGAAAATTGATCACTCCTTCATCTTTTTCCCCAAACATAGATCCACGTAACACAATATAAATGGGGTGAGCAAAAATGTCCACTAAATACTAGCAGATAGAAGTTGACTTTGCTGTCACTCAATGTAGGTGTACATAACTCTAAGACCATTTTCTCACCATGGTCTTCCCCTGCGAAAGTGTCCCTGATTTTGTTTACCCCTAAGGTGGCCTTGTACTCTGGGAAACAACTTAAGACAGTGCTAAAAATTTATTAATAGGGAGATTTATATGGTCCATTATCTTCTAATCATTTCAGTCATTTTAAGGTACTTAGAACATAAAGACTTGAATTGCTATGCTGCATAGTTTAAAATGAGGGAACTTTTTTTGAAAACTGCTTTAAGCAAATAATTAATGTCTGTTTATTTCTAAGCTGGCAATTTGGTAGCATGATAGAAGTTAACATTGCTCTTTTAAATACAGAGACAGAGGGGGAGGAAAGAGAGAGGACAGAAGATATATTGTATATTCAGTCTTTTCTCTTCTTATTTAGAGGCCTCTAAAGTCCTTCAGTATGAAAATGTAATTTAATATTGTATTTTATTCGACAATAAATGAAATACATGCTCCCTCCATAGAGATTTAGCTTCCAAAAGAAATTTAATCACTTGTAGAATAAACCTTTGGATAGGAATGTTGAGACTACAGGAGTAGGAAATTTGATTTAAATATTTAAAACATTGTGGAACATAAGACTGAACTTTAAGGTCCTATCATACTATCAACTTTCATTTGCAATTGGGCTTCAGGTAACAAAGTTAGAAAAACAGCAGTGAATATTTTGGGTTACATAGCTCACCATAAAATATTTCCTCAGAGGTTAAAAAAACTTGGGAACACAGGAGGGTATCATAATTAATATTTCAATATAGTGCAATTAATACCAACTTTTTCCCACTAAGTTCACCACATCAATGAACTTGACAATGTCTGAAAAATATATCTCAATCTTAACTGTCATGGTAGATATATTTTTATTGATTTTATTAAGCTATATATTTTCCTCTCTTCTTTTCCATTTTTCTCTCTTCCCCTTTAACTGCCTCCCATGGTCTCCATGCTCCCAATTTACTCAGGAGATCTTGTCTTTTTCTACTTCCCATGTAGATTAGATCTATGTAAGTCTGTCTTAGCATTCTCATTGTTGTCTAGGTTCTCTGGGATTGTGAATTTTAGGCTGGTTTTCATTGCTTTATGTCTAAAAGCCACTTATGAGTGAGTACATATGATATTTGTCTTGCTGGGTCTGGGTTACCTCATTCAATATGATGTTTTCTAGATCCATCCATTTGACTGCAAATTTCAAGATATTATTTTGTTCTGCTGTGTAGTACTCCATTGTGAAAATCTACCACATTTTTCTTATCCATTATTTGGTAGAGGGGCATTTAGGTTGTTTCCAGGTTCTGGCTATGACAAACAACACCACTATGATCATAGTTGAGCACATGTCCTTGTGGTACAATTGAGCACCTTTTGGGTATATACGAAAATGTGGTACAGCTAGTCTTAAGAAAGGTAGTTTTCTAATTTTCTGAGAAATTGTCATACTAATATCCAAAAGAGCTGTACCAATTTGTAGTCCCAACAGGAATGAAGGAGTTTTCCCTTTACCCTATATGTTTTCCAGCAAAAGCTGTCATCACTATTTTTGATCTTGGCCATAATTATAGGTGTGAAATGGAATCTCAGTTGTTTTGATTTGCATTTCTCTGATGGCTAAGGATGTTGAGCATTTACTTAAGTGTCTTACAGCCATTTTAGAATCCTCTGTTGAGCCTTCTCTGTTTAGGTCTGTACTCCTTATTTATTTATTTATTTATTTATTTATTTATTTATTTGGCTTTTCGAGACAGGGTTTCCCTGTAGTTTCTTGAGCCTGTCCTGGAACTAGCTCTTGTAGACCAGGCTGGCCTCGAACTCAGAGATCCGCCTGCCTCTGCCTCCCCACTGCTGGGATTAAAGGTGTGTGCCACCACCACCCGGCTTGTACTCCTTTTTAAAATTGTATTATACAGACAATATACAGCAAGCCAGCAGCCAACATGAAACTAGAGAGAAACATACAAAAATCACACTGAAATCAGGAACATGACAAGGCTGTCTCTTCTCTCCATATCTATTCAATATAGTTCCTAAGGTCTTAGCTAGAGCAATACGACAACAAAAGGAGATCAAGGATATATAAAACAGCAAAAGAAGACAAACTCTCACTATTTGCTGATTATATGATAGTATACATAAGCAACTCCAAAAATTCTACCAAAGAACTTCTACAACTCATAAACACTTTCAGTATTATAGCAGGATACAACATTAACTCAAAAAAAAAATCAGTAGCCCTCTTTTACACAGTTGATAAATGGGCTGAGAAAGCAAGGTAGATATATATTTATAGTTATAATAGGAAAGCAAATGTCATTTTTTAAACCATAGTTGCTAAGAGGCAATACAAATCTACACTAAATGCTTGATATTTAGCATGCTCTTCATGACACCATTTCAGCACTGATAATGCGGTAGATACAAACACTTGCTATCATGACTAATTCTAAAGGACTCATTTATAATTTAATTTTTTATTCTTTAAGATTTCATAAAGTATTTTTATTATATTTAGCCCTCATCTCACTCCCTACTTCCCTGGAAGCTTTTATTCCAACAAGAATTTTCTCCTCCCATTTTCATGTTCTATTTTCAATCACCCTCTAAGCTTAATTACAGGATAAAAACATGAGCATGGGTAAAAGATTATTCACTTGGATATGAACAACTTACAAGTGGCTACACCATTGATGAGAAATGATCTCCACTTCCCAGTCGTCATTAATGGTCAATAATCTCATGATGTTGTCCCCTAGCTATGTTGGCATAATGGAATGGATGCATGTTGTACAATTAACCATAGCTGCTTTGAGTTCATGAGTGCAGTGACCATGACAAATCCAGATGTCAGGAATGCACAGCACTCCATACGATCCTCTGGCATAGGAGTTCTATTCTGAGCCCTTTGAAGAAGTTCACTGAGCTTTGAGGAAAATAAAAAAGGTGTCTTTTCAGGGAAAAGAACAAAACATCAACTTATTTTTAACAGTTATGCTATTCACAAAATTTTATTTTATAAAACACATTTGAATAGAACAGCTAGTGAGATATACTTCTCAGAATATTCTCAATAGTCAAAAATGCTAATCAAAGTTGATGTTATTCAGTCTAAGAAGTTTCTGTATTAATTAATAAACAAGGTCAAAAAATAAAGAACTGGCCCGAGTATTTTAACTGCTTCCACTTTCTTTCTATTACTGTGTTACTTTAGCTAAGTCACTTAACCCCATTTTACCTTAACCTCTATCTTTATAACATTGTCATGAGATTTAAGTTAATTCATACACTTAAAAAGCTTTGGATCAGTCAAAACTTATCAATAAATATAGCAAGCCTGTGCTGTGTGTTAGGCAGCTTTTTTCAATGTGAACAAGTACTTATTATGAAAGGATTGTTTTCCTCTGTTTTTCAGAGGGCCTGGTTCAGAGGGTAGGAGGGATACAGTGAGGCAGATGTAGTGATGAGCTGAGCAGGCCTGCTTTTCATCCCACCTGTCTCCTGCATGGCTAGCTTTACACCCAAAATAACAACACACAAATTGTATTCATTTAAACACTGCTTGGCCCATTAGCTCTAGCCTCTCACATCTTGGTTAACCCAATTCTAATAATCTGTGTAACACCACAAGTGGTATCTTACCGTGAAAGATTCAGCCTGTCTGACCTGGAGGCTGGCTTCATGGCAACTCTCCCAGAGAGCAGAGGCATGGCGATTGCCTGAGGCATCTGCCTCACTCCCAGCATCCTGTTCTGTCTACTTCACCCACCTATGTTCTAACCTATCAGGCCAAGCAGTTTCTTAATTAACCAATGAAATAATCAGATAGATAGAAGACACACCTACATCAGGCAGAGACTTTCAACTGCTGTAGACTCTAAGGCAGAAAGATGCCTATATTGTAGAACTTTTCCCTTTGATTCCTTCTTATTTTATCCAAATTCTAAGACTATAGTGTGATATCACTCTAATTCTGTACAGGACCTTTACCTCTGTAATCTCTAGAAGTTCCCTCACACACATGCTCAGAAATAGTTTTGCTAATTCTGATGCTTTAACATCCTTCCAACTGGACTGGCAGTAAAAGAAAATCATGTGTTGAACCATGATTGTTTCTGTGTAAACCAATGATTCTCAACCCTCCTAATGCTGTAACCCTTCAACACAGTTTTTCTTAATGTGGCGATCACCACCAACAAAATTATTTTTATTGATACTTCATAATTGTAATTTTGCTTCTGTTATGAATCAAAATGGAAATATCTGTGTTTTCTCATGGTCTTAGGTAATCCCTGTGAAAGTATTGTTCAATCCCCAAAGAACTCACAACCCACACGTTGAAAACAATTGGTCTAAAGGATTATGCTATTGAACTTTAAGACAAAAAATGCTTCACTGTTCCCCTGTCTATCATCCCGTAACTATATAAAATAAATTAATGAAGAAAATAACATCATATTGTGGTGATAATTCTAATATAGGAAAAATAAAGATATATGTGGTCTCTACCCTGGAGGAAGGAAAACGAACCAAACAGCTTTGTAATAAAAGTTCTATCATTTCATTTCAATCATCAACACAGGAACTTGATCTCTACCAAATGTAATACAATATACAACAAATTTGGTTAAATAATTAACTAGAAAACCCTTCTAATTTTTTATGAATAAAATAAATTTGTACTTTCACAAGCTGAATTCAGAATCAACTGGGTAATTTTTGAATTAACATTATTAAAAATTATTTGTTCATTTCCCAAGAATTCTAATAAAAAACTTTTAGAAAATGTATTTGGTTGGATTTTTAAACTAATTTAAAATAGAATGATTGAAATACATATTTTCTTTTTTTTTTTTTTTGGTTTTTCGAGACAGGGTTTCTCTGCAGCTTTAGAGCCTGTCCTGGAGCTAGCTCTTGTAGACCAGGCTGGTCTCGAACTCACAGAGATCCGCCTGCCTCTGCCTCCCAAGTGCTGGGATTAAAGGCGTGTGCCACCACTGACCGGCTGAAATACATATTTTCAAGTTGCTGTCACTCAGTGAAATCCTGAAACCCATGTTTTTACATGAAACCATTCAGTTTTTGAGTGTTAAAAGATGTATCTGTCTCTATACTTGATGATTATGCTATTTGTAACACTATCTGGATATTGGCCACAATTTTATTCCATGTAGTAGAGAATCACTATTTATCAACTATAATAATGAATAAAAATCAAAAATGAAAAGAGATTCAGATGTAGTCTATCAATAGCAATGGATGCTTTCTAAGTTACATGAGATATTTAATGATGTTCAAGCAACTAGTATACATAAAATAGTAAGGGAGCATACTTTAATTAATTCTAATTTTTCTGAGATCAAACCTTATGCATGTTTCAATGTAGAACAAAGGCTAGTAAGAGGCAATCATCCTTCCTCAGACTTCATGACACTAATATTTCAGGTACATGACTCTATTACAGAGTTAGTTTTGAATTTCCAAGAATGAGCAGTTCTTTAGAAAAAGCAAGAATTTTGGAGATAGGCTGGGAGCTGAGAATGTTAAGACAAAAGAAAATAGCATACACACACACCACACACACACACACACACACACACACACACACACACACACATAAAATATAATTCACCAGAAAAGGTGACACTAACTGGTACTTCAGTACCATTAATGGAAGAGTTTTTGAAATTGTTGCTAGGGTGTGTTAGATCCTGGAAAACTTAAAGAGGCGTCTTTCTTTATTTTTTCTTACTAATAATTTTTATTACTTTATAAATAATACCAATCAAAATTTTCACTTCCTCCCCTCTTCCCACTTCCCTCCCACTCCCCTACTCACCTTCCTCCCCTCCCTCTCCAGTCCTAAGCCCTCCCCCTCCATCCAGACCTGGTAAGGTATGCATCCATATAGAATTAGATCCCAAAAAGCCACTACATGCAGTAGAGACAAATCCTGTCCATTATCATTGGCTTCTCAGTCTGTCCCAATTGTCAGCCACATTCAGAAGGTCCAGTTTCATCTCATGCTAGTTCAGTCCCATTCCAACTGGAGTTGGTGAGCTTCCATTAGCTCAGGCACACTCTCTCAGTGGGTGGATGAACCCCTTGTGGTCCTGACTACCTTGCACAGAGGCTTCTTTCAATAGCAGTAAGCAAGGAGCAAGTGAAATAATTATTATCTCAAGTAGAAGTCCACATACATTCACTTTGTAGATTCAAGGACAACACATTTTGAGTCAATAGGGGCCAGAAGCTCCATGTCAGAGAGATGACAGAGAGTGAAGTTAAAGAACAAATCCTCTGGAAATTTATTAAAAACTGGGAACTTGCTTAAATATGGAGTATCTATCTTAACTAATACACTGTCAGAGTATTGATAAAATTAGAGTGGAGAACTCATACAAATGGCTTGTTACAAAAAAACATAAGGAAGAAGAGAAAAAAGATACAATAAATTAATCCAAGCAATATAATTTCTGAAACAATTATATATACCATAAAAATTGGTTTGCAATTAAAATATCCTATTTATTAATTATCTGAAGACCTATTAGATATGAATAAATTCAAAGAAGAGGGGTTATTTTCCATGGAATACTATACTATACATTGTAAATAGCTGTAATTTATATAGCTTTATATTAACTATATATCATATATATGACATATATGGTACATGTTATATCTATAATATATTTAGTTGTATTGCATATATAAATATATAATTTATTTGTTTTATATACACTTAAGATTAAGTTATAAATAATAAATATATTGCCAAATAATATATATAAACATATATTACATAATATAGTTATACATGATATGTTTAATTTATGTGTATAATACACAATTAATATATAACAAATATATTTGATAACAAATAAATTCAAAATATACTATGTCACATATATCATATGGTGTATATATATACATATATATGGTATATAATAAAATATATAGTATATCCATATGGTTTCTGAAGTTTGAGAGTGAAGCACCTTCAAGGCTGGAATACCTCCAGTGTCATGACATTGTTAATTAACAATGTACAAGGAGCATATATAATAGTAAGTGGGTCTTCTGACATCAAAGTATTAAGGAACCCAGCAAAGGAACACAGCATAGTACAGACTTAACACTGTTAACATAGCAGAGACTTTTTTTTTTTTTATTCTTTTCACATTGTGCACTTTTGGAAAAAAAATAGTAATATTTGAAGCAGTAAATTTCTGTTTTCACTGAATGTCCAAGGATGTTTCCAAGATGAAGCTGAGATTGTGGTGAAAATCTAGAGAGATCAGAAACAAAAAAGAAAACTACATTTAGCATTTAGGTTACTGTCTGAAAAGAATGAAATTCCAAAGATTTTTTTATAAGCCTGGTTTAAACTGAGTTCAAAAGTATTATAAATTTATAACTTGTTAATATAGAAAAGAATGTAAGAGCACAGGCCTTCATTATTTATTGAATAAGATCCAGTTGTATCAAATGTACCAGTTTAGAGTGCTGTGTATGTCTAATGCTCCTGTCTACCTGCTAAGGAATTTGTAGTTGTCAAGGCAGGATTATAGCACCAGGGATTATGAAATATTTACAGCTAGCAAAATGAGCATAAAGAAAAAAATCTTATACCTAAAGAAAAGAACATAAAGAAAAAATAATTAATTAAGGTGCATTAATTTTAAAAGGGGCTTCATTTGAGTCACAAAACATTTTCCTAAAATTAATGCTTTAGATAACAATATTCTAACAAGGTCATTTTGTACTTTTTACTCTATTACATTTTTATTACAAATTAGGATTTATTAAATTCCAAGAAACTTTAGCACAGCATCCTTAAGACATCTCTCAGATATCAGCTTGGACCTGTGCATCCAGGCTGTTTAAAACCTATCAAGAGAGTTGAAAACAATCTTAAAATAATGTATTGTGTATCTCCTCCTAGTCTCCATGCATGTTAGCAGGAATCTCATGCTTCAGCTTTGTTTTTGTTGTTATCTGAACAGTTGAGTCTGCGAGAAGAATATTCCACATTATCCGAATCACAAAGATCTACAGTCCAAATCATGCACTTTTACACTTTTATCTGTTGAAGGACACTAAAAAAAAATCCCACACTAGTTCAGAATTGAGTATAATAAAGAGTTGTTTATTTAGGGGTAGACTACAGATCACAGTCCCCTGCACTAAAGGGGAAACAGGATCTGAATCCTGCAGTGGGAAGAGAGGGAGCACAAGTGATTTACATCAGCATTTATGGTATAAGAGACCACACCCAAGTGGTTTGGTAACTTAAAGGCTACTGACTGAAGGAGTTCCTACAGCAAGCTGTGAACCTGTAAAAAAAAAAAATCTCTCTAGTGAGTGTATCTTTCACAGCCTCATTTGAAAACACGTAGAGTTTAGATTTCTTGGCTTAAAGGAAATATATCCAAAATTCCATAAAAGATGTTTATAAAGAAAGCGTGGCATGCAAACTAAGAAACATGTTAGTAATACTTACCGTACATTTTCAATTAGTTCTGTATCTTTGTGCTCTCTGATTTTGAAAAGACAATAAAATGGAGAAAGAAAACTAATTTCATCCAATGATACTGGAACATGAGTTTTCTGACACCACCATTGCATGACTGAAAATTAATCTTTATTCCTATCTCAATCTCATGCAAATACATAAAAATCTGATTAATATGAGCTGTATAATTTCTTCTATTTCCTGGTTAGTATTTTTGTTAATTTTCCAAGTTCTAGAGTTATTTCAGAAGAGGAATTGCCGATTGAAAAAAATGTCTCCATAAGATTAGCCTATAAGCGAGTCTGTTGGCCATTTTTCTTTCTGTTTGTTTCTTTGGGTTTTTTTTTTGTTGTTGTTGGTTTGTTTGTTTTTTGGTTTGTTTGTTTGAAGTTAGGTTTTATTTGTGTAAGAACTTTGGCTCTGCACACTAGGCTGACCTTGAACTCAGAGATCCACTGCCCTCTGCCTCCAGGGTGCTGAGATTGAGGGCATGCACGAACATGATCATTTTCTTTATCAATGACTAATGAGTGAAGAACCTGCACACTGTGGAGGGCACCAAATGCAGAAAGGTGATATTGTGGGATAAACATTTGGACACTGTAAAGATATGTTTTTGCCAAGGTGGGTTCTGATTGGTTTAAAAAGAAAAGAAAAGCAATAATGTAGGCAGGAGAGGATAAGTGTGATTTTAGAGGTGAGAGAAAATCTGGAGCACAGAGAGGCTGGCAGTCATAATTCAAGCTCAGCAGAAGCAGGATGGATAGTAAAAAGATGAGGTGATGAGCCTCGTGAAAAAACATAGACTAAAAATATAAATTAATTTAAATTATAAGGACCAATTTGGAACAAGCCTAAACTCCATGTCATTATTTTGTGGACTGGTTTTCCAAACAGAAAGTACTACTTCTAGGTGATTCTGAATTGTATACGAAAGCAAACTAAACAAGCCACAGGTAGCAAGTGCATAAGCAGAATTCTTCCATGACTTTATTTTTACATGTCTCCAGGTTCTTGCCTCCTACTCTGATGTCCCTCAGAGTTAAAGTGTGGTTTGAGAATTGTAAAATGAAATATACTCTTTCCTGAACAAATTACTTTTGGTCATTCTGTCATAACACAGCGATAGAAACCTAAGATACCCTGCAATTGCAAAGCTTATAGAGGATAATATAGAACGTGTTCCCAATAGGTTTTGCCTACCTGAAGCTAAATCTATATATCTCAAATAAGATTATGTTTCTACTCTGAAAATGAAAGTTCCACCTCTCAATTCTAAGAAAATTTACCTTTAAAATCTCTAGTTTTAACTTTTCACTTTCCTTTGAAATGTACATATGTGTTTCAAAGGCTAAATAAGCCAATTGTTAGCTTTTAAGATTCAGGAATAATGTCTCTAAGACGTGGAAAGGAAATCTGTTTGAAATGTGATCATGAAGGATAATAGAAGCCTCTTGTCAGTTTGTACATGAGGATAAGAACCTAATTTGATAGGTACCTTCTTCCAACTTTCAAAATGATTCTTGTCAAAAGAAATAGTTTTTAAAGATATATCTTCATTAATTTAAATCATGTGCATGTATATTAGAATATGGGCACAGGTGTACAAGTGCCCAGAGAGGTCAGAGGCATCGGATCCTGTAGCTGCTTGTTTTTACTTTTACTTTCTTTGCAGGCTCTCCAACCAGCTTCCAAATAAATACAGAGGCTTATTCTTATAAATGCCTGGCCTTACCTTAGCTTATGTCTAGCCAGCTTTCCTCAAATTATCCTGTCCACCTTTTGCATCTGGACTTTTACCTTTGTCTATATCTTTATATATTACTTTACTTCTTATTCTGTGACTTGCTGTGTAGCTGGGTTACTGGACCTGGTGTCCTCTCTCCTTTTCTTGTTCCTAGTTCCTTTCTTCCAAGATTTCTCCTAGTTTTTCTCTCTGCCTGCCAGGCCTGCCTATCATTTCTCCTGCCTTGCTATTGAATGTCCAGCCCTTTATTATACCAATCAGATGTTTTGGACAGAGTAATACAGCTTCACAGAACAAATGCAACACTTCTTTACATCATTAAGCAAATATTCTGCAGCATAAAAGAATGTAGCACATCTTTAACTAATATTTGAAAAACATTTCCCATGGTTCTGAGGTAACAAATGCTTTGTGGACTATTCAGTATGTATGCTGTGAATGGAACTTTGGTACTAAGAGCAGTACTTGCTCTTAATTACTAAGCCATTGGAGTGTGTGTGTGTGTGTGTGTGTGTGTGTGTGTGTGTGTGTGTGTGTGTGTTGAATTAACTAGCATACTTACCATAAAGGTAAAAAGAATTTACAATGATCTACATGCAGCATGATGGGGATTTGCAAGGAAAATTTGAAAATCTGCAGTGTATCTACATTAGGAGATAAAGTCTTCATATATAGTATGAGTGAAGGCTTGTAGTAAAGGATCATGAAATCTCACACAAAACACAATAAATCCAGAAAAAAAAGGAAAATACTGAGTTCTGTACATTTCTTGAGGGGATGAGCAAACCTCATACCACATGATTTAGCCTAGTCTACATGATTTCTTCCATGGAGGCAGACACCAAAGGATCACAATCTTATCTTGCAGCTGAAAAACTGTGAGGGATTACAAATTTGTCCAACATGTTTTCTTGAGAAATTGGTGTTCCGGAGAGAGCTGCAGGTGTGAGATTCCTGATTCATAGAAGAAGCAAATCTGAAACAGGAAGGTGTGTGATTCAACAGTGATATTGTTACCTTGAAGTATGGGATTCCTTTTTTCTAGCTTCTATTAGGTAAAGAACTTTAAAAGCAACACAGATGAGCAAGAGAAAGCAATGTATTGGAGTTAGGGAGAGAAAAAAACAGAGAAGCAAACTAAAAATCTCAGTAGTTGCTAGGATGAGAGAGACAAAAGAAGAATAACCAGAGACAAAAAACTGTCCAGAAGTAGGGGAAACTTCCAGCTGTTAAATGTCTATCTTATTAAGGGTACTTATTTATTTCATTTTTTTCTTGTCTTTAGTTGTTTCCTATATGACTTGACCTTTAGGCCAAAAGATATCATTATATCATATAAAGCAGATGTTCACTGTAACACAAGAGTAGATTTGTCTCAAATGCAGCCCTCTCTCAGTTGGCTCAAATAAGAGAGGGAGATAGCTTTTAATTGCATAGGTAAATAGAGATACCAATCACACTTCATGTCATTTGTTACAGAAATGCCGAATACTGATATCATTTGTACCAACTTATATCTGAGAAACAGAGTTTACAGATCCCACTTTTATTCCCTTTTCTCTGAACAATAAAGCCTTTTCATGACAGTTTAACCCATCCTTTCAAACTCATAATTTTAATACTTAATGAAACAGGAATAATTCATACTCTAAAATAACAATTGGAAAATATGATGTCATAATTTCTTTCCCTGTCACAGTAATAAAACATTTTGATAAAACCAATGAAAGGAACGGCTTTACTTTACATCACAGAAAAATGGTATAAGGCCATGATAGAGGAACACATAAAGGAAATGTGAAGAGGTTTTATTTACAACAGGAATTAAGAGTTGAAAATGCAAAAGTAAAAATTTTGGGACTCTTGAAGGTAACAAATGCCAGCCTTTTGGAGCAGTGTATATAACAATTCTGTATTGTCAGTAGGCTTCAGAGTGTCAGTTGAGAAACTGTCAGCAAAGGTTGCAGCTCCAAAGCTCTTAGAAGGCTTCAGGATCCCAACTGAGAGATTCTGTGTATTGAGTAAGTTTGTGGCAAGCAAACTTTTTACTGAGAAGCAGGAACACCATACACTATCTCTGACAGGTATTGCAGTCTGAGTGGCTTGACCAGCAGGTCTTGGGAACTAGACGCAGATGCAGGAACAAATTCTCATCTGCAGTTGAAACTTCAATAATGGAGGCTAAAACTGTAACAAGCAGAAGTAGCCCTGCCTGCGGCTGTAGCTCAAGTGCTAGAGGCTCAAAATTGGATCCCAGGACTGTAACTTTCATGATGAGAAAGAACAAAAGCAGAACAAAATCATGCAGCCTCTAATAGAAAACAATTTGGTGTTCTGCTTTCTGCTCAATGAAATAATTACACTGACTTAATTAATGGGGCAGAAACAATATGAATCTTATCAAATAATAACTCAATATAATATGCTAAAATTATATTTTGTGAGTTCAGTTGAAAAGAAATGGAATTAGTTAAAAAATTGTAGAAAATAGGAGGAAATTTGATACTTCAGGAATAAACCTCATATGAGAATTTCTAAATTTAAATATTTATTGTAGTTATTCAATAGCTGGTGATAAAATATAGCAGATACAAGACTTAGAAGAGACTTAGAAGATTCAAATGTAGTGTATTAATTAACATATGTTTATTACAGAAAAATATGTTAAGTCTGCTAGTTTTTTTTTTCTTCTGTGGATTTTGTTTAATTTATTCATTCAGAATTTCTTTTTTTTATTTTTTTTTTCATGGTTTATTTTTTATATTTAAAAATTTCCATCTCCTCCCCTCCTCCTCCCCTTCCCTCCCCTCCTCCTTCCCCTTTCCTCCCGTCCTTCTTCCCCTTCCCTCCCCTCCCCACCACCCATACCTCCCCTCCCTCCCTCTCAAGGCCAAGGAGCCATCAGGGTTCCCTACTCTATGCTAAGACCAAGGTCCTCCCAACTCCCCCCAGGTCCAGGAAGGTGATCGACCAAGCTGAGAAGGGTCCCACAGAGCCCATCCATGCAGAAGAATCAGAGCCCAGCGCCATTGTCCTTTGCTTCTCAGTCAGCCCCCACTTTTGGCCACATTCCTAGAGAAGGGTTTGGTCACATGATCCATCGGTCCCATTCCAACTGGAATTGGTGATCTCCCATTAGTTCTGTCCCACCGTCTCCATGAGTGAACGCACCCCTCACATTCCTGACTTTCTTTCTCATGTTCTCTCTCCTTCTGCTCCTCATCAGGACCTTGGGAGCTCAGTCCGGTGCTCCAAAGTGGGGCTCTGTCATTTTCTTCATCTATCGCCAGGTGGAGGTTCTATGGTGATATGCAAGAAATTCATCAGTATGGCTATAGGAACTGGCCTTTTCAGGCTCCCTCTCCTCAGCTGCCCAAGGAGCTAACTGGGGGGGGGGCGTCTCCCTGGAAACCTGGGAACCCCTCTAGGGTCAAGTCTCTTGACAGCCCTCAGGTGGCTCCCTAAATTAAGATATATGCTTCCCTGCTCCCATATCCACCCTTCCTGTACCCCAAGCATCCCATTCCTCCGAGCTCCCCCCATTCTCCCCTTCACGCTTTTCTCTCCCCATCTTCCCTTGGCCGCCTCTCGCCCAACCCTCAAGTTCCCAATTTTTGCCTGGCGATCGTGTCTACTTCCAATATCCCCGAGGATTACTATATCTTCTTTTGGGAGTTCACCTTCTTATTATCTTCTCAAGGATCCCAAATTATAGGCTCGATGTCCTTTAATTATGGCTAGAAACCGATTATGAGTGAGTACATCCCATGTTCATCTTTTTGGGTCTGGGTTACCTCACTCAGAATAGTGTTTTCTATTTCCATCCATTTGCATGCAAAATTCAAGATGTCATTGTTTTTTACCGCTGAGTAGTATTCTAGCATGTATATATTCCACAGTTTCTTCATCCATTCTTCCACTGAAGGGCATCTAGGTTGTTTCCAGGATCTGGCTATTACAAATAATGCTGCTATGAACATAGATGAGCAAATGCTTTTGTAGTATGATTGGGCATCTCTTGGGTAGATTCCCAATAGTGGAATTGCTGGGTCCTGGGGTAGGTTGATCCCGAATTTCCTGAGAAACCGCCACACTCCTTTCCAAAGTGGTTGCACAAGTGTGCATTTCCACCAGCAATGGATGAGTGCACCCCTTACCCGACAACCTCTCCAGCGAAGGTTATTATTGGTGTTTTGGATTTATCCAATCTGACAGGTGTAAGATGATATCTCAAAGTTGTTTTGATTTGCATTTCCCTGATAGCTAGGGAGGTTGAGCATGACCTTAAGTGTCTTTTGGCCATTTGAACTTCTTCTGTTGAGAAATCTCTGTTCAATTCAGCGCCCCATTTTTTAATTGGGTTAATTGGCATTTTACTGTCTAGTCTCTTGAGTTCCTTATATAGTTTAGAGATCAGACCTTTGTCAGTTGCAGGGTTGGTGAAGATCTTTTCCCAGTCAGTAGGCTGCCTTTGTGTCTTAGTGACAATGTCCTTTGCTTTACAGAAGCTGCTCAGCTTCAGGAGGTCCCATTTATTCAATGTTGCCCTTAATGTCTGTGCAGCTGGGGTTATGCGTAGGAAATGATTCCCTGTGCCCATTTGTTGTAGAGTACTTCCCACTTTCTCCTCTATCAAGCTCAATGTGTTCAAATTAATATCGAGGTCTTTAATCCATTTGGACTTGAGTTTTGTGCATGGTGATAGATATGGATCTACTTTCATTCTTCTACAGGTTGACATCCAGTTATGCCAGCACCATTTGTTAAAGATGCCCTCTTTCTTCCAGTGGGTACTTTTGGCTCCTTTATCAAAAATCAGGTGTTCAGAGGTTTGTGGGTTAAGATCCAGGTCTTCTATACAATTCCATTGGTCAACTTCTCTGTTTTTATGCCAATACCAAGCTGTTTTCAATACTGTAGCTCTGTAATAGAGTTTGAAGTCAGGGATGGTAATGCCTCCAGAAGTACCTTTATTGTATAAGATTTTTTTTGGCTATCCTGGTTTCTTGTTTTTCCATATAAAGTTGGTTATTGTCCTCTCAATCTCTGTGAAGAAATTTAATGGGACCTTGAATTGGATTGCATTGAATCTATAGATTGCTTTTGGTAGAATTGCCATTTTTACTATGTTGATCCTCCCAATCCACGAGCAGGGGAGATCCTTCCATTTTCTGGTATCCTCTTCAATTTCTTTCTTCAAAGACTTAAAGTTCTTGTCAAATAAATCCTTCAAATCCTTGGTTAGAGATACTCCCTGATACCTCATGCTATTTGTGGCTGTTGTGAAAGGTGATACTTCTCTTATTTCCCTCTCTGCTTCCTTATCCTTTGTGTATAGGAGGGCGACTGATTTTTTGGAGTTGATCTTGTAACCTGCCACGTTACTGAAGGAGTTTATCAGCTGTAGGAGTTCTTTGGTGGAGTTTTTGGGATCGCTTATGTACACTATCATATCATCTGCAAATAATGAAAGTTTAACTTCTTCCTTTCCAAATCGAATCCACTTGATTCCCTTATGTTGTCTTATTGCTATTGCTAGAACTTCAAGCACTATATTGAAGAGATAAGGAGAGAGTGGACAGCCTTGTCGTGTTCCTGAATTTAGTGGGATAGCCTTGAGTTTCTCTCCGTTTAATTTGATGTTAGCTGTCGGCTTGCTGTAAATAGCTTTTATTATATTTAGGAATGACCCTTGTATCCCTAATCTCTCCAAGACCTTTATCATAAAAGGGTGCTGAATTTTGCCAAATGCTTTTTCAGCATCTAATGAGATGACCATATGGTTTTTTTCCTTCAGTTTATTTATATGATGGATTACATTGATAGATTTTCGTATGTTGAACCAGCCCTGCATCTCTGGGATGAAGCCTACTTGATCGTAATGGATAATTTTTCTAATGTGTTCTTGGATTTGGTTTGCCAGTATTTTATTGAGAATTTTTGCGTCAATGTTCATGAGTGAGATTGGCCTGTAATTCTCTTTCTTGGTTGAGTCTTTGTGTGGTTTAGGTATCAGGGTAACTGTAGCTTCATAGAAGGAATTTGGCAGTGACTCTTGTGTTTCTATATTATGAAATACCTTAAGGAGTATAAGTATTAGGTCTTCTTGGAAGTTCTGGTAGAATTCCGCATTGAAACCATCTGGACCTGGGCTCTTTTTGGTAGGGAAGTTTCTGATAAGAGTTTCTAATTCTTCGCGACTAACAGGACTATTTAGAGCATTTACCTGGTTCTGGTTTAACTTTGGTATATGGTATTTATCTAAAAAACTGTCCATTTCTTTTACATTTTCCAATTTTGTGGCATACAGGCTTTTGTAGTAAGATGTAATGATTCTCTGAATTTCCTCTGTGTCTGTGGTTATGTCCCCCTTTTCATTTCTGATCTTATTAATTTGTGTGTTCTCCCTCTGCCGTTTGATTAGTTTGGCTAAGGGTTTGTCAATCTTGTTGATTTTCTCCAAGAATCAGCTTCTTGTTTCATTGATTCTTTGGATTGTTTTCTGTATTTCTATTTTGTTGATTTCTGCCCTCAGTTTGATTATTTCCAGTCTTCTACTTCTCCTAGGTGAGTCTGCTTCTTATTTTTCCAGAGCTTTCAGGTGTGCTGTTAAGTCACCAATGAGTGCTTTCTCCGTTTTCTTTAAGTGGGCACTTAGTGCTATGAACTTTCCTCTTAGCACTGCTTTCATTGTGTCCCATAGGTTTGAGTATGTTGTGTCTTTGTTTTCATTAAATTCAAGAAAGATTTTAATTTCTTTCTTTATTTCTTCCTTGACCCAGGTGTGGTTCAGTAGTTGACTGTTCAGTTTCCATGAGTTTGTGGGCTTTCTGGGGGTAGCATTGTTGTTGAATTCTAATTTTAATCCATGGTGATCTGATAAGACACAGGTGGTTACTAATATTTTTTTTTGTAACTGTGGAAGTTTGCTTTGTTACCAAGTATATGGTCTATTTTCAAAAAGGTTCCATGAGTCGCAGAGAAGAAGGTATATTTTTTCCTATTTGGGTGGAATGTTCTATAGATGTCTGTTAAGTCCATTTGGTTCATTACCACCATTAAGTCTTTCAATTCTCTGTTAGGTTTCTGTCTGATTGACCTGTCCATTGGTGAGAAAGGAGTGTTGAAGTCTCCAACTATTAGTGTGTGTGGTTTGATGGCTGCCTTGAGTTCTAGAAGTTTTTATTTTACATAAGTGGGAGCTTTTATATTAGGGGCATAGATATTCAGGATTGAGACTTCATTCTGATGGATTTTTCCTGTTATGAGTATAAAGTGTCCCTTTCCATCTCTTCTGATTGATTTTAGCTTGAAATCAACTTTGTTGGAAATTAGTATCGCCACACCCGCTTGTTTCTTAGGTCCATTTGCTTGATAAACCTTTTCCCAACCCTTTACTCTGAGTAGGTGTCTGTCTTTGTGGTTGAGGTGTGTTTCTTGTAAACAGCAAAATGTTGGATCCTGTTTTCGTATCCAGTTTCTTAGCCTGTGCCTTTTATAGATGAATTGAGTCCATTGATATTAAGTGATATTAATGACCAGTGGTTGTTAACTCCGGTCATTTTTTGTAGTAGAGTTTGCGTGTTTCCCTTCTTCAAGTTGTGCTGATGAAGGGTCGCTAGATGCCTGAGTTATTGTGGGCGTTGTTGGACTCCTTGGTTTGTGATTTTCCTTCTATTACTTTCTGCAAGGCTGGATTTGTTTAAATCTGTTTTTGTCCTGGAATATCTTGTTTTCTCCATCAATGGTGAATGCAAGCTTTGCTGGGTATAGTAGTGTAGGCTTGCATCCATGTTCCCTTAGTGTCTGTAGCACATCTATCCAAGCTCTTCTGGCTTTCATGGTTTCCATTGAGAAATCAGGTGTAATTCTGATAGGTTTCCCTTTATATGTTACTTGACCTTTTTCCTTTGCAGCTCTTAATATCTGTTCTTTATTCTGTATGTTTTGTGTTTTGATTATTATATGGCGTGGGGATGTTTTCTTTTGGTCCAGTCTATTTGGTGTTCTGTAGGCTTCTTGTACCTTCATAGGAACATCCTTCTTTAGGTTGGGGAAGTTTTCTTCTATAATTTTGTTGAATATGTTTTCTGGGCCTTTGAGTTGTAATTCTTCTCCTTCTTCTACCCCAATTATTCTTAGGTTTGGTCTTTTCATGGTGTCCCAAATTTCCTGAATGTTTTGTGTTAAGAATTTGTTAGATTTGTTTAGTTCTTTAATCTGTGAATTTATTTCCTCTATAGTATCTTCAGAGTCTGAGATTCTTTCTTCCATCTCTTGTATTCGGTTGGAAATACTTGTCTCAGAAGTTTCTGTTCGTTTACTCAGAGTTTCCATTTCCAGTCTTCCCTCAGATTGTGTTTTCTTCAATACCTCCATTTCATTTATCAGGTCTTGTACTGTTTCCCTTACCTGTTTGATTGATTTTTCTTGTTTTTCTTGGGTATCTTTGAGAGATTTATTTATTTCGTCTACCTTTTTGTTTATCATCTCCATTTCTTTATGGCAGTTTTTTACCTCCTGTTTAAGGTCCTCTATTATTTTCATAAAGTACTGTTTAAGGTCGGTTTCTTCTATATCTTCTGGGGTAGGGTGTTCAATTCATGTTGTTTCGGGATGTCTGGATTGTGGTGATGTCATGTTGCCTTTCATGTTGTTGGAGGAGCTCCTGCATTGGCACCTGCCCATCTCTTCCTTCAAGAGGAGCCTGGAGGCGCTTGGTGTCCTAGACCAATCTTTGCTGTGACTGAAACTGGTTGGATCTCCCCAGTGCCAGAGGAGGACCTATTCCTTGTGTCACAATCTGAAGAAGTCCGCACTCCCTTGCAGGAATCCTCAGACCTGCCTGGAGGCCAGAGTCTGACCGCTCTGGGTGGATGGCCAGTTCAGATGGAATGTCAGTGCACAGGATCAGGGATTCCAGGCAGCCCAGGGATACTGCCCTGACAAAAGGGCCAAGTGGGGGCAGGGCGGGATGGAATATCACACAAGGAGCCTGGCAGCACAATCTGAAGGAGCCTGCACCCCTCCGCAGGAATCCTCAGTCCTGCCTGGAGGCCAGATTCTGACCCCTTTGGGTGGATGGCCTCAGTACAGGAGCAGGACACCTGAAAACACTAGGGAAGGCTTGGGAGAGACAGGGTCTTGAGAAACAGAGATGAGCCTGCAGAGGGAGCTGGGGGAAGGGGGTCTGTGCTCTCTTCCAGGGCAGGTTGCCCCAGGGTCAGCATTCACTCACCAGTTCAGATGGAATGTCAGGGCACAGGGTCAGGGATTCCCGGCAGCCCAGGGACACTGCCCAGACAAAAGGGCCAAGGTGGGGGCAGGGCGGGATGGAATATCACACAGCGAACCTGGCAGCACAATCTGAAGGAGCCTGCACCCCTCAGCAGGAATCCTCAGGCCTGCCTGGAGGCCAGAGTCTGACCCCTTTCAAGTCTGCTAGTTTTAACAGATTCCTTCAAAGAGGAAAATCCATAAGAAATAAAATTGTAGTCAGAAAACATTTGTTATTTTCAGTTCATTACAAGGGGTAAGGTTGAATAAGAGGGCTCTGGTGTCTTAATAAAATGAATGACATTAGGCAACAGTGATATAAGTAAGTTTTGTCTTTTAAATGCATGTTATCTGTGATGGTCACTATAGTCAGCTTAGAATAGTGACAATCACCTGATAAATGGGCCTCTGAGCATTTGTTCAGAACATTTTCTTCAACATATATATTCAATATGTTCATATTTGTTAAGAATAGGAAATATCATGATACAGAGAGTTAGAACCCAGATTACTGTTAGTATGTATGGGTTACAAATGGAAAAATAAATTACAAAATAGACAGATTAGTTGGGATTGACATATTATCCATCATAATTAGTATCAGCATAGTAATTCATATTTTATACTTATAAAATGTTGTTTGATAACTTGCCAAATATGATAGTTTGACTGATAAGGTACAAACCCTAGAGAGACTTACTATTGACAAAACACAATCCTTAGGAGAGCATACAAGGGCAGAATTGAAGCTTTGGAAAAACTTAATGCTCATAAAATACAACTGTAGAAATACCTACTAATGAAAATAGTAAAGATACTCCAAAACAAATAGAGTAATTTAGAGCATTACATTATGAAACTGAAGAGGAGCAGCCAAAGGTTATTAGATTAGAAAACTAACCTTAATTTATTCAGTTACCATACAAGAATCATCTGCAGATGATAGATACCACCAAGGCTATGCACACATTACCCAGGAAAGCACAGAATTATTAGATTTGAAGAGACTGAAAAAAGCAGGCATTTCATATGGTATGTGTTTACACTTTGTGAAGCAGATGTTCAATTCAATGGCAAGTAGGAAGTAAATTAATCCACCAGACTGGAAAGATTTAAGTACAGCAATTTTGGAAGCTGGTCCTCAGTTACAATGGGAAACATGGTAAAGAAAACAATTAGGCCCATAGAACAATAAAATAGAGCTAAAGGTATTGGAATTATCAAGGCAAATCTCTCTGGTGAGAGCAAATATGCTGATTTGCAAAGTCAGTCTATATTTGGTGATCATACCTTGGCCCTGTGCTGTATTTATAGCAGCTTTACATTTTTGGAGATAGTTGAAGAATTAGGAAAGAAGATGACATCATTTACTAAAATTATACATGTCTCAAGAGAAATTTTTACTGATTTTTTAACAGATATTTACTTTAGTTGTAAATAGAATGATATCAAATCCAGAAGTAAGGTGAATGTTAATATTCATTCAACTTTTGAGGATGCTAATTTAGAATGCAAAAGGGTATTCAAACCTTTAAAGCAAGATCAACACCTATAGATGAATGCATCTGAAATACAGATGATATATGATATCATGCTTATGAAATTGCTTTAATAAGAGATGTAAGTTTTAATTGTGCTAAACGAGGTCAGTTGAAAGGGATTATTGGCAAGAGATTCTGAAAAATAATTTGTTTTCTAGAAATATTTTTTTAAGTAACAATAAGTATTTGTGTGTTTATTTGAGAAGTGGGTGGCAAGGCCCAAAAACAAGAGTAAAAAAAAAAAAAAAAAAACAAGCAAAAACTACAGCAAGAGGACAACTTTGAGAATCCAACAGCTTTGAGTAGCTCCAACCATCAAACTGAGGTCAACAAGTTTGGGCATCAAGCACTTATAGCACGGAGGCATCTTGCCAGCCCAATGTTTATATCTTTTTTTGGTATTTTTTTCCTCATTTTTTTATTACAAATTTCCATCTCCTCCCCTCCTCCTCCCCTCCCCTCCCTTCCACCCATACCTCCACTCCCTCCCTCTCCAAGCCAAAGAGCCATCAGGGTTCTCTTCACTATGTTAAGTCCAAGGTGTTCCCAACTCCCCCATATCCAAGAAGGTGAGCAACCAAACTGACAAGGCCCACAGTGAGCCCATCCATGCTGTAGAGTTCAAGCTCGTTGCCATTGTCCTTGGTTTCTCAGTCCTCCTCCACCGTCAGCCACATTCAGAGAGTCCGGTTTGTTCCCCTGTTCCATCAGTCCCATTCCAACTGGACTTGGTAGTCTCCCGTTAGATCTGTCCCACAGTCTCAATGGATGAATGCACCCCTCACGGTCCTGACTTCCTTGCTCATCAGAAGGCCACAGCCTTCTGGAGTATGTAGGTGTGGCAAAGGATGATATTGGACTAATGAATGCAGATCAACAAGGGACAGGCAAGATAACCTTTCACTATTGGGAAATATCCTGAAAGTTCTAACACAGGCCACAATAACAAATTTGTCTCAATCATTCCCTCTCAGCATTGGACATACTCATTCACAGGACAAATAAAGGACTTAATACCTATTGCTAAAACCCACACTACCCTGGATATGATCAAAACTATATACCTTCTATAGATACAACAAAATATTCAGGAGAATTCACAAGACAAGTGTTTTGACAAACTTCTATAAATGATCAGTACCAAAAATAAGTTACATGTAAATGACAAAATTGAAGGCTTAGTAGATATAGGGGCAGATGTAACAATAATTGCACTGAAATCTTGGCATGAAGCATGGCCTCTTCAGGAGGTAAATGTTTACATTTTTGGAATTAGAACTTTACCTTAGGTATAACAAAGTGCAAGATGAGTCAAACGCATAGGACCAGATGTAATAATGAGGAGACTGCTTTTTCATCTGTCTGTCCAGAACAAATTAACCACACAGAAACTATATTAATTATCACACTGCTTGGACCATTAGTTCTAGCTTTGTATTGGCTAACTCATATTAATTTAACCGATTTATGTTACTCTGTATATTGCCACATGACATTGCCTTACCAGCATAGATTTGGCATGTCTGATTCTGGTGGCTCTATGCCATCTCTCTCTGACTCTGCCTTTTCCCTCCCAGCATTGTGTTTAGCTTTTTCTGCCTATCTCTGTTCCCCTTCAGCTCTGCTATAAGCCCAAAGAAGTTTCTTTATCAACCAATGAAAGCAACACATAGACAGAAGAACCTCCTACATTATTCCCTCTTTCTGTTTAAACAAAAAGGAAGGCTTTAACTTTAACATAGCAAAACTACGTATAACAAAACAGGTGATTTTTTGTATTTTCTATTGAACTACAGTTACAGTGTTTATATCTACTTTATCTTTTATCATAACTAAGAAAAACTATAACTATAAATTTTTAACTCTATTAAAGACTCCAGAAGAATATATATACTTGAGTAATATATCCATCATATCCTTCTCAGGTTTCTGATAGCATTGAAGATTAGAGCATTAAAGTTACAGGTTTACTTAGTTATGATAGAAAGTAAATTAGATACAAAACTTTGGACTCACCCATATAAGACAGCTTTACACCCGAAATAACAACACACAAATTGTATTCATTTAAACACTGCCTGGCCCATTAGTTTTAGCCTTTTATTGGCTAATTCTCATATCTTGCTTTAACCCATATTTAGTAATCTGTGTAGCACAACGAGGTGGTGGCTTACCAGGAAAGATCTTAACCTGTGTCCATCTCAGAAAGGAGAGCTATGGTGTCTGCCGCATTGCCTTCTTCCAGCATTCTGTTCTGTTTACTCTGCCTACCTAATTTTCTGTCCTATCAAAGGGCCAAGGCAGTTTCTTTATTAACCAATGAAAGTAACACATAGACAGATAACCCTTCTACATCAATTATAGATGATTACCTATTAACAAAATTGACCTTAAATCTGTATCAGTAAACCAAGATTCATACCAATGCAAATCTGTATAGCAATTGCAGGCCACCCAGACCCAAAATTATTACACAGAAACTTTATTGATTACAACACTGCTTGGCCAATAGCTTAGGCTTCTTGTCAATTAATTCTTATATTTTAAATGAACCCATTTCTATTATTTCATATTTTACCCCAAGGCTTATGATTCACTGGAAAGTTTCAGGGGCATCTGTTTCCTTTCATAACTACATGGTGTCTCTCTGACTCTACCATCTTTTCTTTCCTATCTCACTTGGATTTCTGATTTGCTTTATTATGCCCTGTCATAGGCCCAAGTAGCTTCTTTATTCATCATCCAATAAAAGCACAATAAAAGCAACAAATATACAGAAGGACTTCTCATGCAATTCACCCTTTTTTGTCCAAAGAAAAAAAGGTTTTACCTTTACTGTAATAAAAAATACATATACAAAAGAGTTATCAAGCAAAAATCATTTAAAATAAACTACAATATAGTGCATTTACTTTTGGCAAATTAAGGAAAATACTCTATCATCTTTCCTTTCTTTGTGAGTCTAAAGTTTTATATTTTACCTGTCTTTTATAATTATAACTATATTTCTTCAACTCCATCAAAGACTCCAGAAAGTTATAATATCACCTAAAGTAAACAGGAGATAAATTGTAAGCAACTTCAAAACTCTAGAATTGACAGAGACATCTTGCTGCCTCAACAGTCACCCAAAGTTCTTTTGTAGCATTGGGATATCAATTTTCAGCCTGCAGGCCCATAGTACCTGACAGACTTTTTCATGAAGCAGTAAATTTAAAAGACTGTTTTGACTCTATAAATAGATTGTCTGTCACTTTCTTCTGTATCCTGAATATATATGGCATACTCCATGAAGCAGGAACACAGAAGGATTGTGTCATTTTTATCCAAGTTCAGCAATCATTTTTATGATAGTAATACATGTCCAACTCATACAGCATATCATCAAGAAGTCTAGACAAGAGCAGTTTCTTTCCCAAATGCCTAACAAACTTCATAAGAATCCACATTAATGTCCATCATCTTCTTGAAGTAGATTGGTGCTGGCAGGTGCATATTAGTAGTCTCATTGCCATGAAAAGTTCTAAGTTCTTAAGGCATTTTAAGAACCATATTCTTTTAGTATTTGAAAAGTTTGAAGAATACCTATCCATCTGAAACTAATCTCTGTATATTTAGATAGCCTAACTAATGTGACTATATGTTTGATTATTATAGATGCCTTTCCATTAATCTGTATTTCCTAACTATACATTACATTTTTAAATGAGATACACAAAAACAAAACCTTCTTCAAGAGCAGAAATATACATATAAAACGACCTTAAATTTGTATCAATAAACCAAGATCCATACCATTGCAAAGTATTTATCTCTATAACCCTTTAAATGAAAAACAAATATTTGTAAACAATATTTGGAAATTTGAGTGTACTTCTCTCCAAACTGCTTCCTGATTTTTGTTTGGTAAAGTATTTTTGGGGAATTTATGGAGACCTTTCAGAGGGTCTTGGTGTATCAAACCACATTAGCCTAGAAGGAATGCAGAGGTTCTCACCCTTTTTGGAAACTAAACAAAAACCTCTTTTCCAAAACAATATATTCTTAGACCCAAATATTGAAATTAAGATACCTTTAAAGTATATATGTTGGTTTAGCTTAGCAGTCCCCAGGATCAAATATTTCTCTGCACTTAGCTCATTCACAGTAAAAAAAAAAAAATCAAAGAAAACACAATAATATACATAATTTATACTCTCTGTGTATATTCTATCATTACATCAGTTATTTTTCACTCTATTACATTTTATAAGTTTAATATTTATTTTATTTTTTACTCCATCAATTTATAACTATATATACTCTTTTATACTACAACTATATATACATGTTTTCTTCTCTCTCCCAAGCCTACATACATTTATCTAACACTGTGACCCATTTAGAGGACTTTTCTATCTTAATTTGTTTTTTTTTTTTTTTTTTTTTTGCATGTGTATCTATAATTATATTTTGACCACACTCTTTTTTTTAATGTTAAACAGGCATGGTAAAGACCAACTCCATGGCCCTGCCTGTTGGTTCTACCCAGTCCAACATGGCAGAAGCATTTCACTGCCTCTGAGTATAATACACACCACCCCAGCTCCAGGGATGCAATAAGTCTTTGTCACCATTAAGCAATTTCTAACACACTGCTCACAGAACCCAATTAAGTACTCAGTCACCTGAAAGAGCCATAGCTGTTTGTGCTACTAGCATGAACCAGGAAGTCCTCCCCTATAGAAGCCATGCAGCCCTGTCTACCAATGCTTAGTCAGGAAGACCTCTCTTTATGGAGCTGTGATGCCCCTGTTCACTGCCAGCAAATAGCGCCCATCTGGAAAAAAAATATGACTACCACGAAACTTTACTAATCTCCGTTTTATGTTAAGAATTTTTTTATTACTTTCTAAGGTTTTGTGTGGATGTATCAGATGTAGTTGACTCATCTTTGGCACCATTTTGTAGGCAGAGACTGCTTGTTTGTCCCAACTGTCCAGACTTGAAATAATTACACAGAAACTATATTAATTACAATACTACTTGGCCAATAGCTTAGGTTTATTATTAATTAACTCTTACATCTTAAATTAACACATTTCAATTATTTTACATTTTAACACAAGGCTTGTGGTTTACTGGTAAGTTTCAGGGGCATCTGTCTTCTTCCACAGCTACATGGCATCTCTCTGATCTACCTTCTTTTCTCATCTGTCTCTGCTTGGAATTCCTGCCTTACTCTATTCTCCTTGACGTAGGCCTAAGCAGTTTCTTGCTTCATCAACCAATAAAATTAACACATATACAGAAGGATTTCACACACCAGGAGGAACATCTGGTTTATATTCTGACTCTTAGACATCCTCATCATGATGTACTACAGACATTCAAATTTTGTGCCAAATAAATCTTACCCCTCTTAAATAGCATTTTAAAGGTAAAAGTGAAGTGCTAGTGTGTGCTGGGGTTTTGAAGTAATCAAAAGACCTAGGAATGCCATAAATATCCCAAGGCATAAAAAACCTCCCAAATGAAAATTTTCAGGGACTAGGTGAAAGGTTGTCTCTTAGTGATGAAGAGAAGGAAGTGTGCAGAGGTCAGTGAGGGCAAAGGCTTTATGAAGAGTCAATGACAGTAGAAAGGTGCCATATTTGGTTGCTAGTGATGATGTGGCTGCTGACTTCAAGTCACTGAATACAGGCTGATGGCACACCTGCTTCTAGAATGTGGACATTTCCTAACATTCTTCTTTGTTTTTTTACAGAAGGTTAGGAAATAGGAAGTGGTGACTGGTGATGCAGGAATGGGAGTACTGTGAGATTTAGAGTATGTCCTGTTGTCTATACATGACAACATTTTTGGGAACCCAGTTTAGCTGGGATGCTGGCCAAGTCCAGGAAAAACAGGCAGTTTCACTTGCTGTTCAGGCTCTACAAGACCTTCTGAGGTTATGAAAATACAGACAAGAGTCAGTGAGGCTAAACCCCCTGGGGCTAACTGCTTTGAGCTGTCAAGGATGCAGCTTTTGAGTGAAAACCTGAAGCTGGAAGGTTACAGAAACATACATACACACACGTACTCAGTCATGCAAACACACACACACACACACACACACACACACACACAAACACACTTTAGAAACAGAAGGTAAAGCTATAGAGTTTAGAGGTAAATTTTTCAATAGGTATACAGTTGAAATGTTTAGGGTCATGGATGTGATAGTTGGAAATGTGACCAAGGAAATGAGAGGAGAAATCACACCCTCAGGAATAAGCAAACTAGGCAGGTGGGGAAGCATGAACTGATTTTCATTACTTATCTGTAGTCCATTTGACCCGAGAGCTGGATTCAAGCAGATTCTCTGAAGTCTGCACAAATATTCTAAGCTCACAAAAGGAGATAAGTTTTAGATTGTTAGCATTATTATTATTTGTAATCCTTCCTGAAATCCACATTGTAGAACAGACAGTAGACCTTTGGGTAATAGTAGAAACTTAGGGGCCCAAAATTATTTTAGATTACATGAACACTTCTTTTCTCAAGAAGACTGGGTATATATAGATTAAATGGACATGTTTAGTACAATGAGAAGCATTTCTAAGTCAATGCTTTGAAAACAACCAAAGGAAATGTAAAATTTTGATCTTTTGACTATGATAATAGTATTCAGTACATACCACAGCTATTAATAGCTTATCAGAACTCCATTTAGTAATGCTAAACCTCTGAAATTTTGAAGCCTTAATATAACAATAGCATATAGAGAGAAAGAAACCTGAAATCCTTTTCACATTAAATACACCTTAATTCATTTTCTTCTACCTTTACAAATTCCATTAAACACCTCAAGACACTTTCTTAGACCTTTATAACTTTTATTTATGTATCTTAAAACATTTTCTTAGACCTTATACCTTAAGTTCTCACATACTCAGACTTTATGTAAACTTTATACTTTTTCAATAATGTCACTTACTATGAGACATAGTTCTTTGATTACTGAGAACAGGCATTATAAATCAAGTTCCTGTAAATAATGGAATAGTAAAAAGTTACATTTAAGACTGTTTGGACAATTATGTTTTACTAGGCAAAAACTATGTCTAGATCTAGTAGTAGCACCAGGAACATAAAGTCTGAGGTAGATTTTTATATATGAAGGAACTGAGAAGGCAACTGAACTCTTGATTCTTGCTGTTAAGAAAACAAAGTTATCACTAGCATACTCTTCAATGCCATCTTGATCTGAGGATAAATTTCACCATAGTAAACAGGAAGAACAGAACAAGCAGCTACCCAATCTATTAAAAGTGACATAAAATTACTGGATACCTTGATAAACCTAGGGAGGAATCATAGGTTACTCCACTGCCACTGGGGAGAGTAATCCCAAGGCAGCATCATTCTTCATACACCAGAGACAGAACAGCCAATACTTTACTGTGAATTAGAAACTTTGGGGACTTGCCTATATTGTCTATACACAGTGGATCAGTAAGTTCCCCAGTGTCCTGCTTGACCACAGTTTGTTCAGGGACCTGGTGAAAGGGCATGGTGAAGGGCAGCTTTTCACCCAGTGGCCAGATTTGCCACATTAAAGCAAGTTCCAGGTGGAGAGGAGATCTTCCTTTCTCTTGATCTTTTTTGGAAGAGATCTAAGGGGTGCAGCCAGGAGCTGGCACTTTACTTACAGTTACCTTCCTTAATATTTTAAACAGCATATTCAGTATATTTTTGAGGAGGTTGAGGATTATCTATCAGTATATATGAACTAAAAAATTGTTTATACCTAGTTAATTGTTTTAGGATCAAATTTGAAAAAATATATAAGAGGATATAGAAACCTTATTCCATAATTAATTTCATTAGTACTTAACATGTCTACACATATAGTTCTGAACACATTAAAGAATTTGATCACTCATAAGGTGACAGTTAGCTTGCTTGTCTTGATTATCTTTAACAGTTTACAATAAGTTAGTAGCATTTATAAAATTGAAGATTTACAGCTTCATCGCTGTTTAGTTTGAGCCTTAAAAATAACAATTTTTGAAGTGAAGCTCTTTAGTATCAAAATAAAATATTTGATCATATATACAGTCCACAGGTAGTTGGCAGCTGTGAAATACTCCTTTATAATGTGTGAGTAAACGTTTGTGTGACTGGTTTAATAAAGAAACTCACTGACCGATAACTGAACAGAATTAGGTTATACAAGAGATCCAAACTGAGAATGCTGGGTGAAAAAAAAAAAAAAAACAGAGCTAGAGAGGAAACAGTAGATGCAGAGGTATTGCCTGAGATTTCTGTCCTGGCTCATCCTGCAGTCATTTAGCCCCCCCAAACACACAAAGGTATACATTAATCAAACTGGTTGGCCTATTAGTTCAGGCTACTTATTAACTCTTACATTCTACATTAACCTACAATTCTTGTTTGTTTCAGTGATGTGGCTTGGTACTTTTTACCAAGGCATTCTTATCTTGCTTCCTCTGTTTGTGGGTAACAACTGCAGATTCAGTCTTCCCTCTTCCCAGAATTCTCCTGTTCTCATCACCCCATCTCTACTTATTGCCTGGTAAGCCTGCCTATACTTCATAATTGGCTATTGGCCAATCAGTGTTTTATTAAAATCATACACGTGACAGGGTACAAGATCATTGTCCTACAACACAAAGGAAACAGGATGTATAGAAAAAGAGGTAACAAGCCATGAGCCACGTGGCATAGAGTAGATTATGGGTTAACTGAAAATGTAAGAGTTAGTTAGTAAAAGCCTGAGCTATTGGCTGATTATTTATAATTAATATTAGAACTTTGACTAATTATTTGAGAGCAACTATCAGGCACAGGAAAACTCTTATCTACATATGCAATTCTAAGATCTAACAAAGTTTTATAAAAGGTTCTAAAGATACAAAAACTTTGCCAAGCATTGTTCCCTAGTCTTTCATCTCTCATGCCAGCTGAAGTACAAAGACATATATCCCAGTGTGGGAAGAGCCAGCTTCAAAAGACCTAAGGTGAGTAGTATCAATAGCTGATATAGCAGTTTATGATTCACCTCATGTGATCAAAAGACAACACAGATGCACAGTAAAAGAAATCCAGGCAGGAAAAAAAACCACATGATCATCTCATTAGATATGGAAAAAGCCTTTGTCAAAATACAACATCCCTTCATGATAAAGGTCTTGGAGAAATCAGGGATATAAGGAATATACCTAAACATAATAGAGGAAATATACAGCAAGCTAACAGCCAACATCAAACTAAATGGAGAGAAACTCCTAGCTACTGCACTGAAATCAGGAACAAGACAATGTTGTCCACTCTCTCCATATCTCTTCAATATAGTTCTTGAGGACCCAGCTAGAGCAATATGACAACAAAAGGAGATCAAGAGGATGCAAATTGGAAAAGAAGCCAAACTCTCACTATTTGCTGATGATATGATAGTTTACTAAGAAAAACAATCTAAACAGTGTATTTAAAAATATACATATGTTTGGGAGCAACACGAGAAAAGATAGACATAGCCATAGACTAAAAATAATTTAAAATATTAAAGTCAATAAAAAGAAAGAGTTTTAAAATATATAAGTCATGTAAAGAGAAGAAATACACACAATCTGGATTTTGTATGTTACTGTGTTGTCTTTAGATTTTCTAATTGGTAATGAAGGAATGACAGCTCCTGGGACACGTTGAATTTTAAAAACTGCTAGATGAACCCAACCTACATATTATAAGAATAACTGGATGTAAAAGCTTTAAGTCAAAAGATGTGTTATATTGGGGAAGAAGAAATGCTTTTATTTCCACAGGAAAGTAGAAGCTATGAATTCATTTCAGGTTAAAGGAAACCAGGTTTGATCAGAGAAGACTTCCTGAAATCCTGTCTAAAGACATAAAAATATAAACTTGGAAGAACTTTAAAATGCATGATGCATATTTTACCTGCTCGAACACACACACCAAATTATTTTTGACTGACTTGTGTAGAATGCACAATCTATATTTATGTTAATGAAGATATGTATGCCACCTTTAAAAGTCTCTGTATTTTCAGAGAAGGGAACCAGGAACTAATAAAAACAGATGGTTCAGGTGATCCAACATCCAAAACAGCTTCAAAACTTCTGACTAAGATAGTTGAGTTTCACAAACTATTCCAGTCAAGATGAAAAAAATTATCCTGTTTTTCTCAAGGTTTCCTCAAAGATTACCAATATCCTCAAATAGCAGGAAGCAGTTTAGATAATGATGCCTACATTCCCAAAATACTGGTTATGGATGTTTATTATTATTTAAGAGGGGCGAGTTACAAGTTCTTAGTTCTGATAGTTAGAAAAAAAAGCTAAACAGAGGAGATTAGATTCCAGGATCTCCTTCTAAAGATAAAAAGGGAGGATTATAGAAATTCTAGGATAAAAGAGTAGATTATTAAATCAACGTTAAACCAAAGAATCAACCATTTATCTCAAAATATTTTATATTGGTATGGCTTTTGCCACTTAATACAAGTTTAAATTTAATTTTGTTATATTTTACTTATATTTCTAATTTTGTTTGTATTATTATGTTTATACAACTCATTTAAAAAGTAATAAATAATTTAAAATACTAATTAATGGTTATGTAACTAGTCAAAATTATACTCATGTTAGGTATGTTTTAAAGGTCATAAACAGGTATATTTAGATATAAAGATGGTCTTCAAACACATCAAAGACCTACAGAACATGGTATTTAACACATTTAATAGCCTAAGGCTTTTCATGATGGTAACACACATTTGCTTCTTGGAACACTAATCTACTTCATACAAGATGATGAGAATTTTAAAAAACTCCATATGGAGTTGTTTTCTTTATGCCAAAATCTAGCAATTAGGGTAAAATCAACCCTTACCTCAATGACTGACAATATACAATCTAAATTGGACCAGCACAACAGACTAAAAAGTAATTGCCAATTTTTGCCAATACAAGGTTAGAAAGTCCTGGAAAATTCTCTGTTTCACAGAAATGTCTGTCAGATATACTAGGCTGATAGGCCAAAAATGGATGCCCTAATGTTACAGAAGAAGTTTGAGTGACTGTTCAGGGAGACAGATGTCCCTGTCATTAGGTAACATTTCATAGTTCTGGGGTCTTTGATGGAGTTGAAGACTAGATAGTCATAGTTAATGCTTTTCTTAGTTATGATAAAAGATAGATTAGGTATAAAACTTTAGAGTCACAGAGATAAAATAGATAATAGAATATTTTCTATAATTTTACCATATAGAAATTGACTAGATATTGTAACTGTAATTCTTACTTGATACCTGTTTTTGTTGTACATAATTTTACTTTGTTGTAGATAAATCTTCTGTTATAATTAGACAAAAGGGAGGAAATGTGGTATAGTCCTTTATATTGTGTAAATATAAAACAGCTGACTTGCCAAAAGCTCAACATGATAAAGTTAGGCAGGAGAATCAAACTGAGAATTATGGGAGGAAATAGCACAGAGCTAGAGAGACACCAGCAGGTGTAGAGGAAGGAAGATGTGTAGGAAATGAGGTAACAAGCCATGAGCTACTTGGGATAGAGCAGATAAATCATGGGTGAATTGAAAATGTCAGATTAAGCCAGTAACAAGCCTGAGCTATTGACCAAGCATTTATAATTATTGTTAATATATTCAGGAGCAGCTACCAGGCACAGGAAACTACACCTATGTCAAATTTCCTGGTCATTTTATAGTACGCCATTATAGAATATCATAGATTCCTATAGCTTAGTTTGTACAAATAGCTAAAGCTTAAAGTGAGCAAGTCAAAGAAGTCAGATAAATATTACTGTGAACTTAAGTAGACTTTACGACTTTATAATTCTTGATTATCAAATATGCCTTATTTATCAAACACTTATGTTTGTTGTTACTTATGCAAATTTTCTAGTGGCTTGGTGTTGAACAGTTTGCAAAACATTAGTTGTTAATGTTAAACCAGTTTTTGTTCATCTGAGTAGACCTTTATAGCCTTAAAATTTTATCATCATATAAGTAAATTCTAAAGCATAGCATACATAATATTTTTAAGCAAATATAACCTTAATTTTTTTTCATACAAAAATCCATACAGATCCAAAATATTTTAGAGATTTGTTATTGGTTCCTTAATCTAAAATGAGGCATAATGATAAACAGAGTGCTTGATAGGACTAAAGTTTTACAGTTGTTCTATGTCATGTGGCTATCTTAGGGGTAGTGGTTAAGTCGCATGCCATGTACTCTTTAACCTTGGTAAGGATGACTGCCAGTCTTGTGGCTGATTACATTTCTTTTTTTTCATTCTTTCTCTATTTGATTTTCTAAGAGAGGGTTTCTCTATGTAGCCCTAGCTGACCTAGAACTTGCTCTGTAAACCAGGTTGACTTCAAACTCACAGAAATTCTCCTGCCTCTTTATCCCAAGTGCTGATCTTAAAGTCAAGCCTCATCATTGTTTGATGGCTGCTTATATTTTGGTGAAATTATCAGCCAAGACAAAGGAGTGTCACATGGTTACTATTTAAAACATGTTTTCCTAGTAGATATATTAATTTTAAATTAGAGTTGAATCCAAGTTACACACACACACACGCACACACACACACACACACACACACACACACACACACACTGAATCCAAGTCACATGCACACAGAGAGAGAAACTTGGCTCTAACCTGCATATACAGTTTATTCTAGATAAGAGTTGAATCCCATATATGTACCTATCATTACATTTTTAATTATAAGTCTTTTGTTATAAGTTTAAAGCCAAAATTTTGTTACATATTTTATAGATTTTAAATGATGACCAATAGATTTAGAAATCTTGAGATAGTGTTCACAGCATAATCTTAAGAGAATTTTTAAGAGCAGGGCACAGAGAAATCATAGAGATAAAATACAAGAGACTTGGCCATCCTTTGCTTGTGTTTGGATAGATGTTGTTGCCATCTGTGAGAATTTTGGAAATCAAGTACATCATATTTTGGTCACTGAGGCTAAAGTATAGTAATACATTCTGAGTACATGTAGTAACACAAAATGAAACATTGTGCAGGAAAGTTTTTATAAGCTCCAAGAGTGAGCTGAGACCTGAAGCTGGGGAATTGCAGTCTGAAATGAAAAACAGCACAGTAGTACTACAGGGTAAAAGAGAGACAGTAAGTGTCTTTGTTAGAGATACCCATGCAAGTGTAGCAATCCAGAGCTAAAAGAGAAAGTTGTGCATGTGTTGGGCACCAAGGGTGTAGTAAGCTCCACTGTCCAGAAGACACATATGACATAGAAAAGAAGAGGAATGGGTATGGAACATGGAGGAACAAGAAAAAACTCCACCTGAGGCATGGTTCTAAGCTCATAAGAGCCAAGCAGGTGTAGAAAAGCTGCAGGACTTAGCAGGCAGCTTTTAAGAGGAAGCAAGGAAATTTACCAAGTATAGGCTTAGGAAGGAACAAAGAAAAGTGGAGCAAGTAACTCTGAGAAAAGGGAGGAAGCAAAGAGTTCTTGACTGCCACAGTTGGGATTTCAGCTTATTTGGAAGGTCAGAGAGGGGAGAAAGCAAGAAGAAAGATGTCCACCTAGGTGTAGGGGGCCAGAGGTTTAGCAAGGCAGCAGGAGCCAGAGAATCACATAAGTGTCAAAAGGAGGATATACCAAGCCAGAACCCAGAAAGAACAGAGAAAAATGGTTAGAGATCAAATAGAGGGAAACAGCAGCTGAAGAATCAGACGTTAGGATTATAAATCTAATTTTGTGGGTGGGAGAAATCAGTAAAAATAAATGATCCTTACAGCAGCTTGACTCTGAGCAGATGCTACAGGGGAGAACAGAGAGATGAGGGAGTCAGCAAAGGGTGAATGTCTGGTATGTCCCTTCTGTTGCTGGTCTACTCCTTTGCTTTCTCCAGGTCCTGCTAACTCTGGCTTGAACTTACATTTTTCAATAAAGTTAAAGGTCCATGTATTGTAAGGTAAAGACAAGACATAGACACAGTATGTGAGGGGAGACAATCCAAAATCAAACAGGGCTTGGTCCTGGATAATATTGGAATCTAGGGTGCCACTAGTCCATCACATTTGGATTAATTATCTAACAGATATTGAAGATAGATTTGACTGTGGGCCAATATATTTGGAACCCATAAAGGGTAGAGGTTTTATATGGATAACACAATTCCAATGGGTAAGGAAGAGAGGAAAGTTCAATGCCTATAGTTGAGGATGTCCCAGGAGTCATGGAGGACTGAAGTAAACAGACACAAGCTGTTCAGTGGATACTCACCACAATCCTTGGAGATCAAGGGATAAAAGCCTGAGTAGACTCTACACCAGGGCTTTCCAATTATTGAGGGAATCCAAATCGTAAAAACCAGCCAAACAAACAAACAAAAAATTGAAACACACTGAAGTGAAAGGGTTAGAAGTAGATACCTTCACCTGCAAGAGTATCAGAATCTCAGGGAAGCATTACACCACCTAAGAGGGATCACTCTCCAATTGTCTGTGATGGATGGAAAACCAAGACATATGTGGGCTAATGATGGATCTGTTCTGGGTGGAGCTTGTGGATAGGATCCCAGTGTGACTTAGACTCCCAGAGAAGACTACGGGTACCAAGATAACTTATCAGAATTATAAAACCAATATTCAGATTTCATGGCTCTCTGAGGTCCAAGGAATGACACAAAGATCACACCATACAACAGATGTCACTACAAGAGATTTATTGGATGGGTAGAAAATGAAAGGGTGCCTCTGAGGAGGGACTAAAGGGAAAAGGAAAGAGAGGGAAATGGAGATTAACAAAAGAGACAGACAGACTCACACACAGAGACAGAGGGAGGGAGGCTATGATGTCATGGGCTTATGAAGGGTATACAACTCATGGCAACACTGAAAATGTGTCACATTTGGTGACTGGTAATGATGTGGCTGCAGGCACTGAGTTGCTAAAGTGCAAGATTGTGGTGTACCTGACTCTGAAATGTGGAGAGTTCCTAAAAATATAAACATAGAGATCTCAAAATGATTTTTTTTATTTTGTATGACAGGTACATATCCTATTTTCTATTCATAGCACTAAGAGACTAAAGACAATAATTTTTTGATATTTGTTTGTTGGTGGTAGGTGGAAGAAGGGTCATTTTCTTATTAGATTCTGAGGAAACTAAATTAACTTGAAGTTATATGTGAAATAATGTTACTTAGTCCATGTCTCAATCGTATTAGCTTGATTGGCACTGCTTTTCAAATGAATATAAAATATTCTACAATCCAAATAGAAAACATTGGGCTACTCTAAATGTATTTTCAGGGATAATCTTCGTGTAAGTCAAACACAGCACTCCATTGTCTCAAATTGCCTAAAAATATATACTAGAGTTTAGTATAACTATGAGTGTCAATAAACTATCTGCTGGTATACCTTCCCAAATAATGTCTTCATGGATATAGAACACTGCTACAAATTTTCCCTTTATGTGTGTCTTGAAGCCATTAGGTATTCTAACAAGAATAAGCAATAAAAAATAAAAAAAGGTGAAAATAAGTTTTGTGAGGCACAGGTATGTTAAGGAGTTGTTCTAGTACGTTAGTGCATATGTATGTATACATACATAGATATAGGTATATTAAAGATTTATAACTAACCCTCTCTATCACCTCTGTAATAAAGTCTAAGCTTCTAGATTTGATACATTATAACTTTTTCTCACTCAGTCCACACCCTCACTCTGAATTCAACTGTTACTGTACCCTATGGTGCATGCAGTGTTACAAAACTGTGACATCTAATCCCGAATATCCCAAAACATCATGTTGGTTCATGATTTTTTCCTGTCACTTGCTTTCTGTCTATGTTTCATATGTTTTCTTCCTCATCCCTATTTAATTTATTTCCAATGATTATGTACATTTGATCTCAAAAAATAACTTTCTCATGAATCTTGCAGATTTATTTGAAAGAAGAGGACTGCTATTCTTTTTCCTCAAGAATAGCTCACAATTATGAGGTTATTGAATCTACCATAATCATGCTACTATCACTTAATTTGTAACTGGTTAGGAGCTATAGTTATTTATATTCACTCTTTCCTCTCATCCAAAGTAGATATTTGCCAAAATATTGAATATACTTGGTGACAATAATGAAAGAAATAGGTGACTATTTCATGACTTTCTATGCTATATAAAATTTTAAGTAAATATATCAAGCTGCAAATTCAATGTGAACATTTGAGTTCAGCTAAAATTTATTAGATTTTTTTCTCTGAAGTCATTCCACTGTTTCTGCATTGTTTCAATGAGGACTCCTAGGGATGTTGGCAATCTTAACTTCCTTTACTGTCTCTTATTTCCTTCTAGCTTATGTGAGCAAAGACAGCTTGTAGGTAGCCTTCTTGGGCTGCCAGCCCCTAAATCATAATGCAGGGACTTATTATTAATTATTAATATTATCTTATCTTAGGCTTGTTTCTAGCTAGTTTTTAAATTAAATTAACCCATTTCTATTAATCTGTGTGCTGCCCTGAGGCTTGTTTACCTCATCTATATACTGTCCATCCTGCTTTTCTGCTTCCTCAGTGTCTGACAGGTTGTACTTTGCAGGCTAATCTCTTGGCTGGCAGCCTGGATTCCCTTTCTCTCCTCTCACTAGTCCTGACAATTCCTCTTGTATAACTAATTGGCCATTCAGCTTTTTATTTGACCAATGAGGTACCTTAGGATGGCAAGGTATAATAGCAACATATCCTTAGAAAGTTAAATAAATGCAGCATCAAGAAAAGCAGCATATATTTACGTAAACAATTATTCTGCAACATAAACAAATGTATTACATCTTTACATACTTAAACAAATACTCTATTCTATGATAATAACTAACGAGGTTGATGATCATGGATAAGGAAACAGAAAGAATATGTTTGATTTTAATCATTTTGCATGCCAGTTGAGATGTGAAATCTTATAGCCTCCAGTACTTGGAATTTGCTTCTTGCTGTCCATTGTAAGACAGAGTCTGGAAATTGACCCATGCATTAGAGGGAATGTTCCAAAATAATTTACAAGTTAATGTGAAGTATTAGCAGTCATGGTTAGCTACAAAGCATAAGCCTCATCTCCCTGTGGCTCTATCAGCAGAAGTAATGCTTTTATTTCCTTCCGGAGAGTCTTAGTCCATTAAGGTTACAATAAAAATACTATAAACTGGATAAATTACAGCACAAGTAATTTACTTCTCGCAGTACTGGAGGTTAAGGAATTTCATGATTAAGACAATGAAAATTCAATGTCTGATAAAGACTCGTTTTTAGGGATTTCCAGAGGGTAATGTCTAGTATTGTGAACACAAAGGAATGGGGAAGACGCACCATTTGATGGCTTCTTTTTCAAGGGTAGTAGTTACAACTGCTACCTGCCAAGGTTCTCATCTTTGAATACTGCTAAAACCTAGCATGCCAATGATTAAGTTTTAGCATACTTATGCAGGGGTAATGAGCTTATCATTGCTGTCCAGATATTAATGTTAGGAATATTTCTTAAGAAGAGCCTCTCCACCGACACAAATAATTCCAATCAGACCATATTAGACTGAATAAAAGATGCCCTTGCTTAATGTTTACTCCTGGTAACCTGGGAAAGCATGGCAAGAAAAAGAGAACAGGGTAGACCATGCAAAACCCAGAGACTTTTTTTGTTCCTTTTCTGGGCAGCAGCCTAAATAGCCTGTGGGAGTGATCCTGACCCTCTTTGGGGAAGGATCACTGCTTGTTGGGATTTCCAAAGGTGGAATCAGACCAAGGCAACTCCCCTGCTTGAAATGGAACTTTCTGCTCCATTACTCACCCATTGGGACTCCAAGGATGGGTGCCAGGGAGGCTTTCACCCAAACATCCCAGACTTCTTGGATATAGAAGTTTTAACGGGCTGGTGTCAAACTTTTGACCAAGCATCTGATGTATTTTAAATCTGTATGAAGAAGAAAGGCAATCTCAAGAGGAGATTAAGTCCTATATTGAACACAATATAGACTAAGCATTGGAGAATCCAGGATTGTAAATCATGTGGGCCTATTTCCTCCAATGGAAGGTAATGAAAGATATATAGTTACTTGGAATATTGGAATAAAAAACGGTCAATAAACATGCTTATTATTTGCTATTTTACTAAGATCCAGCCTCCACATGATTTCCTCCACTATCCTAAGAATTATTTAGGATAATCTTAATCCTGCATTGAATAGAGCACATCCTTATGAAAGACACTCAATGTACCTTACGTCCTCCACCAAGAAAATCTATTCTTATACTTTCCACAGATTCTCCTCTGCACCTTAGCCCTGAACTCTATTTATCAGCCAATAGAATTCATTTTTATTGTAAAGGTCACAGATCACAAATTTTACTTTAAGTATGTAAGAAAAGCAAATCATGAGGCTAGTCACTGGAAGATTTTGGCCTGGTGCTGGCAAAGATGGCACTATCTTAAATTTTATTCTTCATCTCCTTAGAATTGGATCACCTCTAGGTCTTGATGCTTGCCAGGTGTATGGGTGGCTGGAGAGATCTTTTGGCATGGGAAAGTAGGGGAAAGAGGGTGGGTCTTGGAAAGTAGGAGGCTGTCTGACAAATTCCCTTTATTAAGAAGTTTTTATTGCAGGTTAGAAAGATGGCTCAATGATTAAAAGTATTTATCAAATAATCATGTGTAACACTGAGGGCAAGCTCATTGGGGTTTCTCTCCTGCCCAGTCCCCCAGCCATTTAGTCCCAGAGAAAAATCACACAGAGAGTCTGCATTAGGTTATAAACTGATTGGCCCATTAGCTCAGTCTTCTTACTAGCTCTTGTAGCTTATATTAACCCATTGTTCTTATCTATTCTAGCCACATGGCTCGGTACCTTTCACAGCAGGGCAGGTCACCTGTTTCCTCTTCAGTGGTCTGGGCTGGACTGGTGGGAATGGGCTTCCTCCTTCCTATAATTCTCCTGCTCTCATTGCCTTGCCTCTACTTCCTGTCTGGTTGACCCACCTATACTTCCTGCCTGGCCAATCAGTATTTATTTAAAACATGATTTACAGAATAGAGACAATTATTCCGCACCAATCATGGGGCCAGGAATGTCTGGCCTAATGCCACGATAATTAATCAGGGCTTCCCATTAATTCCTATAACTCTAACTTCAAAGAATCCAAAGACTTCCCTGGTCTCTGTGCACTCGTGGTCACATACACTCACATACACATGTGCTTATACTAATGTAGACACACAGCACACACACAAAAGAATTATGGGCCTCTTTTGTGGATTAGACAGTTAGGCTGTGTTCACTGTGGCCATCTGGCTCACTTTCTTAATGAAAGTTTTCTCTATTTCTGGAGGAAGACTGTACTGCCCACGACCTTTTGTTTCTGTTTCTTTACACATTTCAGCTGTCTGTCACTTCTTTTGTGTTTGCCAGCCATTCTCACTATGGAGAAGAGTCTATTCTTGCTATTCTGTCTTGTCTCATGTACCATGTCACACAGAGGCAATGTCTAGTCTCCCTTCTTAAGAAAGTGTTCATTTTCTTCTGTTTCTTTGTTGAGATTTGATATTTGTTGCATTAGACTAGGCCTACTCTTTTTAGGAGATTCATCATAGTGAGCAGGTACCATTTGAAAGTACAATTCTCAGAGATAATAAATCATACTACAGTAACAGCACCAGAGTGATGAGCCAGGTATGAAGAACAACTAAGAAACACTTAAAATAAACAGCTAAACCATCACAGCAAAGTATAAGCAAGGATCAATTATGATACTGCATAACCTAAATAGTTAATAATTAATAAAAGTAAAAGTATTAATAGCAAAGGGGAAAAGATGAGACTGGAATGATAACAGGCATGCCAAATATCTAATGTGCTTCCAGTGAGCTTATACTGTAGATACTTCTGTAACTACAGAAATGTGGTTTTGACCATTATAAGACTCAGAAATTTGCCTGTGAATGTATATTAAGTACTATAGCCAATTACTTGTAATATTATATTTTTATCTATACACTAAATGTTATACTATTTTCTGTACTAATATTTATTAAATTTACTTTCTCTTTCTATTTGATCAGAAACATATCTACTTTCCTACTGTATTATAACTAATTACTTCATTTGTTGTAAGATAAAGCTTATAATAATTTCATTTTTCCTGACAAGAAGAGCTTGCTTAGTTTGCTGAACTTACCATATTTTCTTCTTTGAAACTGTAAAAAAAAATCACCTCTGTCTATTATCAATGTCTTTGACTATCTATTCATCTGTCCATCTTCTAAGGGATTATGTAGAAATTTGGAATATCTAAATATGAGCATACAAACAAAGTCTTTATACATGCTGTTCATTTCATATTATGGTTGACTTTCATGCAGCTTATAAAAAGAACTTTTATAAGAGAACCTTGATTTCTTCTTTGCCCTTCTTTTAGATGGATATATTTAATCACTCATGCTTCCTTTCCTCAGTTATGCATAACACACTGCCAACTGCACATTATGTGTGATTTTGAATTTATGTTAATGAATATGCATGTAAGAGATGCTCAAGACAAGATCATAAATAAAGGACTATTTGCATTCCTCATAAAACAATGGAAGGAATGAAAGGAAAGGAAGAAGAGGAGGAAGGGGAGGGTGAACAGGTGAGAGAGGGTAAACAGAAGAGAGGAGAAGTAAGGGGGAGAATTTCTTCTTATTATTCAACTCTAGTTTGAGGATAAAGAACCCAAGAGTGAAGAATAGTAGTCTGTGCTAATTTAATTAATAAATAAATTATGCAAAATTATATAACTTCATTCATCATGGCATTGGTGCTATTAAAAGTTTCTTTGTTTAATTTTTGAATATCCTCATTTTTATTTTTATTATATGTATGTTTTGCCTACATGTATGTCTATTTACTACATGTTTATCTGGTCCCTGTCAAGGTCAGAATATGACATAACGTCTCCTGGAACAAGAGGTATAGGTGGCTGTAAATCACTGTATGGATACTAGGAATCAAGCTTGAGTCTTCTGTAAGAGCAGCCAATGTTCTTAACTCTGAACTATCTCTACAATACTCACCTCAAGAGAGTTTCTTTTTTTTTCTTTTTTTCTTTTTTTTTTTTGGTTTTTCGAGACAAGGTTTCTCTGTGGCTTTGGAGCCTGTCCTAGCTCTTGTAGACCAGGCTGGTCTCGAACTCACAGAGATCTGCCTGCCTCTGCCTCCCGAGTGCTGGGATTAAAGGCGTGTGCCACCACCGCCCGGCCTCAAGAGAGTTTCTTAATCGTATATTTAAAATTTGATCAGTGTTCTTTATGTTTTTATATATTGGTTTATCCAATAATTTTGTGTTTAATAGTCTTCATTATTATTTTAATTATGTTTTGGGCCATTTGTTTTACCATAGTACAAAAGAAATTACAAAATATATTTTAAAATAGATGTTAAGATATTGAATTAAATTCCAGGACATTTAAGTCTCCTAGTGTAAGTACTTGAAATGAGAGATTTTATAAAGATAGATCAGTTTCAACTGTTCTGTGGTATGTCAGCAAAGTCAGATTGTTTAACTGATGGAACACTCATTAATTATCAAGATGCCACTAAGTTAAAGAGTGTCAAAAAGTATGACTTTACAAATTATTTTCACTTAGTGAGCTGTTTTCCTTATTTTGCTGACTTTTATTTTGATAAACAGTTGATCTATGCTACATAGTATAAAATATTTCAATGAATTTTTGATGGTAGTGAAGTCATATTATTTTAATGGAGTCACTTTATGTTTAGGTTTTATTGATCATATTAGAAAGATAAATATGGCCATAAAGTCCTACAGATACCAGAGACAGGAAGCATATATCCATAAATCTCTAATCTCTAACTCCTGAATATTAACACTTACAGTTCCCTGTTTTCATTATATGCATTACTATATTAAGTGAGAGCTTTTAGGAGGGGATACATACCTGCTATAGTTCTATTATCTCTTATAGGTTTGCTAGTCATTACTTTTTATCCTTTGCTGACTTGGGTATAGAGATTTTATTTCATTTGAAAGTTCCAGGTTGAATTTGCACTCTGATAGATGACAAGAACACATGAAAGATAGCTGTTTAGGCTACTATATTTCCCTACAGAAAATTATTCATAATAAGAATTATTTCAGTGATTATGCAGTGATATGTAAAGGCCCATTTTTATAGATTACCATCCTTATTAAAGTATGAAAGAGCAGGTCTGTGATAGTGGCTTTTACTTTAAATCCCAGCACTTGGGAGGGAGAGTTGGACAGATCTTTGTGAGTCCAACATCAGCTTGGTCTACAAAGTGAGTTCCAGGACAGCAGAGTCACACAGAGACATCCTACCTACAAAAATCAAACAAGTATGGAAAATATGGCAGAGCTAAAGTGGAAGAACAGAAGTGTGTGTGACTGTGAAGAGAGCTAGAGTGTCACTGCAGACTCGAGGGAGATGAGGAGATTTAGGGTGAAGAGATGAGGCAGACAAGTTAAAAAGTCATTGGGAAATGACTCAGAGAAAAATCAAAGGAATTGTACATGAGCAACCCTAGTCCCCATGTAGAAAATTACATTGCCAATGCAACAAGTAAGCTTGAGGGTGGAGGCAGCTCCAGGGCTGAACAGCTGATGGTCAACTTGAAGTTTTAGAAAGAGGAGGAGCTGTACAAGTTTGCATTCCCAAACAATGGAGGAGTGTTCCTATTACCCCACATCCTCTCCACCATAAATTGGTATCAGTGTTTTTGATCTTTGCCATTCTTTCAGTTGTAAGATGGAATCTCAGTGTTATTTTGATTTGCATTTCTCTGATGGCTAAGGATGTTGAGCATTTCCTTAAGTGTCTTTCAGCCATTTTATATTCCTCTGTTGAGAGCCTTCTGGTTGATCTATACTCCATTTTTATTGGTTTCTTTGTACTTTTGATGAACAATTTCTTGAGTTCTTTGTATATTTTGGAGATCAACCCTCTCTGTCTGATGTTGGGTTGTTGAAGATCTTTCCCCATTCTGTAGGTTACAGTTTTCTCAGTATGGCAATTTCTCAGAAAATTCGGAAACAACCTTTCTCAAAACCCAGCAATACCACTTTTGGGTATATACACACAGGATGCTCAATTGTACCACAAGGGCATATGCTCAACTCATAGCAACATTGTTTATCATAGCCAGATCCTGAAAACAACTTAAATGCCTTTCAGTCAAAGAAAGGATAAGGAAAATATGGTTCATTTCCACAATGGAGTACTACACAACAGAAAAAATAATGACATCTTGAAATTTGCAGACAAATGGATGAATCTAGAAAACATCATATTGAGTGATATGTAACCCAGACCCAGAAAGACAAATATCATATACTCACTCGTAAGCGGTTTTAAAACATAAAACAAAGAAAACCAGCCTACAATTCACAATTCCAGAGAACATAGACAACAATGAGGACCCTAAGAGAGACATACATGGATCTAATCTTCATAGGAAGAGGAAAAAGTAAAGATCTCCTGAGTAAATTGGGAGCATGGGGACTATGGGAGAGGGTAGAAGGGCAGGGGAAAGAAAGAGAGGGAAGCAAAGAAGGTATAGCTCAACAAAATCAATTAAAAATATTAAGAAAAGAAACAGGAGGAATCCATGCTTCTTACACTCTTTTAACCCATATACATCTCTATAAGCCAAATATAGATATTTGGCCTAAAGTTACTCTTACTGTCTGAGAAACCTGGGGTAATTCATCATGAAAGATCGGGTTCAAGCAAGCCACAAGTTTGTTTAGGGAAACTGATAACAGGATGAGGCAGGGTTTGAACTCCAAACCACACCCTCAAGGATGTGCAGCAGCCAGTTCTAAGGGGAAAAATCATGAAGAGACAGAGTCCTATTCAATCTTAATATTACATGGGGAAACATGAGTTGAAGACTTTCCATGGAGACATACTTTAGCCCATCAGAGAGATTAATGGTTAACGACTAACTAAAACAGGGTGCAACTTTTGAGGTCTACACATGCATGGTTGAAGACTAGCCTCAGGAAATTGTGGGCAACAGCTGATGGCAGAATGATAGACTGAGACAAAAAGGAGTTTCTACTGCTAACTAGGATCTTACAGCTGTTAGCAGGCTGGCTTTGGAGTAATTTGTTGATGTACTTTTCCTTTCTTTGAGTGTTACATCAAGGAAATTACCATTTGGGTCTGACCTACTCTCCTGATTATGAAACATCACAATTTAGCATGCTGAGGAACTCTTCCTGCAATGACTAAGCTGATGATTGATGAGAGATGGTTCCTCAGAGCCCAAAGGTCTGTTATGTACCTCCTGAGATGTTTAAGTTGTTGAGAGTTTAGCTTATACAGCAAAGTGTTAAGCGTCTCTATTCTCTTCAGAGGAGATAGGATCTGCCAATAAAGTTTTTTGGGAAAAGTGGAACTGGAAACACCAAAATTAAACATTATCAGTTTCCAAATCAGTCAATATATTAATTTGGGAAGTTAATTTGTGAAAACAGGGATTATGCAAACAGACAAACATCAATTATAACCTTACCACTTCTGAAATCATTCTGTTCTTATTTCTCTTAATGCAATATTGTTATAAAGATTAGACAAATTTGCCCAACATAGACTATCTACTTAGTGAATAATAGAAAGTGGTCCTTGCATGTAACAAAGGAATATATCTATTCCTTTCCTTCATGTACTAATTATTAACATACAATTGATAATAAAAATTTCTGTACCACAAAATAATGTCTTACAACAGGATTATATGCTTCTGTGTTATTTTCTTTGATGAACAAATTAAGCTTTTGAAAACAATGGTTAATGAAGAATTCTTTATAAAGCAATTGCTAAGGAGGACCTTTAATGATAATCAAAGTCAAATTGAACTCAAATTTTTCAATTACTTGTATTGTGGGGATATGATAATTTAATATTGATATTCAACTAAGCCTTGCTAAAGGACAATGGCTGTTGAAAGACAAGTGAAATGCTAAGTGCTTTCTAATTTTCTTTGACATCAAGATATGCCAATTATAAGGTCCACAGACACTAATATGAACAAAGTGCTTCATTTGCAATAGCTAAATTTATCTTTCACTTTAGCTTAACTACGCACACCAAACAACACAGAACTCTTTAATAGCCAGGAACAATAATAAAAAGAAAAGTAAGCAAACAAATAATTCCAAATTTAAATGCTGCCATGTGTATGTGAAAAAGTGCATTAAGCATGCTTCACTAATGAGAACTGGTGTGAGTGAACAAATAAGGACTGTTTAAAAGTCTTGAGAGGAGGATTTAGTAAATTTTTTACAATATTTAAATAGAACAAAATTAAATGAGATAAATACAGCCATAAAATAAAATCCAAGACACAACTTACTCAATGGGACAAGTATTTGTACTAAATGTGAATATAGAATTCAGTTTGATTAATCAAATTCACATAACATTTGTTCCCTACCTACTTTGTTCTAGACAGTTTTGTCTAGTTATTCAACTAAATGATCACACACATTTTAACATTTGCATTACTCTATTTTATAGTCAAGAAAGAAGAGTCAGAGAAAGTAAGCTGCCTACAGGCATGTGTCTTATCAATAATAGAGCTTGAATTCAAACTGAAACTCTTAAGAACAGCATGACTTCTCAATCTAATTTAACATGCCAAAGTAGTTAAAATAACTAGTACTATGATGTGTAGGAAAGATGCCTTCAGATATTTTCCAAATGTAATGTGCATAAACATAGGTAAAAATGTAGTTCCTCAGGCTCAGCTACAAACACTTTGATTACACTAGTCTGCATAAGAGGCAATGTCTGCATTATTTTAAATGAGTGCCAGTGATTATTTAGTTGAATCGGTCCTTGACTTTCACCAGAGTTTGAAAAATGAAATTTTATGGAAAATGTAGCCTTTATCATGTTGAGCTCCTAAATGGAAAGGCTAGAAAATTAATAATACAACAAAATCTATATTTTAATATAAAAGCTTATTATTCAACATTAATAATCCTTTCCTTAACTGACTAAAATATAATTCCTATGATTATGTCAGGATAAGAACATTTTTTAAAACATGGTTATGTAATTTTAGAAAAATTAACACTGTGTGTCTCTTATTTGGTCAGTGTTAAAGTTTGCTTTTCCATTGTTTTTGGTGAACATCATGAAGAAAATCAATAAGACTCTAAGTGGGTATATTTCAGCTTATAAGTAATAGTCATCCAGGGAAGTCAAGGCAAGAACTCAATGCAAGAGCTTAAGGAAGCCGTGGAAAGACTGCCTATTTATTTTTTCCCCTGTCTTGTTCAGTAGGCTTTCTTATACATCCCAAGTTCACCTGTCCAGACATGGCCCACTATGGGCTTTGCTCATCCTTGTCAATAAAAACAAGAAAATGCCACAGCAACTATCCACAGGCCTATTGATGGAGGCAATTTCTTAGTTATGCCTTGTTCTATCCAGTTCACTATAGAGTATATCAAATTGACAAAACTAACTAGTACAGCTAATATTAAGCTTAAATTCAGCAGTCTATCTATAGAACAGTTTACTTTTAAAATTAAGTCTTAAAATTATACTTATGTCAAAATATAAATGTTTAGCTCTTGTAATTAAAAAATATTTTATGTTTTATGTGCATGGATATTTTGCCACATTCATGTCTATGAGCCATGTGCATGTTTGTTATTCACAGAATCCAGAAAGGAAAATTCAAAATAGTCACCTGAAACTGGAGTTACAGATTGTTATGAGCTATTATGTGGGTGCTGGAAAGAGCACCGGTTTTCGTTAACCACTGAGCCATCATTCTAGCTTCTACATCCTTGTGTTTTGATATACATTTATATTGGGTAATAATAAAATATTTCTGTGATACGAGAGTGGTAACGATAACAGAATCTTGATACTTGAGAGATATAATACTTGGCATGCTTCTGAGGGATTATCTTGATTACTTTATTACTCTGAGAAGACAAGGAACCATTCCCTAGGAAAGGTACCCACAGCTGTATGAAACAGAGAAAGCAAGCTGAGTATTAGTGTGCTTTTATTATTCTTTGGTTTCTGACTGTGAATGTAATGTAACCAGCTCATTCCAGCTCCTAATCCATGAGTTAACTCACCATAATCTACAACTGGAAAGGAAAAAATCCCGTCTCACTGAAGTTTGTTTTTCAGATGTTTTATCACTGTGACAAGAAAAAAAAACTAAAATACTTAATTAGGAAAGCTATCTCCTCAATCATTTAAAGAATTTTTTATGATGAAATTAATCAAAATTCTTCAGATATTATAAATATATTTATATTAAATTATATTATTATCTATAATCCTTCTAGGTACTAAGACAATCTTTAGTATTTGCCTTTCTCCTGTTTAAGTATTATCAACTGTTCAACAACCCATTTATCTTTTTTACACTCACCTTTAACTCTTGTCAGTGTTTTTTATATTTATTTTGCATACCAACACTTTCCCCTCCTTTCTCTCCTCCTGTTCTCTCCCTTCACTTTCCTTCTACTCCCCTCAACTATCCACTCCTCCTCCATCTTCATTCTGAAAGGTAAGTTCTCACATGGGAGTCAACAAAGCATAACATATCAAGCTGAGGTAGGACAAAGCTCCACATTCTCACAAGACTGGGCAAGGAATGCCACTATAAGGAATAGATTCCAAAGATCCTGTTCATGCACCAGGAACAGATCCTGGTCCCTTTCTTAGGGGCCCCACAAAAAAAAACCAAGCTATACTACCTTCAGAGGGCCCAAGTCAGTCCAATGGCAATGCTAGCTGTCAGTCCATAGACCATGAACTCCCAAAATATCAGGTTATTTGGATGTGGCCTCTTGTACCATAATATAGATGTAAAGTTTGCATGATCTCTTTCTCTATGCTACTTGATTCAGTGCTTGTTCCTCACTCATGCAGAGGATTGTGATCTGTCTACACCTAAATAAAGAACCTTTTATTATTCTCATTTCAGAGCTAGTGTGGACTTACTTTATAGTGTCCATCTACAGGAAGCAGTTTTCATTCTTTGTTTATATACTCAATTTTAAAGCATGGTTAATTGAAATGATGTCATTCTATAATGTTGATTTGTAGTCCCTTAATAAAAGATCCACTGGTTACAGATATGTAAAATTGCTTATTGATACTCCTCTCTGCTACAATAGCTTTATCATCCATGTTTTGGAAGTGCTGGCATCTTTCTGTAATACAGCCTTGTGCCAGTAAGATATTGTATATAATTTCCTGATTCAAAATTGATAATATGTTAAATCTAAAGCATATCCTTATAGATAGCAACTTGGATTGATAAATCACACAATATTACAATGAAAATCTGAAGAATTAAGTATTCTTTCTTTTCTTTGAATAGCCAATAGAGAATATTTATACTCCTAGACTATTTTGTTTTTGTAATCCGCCATATTTTTCCAGAAGATGTAATTCCAACTTTTACAAAAATATTTATGAGTAATACTAGGAGAAATATAATGATAATAAAGTAGATTATATTGACCAAACTTTTAGCTAAGAATAAAACTAGACAAAACACAAGAAACAAATTAAACAGTGAAAAAAATGGTAGGTATATCACACATAATTTCTATCTGGATATTTGCCTGTGAGTAGCTTTGGGGAACAATATACAAGCAGAAAGCAGCAAGGCCATATCATCATCAAACCTGAAATATGGGTGTCAATAAATCTGAGAAGTAGGATAGTGAGAAGTGTTCCTCAGCTCTTTTTATTCTCCTTGTAATTTTTTTCATAATTAAAAATTATTAACTCATGAAGCAAAGTTCTTTCCAAAATACTTCTTGAATAACAGGATTAAAAGTATTAAAAAGAGCAGTAATATCTAACAGGAAACTCTTAGAACTGAAAGTCCACCAAGGAGAAGCCTGGTCAGCATTTTAAATTTTAAGATAACCTGACAAAAGTCTAGTCTCTGCAAAGTAAAATGGCAAGGTCACCTGTTTATATGTTCAGGTGAAATGACAGAAGGTCCAGGTACTATCAGTAGCACAGAGATCAGATCATCATTCTAAAATTTCAGTGGAATCCTAACAGGAGAAAGGACTCTAGTTCAAAGGAACATTTATAGAAGAAAAACACAAGTAATACCAATGTAACATCTTGTCAATTTCCAATGTGGTCCCAGTAGTCTGTCATGTAGAGAAAATAAAATTTAAATTAAAAGAATGTGAATGTCATATAAAACAAAATAACTGAACAATAATAATTAAATGCTCTACAGTTGAAATAAAAGCATAGATCATTTTTGGGACAAATGAGTTTATTTTTTAACTTGAATTTGTTTAGTAAGAAATTTTAAAAAATTGGAAAAACTCCACCATAGATCATACTATCTGTATTTTAAAAATAATTTGAAAAATTACAATAGAAATAACAATATATATGTTTACTAAATGAATAGCTAAAGTAGAAAAGTGATTAACAAATTCACTGTAGTCTAGTATGCACAGAGATAAATAATATAAAATAATATTTGATAGCAGGGTTAGGCCTGGGAAGGAATATTTGTATTTATTTAGAAAGAACAAGCAAGCTTTAAGTATAAAATACTGAATTATATTTTTTGAACAATTATTATTCAATATATAAATGTCATTATTTAGAAACATCAACTCATTAGGCCCTAGAAACAGACTAGCTAAGTTTGACTTTTGAGAATATTAGGAATTTGAAAAGAAAATACCATGATGGGTACACCTACTGAAACAGTCTACCTGAGCTAATGGGAGATCGCCAACACCAGCTGGACTGGGAATGAATAAGCAAAAGATGAAACTAGTCCCTCTGAATGTATTTGACAGTTGCATGGTTGGGACAGACTGCAGGGCCACTGGCAGTGACACCATGATTTATCCCTACTGCTTATATTGACTTTTTGGGAACCTATTCTCTTTGGATGGATACCTTGCTCAGCCTAGATATAGTAGGGAGAGCCTTGGACCTTCCTCAAAGCAATGTTTGTTAAACTCTCTGAGGAGCAGATGGGAGGTTGGGAGGGTAAATGAATGGAATGGGAGGAGAGGAGGAAGTGGAAACTTGGATTGGTATGTATAATGACAAAAAGCACATAGTTTGTTTTCTTTTTTAAAAAGTAAAGAAAGAAAAACATGGTATGTACTTCCTCATAAGTGGATATTAGAAGTAAAGGAAAGGATAACCAGGCTACAATCCACAACGCCTAGGTAATAAGGAGGACCCTAAGAGAGACATGCATGGAAGCCCCTGGGAAGGGGAAATAGACAAGATCTCCTGAGTAAATTGGGAACTCACAGGGTGGTGGGCAGAGGGTTGAAAGGGGGAGGAGGATAACATGAGGGAATGAAATGGCAGAGTTCATTTTCTAAGCCCATTGTCCAGCACCTGCTGTGGCAGCTAGAAAGAAGAGAATGCCACATTCGGGGGATGCAGTGTGACTGACTCTTTGAACTCCTCTAGTTCTAGTTGGGAAATAAATGGTGGAACATCACGGGATAGGCTTCAGATCAGCTGACTTGGAGTTCTGCAGCTGATTATCGTGATCTTTGTCAGCCTCGTGGAAGTCCCTGAGTCTCCGCTTTCATAGACCTTTGTTAACCATGTGGTAAATGCATGCAGAACTCCGTGTCAGCACATGAGGTGGTTCTTCATCCAGGAAGGACAGAGAGGGAGAGTAAGGAAAGAGTTATCTTGCTTGAGGGAACCATTATGGAGTTAGGGAAAAACCTGATGCTAGGAAAATCCAGGAATCCACAAGGATGACCCCAGGTAAGACTCCATGCAATAGTGGAGAGGATGCCTGGATTGGCCTTCCCCAGTAATCAGATTGATGACCACCCTAATCGTCATTATAGAACCTTTATCCAGTAACTGATAGAAATAGATGCAGAGATCCACACCTAGTCCTGAGAGTCAAGTTGAAGAGAGGGAGAAGGGATTATATGAGCAAAGGGATCAGGATCATAATGGGGAAACCCACAAAGACAACTGACCTGAGCTAGTGGGAGCTCACTTACCCTGGACTGGCAGCTGGGGAATCTTCATAAGACTTAACTAGGCCCTCTGAATGAGGGTGACAGTTATGTGGCTTGGAAAGTTTGTGGGACCAGGATTTACCCCTGGTGCATGAACTGGCTTTTTGGAGCCCATTCCTTATAGAGCGATACCTTGCTCAGCCCTGATACAGGGGGGAGGGGTTTGTTTCTGTCTCAACTTGATATACTTGACTTTGTTGACACTCCATGGGAAGCCTTACCCTTTCTGAGGAGTGGATAGGGGGTTGGGTGGGTGGGTGGGAGATGGAGGAGGGGAACTGTGGTTGGTATGGAAAATGAAAAAAATGTAAATAAAAAGGAAAATTAGCTCTGTGTCAATCACAAAAAAAAGTAAAGAAAGAGAAAAAAGAAAAAATAGAAAAATACACAAGTTTTCAAGTTTTTCAAAATTTAAAGAATGGGTAAGGACTGAGTTATAATGAATATGCAAATGTTTATTCCACATGAAATACAAAAGTAACTATTCCTTTTCTAACTTATTGCTTCATATTACTCAGAATCAGCGTAATATAATTGTAAGTGTTACAGCTCTGTAGGGGATGGTATTTTTGTTTTTAATAGCCAGAAGACACCTACAGCTCTGTTCCAGTGAGGGATGGTTCTCTCCCCCAGGAATGTAGTCATTCTGCTTCTCTCTGGGAGAGCCATTTCCCCTCTTCTCTACTATACTCTGCTCTGCTAAGGGACTTTTTTCATAGAAATGTAGCACCTCTGCTTTTGCTCTAGCAAAAGTTGTAACAGCTCTCTTCCACTCAGCTACGGAAGTGTCTGGCAAAACACAGAACTTCTGCTTTTACTCCAGGAAAGTTTGGCACTGCTCTGCTCTGCTAAGGGTGTTTCCCGGAGCTCCAGTTCAAGTTAAAGTTGTCACTTCTCTACCCCACTCCACTTAGGTCAAAGAAGGTTGTTACCCAAACCTCACTCAAGAGATTTATTGGAGATCTTGTCTTATTTCTAGATCTCCTGAGTAAATTGGAAGCATGGGGACCTTGAGGAGGGTTCAAGTGGGGGGAGAGGGGGAGAGGCAGGAAGGGAAGCAGAGAAAAATGTAGAGCTCAATAAATAGAAGACCAGAAAAAAAGAGAGATTTATTAGAAGGAAGGAATCCAGGAAAGTGGCTTCCTCTGCCAGGGTTAAAAAGGCAGTCTCAAACTGAACAGGGACAGGTTTATATAGGGCTTCTTACAGTCCGAATTTTTGCAGGGTGAAGATTTTCAGGATGGATATTGGTCCAATTTCAATCGCTGAACTTGGAAAAGCTCAAATATTTGCTGGGTTTCCTGCTTTAGGATTGTTTGGTTTTATGCTCAAAGATTGGGTGGTTTTGTCCTGAGACTTTCAGTAGAAGGATGTGTTCCTTTGACACTGGTTTAAGGGCCAAAGTGTGCTTCTTTCACTGGCCCGTTTTAACCTTTTAGCTCTGCTTTCAGTGTCAGGGTGTGTTTTTGTGGTGGCCCTATTATTTTACCCTATAATAATAATGTCACATATTAGAATATATAGATTTTATTACCTTAATTGATCTAAGTATTTTGGAGTGAGCTATGGCGATTTCAAGTTTTCCCTGACCTCAAATTATTTGTTTACTGTAGGACTTTTTCATTCCTATTGTACAAGGACCACTAGCCACTTACCATATTTTGTCTATCTTCTGACAAAGTCCACAAACCGAATAATTTGGGACATTATGTTAAGTGAGATGTTATATTTTAATCTTAGGCTACCCATGTTTGTAAAGACCTATTGTTATCTCAGTCCGGTGCTCCTATGTGGGGCTCTGTCATTTTCTCCATCCAATGCCAGGTGAAGGTTCTATGAGGAGCAAAAGGAGGGAGATTATGAGCAAGGAAGTCAGGACCTTGAGGAGTGCGTTTACCCATTGAGACGGTGGGACAGATCTAACGGGAGACCACCAAGTCCAGTTGGAATGGGACTGATGGAACAGGGGACCAAACCGGACTCTCTGAATGTGGCTGACAGTGGAGGAGGACTGAGAAACCAAGGACAACGGCAATGAACATGACCTCTACAGCATGGACGGGCTCACTGTGAGCCTTGTCAGTTTGGTTGCTCACCTTCCTGGACTTAGGGGGAGCTGGGAAGACCTTGGATTTAACATAGTGAAGGGAACCCTGATGGCTCTTTGTCTTGGAGAGGGGTGGAGTGGGGGTATGGGTGGAAGGGAGGGGAGGGAAGGGGGAGGAGATGGAAATCTTTAATAAAAAAAAAAGAAAAGAAAAGACCTATTGTTATTCTTTTGGTTGGCCCTTTAAGGGGCAAGCCACGCCCACTCCCAGCGACACCCGACCCCTCTAGCTGCCATCTTGAATCTCTTCTTCCTCCCTGTCCCTTGGTGTCTCCCTGTCTCTCTGTCCCTCTCTCTCTCCCTCCCTCTCTCTCCCTCTTTCTCTCCCTCCCTCCCTCCCTCCCTCCCTCTTTCTCTCCCCCCCTCCATCCCTCCCTCCCTCCCTACCCCCCCCTCTCTCTCTCTCTCTCTCTCTCTCTCTTTCTCTCTCTCTCTTCTAAGTAATAAATGTCCAGTTCTACATCTGCCTACTGTGTCTATGTGCCTTTTACCCACCACATGTCCAAACCCACTGCGAGCTGTCTCTCCTCGCTGGCCACGGTGGTGGGACTAGCTCGCCCTGGATGAGCCACTGCTTGTGAACTGCCCGGGGATCTTGGGCGACCCGCTCGGGACCCACCCCGTAAGTCTCTTCCTTGGGACTGGCTGCTCCCAAAGTCCGCTGCCTGCCTATAGCTGCCGCCTGAGACTTTATAGCATTTTTTAAAGAACAACACCTATTTTTTTGTCTAGACTCATTGATGTCTTATTGACAGTTTTATTCTACTATTTTCATAATAATAATTTTACAAAAATAATTTAGCATATGGACCCATGTTCTATTTTACTAATGATCCAATGTTGATGTGTTATAATAGGTGCCAGTGCCAACATATTATAAACTTGAGAGTTACACTTTTAGATTCTTCATTCAGGCTTTGAAAGAAAATCAAACAACTTCTGAACATATCCTCCAGGCCTTCACCCTTAAATTAAAGTGAATGCAAACAGGAAAGGGAATTGTTCTTTTAGCTTAGGGCAACATGAGGCTATCAACAACATACAGCTGGAAATTTAGAGAGGCCTTAGGCTTATCTCTGTCCTCTCTGTTGGTTAACACACTGAAGGACTAGAGGGACAGTGGTAAAAAGTTCAGCACTGAATAATAGAGGAAAACACACTGCTGCCTTTTGTTTGTTAATAGGGCATGACAATTGTTCCCAAACTACCTGGTAGCTATTGTGCTTGCACTACAGGATGGTGTTGATGCAGGAAAGGATGTAGACTCTTAGGTAATCAGGCAAGGCATGCTTCCCCTACCCCTGTTGCCCCAGAGATGCCAAGAGCTTATAGCATGCATTGATTAAAGGGAGATTTATATAGCTATTCTGAGCTGCATAAGCAAACATGCCAAAAAATTTATCTCTTTACTTTGAAGTTTGTAAAAATAAATTTGGACATAGAAGATATGGTGTTATTATTATTGTTATTATTATTTTTTATTGTTTGTCATACATTGATTGATCAACGCCTCTCACTCTCTTTCCGCATGTGTGTGTATGTGTGTACCTATTATGGCACACATTCAGATCATGTCTGAGAACAACTTGCAGGCATCATTTCTCAGTTTCTGTCATGTGTATCCAGAGAATCAAAGCCAGCTCCTAGGACTTGGTAGTAAGTACCTTAACTCATTGAGCTATTTTGCTGTTGGTCTTCTTAAATCAGTATATGAATTAACAAACCACTATTTGTCTTTTAGTTCTAGAATTCATGGATTTACCTTTTAAACTAGCCACTATTTTGGAATTCTACTTAACTTCTTCCAAATTTGCTCTTAGATATTTCTTTTTGCTCTTTCCCTTGAGATGAGGTAGGTAACTAAAACTGAGCTAAGTCTCCTTTGAATTTTGAGATTCTTCATAGGTAATAATCTTTCATGTAAATTATGTCTTGTGTTTTGTAAGGAAGACATATCTACTAGGGTTTTCTAATGACTCTCCCATCATCCCCATTCTTCACTAAGACCAAGGGAAGAAATTTCTAATCCTAGTTCAACATCTTATCTCTAAACACTACTGTTAAATTTGTTAAAGAAAATCCCATAGTCAAAGGAAAACAAGCAAATCTGTTGCCCAAGTACATTTATGATTCCATTGTAGTAGGAGAGGGCCCCTTCTTTGTCCCAGCTACCCAGCTAGCTTACACCCAAAATAACCACACAGAAACTGTATTAATTTAAACACTGCCTGGCCCATTAGTTCTAACTTCTTATTGGCTAACTCTTACATATTGATCTCATTTCTATTAATCTATATATTGCTACATGGCTGTGACTTACCAGCAACATTCTAACTGGTGTCCATCTCCAGCGGAGGATGCATGGCTTCTCTGACTCTGCCCTTCTTCCTCCCAGCATTCAGTTCTGTTTTCTTTACCTACCTAAGTTCTGCCCTATCAACTAAGCCAAGGCAGTTTCTTTATTCATTAACCAATGGAAGCAACACATGAACCATGAACAGAAGAACCTCCTATACCATTCTGTACTAACAAACACCAGACTTTGAGTAACATTTCTTATCTTTTAGTTTATTATTACCTCTGCCTCTTCAGAGCTGGGATTAAAGTTGTGCACCACCATTATTGTTATTATTATTGCTATTATTATTATGACTACTATTGTAACTAATTTCTACTAATTGTATTATATGACAATTTTTCATTTTATTTGCATACATAATAGTTTTATGTCTCCTTTGCACTTTTCTTCCATTAGATTTTGAACTGATTATCCTGTTGTGGTAAATATAATTCTAGAATTGTCATCATCATTCCTGTTCCCATGGAGAATGCATATTTCTGACAGTATACCAATGAAATTGCATGGCATGGACAAATATATTTGGAAAGGGAAAATTATGTGGTGACTCTGAGCTAACAATATGGAACTTTAAAGCCCACATGAAGTATTCAAAGAGAGAAATCTAACACAGCAAGTGAGTGTCACTCAGTGAAATCAGTGAAATAAGCCTTTTTGTTGTACCTGAATCTAATGGTCTGCACTATAAGAAATGGTAGGCCATGGAAGAGTTATGAATGCCTCCCAAATGACAGGTACCAAGGAAACAGCAGGAAATAGTTTAATTTTAAGGCATTTTTTTACAATGTGCAGTAAATCTCTATAGACAGAAATTGAACCTCAACACATTCACTCCCAAGAATATTAGTTTAAGATGTGCTACCTTTGTTTATGCTATGGACTATTTGTTTAATGGTGCAAAGATGTGTTGTATTCTTTTACGTGGCATTTGCCTAACTAGATAAAGCTGTGTTACGATCTCTGCCAAAAATACCTGATTGGTCCAATAAATAACTGAACAGTCAATATATAAACAGGAGAAAAACTGGGCAAGGCTGGCATGCAGAGAGAATAAATAGGAAGAGAAATCTAGGAAAGAGGCAGAAATGAGAAAAGGAGAAAGAGAGGAGGATGCCAGTCAGGGCAAGCAACCCAGCCACACAGCCATGCACAGAGTAAGAAAGGAAGAAAGATACATAGAATAAATAAAGGCAAAAAGTTCAGAGGGAAAATGAAGTTAAGGAGAACGGGATAATTTAACTTACAAAAACTGCTTAGAAACAATTCATATTAAGGCTGAGCATTCATAAATAAGAATAAGTTACCAAGTATTTGTTTGGGACATGGGTGAGTGCTGGGCCAAGAGCATCTACAGAGAAATACTTAAAAATCATTTAAATAATTAATGCCATTTAATCATGGGCTTAAAATTGAGTCTTAAAAATATCTCATTTTAGACATATCTAATATATGAAAGAATATCCATTAAATTTAGAATTTCATTATAAGATAAAATAAATAAATATAAATAATATATATTCAATAAATTGTTTTCATCATTTCATCTAGTATGATGATAATCAAATTTCAATATTTTGTTATTTTGCTCTAAAGTTTATGATCTGTGATCATTAGTGCAAATTGTATGTTTTTCAGAGTTAATTCTATGTAATTTATAAAACATAAAGACAATTATTAAGAAATTATGAGTAAAAATTTTGATAAAATGCAGGTATGATATTTCTTATTGAATCACTAACAATTTAATATATAATAAAGATGACAATGGCATCTCAATAAAATGACCCTGATCACATTCTTGGTCTCCCTTTCCTCAAGTCCATAATATCAAAATCTGACATCCACCAACCCCAATACACACTGAAGGTGATGGGTTGAACTAAGAGACTAAAGTTTAGGTTTCTGTTTGGTTTAGATAAGTGCTGCTAAGGTTGCAGGCTTATCAAGCTTGTCCTCCGCTCTTGAGTCTAGAAAATTGCTTTAGATATCTTTCCATGCCAGCTTTGTTTATGATACATAGTTGGCACTCCTTCTTACATCTCTAGGATAAAAGAACAATTAAGAAGCATCAATCATCATTCTTTTTGTCCAACTGAAGTCAGAAATTCTACAAATCACAGGTCAAAGGAAGGTTATAAATTTCCCCAAATTATCAAAGTAGCCACAAGGTTCTTGCACTGTTTCAAAGAAGCTTACTACTTAGATGTCAAAAATTCCATTTAATGTAAATTCTTAGATATAATTGTAAGAAACAGAAGGTCTGATTAAAAATATAACTGATAAGACAAATAACAAAACATGTAATTTATAAGTTACTAAGAATGGACTCCACAAATAAGAATATTTCAGTTTCTCTCTTTCTTTCTCCCTGTCTGTTTCTGTTCTTATGTCTCTCTTATATAGTACTCTTTCTCTCTCTCTCTCTCTCTCTCTCTCTCTCTCTCTCTCTCTCTCTCTCTCTCTCTCCCTTTCTCTTACTCTCTCTCACACACAGACATACACACAAACTTTCCATGAATTTTATAAATATTGGTCATATGATATTAGCATTTCTTAATCAACAATATTTTAAAATACAGAATACTAACAACAATATTTCTGGGATAGTCCGTATCACCTAAAACAGTAAATGAAGTCTATTCAATAAATTATTGGTTTAGTAATTCAAAATAAGATTAGTCTATGCCTAATATGCAGAAAGATCAAGTATAAGGCACTTGCTATTAGGAATAAAAACAAATGCATGTAGCTAGTTTCTTACAAAATGGTTATTTTACCAAGTAGGATCTATAACTTCCTAGTGAATACATTTTGACAAGATGTTTCTATGCGTGATTAAGAATATTTTAGCCATCCAGGCCAAAAGAGGTGGTCTTCTTCTCATGGTATAATTCTCAGTCACTGATTGGCCAATGCTGTAATTTCTTTCTTTCTTTTCTTTTTCTCTGAGACAGGGTTTCTTTGTAGCTTTGGAGCCAGTACTAGGACTATCTCTGGTAGACCAGGTTGGCCTCAAACAAACAGAGATTTGCGTGTCTCTGTTTCCCAATTTCTGGGGCAAAAGCTGTGCACTACCACCACCAACTTTACATCAGCACATCTTTGTAGGCTGGGCATATTGTAGGTCAAAGGTTATATGGCTGGGTTGGAGTCCCAGTCCCTCCACTGGAAGTGTCACCTTGTATTAGTAGATGACCAGCTAAGGCTCCATTTATTCCATTACTAGGTGTTTTATCTAGAGTTAACCCTCATAGATTCGTTGAAGTTCCCATTACATTAAGATTCTAGCTTATTCCAGAGATATCTCTGATTCCAATTCTTTTTCCTAGTACTCTCTCCCGACATCCTACCCCCAACTGATCCTGATACTTTCTGCTCCAAAATCCACTCCCTTCAGATTCATCCACGTGTTAACTTATAAAATCTATTCTGTTTCATGATGTACATGCATCCCCCTGACCCTTCTCTTTTACTTGGTTTCTTTGGGTCTGTGGATTAGAGCATAGTTATCTTGCACTCTACAGATAATATCTACCTACAAGTGAATAAATATCATACTTGTCTTTGTGTGTCTTATTTATCTCAATCAGAATGATCTTTTCTAGTTAAATCCTTTTGTCTGCAAACTTCATGTCATTGTTTTAACAGATGAGTAATATTCCATTGTGTAAATGTACCACATATTCTTCATCCATCGTTTGGTTGATGGACATCTCAGTTGTTTCCAGTTTCTGGCTATTACTAAGAAAACTGCTGTAAACATATGTGAGCATGTGCCTTGTGGTTTGATAGAGAGTCTTTTGGGTATTACCTGGAGTAGTAGAACTGGGTCTTGAAGTAGGTTGATTGCACATTTTCTAAGAAACCTCTGTATTCATTTTCAAAGAAGCTATACAAATTTATACTCTGACCAGCAATGGAGGAGTGTTCCTGTTGTTCCACCTCTTCAGCAGCATGAACTATCAATTGTATTTTTTATCTTAGACATTTTGACAATATAAGTTAAGCCATTTTGATTTGTATTTCCCTGATGACTAAGTCTGTTGACCATTTCTTCAAGTTTTTTTTTTCTGTCATTTAAGATTCCTTTGTTGAGAATTCTCTGGATCTATGCTGAAGAAGGGCCACTTGTTAGTTCCTGCCACCCAACTAACTTAGACCCGAAATACTCACACAGAATCTGTGTTAATTAAATCACTGATAAGCCCATTAGTTCTAGCTTCTTACTGGCTTACTCATATATTAATTTAACTCATTTCTATTAATCTGTGTATTGTCACATGGCAGTGGCTTACCGGCAAAGTTTTGGCAGTTCTGACCTTGGTGGCAGCTCCATGGCATCCCTATGACTCAGCCTTTCTATCTCCCAACATTCTCTGCCTACACAAGTTCTGCCTTGCTATATGTCCAAAACAGTTTCTCCCTTCATCAATGGTAATCACAGCACACAGAAGAAACTCCCACATCAGAGCTATACCACATTTTTAATTGGATTATATTTTGTTGATGTCTATCTTCTTGATTTGTTTACATATTTTGGGATCAACCCTCTGCCAGATGGGAAACTGGTGAAAATATTTTCCCTTTCTTTCGGCTGCTACTATTGTCCTATTGATGGTATTGATTATTTGGCTTTCAGAAACCTTTAAGCTTTATGAGATTCCATTCATTAATTGTTTTTTTTTTCTTTTTTTGTAGAACAAGAAGGAGGTAAAAAATATACTTTGGGTTAACAGTGCTGAGTATGCAAGGAGCCAACCAAAAGATCAAGAGGGTGATAGAAGGGAAAATACATGATCACGCTCCATGAACCCATGAAGCGCACCGACTCTCTCTACCAGCTGTTTGTACATTATGGCTTTTCATCTGTAGATGGGTTTTCATGCTCAACTTTTTATTCCAAGATGAGGAGGTTTTAATATGCTCTTTACAGAAATGTTTTTCTCTGATTTCCTTTTTTATTCTCTCTTGCTTCAGGTATCAATTTATTTTTTTTCCCAAGGTTTATTTTTTATATTTAAAAATTTCCATCTCCGCCCCTCCTCCTCCCCTTACCCTCCCCTCCCTCCCTCTCAAGGCCAAGGAGCCATCAGGGTTCCCTACTCTATGCTAAGACCAAGGTCCTCCCAACTCCCCCCAGGTCCAGGAAGGTGATCGACCAAGCTGAGAAGGCTCCCACAGAGCCCGTCCATGCAGAAGAATCAGAGCCCAGCGCCATTATCCTTTGCTTCTCAGTCAGCCCCCACTGTTGGCCACATTCAGAGAGACGGGTTTGGTCGCATGATCAATCAGCCCCATTCCAACTGGAGTTGGTCATCTCCCATTAGTTCTGTCCCACCGTCTCCATGAGTGAACGCACCCCTCACGTTCCTGACTTTCTTTCTCATGTTCTCTCTCCTTCTGCTCCTCATCAGGACTTTGGGAGCTCAGTCCAGTGCTCCAATGTGGGACTCAGTCATTTTCTTCATCTATCGCCAGGTGGAGGTTCCCTCACGGTCCTGACTTTCTTTCTCATGTTCTCTCTCCTTCTGCTCCTCATCAGGACCTTGGGAGCTCAGTCCGGTGCTCCAATGTGGGGCTCTGTCATTTTCTTCATCTATCGCCAGGTGGAGGTTCTATGGTGATATGCAAGAAATTCATCAGTATGGCTATAGGAACTGGCCTTTTCAGGCTCCCTCTCCTCAGCTGCCCAAGGAGCTAATTGGGGGGCGTCTCCCTGGAAACCTGGGAACCCCTCTAGGGTCAAGTCTCTTGACAACCCTCAGGTGGCTCCCTAAATTAAGATATATGCTTCCCTGCTCCCATATCCACCCTTCCTGTACCCCAAGCATCCCATTCCTCCGAGCTCCCCCCATTCTCCCCTTCACGCTTTTCTCTCCCCATCTTCCCTTGGCCGCCTCTCACCCAACCCTCAAGTTCCCAATTTTTGCCTGGCGATCGTGTCTACTTCCAATATCCAGGAGGATTATTATATCTTCTTTTGGGAGGTCACCTTCTTATTATCTTCTCAAGGATCCCAAAGTATAGGCTCGATGTCCTTTAATTATGGCTAGAAACAGATTATGAGTGAGTACATCCCATGTTCATCTTTTTGGGTCTGGGTTACCTCACTCAGAATAGTGTTTTCTATTTCCATCCATTTGCATGCAAAATTCAAGATGTCATTGTTTTTTACCGCTGAGTAGTATTCTAGCATGTATATATTCCACAGTTTCTTCATCCATTCTTCCACTGAAGGGCATCTAGGTTGTTTCCAGGATCTGGCTATTACAAATAATGCTGCTATGAACATAGATGAGCAAATGCTTTTGTAGTATGATTGGGCATCTCTTGGGTAGATTCCCAATAGTGGAATTGCTGGGTCCTGGAGTAGGTTGATCCCGAATTTCCTGAGAAACTGCCACACTGCTTTCCAAAGTGGTTGCACAAGTGTACATTCCCACCAGCAATGGATGAGTGTACCCCTTACCCCACAACGTCTCCAGCAAAGGTTATTATTGGTGTTTCTGATTTTAGCCAATCTGACAGGTGTAAGATGATTTCTCAAAGTTGTTTTGATTTGCATTTCCCTGATAGCTAGGGAGGTTGAGCATGACCTTAAGTGTCTTTTGGCCATTTGAACTTCTTCTGTTGAGAATTCTCTGTTCAGTTCAGCACCCCATTTTTTAATTGGGTTAATTAGCATTTTACCGTCTAGTCTCTTGAGTTCCTTATATAGTTTAGAGATCAGAACTTTGTCAGTTGCAGGGTTGGTGAAGATCTTTTCCCAGTCAGTAGGCTGCCTTTGTGTCTTAGTGACAATGTCCTTTGCTTTACAGAAGCTGCTCAGCTTCAGGAGGTCCCATTTATTCAATGTTGCCCTTAATGTCTGTGCAGCTGGGGTTATGAGTAGGAAATGGTTCCCTGTGCCCATTTGTTGTAGAGTACTTCCCACTTTCTCCTCTATCAAGCTCAATGTGTTCAGATTAATATTGAGGTCTTTAATCCATTTGGACTTGAGTTTTGTGCATGGTGATAGATATGGATCTACTTTCATTCTTCTACAGGTTGACATCCAGTTATGCCAGCACCATTTGTTAAAGATGCCCTCTTTCTTCCATTGTGTACTTTTGGCTCCTTTATCAAAAATCAGGTGTTCGTAGGTTTGTGGTTTAAGATCTGGGTCTTCTATATGATTCCATTGGTCAACTTCTCTGTTTGTATGCCAATACCAAGCTGTCTTCAATACTGTAGCTCTGTAATAGAGTTTGAAGTCAGGGATGGTAATGCCTCCAGAAGTACCTTTAGTGTATAAGATTTTATTGGCTATCCTGGGTTTCTTGTTTTTCCATATAAAGTTGATTATTGTCCTCTCAATCTCTGTGAAGAATTTTAATGGGACCTTGATTGGGATTGCATTGAATCTATAGATTGCTTTTGGTAGAATTGCCATTTTTACTATGTTGATCCTCCCAATCCACGAGCAGGGGAGATCCTTCCATTTTCTGGTATCCTCTTCAATTTCTTTCTTCAAAGACTTAAAGTTCTTGTCAAATAAATCCTTCACTTCCTTGGTTAGAGATACTCCCAGATATCTTATGCTATTTGTGGCTGTTGGGAAAGGTGATACTTCTCTGATTTCCCTCTCTGCTTCCTTATCCTTTGTGTATAGGAGGGCAACTGATTTTTTGGAGTTGATCTTGTAACCTGCAACGTTACTGAAGGAATTTATCAGCTGTAGGAGTTCTTTGGTGGAGTTTTTGGGATCGCTTATGTACACTATCATATCATCTGCAAATAATGAAAGTTTAACTTCTTCCTTTCCAAATCGTATCCCCTTGATTCCCTTATGTTGTCTTATTGCTATTGCTAGAACTTCAAGCACTATATTGAAGAGATAAGGAGAGAGTGGACAGCCTTGACGTGTTCCTGAATTTAGTGGGATAGCCTTGAGTATCTCTCCGTTTAACTTGATGTTAGCTGTCGGCTTGCTGTAAATAGCTTTTATTATATTTAGGAATGAACCTTGTATCCCTAATCTCTCCAAGACCTTTATCATAAAAGGGTACTGAATTTTGTCAAATGCATTTTCAGCATCTAATGTGATGACCATATGGTTTTTTTCCTTCAGTTTATTTATATGATGGATTACATTGATAGATTTTCGTATGTTGAAGCAGCCCTGCATCTCTGGGATGAAGCCTACTTGATCCTAATGGATAATTTTTCTAATGTGTTCTTGGATTCGGTTTGCCAGTATTTTATTGAGAATTTTTGTGTCAATGTTCATGAGTGAGATTGGCCTGTAATTCTCTTTCTTGGTTGAGTCTTTGTGTGGTTTAGGTATCAGGGTAACTGTAGCTTCATAGAAGGAATTTGGCAGTGACTCTTGTGTTTCTATATTATGAAATACCTCAAGGAGTATAGGTATTAGGTCTTCTTGGAAGTTCTGGTAGAATTCTGCATTGAAACCATCTGGACCTGGGCTTTTTTTGGTAGGGAGGTTTCTGATAACAGTTTCTAATTCTTCGCGACTAACAGGACGATTTAGAGCATTTACCTGGTCCTGGCTTAACTTTGGTATATGGTATTTATCTAAAAAACTGTCCATTTCTTTTACATTTTCCAATTTTGTGGCATACAGGCTTTTGTAGTAAGATGTAATGATTCTCTGAATTTCCTCTGTGTCTGTGGTTATGTCCCCCTTTTCATTTCTGATCTTATTAATTTGTGTGTTCTCCCTCTGCCGTTTGATTAGTTTGGCTAAGGGTTTGTCAATCTTGTTGATTTTCTCCAAGAACCAGCTTCTTGTTTCATTGATTCTTTGGATTGTTTTCTGTGTTTCTATTTCATTGATTTCTGCCCTCAGTTTGATTATTTCCAGTCTTCTACTACTCCTAGGTGAGTCTGCTTTTTTTTTTTCCAGAGCTTTCAGGTGTGCTGTTAAGTCACCAATGAGTGCTTTCTCCGTTTTCTTTAAGTGGGCACTTAGTGCTATGAACTTTCCTCTTAGCACTGCTTTCATTGTGTCCCATAGGTTTGAGTATGTTCTGTCTTTGTTTTCATTAAATTCACAAAGACTTTAATTTCTTTCTTTATTTCTTCCTTGACCCAGGTGTGGTTCAGTAGTTGACTGTTCAGTTTCCATGAGTTTGTGGGCTTTCTGGGGGTAGCATTGTTGTTGAATTCTAATTTTAATCCATGGTGATCTGATAAGACACAGGTGGTTACTAATATTTTTTTGTAACTGTGGAAGTTTGGTTTGTTACCAAGTATATGGTCAATTTTCGAAAAGGTTCCATGAGCCGCAGAGAAGAAGGTATATTCTTTCCTATTTGGGTGGAATGTTCTATAGATGTCTGTTAAGTCCATTTGGTTCATTACCTCCATTAAGTCTTTCAATTCTCTGTTAGGTTTCTGTCTCATTGACCTGTCCATTGGTGAGAGAGGAATGTTCAAGTCTCCAACTATTAGTGTGTGTGGTTTGATGGCTGCCTTGAGTTCTAGAAGTGTTTCTTTTACATAAGTGGGAGCTTTTATATTAGGGGCATAGATATTCAGGATTGAGACTTCATTCTGATTGATTTTTCCTGTTATGAGTATAAAGTGTCCCTTTCCATCTCTTCTGATTGATTTTAGTTTGAAGTCAATTTTGTTGGAAATTTGTATGGCCACACCTGCTTGTTTCTTAGGTCCATTTGCTTGATAAACCTTTTCCCAACCCTTTACTCTGAGTAGGTGTCTGTCTTTGTGGTTGAGGTGTGTTTCTTGTAAACAGCAAAATGTTGGATCCTGTTTTCGCATCCAGTCTCTTAGCCTGTGCCTTTTTATAGGTGAATTGAGTCCATTGATATTAAGTGATATTAATGACCAGTGGTTGTTAACTTCGGTCATTTTTTGTAGTAGAGTTTGTGTGTTTCCCTTCTTCAAGTTGTGCTGGTGAAGTGTCGCTCGATGCCTGAGTTATTGTGGGTGTTGTTGGACTCCTTGGTTTGTGATTTTCCTTCTATTACTTTCTGCAAGGCTGGATTTGTGGCTACGTATTGTTTAAATCTGTTTTTGTCCTGGAATATCTTGTTTTCTCCATCAATGGTGAATGCAAGCTTTGCTGGGTATAGTAGTCTAGGCTTGCATCCATGTTCCCTTAGTGTCTGTAGCACATCTATCCAAGTTCTTCTGGCTTTCATGGTTTCCATTGAGAAATCAGTTGTAATTCTGATAGGTTTCCCTTTATATGTTACTTGACCTTTTTCCTTTGCAGCTCTTAATATCTGTTCTTTATTCTGTATGTTTTGTGTTTTGATTATTATATGGCATGGGGATGCTTTCTTTTGATCCAGTCCATTTGGTGTTCTGTAGGCTTCTTGTACCTTCATAGGAACATCCTTCTTTAGGTTGGGGAAGTTTTCTTCTATAATTTTGTTGAATATGTTTTCTGGGCCTTTGAGTTGTAATTCTTCTCCTTCTTCTACCCCAATTATTCTTAGGTTTGGTCTTTTCATGGTGTCCCATATTTCCTGAATTCTTTGTGTTAAGAATTTGTTAGATTTGTTTAGTTCTTTAATCTGTGAGTTTATTTCCTCTATAGTATCTTCAGAGTCCGAGATTCTTTCTTCCATCTCTTGTATTTGATTGGAAATACTTGTCTCAGAAGTTTCTGTTCGTTTACTCAGAGTTTCCGTTTCTAGTCTTCCCTCAGATTGTGTTTTCTTCAATACCTCCATTTCATTTATCAGGTCTTGTACTGTTTCCCTTACCTGTTTGATTGCTTTTTCTTGTTTTTCTTGTTTTTCTTGGGTATCTTTGAGAGATTTATTTATTTCGTCTACCTTTTTGTTTGTCATCTCCATTTCTTTATGGAAATTCCTGTTCAAGGTCCTCTATTATTTTCATAAAGTACTGTTTAAGGTCAGTTCCTTCTATATCTTCTGGGGTAGGGTGTTCAATTCTTGTTGTTTCGGGATGTCTGGATTGTGGTGATGTCATGTTGCCTTTCATGTTGTTGGAGGAGCTCCTGCATTGGCGCCTGCCCATCTCTTCCTTCAAGAGTTGCCGGGAGGCGCTTGGTGTCCTAGACCAATCTTTGCTGTGACTGAAACTGGTTGGATCTCCCCAGTTCCAGAGGAGGACCTATATTTTCGTCACAATCTGAAGAAGCCCGCACTCCCTTGCAGGAATCCTCAGACCTGCCTGGAGGCCAGAGTCTGACCCCTTTGGGTGTATGGCCTTTGAACAGGAGCAGGACACTTGAGAACATTAGGGAAGGCTTGGGAGAGGCAGGGTCCTGAGAAACAGAGACAAGCCTGCAGAGGGAGCTGGGGGAAGGGGGTCTGTGCTCTCTCCCAGGGCAGGTTGCCCCAGGGTCTGCATTCACTCACCAGTTCAGATGAAACTTCAGGGCACAGTTTCAGGGATTCCAGGCAGCCCAGGGATGCTGCCCGGACAAAAGGGCCAAGGTGGGGACAGGGCGGGATGGAATATCACACAGCGAACCTGGCAGCACAATCTGAAGGAGCCTGCACCCCTCTGCAGGAATCCTCAGTCCTGCCTGGAGGCCAGATTCTGACCCCTTTGGGTGGATGGCCTCAGTACAGGAGCAGGACACCTGAAAACACTAGGGAAGGCTTGGGAGAGACAGGGTCTTGAGAAACAGAGATGAGCCTGCAGAGGGAGCTGGGGGAAGGGGGTCTGTGCTCTCTTCCAGGGCAGGTTGCCCCAGGGTCCGCATTCACTCACCAGTTCAGATGGAATGTCAGGGCACAGGGTCAGGGATTCCCGGCAGCCCAGGGACACTGCCCAGACAAAAGGGCCAAGGTGGGGGCAGGGCGGGATGGAATATCACACAGCGAACCTGGCAGCACAATCTGAAGGAGCCTGCACCCCTCAGCAGGAATCCTCAGGCCTGCCTGAATTGCCAAATTGCCAACCAGAGAGCTTGCATGGGACTGACATAGCCCCCTGGACATTTGTTATAGTTTCATAGTTGGAGAAAGGACTGCCTCTGATGCTGTTACCTACATTTGGGATCCTTTGCTCCTATTGGGTTGTCTCATTCATTCCTAATATGAGAGGAAGTGCTTGTCTTACTATAACTTGATATGCCATGGCTGCCTGCTATACATGAGAGTTCTATCCCCTTCTAAAGAAAAAGGAAGAGGATTGTATGAGGGGCAGGAGAGTGGATATTAGAGGAGACAGTGAGGAAAAGAGGGAGGGAGGGGAAACTGATTAGACAAGGATAAAATTAAGTAAATTTATTTTAGCTAATGTGGTGAAATTATAACTTCAATAGCACACTGTTAATCCCAGCACTTGGGAGGCAGAGGCATGTGGATCTCTGTGAGTTTGAGACCAGCCTGGTCTACAAGAGCTAGTTCCAGGACAGGCTCCAAAGTTACAGAGAAACCCTGTCTTGAAAAACCAAAAATAAAAAAAAGTAGAAAATACTTTAAAGATAAGCGTAGGATATATTTAGGAAATAAGCATATGGAATACAGTTTCCAGGTATAAGATATATGGAAAAATAATATCCTTATTGCTATTATGTAGTCATTTATTCTTTTCCCATACATTAAATCCTAACTACAGTTTCCTTTCACTCCACTCCTCCCAGTGTCCCCACCCAACATCTTCTACTCCACCTCTGTTTCCTTTCAGAAAAGAGGAGACTTCCCCAGGATACCAACTAAACAGGGCATCACAAGTTGCAATAAACCCTCATATTGAGAATCAAAAAGTCAGACCGGTAGGAAGAAAAGTGTCCAAAAAACAGGAAAAAAAGTCAGAGACATCACCTTTCCCACTGTTAATAATTCTACAACAACACCAAGTTACACAACCATAACATATATACAGAAGACCTGGCCCAGAATCAAACAGGCTCAGTGATTATCACTTCAAATTTCCTGTGAGCCAAATTATGGAGTTTGAGGGTATCAGATTCTTCAGAAAATGAGTTGTTGAAACATTTCAAGTAAGTGAATATATTTTAAACATTTAGTCATAAGTATTACCTATTTCTCTAAGTGCTAAAACAATGTAGTAAAGAATTACTTAACTGACTACTAATCATTCCACAGTCCAGCATTCTGAGTAATGAATGAACTATTTTTATCTTCTCTTTTGTACAAAAAGCATGCTTGCTTGCTATCATTTTGGCATTTTACATATATTAGTTCATTAGCTTTGTCATTTAAGAGCCTTGCTTTTTAAAATAAATAAATAAACATATAAATTCCCATCTAATTGAGTTTAGCTTTGATGCGTTCTCATTTTAGGATTTTAAGTAAACTTTTTAAACCTCAAAACAAAATTAAAATGACAAAAATGTGAATTAGTCATATATCATGAACCTTAATAGACATATATAAATGTCCCTTCAATTTTCTTACAATAACTGAAGATGAACATTGTATGTGTGTTTTTTTAACAACTTCAATTGATAAACACTACAACATTTCTTTTGTTATTATGACCATTTGCACATTCTTTTTACAAAAAAATCCTTTGCAGGTATGTCTCAATCCAGCAGAAAACAAAATCATTACATCTACTATATTTGTCTTGCTGATAGACTCACACTAAGTGTCCTATTCTGTAAAAATCTCTAAATGTAAAAATGCATCCATAGAGAAGAGCAAATAAGATTCTTATCTATAATATCCTCAAACAACATTAAACTGTAATCTCTGTTTTTCAAGCTGTTCAGTAGATCAAACAGAGAAATTTTGGGGAGGGTATTAAATTATAGGGAGTTATAGTCAGTCATGTCCATTTCTTCAGTTTCCTCATGGCAATCACCGTTTGCGATGTTAATGTTTCATCTCTTGGCATTGTGGGGATTTTTTCTTCAGATACTCACAGTAATTAAATAAGCCCTAAGTCTTCTGTTAAGTAATCTAGTACCTGTCTCAGGGATAATGATTATTATTTTTTCTGTAATTCCTTCTGTGTTGTTATTGCATTTCACCAGACACAGCATTTCATGCACTTGTAATTCTCTCACATATGTAGATGGATTTTTTTCTTTTTCTTTTTCTATGCTGGAAAGAGAATCCAAGCACGTATATTTTATTTATTATCTGATTTGTATTTGAATCAAGTTTGACTAAGTTGCCCAAATATAATAAGCAAGAATGAAATTTCAATTAGCAATAATAAAATTATATGAGATGTCTACAAATGTATGATGAAAGGCATAATTTTATTTTTTTCTTTCCAAAACTTTTCATTCTAAAATGATATGGTTTTTATAGCGGAATTTTTAAATTGTGACAGTATTGTCTGTAGATTTGCATTTCGTGGAAATCAGGATCATTTGACATCATTTGTGACTCCATTACTCATTGTAAAATATGATCTTCACCTTTTGAGGCAACTCCTTGAAGAACCAGATTTTTTTTAAAAAAGGGACTTTCTCGCTATATTTCTGTTTTGACCAATGTCAGAAAACATATTCCAAATGGATTTAGAGTCAAAGATAATCTCAAGATGATCAATTTAATTGACAAAAGACCTTTGACCTGCCTAGTATGCAAGGCCTTCTAATAGGAGATGCTTTTATTATTTCCTGCACAGAATTTTTAGCAATGTTGGTATAAGCCCACATATTCATATATTGTAGAGAGGAGGTGAGCAAGCCTGCTTTTCATCCTGCCAGGCTCCCTCATGGTTAGCTTTACACTCGAAATAACAACACACAAATTGTATTCATTTAAACACTGCTTGGCCCATTAGCTATGGCCTCTTACTGGCTAACTCTCACATCTTGATTAACCCATTTTTAGTAATCTGTTTAGCACCACGAGGTGGTGGCTTACTGGGAAAGATTCTAACCTACGTCCGTCTCGGGTCAGAGAATCATGGCAACTGCCTCATTGCCTTCTTCCCAGCATTCCTGTTCTGTTTACTCTGCCTACCTAATTTTCTGTCCTATCAAAGGGCCAAGGCAGTTTCTTTATTAGCTAATGAAAGTAACACAGACAAATGACCCACCTACATCAATATATACTGGTAGATGTTCTATAATGTTGTGGCTGCACACTAATCCTAAAATATGTTAAGACACACAGTAAATTAATCAAAATTCGTTTTCCATGGAATAATGTCGATTCTGTTTTGATGTCACTTTCTTAGAATTACCATTAGTGTACCAGAGTTATCTTCTCAGCTTCTATTTTTAATTAGTTTTTCTGTTTCATATTTTTAACTTTTATATACTTATTTATTTACTTCAAGTATATTAGTATTTTGCCTGCATGTATGTATGTGCACCACATGCCTGTCTGGTGCATACATAGGTCAAAAGAGGGCATCACATCCCCTGGAACTTTGAGCTATGGGCTGTTACAATGCCCCATGTGGATTCTGGGAACTAATACATGATACTCTTCAAGAGCAGAAACTGCTCTTAATCCTAGATCTTTCCAGCTGTGTTGTGGTTTGAAATAAAATGGCTTCTAAAGGGAGTGGCACTAATAGCAGGTGTGGCCTTGTTGCAGTAGGTGTGGCTGTGCTGGAAGAAAGATGGCACTGTGAAAGTGGGCTTTGAGGTCTTGTATATGTTCACATTATGCACAGTGAGTCAGTCTACTTCCTGTTGCCTGCATATCAACATGTAACAGCTCTTCCAGCACCATGTCTACGTGCACACTGCAATAATCCCCTCATGATGACAATGTACTAAACTTCTGAAATTTTAAGCTTCCCCCTCAGTTAAATGTCATCCTTTATAAGACTTGCCATGATCATGATGTCTTTTCACAGCAATAGAAACCCCAAGACAAGCTCCAAATCTATTCTGAAAGCAAAATAAGCAAGATGATAACATCTCTTAAGTGAGGTGTTATCTGTTGAAGTGTTTGCCAGGCAATTAATTTATTTTTTAATGTGCTCAGATCTATCTGTTGAGTTATATAAAATCAAACATTTTTATATGGGATTTTCTGTTTATTTTTAAAATATATGTATGTATGACCCTATGTGAGAGAATATAAGCTCCTTCTGAGTATAGGAGCCCATTGAAATGATAAGAAGTTTTGAGATCTTCAGGAATTGGTGTTTAATGGAAGTTCTGAGCAAATATGTTGGTGATAGGAACTGAATCTGAGTAGTTTGAATGAACAGAAGGTACTCTTAATTTCTGGTAACTCTATAGTCTCATAAATTACAATTTTCCTTGTCGAACATATAAAATATCATTCATGCTTTCATTGAGGGTTCTGATTACATGTTGAAACTATCTATCTATCTATCATCTATCAGCTATCTATCTCTCTATCATCTGCTTTGTCTTTCTGATTTAAAATGGTAATAATATAACTTAAATATATTTTGGCTTAGTCTACATTATAGTATACTAAAATATCAATTAAAATAATATATTTTGGGATGATGATTATTTAGACCTTGAAAGAAAATACAACTTTCAAGTTAATGCTGCTAACAATACAAGTGGCAAACAGAATCCTTAAGGTTATTGGGACAGTTATTAGCAGTTTATGGCTGCTGAAGGGAGGAGGAGCACTTTTCTTTGTATAAAGACTGCTGGAAGTTTCCTTATGCTCCCCACATGGATGGCCACAAACTTAAGTTTCTGTGAAAGCAATAATTGGACTAATGTTTATGAATAATAATAAAAAAGTGTAGTAAAGATGATTGGCAGCTGGGGTGGGGGAACTCAGGAAAGTTATAGACACAGAGTGATGAAAAAATGTAACAAATATACATAAAATTATGAAAATTTCAAAGAATTAAAATTTGAATTTCCTTTTTTAATTGTTTGAGAATTTCATAGATGCATTCAATGTTATACATATATATAACATACTTCAATATATTCTCACAAGTTTTCTTCCCTTTAAATTCTATTCTATCCTTCTGACAAGTCTTCATTCATGAATCCCTTCCCATCCATGTTTGAGATGGTCTTTTTCATGTCTTGTTAGTGCAGTCACAGGTAGTAAGAGATCTTGTGTGCAACAGCACTTCCATATCCAGAAAATATTTTTCACTGTTGATGCCCACTACCTATGACAATATAAAATATTTCTACTCCTCTTTCAGGATTTTCTTGAGGTTTTATTAAAAGAATTGATATATAGATATTCCTTGTAGATATGGACATTCAACAGTACTCTCAATATAGTGACAAGTTGTGGATATTATTATTAATCACAGGCTACTCGATAGAGAAGCTTCTATGATGAGGTTTGAGAGAAGCACTTAAATATTAGTGTAAAAAGTCACCAAGTATGGGTTTAATAAAATTCATTTAGCAGAACAATAGTATGAGAGTCTCCCCTAGGGTCTATGAGCTATACAATCGTAGAGAATTTTAGCTTAGTTAATTGTAAGAGGCATCAATTCTTTCTTGAGGAATGGGCTTTAAACCCAATGAGAAAGTAGTTGTTGTTTTTATAGTATTTGTACCACTTTTGCATTAGTGGAAATGTTTTTCCAGGCAGTCAGTGTTGTAATTCCTTGAATTCACAGCTGGGTAATACTGGTAGGTACAATTCTTCCTGGATAGCAAGCATATAACTTTAAAGCATTATTAAATGTATCCAGGCAAATGCCATTTTTATTTCTCCATGTCCTATAATTCAAGTATATAATGTCTTCTGCAATAGGAACCTAATATCAAATTCTGGAAGGTAACAAAGAGCCATGTACAAATAGTGTACAAAGTTTAAAGGATATCCTATGAGATGCCATGGTCAAACTCAAAACCAGGTAAGAAGTACCTAGCATTAGGCGTCTTTGATAGCTTAAACATTTGGAAGACTATTGCCTCTCTTTCATTCATCAGCTTAACTTCATTTAAACTTTATTTGGGGAAGTTTTCTAAGTTAATAGGATTTTCTAGGGCACCATCAAAAATTCTTAGGGTTAGTTACCATTCCTCTTGATCCCTCCTCTCCATTGTTTTTCATTCTATTCTTTTTTGTTAAAGTTTTCATTTATTTTTTCAAAGAACCACAGTTTCTCTTCTCTTCTCTTCTCCCATTTGCTCTCCCAATATCCATATCCATATCCATTCCTCCTCCATCTCCATTCAGAAAGGGGCAGGCCTCCCCTGAGAATAAGCAAGTTTGGCTCATCAAATTGAGACATGTCCAGTCCGAGTTCTTTCACTGCGTCAAGGTTGAACTTGGTAGCCCAGTTTGGGCACGGGGTTGCCAAGAGCTAACTCAAAAAGATAGAACTTAACTATTTGAGTCACTTACTCTTTTCAGGGGTCACCCAGGGTTCAGCCCAATGCATGGCTGTGGATCACTGCTTCTGCTTCCATCTATTACTGAATGAAGGTTCTCTAATGACAATTAAGATTGTTACCAATCTGATTACAGGAGAAGGCCAGTTTGGGAACTCGCTCCACTTTTGCTAGAAATCTTAGCTGGGATTATCATTGTAGATTCCTGGGAGGTTTCCTAGCACCAGATTTCTCATTAACCCCAAACTAGTCACCTTTCAAGATATCTCCTTCTTTATTCTCCCCATCCGTGCCACCCCTAATCTACCCAACCAGATTCCTCATGTTCCGATACCTCCATCCTCCCTCCTGGTTCCCAGTTTATTGAAGATATCTCTTCTATTTCCCCTCCCAAGGGAAATCCATACAACTCTCTTTGGGCCCTTCTCATTACATAGCTTGTCTGTAGCTGTGGCTTATAGTCCAGTTAACCTTCACTTTACAGCTAATATCCACTTATGACAGAATGCATTTCACATTTGTCTTTCTGCATGAGGTTACATCACTTAGAAAGATTTTTTCTAGTTCCATCAATTTGCATGCAAATTTCATGATGTTACTATTTTTATCACTGATTTTATACTCCTTTGTATAATGCACACTTTCTTTATTCATTCTTCAGTTGAGGGGCATCTAGATTGGTCCCAAGTTCTGACTATTACTAACAAGGTTGCTATGAATATAGATGAGCAAATGTCCTTATGAAATAAATGAACATCATTTGGATATTTGCGTGAGATTGGCAAATATAGCAGGTTGTTTGATTCCAAATTTTCTGAGAAACCACCGTACTAATTAAAAATGGCTGCACATGTTTATATTTCCAATGGCAGTGGGAGAATCGGTTCCCTTACCTTCCACATCCTCTACAATATAGGCTGTCATTAATGTTTTTATCTTAACCATTCAACAGGTATAAGATGGTAATCTCAGAATTGTTTGATTTGCATTTCCCTAATGGCTAGGAATGTTGGTCAATTCTTTAAGTATATTTTGGGCATTGGAGATTCTTCTATTGAGTAGTTTCTATTTAAATTTACATTTGTAAACAATCCTGGGCAATAAAAGAACTTCTGGAAGCATCACAATCCCTGATTTCAAACTCTAGCACAGAGCTACAGTACTGAAAACAGCCTGGTACTGGCATAAGAACAGACAGGAAGACCAATGAAATCAAATAGAAGACTCAGATATCAATCCACACATCTTCGAACACCTGATATTTAACAAAGAAGCAAAAAAAATATCAAATGGGAAAAAGAAAGCATATTTAACAAGTGGTGCTGGCATAACTGGATATCAACATCTAGAAAAATGAAAATAGATCCATATCTATCACCATGCACAAAACTCAAGTCCAAATGGATCAAAGACCTCAACATAAAGCCAGCCACACTGAACCTTATAGAAAAGAAAGTGGGAAGTAAACTTGAGCGCGTTAGCATAGGGAAACACTTCCTAAATATAACTCCAGCAGCACAGACACTGAGAGAAACAATTAATAAATGGGACCCTCGCTGAAACCGAAAAGCTTCTGTAAGGCAAAGGATACAGTCAACAAGACAAAATGAGCAGCCTACAGAATGGGAAAAGATCTTCACTCACCCCACATCAGACACAGGTCTGATCTCCAAAAATATACAAAGAATTCAAGAAATTGACACCAAAGGATCACATAATCCAATAAAAAAAATGGAGTACAGACCTAAACAGAGAAACTCTCAACAAAGGAATCTAAAATGGCTGAAAGACACTTAAGGAAATGTTCAACATCCTTAGTCATCAGAGAAATGCAAATCAAAACAACTCTGAGATTCCATCTAACACCTGTAAGAATGGCCAAGATCAAAAACACTGATGACAACTTATGCTGGAGTGGTTGTGGGGTAACGGGAACACTTCTGCATTGCTGGTGGAAATGCAAGCTGATACAACCCAGTTGGATGTCAGTGTGGCAATTTCTCAGAAAATTAAGAAAAAACCTTCCTCAAGACCCAATAATACCACTTTGGATATATATCCAAAGGCTGTTTCAATCGTGCCATAAGGACATGTGCTCAACTATGTTCATAGCAGCATTGTTTGTTCATAGCCAGAACCTGGAAACAACCTAATGCCCCTTGATCAAAGAATGGATAAAAACAAAACTGTGGTACATTTACATAATGGAGTACTACACAGCAGAAAAAATAATGACAGCTTGAATTTTGCAGGGAAAAAGGAATGGAACTCGAAAACATTATTTTGAGGAATTTTAACCCAGACCCAGAAAGACAATGATCACATGTACTCATTAATATGGTTTTTAAACATAAAGCAAAGAAAGCCAGTCTACAAACCACAATCCCAGAGATTTAGACAATACTGAGAACACTAAGAGAGACTGACATAGATCTAATCTACATGGGAAGTAGAAAGTATAAAAAGACAAGCTCTCCTGATTAAATTGGGAGCATGGGGACCATGGGGATTAAAGAGGGGAGGGGAAAAGCAAGGGGAGAGCCGAGAAAAATGTTGAGCTCAATAAATATCATGAAAAAAATAAAAAAGAGAGACGGGTTTGGTCGCATGATCATCAGTCCCATTCCAACTGGATGTTGGTGATCTCCCATTAGTTCTGTCCCACCGTCTCCATGAGTGAACGCACCCCTCACGTTCCTGACTTTCTCCCTCATGTTCTCGCTCTTTCTGCTCCTCATCAGGACTTTGGGAGCTCAGTCCAGTGCTCCAATGTGGGGCTCAGTCACTTTCCCCATCTGTCGCCAGCTGGAGGTTCCCTCACGGTCCTGACTTTCTTTCTCATGTTCTCCCTCCTTCTGCTCCTCATCAGGACCTTGGGAGCCTCAGTCCAGTGCTCCAATGTGGGCTCTGTCATTTTCTTCATCTATCGTCAGGTGGAGGTTCTATGGTGATATGCAAGAAAATTCATCAGTATGGCTATAGGAACTGGCCTTTCAGGCTCCCTCTCCTCAGCTGCCCAAGGAACTAACTGGGGGCGTCTCCCTGGAAACCTGGGAACCCCTCTAGGGTCAAGTCTCTTGACAACCCTCAGGTAGCTCCTTAAATTAAGATATATGCTTCCCTGCTCCCATATCCACCCTTCCTATATCCCAAGCATCCCATTCCTCCGAGCTCCCCCCATTCTCCCCTTCACATTTTTCTCTCCCCATCTTCCCTTGGTCCAGTCTCGCCCAACCCTCAAGTTCCCAATTTTGCCTGGCGATCGTGTCTACTTCCAATATCCAGGAGGATGCGACCAAACCCGTCTCTCTGAATGTGGCCAACAGCAGGGGCTGACTGAGAAGCAAAGGACATTGGCGCTGGGCTCTGATTCTTCTGCATGGACGGGCTCTGTGGGAGCCTTCTCAGCTTGGTTGATCACCTTCCTGGACCTGGGGGGAGTTGGGAGGACCTTGGACTTAGCATAGAGTGGGGAACCCTGATGGCTCCTCGGCCTTGAGAGGGAGGGAGGGGAGGTATGGGTGGAGGGAAGGGGAGGGAAGGGGGAGAAGGAGGGGCGGGAAGGGGGAGGAGGAGCGGAGGGAGGGGGAGGAGGAGGGAAGGAGATGGAAATTTTTAAATATAAAAAAAAATAAACCATGAGAATGAAAAAAAAAAGAAATTTATATTTTATTTTTAAATGGGTTATTTGGTATTTTGATGTCTAGTTTCTTGATTTCGTTATTTATTTTGGAGATAAGCCCTTTGACAAATGTGAAGATGGTGAAGATCTTTTCCCTTTCTGTAGGCTGTCATTTTATCTTAATGACAGTATCCTTTGCCTTACTGAAGCTTTTCAGTTTCAAAAAGTCCCATTTGTTAATTATCAATTTTTTGTCTGTGCTAATGTTGCTATATTGAAGAAGTATTCTCCTGTGCCAATGCATTTAAAGCTAGTTCCTGTTAGCTGAGGCTGCTTGTTTGTTTCCCAGTCATCCAGACCCAGAACAATCACACAAAACTGTATTATTACAACAATGCTTGGCCTACTAGCTCACGCCTTTTATTGGCTAGATCATATATTTAAATTAACCCACTTCTAGTTATCTGTGTATTGCCATGTGGTTGTTTTCTACTGGCAAGGTTCCATCTGGCTTCTGATGTCTGTCCTCCTGCAGTGGCTTTATGTCTTTTTCCTGTTTTCTGCCAACTCTCTCTTTCTCTATCTGTTTGGAATTCCTGCATTGGCTCTTTTCTGTCACTGCAATAGGCCCAATACAGCTCTTTATTAACCAATGGTATTCCCAACATACACAGGGGAATCTCATATCACCTCCTCCTTTCTTATAAATAAAAATGAAGGTTTTAATTTTAACATAGCATGATTACAAACAACAAAGCAAATATCAAGCAACAATTATAGTTACAATATTTATATCTACTTTATCTTTTATCATAACTTAGGAAAACTATAATATAACTAGTTATTCTTCAACTTCATCAAAGACTACAGAAGGATAAATGCTACCTAAGTTTAATAGGTGTAAGCCACTTGAAAAACTCTAGAATGACAGAGACATTTGCTACCTGGACAGTCACCCAAAATTCTTTTGTAACACTGGGGCACTCATATTCAGCCTACAGGCCCATAATATCTGCCATAATTTTCCATAAAGCAGAAAATTTCAAAGACAGTTTCACCTATATTGGTAGTTGGTCAGTCACTTTCTTTTGTGTCTGCAGAATGTCTATCAGACTTTTTCATGAAGGGGAACCCCAAAGGACCATCTTCACTTTTGAGCAAGTTCAGCAGTCATTTTTCTATGGGTCCTGCATGTCCAATTCATACAACATAACATCAAGCAGTCCCGGCAAGAGCAGTTTCTTGCCCAAAAAACTAATAACCTCCATAAGGATCCTCTTCAATGCCTATCATCCACTTGAAGTAGATTGGTGCTCCCAGGAGCAGATGTGTTTCACTGTCATAAAAGTCCTGAGTTCTTAAAACATTTTAAATACCATATTCTGTTCGGCTTGAAAGGTTTGAAGAATCCATCTGAGTGAAAATCTCTGTACATATGAAACCCTACCTAATATGACTACAAACTTGACTATTTTAGGTGACAATCTATAATCTGTACTTCTTAACTATACATTACATTTTTAATAGAGCTCCACAACAAATACTATTATTAAAAGCAGAAATATACATATAACAAAATTGATCTTAATCTTTATCAATAAACCAAGATCCCATATCAATGCAAAGTTTCATCTATATAATAATGTTCCCACTGTCTCTTCTATTAAGTGCAGTATAACTGGATTTATGTTGGAATTTTTGATCACTTGGATATGAATATAGCACAGGGAAAGATATGGCTCTATTTTCATTTTTCTACATGCTAACATCTAGTTATGTGAACATTGTTTGGTTAAGAGGTTTTCTTTTTTTCTATGCATAATTTCAGCTTCTTTTCAAACTTCAGAATGTTCATAGGTGTGTGGACTTATATCAGGGTCTTTGATTTGATTCCATTAATGCACTTTCTGGTCTTATGCCAGTACCATACTGTTGTTATTACTATATCTCTGTAGTAGAGTCTGAAGCCAGGATGGTGAAGCTTCTTGAAATTCCTTTATTATACAAGATTATTTTAGCTGTCATGGGTTTTTGTTTTCTGTGATGATGAGTATTGTTTTATCAAGGTATGTGAAGGATTTTATTGGAATTTTGATGCGGATTGTATTGAATCTGTAGATTGCTTTAGGTATGATTGTCATTTTTACCATGTTAATTTTGCTGATCTATGAATATGGGGGATCTTTCCATTTTCTGAAATCTTCTCCAGTGTCTTTCTTCAAAGATTTGATAACAAGTCTTTCCCTCATTATCTTGTGTTACCGCAAGATATTGTGTATTGTTTGTGGCTATTTTAAAGGATTGTTATTCTCTGATTTATTTCTCAGCCTATTATTCATTTGTATATAGAAAAGCTACTGATTTATTTTAGTTAATTTTATATCCAGCCACATTATTGAAGGTGTTTATGAGATGTAGAAGTTTTCTGAAAGAATATTTGGATTCACTTATATATACTATCATATCATCTTTAAGTAGTGAAAGTTTAACTTCCACCTTCCCAATCTTTATCTCTTTAATCAGCTTTTGTTTTTTTATTGCACTAACTAGAACTTTGAGTATTATATTGAATAGATATTGAGAGAGTGGACTGCCAAGTTCTCTGGCAGAAAGAGCAGGGGCCATAGTCAGAACTGCCAGACTTTCCCAAGATGGTGAGTGTCTAACAATCCAGCCACCCTCCCCACTTTGGCCACCAGGGACTGAGCAGAGGTAGGTCTAGGTAGGGTAGCCAGAGACAGCTATCCAAACTCTAGCTAGGCTCAGAAAGTTACACTAGGCCTCACACCAACTCATGTTAGGCTCAGGAAATTACACTGGGCTTCACGAGGCCCAACAGTGGACAGCCTTGACTTGTTCCTGATTTTAGTGGAATTACTTTGAATTTCTTCGCATTTAATTTGATGTTGACTATTGTCTTGCTGTATATTGTTTTTAGTATACTTAGTTATATTCATTGTATGGCTGAACTGTCCAAAACCTTTATCATGAAGAGAAATTGAATTTTGTTAAAAGGCTTTTTCAGCATGTAATAAGATGATCATGTGGATTTTTTCTTTCAGTTTGTTAATATGATGGATTTCATTGACAGATTTTTATATGTTGAACTATTCCTAGATTTCTGGGATGAGACTTACTTTATTATAGTGGATGATTTTGTTGTGTGTTCTTGGATTTGGGTTGCCAGTATTTTATTGAGTATTGTCGCATCAATCTTCATGAGGAATATTGGTCTGTAACTCTATGTTTTTGCTTCACCTTTTTGTGGTTTGGGTATCTTTAGCCTCATAAAAAGGAGTTGGCTATGTTCATTCTGTTTCTATTGTGTGGAACAACAGGAGAAGTATTGGTATTAGCTTTTCTTTGGAATTCTCGTAGAGTTCTTTACTGAAACCATCTGGTTATGAGCTTCTTTTGTATGGGTGCTTTGACTGCTTCTATATCTGTAGGGGCTATAGGTCTACATAGATTTTTTTATCTGGTTTTGATTTAAATTTGGTGTTTGGTAATTATCAAGTAAGTTGTCCACTCATTTTAGACTTTCCAATTTTGTGGAGTATAGGTTTTTGGTGTATGACCTAATGATTCTCTGTATTTTCACATTGTCTGTTGGTAACTTCCCCTTTTCCATCCTGATTTTATTAATTTGGATATGCTCTCTCAGTCTTTTTGTTAGTTTGGATAAAGATTTGTCTATTTTGTTGTTTTCTCAAAGAACCCCCTCTTTGTTTCATTAATTCTAAATCTTAATATTGTTTTCTTTGTTTCTATTTTACTGATTTCTGTTCTGAGATTTATTATTTCCTGTCATTGCTCTCATGTTTGAATTTGCTTCTCTATTTTAGAGCTTTCAGATTTGTGGTTATGTCATTAGTTAGAGATTTTTCCAAATTCTTTATGTAGACACTTAGTGCTATGAACTTTCATCTCTGCACTTCTTACATAATATTCTAAAAGTTTAGGTATGATATAGACTAATTTTCAATGAATCCTAGGAAGTTTTTAATTTCTTCCTTTATTTCTTCCTTGACCCAGTGATAAGTCAGTTAAGGTTTGTTCAGTTTTCATGAATTTGAAGGTTTTCTGTAGTTTGTGTTGTTGTTGAATTGTTGTTGAACCCTCACATTAACCCTTCATGATCTGATAAAATATGGTGGGATATTACAAAATTTTTGTATCTGTTGCAATTTTCTCTGTAATCAAGTGTGGTCATCTTTAGAGGAGGATTTATGAGGTGCTGCAAAGGTTTATTCATTTGTGTTTGTGTAAAGTATTCTACAGAAATCTATTGTCTAGTTGAGTTATAACATGTGTTAGTTTCCTTATTACTCTCTTAAGTTTTTGTCTGGCAGACCTGTTCATTGGTAAGAGTGGGCTGTTGACATCTCCCACTATTACTGTGTTACTTAAACTTTAGTAATACTTCTTTTATATATATGTTTGCCCTTTTATTTGGGGCATAGATGTTCAGAATTGAGACTTCATCTTGATCAGTTTTTCCTTTGATGAATATGAAATGTCTTTTTCCATCTCTCTTGATAAATTTTAGTTTAAATTCTCTTTTGTAAGATATTAGAATAGCTACCACAAGCTTGTTTTCTATTTCCATTTAATAAGAAAATCTTTTTCCAATCTTTTACTCTGAGGTAATGTCTGTCTTTGAAGTTGAGGTGTGTTTATTTTTTATTTTATTTATTTATTTATTTATTTATTTATTTATTTATTTATTTATTTTTGATATTTAGAGGAAGGGTTTTTGTGTAGCTTTGGAGCCTGTCCTGGAACTAGCTCTTGTAGACTAGGTTGGCCTCAAACTCACAGAGATATACCTGCCTCTGCCTCCAGAATGCTGGGAGTAAGGGCACTGTCGTAGCCTGGCTAGAAGCGAGCTTCTTGTATGAAACAGGAGGATGGATTCTGATTTTGTATTCATTCTGTTTGTCTTTTTATTGGCAAAATAAGTCCATTGATACTAAGAGATATTACTGCCAGTGACCATTAATTTATATTTTCTTCTTTGGCTGGTTGTCACGGTAGTATTTAAGTATGTATGTATGTATATGTGTGTGTGTCCTTGTGCATGATTGTGTGTGTGGTTTCCTTTCTTTGGGTTTTGCCTTTGTGATGATATCTGTTATATGTGTTTTCATGGGTGCAGCTGACTTTTTGCATTTGTGTTTTCCTTCTAGTACTTTCCATAGGGCTGATTTGTGGACAGGTACTTTTTAAATCTGGTTTTGTCTTGGAATATCTTGTTTTCTCCATCATAGTGACTGAAAGTTTTGCTATGTATAGTATTCTAGGCTGGAATCCATGATCTTTTAGTGTCTGCATATGTCTGTCTAACAACTTCTGGATTTTAGATTTTCCATTAAGAAGTAGGGTGTAATTATGATAAGTCTGCCTTTATACTTGATTTGGCCTTTTTCTTTTGTTGTTTTTTCTGTATGTTTAGCATTTTGATTATTATGTAGAAAGGGGACTATTGTTTTTTGTCCAGCCTTTTTGGTGTACTGTAAACTTCTTTATAAATGTGTCCTTCTTTAAGTAAGGAAAGTTTTCTTCCATAATTTTGTTAAATATATTTTCTGTGTCTGGGAGCTGGTATTCTTCTCCTTCTATCCCTATTATTCTTAAGTTTTTTTTTTTCTTTTTATGGTGTTTCAGATATTCTGGATGCTTTGTGCTACTTGCATCAATGAATCTATTTCTTCTATTGTATCTTCAATGACTGACATTCTGCACTGGAGCCTCTACATTGCTTTCTTACCCTGTTCTGATTTGTCCCTTCTTACCCTCTTTCTTCCTCTTCCTTATACCAATATTCTTTATTCCTTGATTTGAAATTTCTCCTGCTGTCACTGTACTAGTTACACGACTTCTATGGTTACTACAAATTAAAGACATATCTAAAGATCAAAACTAATATCCATATATATGGTGCCTATTTTTCTACATCTGTGTCTACTCACTTGGAATGATTATTTGAAGCTCTATTCATTTCTATGCAAATTCTATAATTTTGTATATCTTGCAATTACATAATATTCCATTGTGTGTATATATCACATTGTATTATCTACTCAATAGTTGATGGATATGTAGTCTAATTTAATTTTTTGTCTATTGTGAGCAGAGCAAGAGTGAGTATGGAGAAGTGCTTATATGTATATTATAATATGTAATCCTTTGGTTATTTGTCAAGGAATGACATTGTTGAGTCATAATAACTCTATTCACAGCTTTGAGAGGAAATTCCCCATTCCTTTTCACAGTGCCTGAATATAGACATGGTACTTACACATATATCAACATACACAGCAGCCACACACACAAACACACATATTTGTTTCTTTTAGTTTTTTATATGTGAATATAGCAAATTAAAACTTTATGTATAATTACATGATAAGAATAAGTAACACTTTATTGCATATTTGGATAAAACTTCATAAAACAGAGCTGAAAAGTACTGAGTCCATCATAAGTTATATAATAAAAGGGGCAGCCACAGTTTTATTAGGAAGGAAATAAGAATAGAATTTTTTAAAGAAAATTCAAAATTTTATGCGATAGTGTTTCAATATACTTACACACCCTCAATTTTGAAAACAATGGTTTCTTAATAAATCCACAAACACATCTGTTGGTATACATGATCTGATTATATGAGAAGTTTGTTATTTGGTCATTTTCATTGATTTAGGAGGTGATATTTATTTCATAAGAAAGTCATGGAGGGATTACATGTCTCTAATTCATGTTCTAAACACAATCTTTTTATAAAAAATAAAATGGTAATATAAGAAATAGAAGAAAAGTAATACTAATTAATAGTCTTCCACCTCATGAATACCACTCTACTATGGAATCATCTTTAAGAACATCAAGAAAATTTTTCTAAAATAAGAAAAAATAAAAATATTGTAAATCCTTGTATCTATGGAATATTGATGATAGACAGATAGATAGATGTAAATTATTAGAATGACTTATGTGCTGTGGTCCAGCTAATTAGTGCTATTGTCCACCAATGGAAGGTACAGGAAGTCAATAATTGTTCATTCCTCAAGGCTAAATGTAGTTGGAATTTCTCTCCCATCTATTAACTCCAATAACCACACAGAGGCTTAATATTACTTATAAATGCTTGGTCAATACCTCAGGCTTATTAGTAGTTATCTCTTCTACTTAAACTGACCCATAATTCTTATCTATGCTTTGCCACATGGTTCAAAGTTGGTAACCTCATTTTCTGTACATCCTGCTTCCTTGGCAGCTTTTAGTCTTTAACTCTGTCAAGGACCCCAGAATGAAGAAATATTACCTAATAAATGGGACCTCAGACTGTCTGGACATTCCCCCAATGTTTTTCTGTAAGTTTGGGGAATCCATCTCTGCCTAGTATACTTACAGTCATTCCTGTGAAGCAGGGAATTTTTAAGAACTATCCTACTTCTCTCTTGTGTCCTACTGGTCTAGTCTAGACATTGACTTCATAAAATAAATGGGTAGATTATTGAATCTACTTTTTAAAAGCAACTATTAGTTTTAAATATTTTACATTGACTTTAATTTTGTATATTATACACAAATTTTGTATATTAATAAATATTTGAGATTAATTTTGTTAAAACATACTGTACACGATTTCTAATCTTGTATTGTTCCCATACAGTTCATTTAACAATGTAATGAAAATTTCTAGTCCTTGAAAGATATTATTACCAACTGTTTAGGATAATATAGAAATAAAGGTTAGTAGTTAATTACCTACTACCATAAAACTTGGAGTCACATTAGGCATGTTTTGAAGGTCAAACAGAGATATTATTTAGATAGATAGGTCAACTTCCAATACTTCAGAGTCTACAGAATATGACATTTAAAATGTTTTAATAACCTAGTATCTTCTTTTTTATGACAATGATTCATAGTTTCTCCTGACAGCACCAATCTACTTCAGAGAAGCTAATGAGCACTGAAAAATCTCCACATGGAGTTTACTTTCTTTTTGGCAAAAGTAAGCCACCAGACAAAAGAATGCTCCTGCATTGACTGCTGACATTATGCTGTCCTAAATTAGACAAGCAAGACACAAAGTATCCTGCTTCACAGAAAGTCTGACAAATATGCTAGGCCTGTAGACCAAAGATAGATGCTCCAATGTTGCAGAGGAACTTTGGGTGACTGTCCAGGCAGCCAGCTGTGTCTGTCATTACATTTTTGGAAGTTGCTTGCTTGCACTTCCTGCTTATTCAGTTAATATTGTTTCCTTTTTGGGTCTCTGAGAGAGTTGAAGATTAGATAGCTACAGTTATAGTTAACCTGATACAGAAATCAAGTGATGATAAAAAATAAATTATGTATATAACTATGGATTCACCAAGATAAGATAGATATGAAATATTTTCTCTGAATTTGTCAAATGCAAATGGATTAGACATTTTTGATGTATTTATTTCCTGTATATATTGCATATAGTCATTGTACTTATCATATATAGTTTTCTTATATTAGTTACAGCCTTCTCTTTTTATTTTAAATAAAAAGGGAAAATGTAGTGACATTTCAACTGTATTTTAATAAATACAGACTGCCTGAAGATATGAGATTAAAACAGTCTCGCTGGTCAGCCTTAGATGATTTAAGATAAGGCTCCCCTACAGGTGTATGCAGACATTGGGGTTTTAATTAAGTTGAGAACAAAGAATAGCCATCACAGTTGCATATAGATATGTGAAATTTCTACCATGTATGCAGATGACTTAGATCATGAAGATCCGTATTACAGAACTCACCATTCTTTCGGTATGTCTGCTGATTTTAAGATTAAACCAAATAAGGTGCATGTAGAAAAACAAAACAAGTTGATTTGAAGAAATGTGTATTTCTAGACAAGAATGTATCATTTGATGATGACATTACTGAGCACGCTTCAGAAAACAGATCAAAATATATTACTCATTTTTACTATTTAATGTAAATTATTGACTCCACTAGAAATATTTCAATTATATTTTTAGCTCTGCAATACTGTACGTGAAGATATAAATTGAGTTCTTTGTACCAATATGGTGAATCACAACATCCTGTAGTTCCATTTCCAATGATAACTGAGCCCTCTACTCTCTGTGATTGCCTACACTCACATAGGCATACATATACATGTATCTGCATACAAACACAAATAAATAAAAGGAAAATAAATCAGAAGTAATGAAATTTACCACTAAATAATTATAATATATTCCCAAAATATTTTTGAGATGATTGAAGTGTAATTTTTTAGCCAAAAGAGTCATCCCAAAACCAGAACAACAAACGTCAGTAACTGCCCTTCCATGGCATAATAAATGCAATCCAGCGAGTACTCGATAATTAGTAGTTAGAAACCTGAATGAATTGCCATTGATTGGAAACGCTCATAGAAATCTTCATTCAAGAAAATATTCACAATGTACTTGCCTGATCCATGGTGTCATGCTGTGTTGCTTGATTTTATGCCCTCAGTGACTTTTTTACTATTTTGACTCAGCTCATCTTGATAAAAACAAGTTCCTCTGGTCAAGCTTTCTGACAGGATCGTATGCTCCCTGTGGCATAGCCTTCTAACATCTCACTTTGCTGATGTCTGCCACTATATTTTTAATGCCAAATTCATTATCTTTTGATATTTACCACATAAACAAGTCTTATGAATGCTCTTAGAATATATTTCCTTTGGCCTGAATATTTATTCTCTGTATTTTTCTGATATTACAATAAAATATATTGAAGCAGAAGTTAGAAAAAAGACAGAACTTCATTGTAAACCCAATGCTATTTGATTTTATTTGAAGAAAAATTTTATCATATATCTGAATTACAGATTGTTTGTGTTAATTAAAAAAATAATGTCTAAATTAATAAAAGCCAGTAAGATAAAGTCAAGATTTGCATTCTTCAGGACTTTGTCCTGTGTAGTCTGGCAAAGTACTAAAATCGATTAACATATAACTTCATCACTTAACAAAAATATTTTTTTACCCTTAGTCTTAATTTCTCAAATCTTGGTTCTTAATATTTATCACTTGCAAAAGGAAAATAACTCTTAAATATTATGTACCACTGTATAATTTAAGTGATAATAAAAAGTTTAAATTAACATTAATTTCATTCTCCCTTTAAATCATGCTTTACAGTTACAATATTTATTTTTTTCTATTATGTTCTTTTTTTCTCATTTTTTATTAAAAATTTCCATCTCCTCCCTCCTTACCCTCCCTCTCCCCTCCACCCATACCCTCACTCCCTCCCTCTCCAGGCCAAAGAGCCAACAGGATTCCCTACTCTATGTTAAGTCCAAGGTCCTCCCAACTCCCCCCAGGTCCAGGAAGGTGAGCCACCAAACTGACAAGGCTCACACAGAGCCCGTCCATGCCTTAGAATCAAAGCCTATCGCCACTGTCCTTGGCTTCTCAGTCAGCCTCCACCGTCAACCACATTCAGAGAGTCCTGTTTGATGGCATGTTCCGTCCATTCCATTCCAACTGGGCTTGGTGATCTCCAGTTAGTTCTGACCCACAGTCTCAGTGGGTGAACGCACCCCTCACGGTCCTGACTTTCTTGCTCATGTTCTCCCTCCTTCTGCTCATCATCAGGACCTTGGGAGCTCAGTCCGGTGCTCTAATGTGGGGCTCTGTCATTTTCTCAATCCAACGCCAGGTGAAGATTCTATGGTGATATGCAAGAAATTCATCAGTATAGCTATAGGATCTGGCCTTTTCCAGCTCCCTCTCCTCAGCTGCCCAAGGAAGTAGCTGGGGGCGTCTTCCTGGACACCAGGGAACCCCTCTATTTGTTTTCTTTTTATTTTTGTTTTCTTAAATGAATGAATTATCTACATTTTAATGTCCTATTGAGAATAATTACTAAGAAATTAATTAATAGTATTAATTTACTTCATTAGGAGATTCTCTTCATGCTGAGTCTCTCTTCTGCCTTCATAACGCCAAATTTGAACACCATGCTCTCTTAAAGCTTTCACAGACATATTTAATAACATATGCTCTGTCAGGTAGTCAGTTTTCCCTATGCTAAACTTTCTTATATGTTTAGTAAGTGTTTTATTTCTTATGCTTATTTTATTTTTTCTAAAAAGGGATTTTCAAAACACAATTTTAATTCATATTATTGGTTTATTAAAATTTGATGATATAATATTTGTCAAACTATTAATAGTTTTCCAATTTAATTTATAGATACAATGCATTTGATTATATTCACCTTTTATTTCTTCCTTTAGATTTTCCAAGATACATCGCACCATCCCCACACCTTATTTTTTAGTATATCTCATAGATGTAAAGCCATTCATGATTAAGAAGCCACTGGCAACATATAGAAGAATAGAAAATAGATTAATTTAAGTTATAAGTGACAAGTTTAAGCTATAGGCCAAGTTTTTATAACTAATAGTAAATCTCTGTGTGGTTATGTAGATGCTAGAAGGTGACAGAAAAAGACAAGATAATATGCAATCCAGTATCAGGCATGTACATCTACACAAGGCCTGAAAAGGCTTTAAAAAGGTTCCAAACATCGAGTTAAATGCAACTTCCTGGTGTCTGTGATTTCTCAAATATACTTGGTTGCGTATAGAGATGGGGCTACCAGTCACTGCCTGCAGGCTGGATCAGTCACCAGTGCAATGCATCAGCACCATGTGCTAAGCTGAGCCCACATGTGGTTGACGTGGCATTTTAAGATTTGTCTCATTTGTTCATAAATTGCTACTGGTGCTCAGTAAAGACATATTCAGTTTGAATTTGTTACAATGTGTTAAAAAATGTGTGTAAGCTTTAAAAAAAAGAAAATGGCTATAAACAGTCATAGAAAAATAAGTAGCTTATAATTAATAAAATATAGGCTTTAAATAGAGAAGAAAGCAATATAAAAAGGGTAAGACATATAAATATGAAAAATACTCAGAGAGTCTGAATACTGAATCGTCCTGTGTTCACTTTGGATTTTTGAATGGTGATGAGCATGTGGCAGCTGCTGAGAGATATGGTATTGTCACAGGGACTGCTGAATTAACCCAGCTTAGATACTTTAGGAATGCCTTAACATAAAATGGAATTCAAAAATTGCATGGCATTGATGTAGAAGTTATGTTTTTGTTTCCACAGCAAAAGAAAGGTTGTGGATTCATTCAAGGTTAGAAAGTATCAGGTATAATTGGCAGAGACCTGAAACTCTTGAGTACAGATATAAACAAATAAACTACAAGACAAGTGACACATATTTTACTTGCTTAAACATGAAACAAAACAATCATCTTTGGTGGCTTATGTACAACGCACAATCCATATTTGTGTTAATAAGGTTATGTATGTTACCTTCGAAACTTTGTGTATTTTCAGAACAAGGAGACAAGACATTAATGAAAATGAGGCCAGGCAGAGGTGGCACACGCCTTTCATCCCAGCACTTGGGAGGGAGAGGCAGGCGGATCTCTGTGAGTTGGAGGCCATCCTGGTCTACAAGAGATAGTTCCAGGACAGGCACAAAAACTACAGAGAAACCTTCTCTCAAAAATCCAAAAAAGAAAAAAGAAAATGAGAGGCCCAAGAGATCTAGCCTCTGAGAGCTTCTGTTACATTTTCTTCAGTGTTCTATATTCAGAACAGCTTCCAGACTGCTTGCTGAGATGGTCCAGCCTCACAGTCTCTTCTAGACTGCATTTCAGATAAACCTTGAACTTTCCCACTACAAAGAGTATGGACAACAAATATTATGACTAGTTTTTCCAGTAGTTGACCATTATCTGAGGTTTTTCAGGATTCCTTTCAGATGCCATCACCCCCCCAAAATAGGAAACAATCTAGAAACATGACACCCACATTACTAATATGTGTGGTGGATGATTTTTGATCATTCATTAGGTTATGGAGGATTTTTATCATTCATGGGGGTTGATTACAAATTTTTACTGGTCATAGTCAGGGAAACATTAAAAAGGAATAGATTCAGGTATTGCATTCTGGAGGTGGGGAAGGAGGATATAGTATAGAAATGGGCTTAAAGAAAGAATTGTTGAGTCTACTTTTGAACAAACACTAATCTCAAAAAACCTTACATAGGTATGGATTTTTGTATACTGATACAAATTTAGGTCATTTTTGTAATACCATATAGATGTTTCTACTCTTGTTTAAGGTAGTATACCTATGCCACATGTTTAAATATGTAATATAAGGTTTTAGTCCTTGAAATCTATTTAGGATATTAAAGAAGAATAGTTGGGTAGTTAGTCATCTATACCAATCAGGCCTATAGTTATATTAAACATGGTTTCAAGGTCAAACAAATATATTTTAAATAGGTAAATGGTCTTTAAACACTTCAAGCCTACAGAATTAACTGTTTAAAATGTTTTCAATAAAATAAGACTTTTCATGACAGTGAGACAGGTCTATTCCTGTCATCAGTAAGTTACTTCAAAAAGACTCATCAGCATCAACAAACCTCTATAGGGAGTTTGCCTTATTTGTGACAAATGTCAGCCATTTGGATAAGAAACTGAGCAGGCCTCAACAGCTGACAGTATTCTGTCCAAAATAGATAAGCAGAACACAAAAGAAGACAACCACAAAACTTTTCCAAGATAAAACAGGATAGTCCTCTGGAATTTCTTATTTAAAATAACATCTATTAGGTTTGTAAGCCAAAGACAGATGCCCCAATGTTACAGTGTGACATTGGGGTGAATATCCAAGCAACCAGATGTCTCTGTTGTTTCTTAGTTTGGGAAGTGGTTTTTTTGTACGTCCTGTTTATTCAGGCAATATTATATCCTTCTGTGGTCTTTGATGAAGCTGAAGACTAGATATTTAACATTTTCTTTATTTATGACAGAAGGTAAATTAGGTATAAAACTTTAAGCTAACCAAGACAGGATTAATAATGAAGGTTTTCTCTAAATTTGACCAATGCAAATTTATATATTGTAGATATAATTCCTACCTGATAATTGTTCTTCTTGTATATAGTTTTACTTTGTTAGACTTAACACTATTTCCTTTTATTTAGACAAAAAATGGAAATGTTGTGATACATTTGATTACACTGTGTAAAGATATGCCATTGTGATTGGTTTAACAAAAAGCTAAACATCCAATCACTATGCAGGAGGTATAGCCTTGGTTTCTTGACAAAGCGAGTTCTGGGAAGAAGAAAGCGGGGTATTCAGCTGGACTCGGAGAGGTACAAGCTATGCGTTGTGTCAACATGTATATGAATAGAAATGGGTTAAATTTAAGGTATAAGTGCTAGGGGTATAAATCAAAGGTATAGGCCAAGTTTTTTTTAATTAATAATGTTTCCATGTGGTTATTAGGGAGCTGACATATGGTACAGAAAGAAGCTGCTACAGGTAAGAAATTAATGCAGTTAAATACATAACCATGATTCTGCCTACCTCCTGGAATCAACCAAATCACAAATGTTGTGCCACAAACAACTGCATCCAAAGAAACTATGGATCTTCATTTGTAGGTAAGTTGTACAACCCCTCTCTAAAACACATTAGATTCTCAGTAAAAATTGTATCAATAAAAAGAAGAATGTGAATGAAACATAACATACATAGTGACTTTTTTTTCTTGAAGACATGAATTATGGAGTTTCTTTGATGTGTGATGCTCTGAAGGGTATTGTCTTTTTGGGCTCTGGTCCAGATGCATAATAGCTGATGATCAGTATGAAGTAATACTTTTTCCACATTGCAGTCTTAGGCAGTCAAAGAACAAGGCTCTTCTGGCAGAATTTTTTCTTTTAAAAGTAGCATATGCTAGTTGAGTGGGACAGCGCTACAGAATTCATGACCCAATGTCAAGTGTTGCCACTAATATGTGGAGCTTCTCAGAGATTTATTAAAGAGTTGGAAATTTAATTTTGATGCCTCATTCTATCAGGATACAGGAAATATACACTGGTAGGAAAGGGCAGGAAATATTGTAAGGCAGTACATTAATAGAATTTAGGTGATACAAAGTAAAAAGGGGATGATGGGGAGATATTTTTATTGGGAAAATGTATATGACGATAGAGTAGAACACTGCATGGGGAGAGGCATACACAAACACTAAGGATGTTTGAAGAAGTCATGTGCAAGCCTATTTTTATTTTATAATCCTATATTTTGTAAGTCTCCCTTTTGTATTTTTGATATAGGAATTTAGTTGGAATTACTTTACACAAAGGTTGCAAAAAAATGCCCAGTACCAGTAAAGGGATACTCCTGTCCAATTTGATAATCATGGAAGTGAACAATAGCATCTATTGCCATAGTTTTTCATTGCATTCCAGAACTTGCTAGGAAGATCCTTTTCTGAAGATGTTACAAACTTTGACCAAGAGATAGCAAGAAATCAATAGAGGTACATATCCAGATTGTTCATCCCTACTGGCTATATTCCATGGTGTAGGATTCAGTCTGTTGAGAGGAAAGTCCCATTGATGTTTTTATCCTATTGAATGAGAAAAGGCCTTCATCAACCCCCAATCAGATGACTGACGTCCAAAATATATAAATAACTCGAGAAATTAAGCATCAAAATTCCAAATAACCCAATTGAAAAATGGGGTACAGAACTAAACAGAGAAATCTCAACAAAAAATATCAAATGACTGAAAGACACTTAAGGAAAGTGTTCAACATCCTTAGCCATCAGAGAAATGCAAATCAAAACAACTCTGAAATACCATCTTACACCAGTCAGAATGACTAAGATCAAAACACCAATGATAACTTATGATGGAAAGGATGTGGAGTAAGTGGAACACTCCTTGATTGTTGGTGGGAATGCAAACTTGTACAACTACTCTGAAAATCAGTATGGCGGTTTCTCAGAAAACTGGGAATCAACAACCTACCTTAGGACTCAGCAATAGCACTCTTGGGCAGAAATTGAAAGGATGCTCAATCATACTATAAGGACATTTGTTCAACTATGTTCACAGCAGCATTATTTGTAATAGCCAGAACCTGGAAATAACCTAGATGCCCTTCAACTGAAGAATGGATAAAGATGGTATGGTACATTTACACAGTGGAGTAATACTTAGAAGTAAAAAAAAAATGACATCTTGAAATTTGCAGATAAATGAATGGAACTAGAAAGAAAACATCCTGAGTGAGGTAACCCAGACACAGAAAGATGAACATTGTATGTACTTACTAATAAGTAGATATTAGCTGTAAAGCAAAGGATAAAAGTCTTTAGTCCATGGCCTGAGAGAAGCTGAGTAACAATATTGACCCTAAGAAAAGTATATATAGATCCATCTGGAAAGGGGAAATTTACAATACCATCTGACAAATTTGGGAGGATGGGGGTGGGAAAAGAAGAAAGGACAGAAAAAAGGAAAAGGAGGGGAGAAGGTGAGTGTAATGAAGAACTTGAGGAAACAGGAAAGTTGAGATGGAGGAAAGACAGAGATGGAGAGCAAAGAAAGAGATATTTTGATTGAGGGAGTCATTATGAGGCTAGTAAGAAACCTGGCACTAGAGAAATTCCCAGGAGTCCACAAGGATGACCACAGCCAAGACCCTAAGGAATAGAAGAGAGAGTGCCTGAACTCGCCTTGCACTGTAGTCAGATTGGTGAATATCACAAATGTCATCAAAGCACCTTCATATAGCAACTGAAGGAATCAGAGGAAGGGACCTAAAACTTAGCACTAGACTTAGCTCCCAAAGTCCAGTTGAAGAGTGGGAGGAGTGAGAATCGGAGCAAAGAAGTTAAGACCATGATGGGGACACACACTGAAACAATTTACCTGAGCTAATTGGAGCTCATCAAGTCCAGAGAGATAGGGAAGGAACCAGCATACAACCAAATTAGACCCTCTGAATGTGGATGATAGTTGTATGACTGTGACAGACTGTGGAGACACTGGCAGTGGTACCAGGATTTATCTCTACTGATGGTACTGTCTTTTGGGGAAACCATTCTCTTTGGATGGACACTTTGCTCAGCCTAGATATATTGGTAGAGCCTGGGTCCTTCCACAAAGCAAAGTGTCCTATCCTCTCTGAGGAATAAATAGAGATAGGGGTGGGGAGGTGGAAGAAATGGGAAGAGGGGAGGGAGTGAAAGATGGGACTGGTATGTAAAATGAAAGAAGATAGCTTGTTTTCTTTTAAAATAAAAAATAAATAATTTCAAAAATCTTTAACACAAATTATTTCCATGGTCTTTGTTTAGGAAAAATTATTATTTAAAATGAATGAATGCAAATTCTCAATTTTAGTAAAATAAAATAGCAAGATTTATTATTTTACTATAGCATTAGCAAATTTGTTATTAATTTTCACATTTCCTAAAGAAATAAATGTACAGTAAATTAAACTTGATAGAGTTTTATTTTATTAAGTGTTGTTTAGTTGAATTAAATTTGATTTAAAATTGACCTAAGTATAGAAAACAGTGTCTTAATTTAGTGTGTGAACTATTACTTGAATTAATACTCAAGTGGCATTTAGGAAAGTGTCAACCAATTTCAGCTGCCAAGATATCTTTAAATAAGGCAAGTGTCAAAGTTCAGTGTATCAATATAATTCTGTATGGTGTTTCTATTTCTCTTATAGTAAATGTTGCCTTCACTTGTGTGGCAGCATTGTGTTTTGGTTCAGTATATATCTCAGCTTATGATCTTTATTGTCTTTTTATATTTTTCATGTTCAGTAAAACTCTAAAATATTTAATGCATACAAGGTCATTTTTAACCATCTCTCTGCGTCACTTCTCTTATATGTACATCTAGGATAGTAGCATTTATTCTATTTTTCCTGTGAACATGGAAGGAAATAGTTCATTATAATCCTCATTAGATTTAACATAGCTAAAAGATTAAACAAGGTAAGTATTATTAAGAGGTCAGATACTAGATCTTGCAAGATAATGCTTAATTATAAACTTATATTCTTTTCAATGTTTATTATTTAAAAGTTTTAAAAGATAAAAACATTTTGAAAATGAATATGTAATTATTCCTATGTGAAATATGATAGAGGTGTCATATTCCTGTGTAGCTGGAGTTGCCAGCATTTTTAAACCCACAAATTGAGTTCTGGAAACAAACTTGGACATTCTGCAAGAATAATGTACATTCTTAACTGCCAAGACATCTCTTTGGTTCAGAAACCACTAACATAATACCAGTGTTGTATTATTGCTCAATATTCCATTTCTTTTTAAAACGTTAAGAATCCGCCGGGTGGTGGTGGCGCACGCCTTTAATCCCAGCACTCGGGAGGCAGAGGCAGGCGGATCTCTGAGTTCGAGGCCAGCCTGGTCTACAAGAGCTAGTTCCAGGACAGGCTCTAGAAACTACAGGGAAACCCTGTCTCGAAAAACCAAAAAACCAAAAAACAAAACAAAACAAACAAAAAAAAAAAACGTTAAGAATCCCCTCCCCATTTTTAAAAGGAGGTTATACTGCAGAGTTTTAAAGAACACAAACAGAATACACACAAACATCTCCACACACACGAACACAAACACACACACACTCCCATATATCTGCCTGCACAAATGTTGAAACCAATAGAGAGAGAGAATCAATGAAGTAAATGGATTGAGAGTATTATGCAAATGCCAGTTGTCAGGTGAGAAAAAGGAATTAGATATTCAAAATGGTTATTTAAGAAATTATTCTTAAAATATAGAATAGAAACCATCAAGAACTGAAGTGCCAGAAAAAGTCTTGATATATTCAAGGAATAAAAACTGTTATGATGTTTGTAATAAAGCTAGAATATCTAAAGTAAGAAAGATAATATTTTGAGTGTAGTAGAATATGTGAACTGCTAAATACCATGGGTTAATAAAGAGTGTGGCATTGAGCTAAACCAATTTCCTAGCATGATTATTGTTATTAATGCTGTGCCTAAGACTGATGAAATGGACCATAGTTTTTGCCTTACTTTATGACATCAGGCAGAATAAGTCAGTAAAAATAGCATTAATTGAAACAGTAATTTTAATTATGGAGTCTTATTAGTAAGACTCTATGAATAAATGCCTTGTTTTTATATTGAAAGTAAAACTGATGGAGAAGTTGCAGAACCCAGATATTTAATTTTAAAAATATTTTGGATTTAATAAAAATATGATTAATGTGTGGCTTGCTGCCAACTTATGCATTCTAAATGGGAGAACTATTCAATGAAAAGAATAGATTATATTAAAGTCATGACTAATTCTGAAAAATCTGTGCTGTAAAAAAAATTGTCATTGAAATTAAACACCTGGCACTCCAAAATCACACACACACTGCATATTAACTTAATTTTAAGTTTGTACAAATATTAATATAACTTTACTTTCAGGGATATAATAATTAAATGTTAGCTTGTAGCTAATTTGGAGTGGTACACTTGCATAAGGATTGGTATTAATTGCAGTATGTCATTCATATCCTGAAAAATTTTGTTCCTGATGTCATAAGATGACTTCTCACCTTCAATGGATATTAAAAGATTCAATTGCTTTATGATTCTTACTATTTCTAACTTTGAGAACCAAGCAAATATTTATATTTTCTTAACTGGTTTTCTTGCTGAGAAAGTGAACTTCTGATGTCTAACAGTAGAAGCTACCATATGCTATGAAAATAAAGCCTTATCTTTCAAATTCAGAGTCCTGCTGTGTGGTTTATGCTGGCGTTGACTCTACTTCCTCCTGCTTTAGCCTCTTGGAACCCAGAATCATTATTACACAAGGCTATTTGCAACTTGAAGCCTGACATTTATAAACTAGTCAGTCATTATGGGTGGATAATCTATAAACAATACATATAAGTAAAATATAGAATTCTTTAAAAGTTTTGTTTACAAACTAAAATATCTTCCAATGTTAATGTAGAAGTATTTTATTTATCTAAGTGACAAAATCACCAGAAGTGAAAACATGTCATTTGATATGTACTTTTATAGGTTGGCAAGAAATCAATCTAACAATTGGCTATGACCTGATTATATCATAAAGTCATATTAATATGCCACTTTCTCTCAAATTTTAAGGAGAGTGTTAACTTTTTCATCAATAATCAAAGGAGGATAAGATAGTTATAAATGTACATAGTTGAAATTAATCCAACAAGGAACTCCACAGCTATTTAATATATTAATACCAGAGAAGGTCAAAGGTGTGTGAAGAGCCAACTCAGAAGCCAGTCAAAGCCCCATATGCCTTCTCTGCAAGCACACTGGAGCTGTCTCCATATGGGCCCTCTGTGTGCCAAGTGTGTCCCATAAGTGGTCACAGCAGTTAGGTTTTTCGCTCCAGATGAGAGAGAAAGGCACCAAAGGGAACTATTCTCCACCCTGCAATCAACAGGAAAATGCTGTGCCAAGAGAAATTGTAATTATGTAGACACTGATGTGTTAATGAGCTTTGAAATGTTTGGTTGGATAAGAGAAAAGTGCCTGAATTTAACTATAACAACTATGTTTCTGGAAATGCAATACACACAATTAAGTGCAACTCAGCAGCACAGTGTATTTGCCTCTCTGCAGTAGACTAAATGTGTCACAACAGCGCATAAATGTTACTGGGCTTGCTTCAACATTTAGTTTATTAGTATGCTTATATGTAAATCAATGAACAGCTCCAGGATGTCAACAGCTTTCTTAAATTACCTAAGGAAAGCAAAAGCACTACTCCTTCCAGATAAAATGTCCATTGGCAATTACCTTTGAAAAATAGATTTTCATGGTCATGTTTTTTTTATTTAGTATACATTAAATGCTAGCGGTATAAGTCAGTTGGGTTCCATGAACAAAGACTATCCAGATGTCATTGCTACATTTCCTCAATCTATTTATAAATTAAATAAATGAAAACAATGGAATTAAAGGAAGTTAAATCTGACGAATTGTTTAAAAATGAACTGCGTGGAAGATGCTTCAGTTACCAAACTGTTTGCTCATCACCCATGAGGACTTCAGTTTGGATGTCCGGAATGTATGTTAAAAACAGGGTCTGATATCATACACCTGTAATCAAGCTTGGGAGAAGGCAACAACAGATATAACCATAGAGCTCTATTGGCAGCTAGCTTGTCTAAGGGAGTAAGCTTCAGGTTCAGTGAAACTCACTGTCTCAAATCTAAAGTAGAATGTGATTGAGAGCACTCTTAATGATCACCTCTGTTTTGCACATAAACACACATGCACATACAATGCATGCATATTGGCACAGATCCAGATGAACACAAAACATATACCAAAGCAAAATAGAGACAAGAGAATTTTTAACATATACTAAACCTCACTTCACATACTCAGGTGATCCTTTTGTATCTTATATATTCATTTGAGAAATAGGATGAATTATTGATTTTAACATTAAGTTACCACCAATAGTAGCATTAACTTTGCTATTATATCTCTTGATAGAGTAGCAATAAAGATTTTTGTCAATTTTGTAATGTTAAATTTTCCAAGTGTAATGTTTCAGCAACATGCCTAGCTCATGGACTAAGTTCCAGTTGGAACGGAACTATGGCTTACAGTATCAAAACAAAGTTATCATTATTTTAAGTGTTTATTATGATTAAGTCTATGATTTGAAAGCCTTAATTTCAATAATCAAACTAGATTTACTTCAATATAGCTTTTGCTACTTACATAACTATGTTTTCTTTAAAGGAGGAAAATGATGGTACAAATGTTGACATAATAATATATATTCACATAGTGGGTATAGAATATATAATTACTCTTGTGTTGAGAAAATTAAAGGTACTGTAAACTTAGCATACTAAACTTTTGTATGGAAAACTGAGATCCCTGCATTATAGCTCTTTGACTAAAGTGAAAATTTTTCACCCTTGATGTGGGATTTCCCTCTGTATGATGTGAATACCATTAGTTAATAAAAAAGTTGTCTTGGGACTATGATAGGGCAGAACAGAGCTAGGTGGGGAAGACTGAACTGAAAACTTGGAGGAAGAAGGCAGAGTTGGGGAGAAGCCATGGGGCTGCCACCGGAGACAGATATGCTGGAACCTGCTGGTAGCTAGGTAAATGTAAAATAATAGAAATAACAGAGTTAGCTAGTATTATGTTTAAGTGATTGGCCAAGCAATGATTTAATTAATACAGTTTCTGTTGCAATTATTTTGGGTGCTAAAGGGCCAGGAAATGAACAAAAAACCTCCCCCCAAACACTCCCTAGTCAAAATGGGTATCCATACAGTGGTATGAATCAGAATTAGCATCACATAGATGCTTTGTGAAAATCATGAAAACACAGCATATATCATCAAGATCATTTGATGTGTTTAACATTATACAGTAAGCTTAACAAATTGCTCCAATATCAGGATCGCTCAGGCCACTTGAGCTCCATAGCTCAAGTTTCTGCAATGGGCTTACCTTTCGGTTTGTGTCCTAAGACCATGGACAGACTTATAGTCAATTTTGTGGTTAGTGGTGGCTGGAGAGATTATCACAGTAGAGATCAGTTCCCAGATCAGTGATCCTCCAAACTGAATTCATATTAAAATCGTAGTGTTCCTTGGGTCTGAGTCAAATAGATTGATATTTTGGAAAAACTCCAAGAAGCTTCTTGTTTTCAGGCAAGTTGAAATACACATCTCATATATTTAGCCCATATTTTGAGTGAATGAGCTTAGTCTGTTACAGTTATCTAGAAGACTGTTAAACATGTAAAAATGCAGATTCCAAACCTACCACCTTTGGTTTGAATATGCTTTCATGATTAGTCTTCTCAGCTCATTTAAACTGAGGTGACATGTTTTGCGTGTACTGACTCATTTTGTTTCTGAGGTGCTATAATGAAAACAAGAATTGAATATCAGGCATAGGTTGTTTGGACCTCAGTTTACTTATCAATAATTCCAACTTTAATAGTAAACAATATAATAGGATTGCCATGATGACAGACAATAGACTCACTATACAATAAGATTTGCAAATTGACTGCCTTCTATATGAGTTCAGTAAATATTAAGGACATGATTAGAGAAATTAATTTGAAACCCATTCTTCAACATGTAAACTTTATAATAAACAATAGATTTAAAGTTATAACAACTTATGCCATCAGAGTACTGATACCCCTGTGGAATAATTATTTATTAGCATCAAGTCAGTTTTAGATAGTAAATATGGAGCTGAAGATAAAGCTGAAATGTCTCACCATATCTCTGATTATCTGGCTCTGTCTTTGGCACTCATAAATTAACATTGAGCAGCCTTAGTCACATTAGGAATTTTTTGTAGATGCAAATTTCCAGCATAAAATGAAGACCCCACTGAATTACAAGTCTGGCTCCTCCTTGATTTATGAATGTATTAAGTATGAAAACCCTAGAAGTGTAATAAATGTGTCTCTTCTGGCTTGGAAAATAGATGGTTTTATTCAATTTGTGTTAGTGAGATTGTTTGAAATCCGTTAGAAAGAATTCCCTCTCTTGTCTCTCTGTCTTTTTATCTCTGTCTGGCTTTTGCTGCCAGTTTGTTGAATGTATTCTAGGTGGTGATTTTGACTTTATTAACTTGAGATTAATGCTTGTGCTTTGTAAAAGAAGTTGCTTTTTTTTCTCTGGAAGTTTAATCCTAAAGATTATTCTCAATATCTTTTGCATATTAATTTTATAATCACTAATAATCAGGTTCTGTTTTCTACATCATTTTTTATTTTATACCATGGTTTTGTGGGCATATTTTATCAAAAACACGTAAATAAAAGAAATTAAAATATTCATAATCCTAATATTGTTGCATTCCAGACAATGCAGAAATCAAGATTTATTGCTTTGGGAAATTTGGCGCCAACCTAAAAGAAGAGGATTCTGAATCAGCATTGTCTAGTCTAAACTGTATAATTTTTATTTTAAAATGTAGAAAGTAGCATTGATAAAAATAGAGTCTAAATTATGTCTATCATTTATTTTGCTGAAATCTAATATGTATATGCACTTGTAACTTTGAAACAATATCAGAGTTATCAGTGATATATTTAATTAACATATATGTACTCAATAAGACAACTTCTGTTTGCATTGGTAAAGCTTGGTAAGGAGATAGCTAAATTCAAATTTCTATTTGCCATAATGGGCATTTATGATAGATGAAATTTGTACATTACAGAGAAATAAATAATTTTTCTTTGTAGGTGCTGCATTTCTAATGATTTGCATTAAATTGGGAAATATAGCATTGTACGAATATTAATATGGTCATAGTAAATTTTGTATAGGGCAAATAATTATATGAGGAGTGCTCTCTCATTAATAGGACATTTTAATCAATAATGCTTGCAATTTCTTAAAATTTTGTATATAATAACTTTAGATATCCTATTTGTAAATTAATGTTAAATCATATACATATAGTTTAATGTAATTGTTGTATGATTTTATGTATAATTTGTATTTAGATAGTATATGTTTTTATATGTATAAATCATGTATATATTCTAGTCCATATCACATGTGTAAACATGTCAAGAACTATTCAAAATTATAACTGAGATAGGTTCATCAAATTGATGCCAAATAATTGTTTTATCTGAAATAATAATTATAGTCATATAATAGAACTAATTCTTGCAAATTACTTGTTGCATCAAGTATTTTATATACAAATTATATCTAAAATCTATACAGAGTACATCTTATGCTACAAGTATTATTTTTAATTCCTTTCAGTGTGGTACTTGTGTCGTATGGGTGAACCCACTATATGGAGTAGCATCACAACTATCTAGTCTATAGCATAGTCCTAGCACACTATCCTCATCATAAAGAATTTAGTCCCCTCAGCAGTATAGCATTTATTCTCCCTGGAACACATGAAACGACTTTTGTCATCTATGCGTTTTTTACTTATTTCATAGATATGGCCAGAGATGACAGCAAGTTGTCAATCTCACGTTTTCACTTACCTAATGTCTCATAGTTATGTGCACATTTGGAGAATGTGTAAATACTGATTATTTTATGGCCCACATAATACCACTTGCCTGTCATAAATTCAGTTTTATCATTCTTAATAATTGCTGGCATTGAAATTGCATAAACAATTTGTTGTTTATTGTGTTACTCACAGGCAAATTTTCAACACCCTGTTTTAGTGTCTTGCAGGAATATAACTTTCGCTGGGATATCCTCATTATGTGACAATTCTATGCTAAATTTTGAGATATACAAACTAGCTTTCCACTGAAATAGCAATATCATCCTAAACAGTATTTCATAACTAGGTAGATGCCTCATGTTTTTTCCATATTGGCAACAACCATTTGCTATTATTTTGCTTATAATTTATTATTTCTGTTATGAGTGAGTTTAAAAGACTAGCCTCATTATAATTGTGATTCACTTTTCTTTATGCTTGCAATATACAAATGTTTCTTGATAAACTTTCTATTCAGAACCTTCTCTCATATATTCATTTTTGGTCATTTATAAACCTTCTTGTGTCCATAAACTTCCTATTGCATTTTTACCAGTTATCTGAACAGCTGTTAGATCCCCGATTAAAGGCTTGAGTGAATTTCCCAAAGTCATGTAACTAGTGAGTAGTTAAGCTAGAATTCCAATGACATTAATCCAGTATCACAATTAAAAGTCAGTTAGACATGTACTGAGACTAGATAGCTGTTTGTGGTGTTATTCTCATGTGTTGATGTCATTAAGTAACAGACCTTCAGTGTGTGTGACTTCTTTGGAGTCATTTAAATCCCTCATCCCTAAACATATTTTTTACTATTTTTTTAATTTAAAAAATAATTTTACATACTAATGCGAGGTTCTCCCTCACTTTCCATCTCCCATCCCCAATGTTCCCCCATCCAACACCCACATCCACTTCCCAGAGAAGGTAAGGCCTCCCTTGGGAAGTTAACAAATTCTGGTACACAAACTTGAGGGAAGACCAATGCCCTCTCTCACCCCCACACCCCATATCAAGGCTGAGCAAAGTATTCCACCACAGAGAAGCACTCCAAGAAGCTAGTTCATGCACTCAGGATAAGTCCTGGTCCCACTTCCAGCAACACCCCAACAGATCAAGCCACATAACTGTCACCCCAACATATAAGATCCTGAGCTGTCAGTCCAGAGTGAGTCTCTGAGTTCCCAGTCATGATCTTGATCACCCACCTTGGTCATATGATCCCTCCTCTCTCTCTTCAGCTAAACTCTAGGAGCTGAGAGGAAGGTTTGAATCCTATTTACTTACGTACAATAACTTCTGCCATTCAGGTACCCAGGAATATGATAATACAAGTTTAGTTAGAAATCTTACATTAAATATTTAATATTATGTCTAAACTAATATATCCCATAGAAATAATTAGTTTTAAAGGAGAAGTTCATTTTTCTTTCTAGGAATCTTCTGGATTAACTTAATGTCTAATTATCTAGCCATGTGAATAATAAACATATGAATATGATGGGATGCCATTTATCTTACCACTAGAATGTAAGCACATTGAGGGCAATGGTTCAGCATAATATTAAATGATCAGCACCTAAACTAGTGCCTGAGAAATAAAAAATTGATAAACTCTTTCAAATGCATGCATATTATCACTTTCTAAACTTTGGTGATAACACTATAACTAACTTTTTGATTAATATACATGAAGAAACTGAGGCTAACATAAGCAGAAAGGCATTTGAATCTTTAAAAACTTTTATTATATGCCTTTCCCTAAAACTAGTTTTATAGTCAGCATTAAAATCCTGACCATAGAAGCTGCTTATAATTTGCTATAACTGAAAGAGGAAATAAAACTTGTCTTTCACCTGTTTAGCTTTGTTTTCAAGAACTATATCCCTCACTCTCTGAGAGGGACAGTTAGAGGACACCACATTATCACATAAAGGACGAATTCCTCTTTGGTGGTAAGTATCTTTGCACATTAAAATACATTAGAAGAAATAACAGATAGCTTTAGGATATATGTGACATATGTATCAACTTAAAGGATCAACTCCGAATCTTTAAAGCAAATCTGAAAGTCTGCTAATTAACAATACACTAGAGTTAGACTCATTTCACTTTTTATCTTAGTAGAAAAGTTCAAGAATTATTGAATGGGTAATATTGAAGGTATTCCTGAGGTGGGAATGTTTTCAAGGAAGTTGGCTTTCATGTTGCTTTGTTTAACCTTGTAAGACTTATTCTTGTCAAATCTGATGGCAAGGGCATTGTCAATGATAGAGGTTTCCATTGTTGCCCCCTTTTGTTTGTGAATTTGGAAACATTACTCAACATCTATAAATCTTAGACTCTTCTCATTTATAAAGAAGACAGGAGGGTTTGCCATTTAAAAAATTAATCATCATAAGTCATTTTTGAAAATTTCTCACATGCCTAATTGCGATAACCAGCAAAACACTATCAATATAGGCACTTCTTATATGACCACAGATAGTTTCTCATTGCCAGTGGGTGTTATTTGTTCTCACTGATTAATGTGTTCAATATTTTTTTTTTGGTAAAGGAGAACAAGAAAGAACAACACTGCAATAGGAAAGATGTGTCATACGATGTAGTAAAATGGAATGTGGTCAGCTACATAAGAAAAAAGGCAAGTATCAAATAAGTTTCCCAAACATCTGGATGTTTATAATTCATGCTTGCAGTTCATACTTGATACTAAATTGACTTTTTTAGTTTATTCAATGCTTGCTTTCTTTTCCTGGTAGCTGAATAAAATAAAAGTTGAGTTTCATTTTCAGTGAGAAAGCATTCATTTATAGGATAATCTTTGAAAATACTATGATACTTGATAATGTTAATAAAACAATTTATTACAATTCTTACAATATTATCCACTAAATTAAATCATGAGTAAGTCATTCTTTTTATGTTTATATTTGTATACTTTTTATATTATCACAGCAATAAATCATGTAAACTAACACTTAGTTTTTTTTTTTCTAATTTGTTCCTTTTTATTGATTTTTTGAGCTCTACATTTCTCTCTGCTCCCCTCCCTGCCTCTTCCCTCATCCTCAACTCTCCCCCAAGGTCCTCATGTTCCAAATTTACTCGGAAGATCTTGTATTTTTCTACTTCTCATGTAGATTAGATCTAGTATTTCTCTCTAGGGTCTTCATTGCTGTCTAAGTTCTCTGGCATTGTGATTTGGCCAGCTGGTTTTTTTGTTTTATGTTTAGAAAACTACTTATGAATAAGTACATGTGACACTGAGTTTTTAACGATTTTAAATGTCAAAAACAAATATAAGTAACAACACTATAACATTACACATTTCAGCATGACAGTGGTGGTGTAAACACTTGAGAGGCAGAAACGTGTAAAATTTCTGTGAATTCAAGACCAGCCTCATCTACAAGGCAAATTCTGGGAAGGCAATATCTGTTACACAGGAAAACTGTTTCTCTAAAAAAAAAAAAAATTAACAACCCCCCCCAAAATCCAAAACTCAAACAACAAAAACAATAAACATATCACTGCACTTGTATAATGTGATTACTTATACAACTTTTATTCTTAAATATTTTAAATAATTCTTATATACAAATTAATCTGAAGTAAAATGATTAACATCAGTCATTTCTTTGATTAATTTATAGCAAAGTTTTAGGATTTAGAAAAATATATGTGCATCTCCAGCTCAGAGATTAACAAGCATGTTAAAAATACTATTGATGAAAAGAATTGCAAAAATAGGGAAGGAATTTTGATCTAAATTTTACCAATGTTTATATTATAAATATGATTTTATAATATGTATTTCATAAAGCATTCTTGACAGCAAATAATATTTAAGAGATTCCCATTAGAAGATGAAATGGATCCCATGTCTCTGAACTATTAGTGTGAGTACAAGCATAGTAGGGTCAATATCAGAGAGAGAAGATTGATGAGTTGGTGAGCTAGGAGCCTATATGTGAGGATGTGTGAGTTTTCCTTCAGGTTTGATATTTCCGAGTTACAGAAAACTCAAATGGGAGAAAAAGGAAGTAGACAATCTAAGAATAATTCTGCCAGTATAGATAGATATAGGGAAAACGTGGGGAAGGAGGGGGGGAATCATAAATAGCCTGAGTTTGATTTAAAATAAAGTATTATTTTACATATCTTACAAAAACATTCTTATTTTATGTATATGAATATATTCTTGAAAGTATGCATGTGAATCGTGCATGTACAATAGCCATGGAAGCTAGAAGATGGTATTAGATACCCACCCGCAATTTTATTACAGATGATTGTGAACTAAATATATATGTTGGGAATTAAACCTCGGTCTTGGTAAAGAAGCAAGTGTTCTAAGACAATGAGCCATCTCTGCCAGCTGCTCTCCTAGATATACTTATAGAGAAAAGAATATAACGGAGAAGTAAGTTGTGACATTTGGAAAAGAGAAACAAGCCACTAAGTACATAAGCCAAGGTAAAACCAAAAAAAAAAAAAAGAAAAAAAAAAGAAATCAAATTTGAAGAACAGAGTAAAAGAGGTTCTTGACTGAAATTCTGAGTCCATTATAATTATAGAGAAAAATAAATAGTGATTACCTGATTAACTTAGAGAGTGTGAGTGTATAAAGAAGAAATTTTCAGTAGCAGCTTCCTGAGCACCGCAGACTTGATGGTTTGGTGATTTTGACGTTTCCCCTCTGCTTTCCATTGTGCCTAATCATCCTTATATTTTCAATAGGCATCTTTGATTATAATTTCGATTTTATAGAGCAAATGGAGATTAATATAATCCATGTTGTGTACTGAATGATTCTTTTTAAAATCAGAATTTAAATTCTCATTCTCCAATGTGAGGGTATCTGCAGGTGGGATCCCACAAAGTCGAGTGAGTGCTGCAGCCACAATGGCATTATTGCTTCTAGAAGAATGAGTACATATCCCCTGACTCCTCTCTCTTCAAATAGGAAGTTACCTCCCAAGACACTGACTTTTCTGGCATTTAATAATTGGACTTTGCAAGCTGCAGGCATTTGTGACATAACTTGTATAAAACAAATCCACTTTATAAATTTCATTCTAGTAGAAAATATCTAAGACAGCAGTTGGCACAAGGAGAGAAAGCATTGCTAACAGATACTTAACATGTGGAAGCCTTTGTGTAACTATGAATGAGGGATGACTGAAATTACAAAGTAAAATTTCTAGGGATAGAAAGAAATGTCTAGACGCTCCCCTTTACACAGACTTCATGAACAATCTTGAGCCAAAATGGATAAATGTTTGGAGTAAGAATGCTGTGATGGATTTTTTCACAGGAAGGAAAAGAGAAACACTTTTGTAAACTAAACAGAAATGCTTGTTATATCTTATCAAGAAACACTGAATTGTATTCTTGTTCTAGTGTCCTGTCAAAGTTAGCACCCATAAGCAGTCAGTTTGAAGTTAGATCTAGCTGGGGAAGATTGTAAGCAAAATGCTAAAGAAATATTTTGGCTCCTTCTGACCGCGTACAATAAAATGCTAAGACAACGCTTCTTCTTCTGGAAAACACCAAATGGAGGATGACGCCGGTGCAGCGGGAGGGCCCGCAGGACCCGGGGGCCCAGGATTAGGAGGCCCAGGCGGCTTCCACGGAGGGATTCAGCAGCGGTCTGAGGGGCCGCGGCCATTGTCGAGGCCTAGGCCACGAAGCTGAGACAAGGAGTTGATTCCCGAAACCAAGCTGGGGCCGCCTGGTTAGGATATGAAAATCAAGTCCCTAGAGGAGATCTACCTGTTCTAACCTGCCCATTTTAAGGAGTTTGAGATTACTGACTTTTTCCTGGGAGCATCCCTAAAGGATGCGGTTCTGAAGATCATGCCCGCGCAGAAGCCGACTAGGGCAGGCCAGCGGACCAGGTTCAAGGCTTTCGTCGCTACTGGGGGACTACAATGGTCACGTAGGTCTTGGTGTCAAGTGCTCCAAGGAGGTAGCCCACTGCCATCCGAGGGAACCATCATCTTGGCCAAGCTTTCCAATGTCTCTGTGAGGGAGAGGCTACTGGGGGAACAAGATTGACAATCCCACACTGTTCCTTGCAAAGTGACAGGCCGCTGTGGTTCTTTTGCTTTTGTGTCTCATCCCTGCCCCCAGAGGCACTGGCTTTAGTCCTCTGCTTCCTGTGCCAAAGAAAGCTAACTGATGATGGCCGCATTGATAACTGCTACACATCAGCCAGGTGCTGTACTGCCACCCTGGGCATCTTTGCCAAGGCCACCTTTGATGCCATCTCTAAGACCTACAGCTACCTGGCCCCCGACCTCTGGAAAGAGACCGGTGTTCTCCAAGTCTCCTTATCAGGAATTCACTGAGCATCTTGTGAAAACCCACACCACCAGCGTCTCTGTTCAGAGGAACCCAGGCTCCAGCTGTGGCCACCACATAAGGGTTTTTATACAAGGAAAATAAAAGTGAATTAAGTCTGTTAAAAAAATGCTAAGAAGCCGGGCGGTGGTGGCGCACGCCTTTAATCCCAGCACCTCGGGAGGCAGAGGCAGGCGGATCTCCTATGAGTTCGAGGCCAGCCTGGTCTACAAGAGCTAGGTCCAGGACAGGCTCTAAAAAAGCTGCAGAGAAACCCTGTCTTGAACAACCCAAAAAAAAAAAAATGCTAAGACACATACTTGAGATGAAATGGAGTTTTTTCTCCTAGATTTGAGGATTTTAATATAATTAAATTATTTGGCCCTTCCCTTCCTCTCTTAAAAACTCTCCAATATACCCACTCCCTATTCTTTTTCAAATTCACAGTTTCTTTTCTGGCTAATTGTTATTATATGCATACATGCCTATGTATATACATACGTATTCATAAGTTCATTCCATGCAACGTTACTTGTGTTTAAGAAAAGCAAAAGAGTATGGTCGAATCCATTAATTGCTTAAAAGACTAGTAATCTAGTACTGATGTGAAATGTAGATATAAATGACCACTCAGGAGAAATGACTTGTGTTTTTATAAAATTGGTACAGAAACACATTTGGCATAATGTGTTCTTCATTACAGAAATATTCACCTTTTATTTTTAATTGATATTTATTGAGCTCTACATTTTCTCTGCTCCCCTTCCTGCCTCTCCCCTCCACCCTTCAATCATCCCCCAAGGTTCCCATGCTCCCAGTTTTCTCAGGAGATCTTGTCTTTTCTACTTCCCGTGTAGATTAGATCTATGGAAGTCTCTCTTAGTGTCCGCATTGTGGTCTAAGTTCTCGAGATTTTATACTTTAACTCTAAAGAAGCTTTGTGCTTTGATCTTGTGTTACTTTGATTTTATTAAAGCCAGATTCATGATTCACATGTAACAAACAAAAACCGAGGTAAAAAACTTGTGAGCTAAAAGGTAAAGACAATTCTTTACCAGTCATGATCTTGTACATAGCCAAGGCTTCTTTGTGCACATGTGTATGTCACACATTGATATATAATTATTTTCCCACTGTATTGTGGTAGTTTGAATGTAATTGGCTCCCATAAATTTATAGAGAATGACATTATTCGGAGTGTGGCCTTAGTGAATTAGGTGTAGCTTTCTTGGAAAAAATGTGTCACTTTGGGGTGAGCTTTGAGGTTTCCTTTGCTCATTGCTTCCACAGTGTGTCTTTCAGATCACATTCTGTTGTAGGTACTAGATGTAGGACTCTCAGATACATCTCCAACATCTTGCCTTTCTGTACTTTGATATGCTCCCCACCACATAATAGACTGAATCTCTGAAAGTGTAAACAAAACCACAGAATTAAATGTTTTCATTTATAAGAGTTGCATGGTTATGGTATCTGCTCACTTCAATAGTAACCCTAACTAAAATATGTATACAGTGGGTTTTTGACAATTTCAAATTTGTAATACTTAATCATTTTCTCGTATTCATTATGTCCTCTTAAGTCCTGCCCACTACAACATTAACACATCTTCTCAACAAAGCCCTCTCCTGCTATCAGGTATGTTATATGTATGAGTGAACAAGTTAACAGTATAACTGTTCACTTGGAATAAGTTAACAGTAGTAGGCTTGTATGAAATAAGTGAATGAGGAGCTGTTATTTAAGAGCATGGACAACTTATCAGAGGCTACATCACAAAAGAAAATAAGTGCCCCCCTCTTCCAGAAGCCACTAATACCTATAGTGAAAGACTGAGTCTCATGAAGCCCCCTCTAGCTATGATAACAGTCCCATATGTGAACAGAGTGGTTGTGAGTTCATAGCACTAGTGTTGAATCTGGTCCAAACACAGTATTTCATAGCAGTTCTTTCCACTCTCTGGCTACTGCATTCTTTTCACAGCCTTCTATATGTTGTTCTGTGATTTGCCAAAGAGGAAAAATGATGCCCCGCTTAGAGCTGTGACTTATTCTCAGCACACAGATTACTATTAAAAATTACTGTTAGTTCCACAGCCACATTTTTTCTTTCTGAATGTCAAAATTCGTGCATGCTGTCAAAAAGATTTTGATTTGCTATCTCAGATACAAAGCCTAAGGGAACTAAAATATTAAGTATGCACAATCAATTTACTTAAAGTTAGGTCTTAATGAGCTTCTCAGATGAATATTTCTTTTAAAGGCATTTTAATAAATGAAACTAATCAGAACAAAATAACATTTCAAGTCAATAAGTAGTGCTCCCTTATCATTAAATCATTTAGAAAGACTCTCATAACACTCATAACACTACGTATTAGCTCTTGCAATAAAGATTCATGCAAGTACCCAGATTTTCATGTAGGGACTATATAACTGTCTGGCAGATAGTAGCAGTCCTCAGAGAGCAGACATTCTAGGCAATTCCAGTTAAAGCAAAACTTTGCTCTTTCAGATATTTATTAGCTGGTTTTGATACTGTTTGGATTCTAGCAGTGAAACATAAAGCCTCTGAAAATGATGTGGAATTAATAATTTATTTTTCCTGTTTAATCTTTTACACTCACTTTCATTTAAAGGAATTTCAAAGATTTACTAGCCAGTTTGGTAAATCAATACAATCCAGTCTCAGAAACACAAAACTTTTACTAAAAAAAAAGAAAGAGAAAGAGAGAAAGAAAGGAAGGAAGGAACGAACGAAGGAAGGAACGAAGGAAGGAAGGAAGAACAATTCAGGGATGAATGATGTATTCATTTTGAAAATGTACCTTATATTAATAAAAAATTTAATGCTTGCAAATTTATTAGAGAATACAGTGGGACAGCACATCAGACAAAGCAGAGAAGTGAGCTATCCTTTGTGGTTCGATTCTTTTACTAATCTTGATAGCAATATTCATTAAATTCATCAAAGTTCAAAATATAATAGCTGATACAATAAGGAAATGTTGACCATTTTTTTCTAGTAAGTATTTGCAAAGGTCTAAATGCTTCTCAATAGAACATTTACATATTGAGTCTTACCTTTAGGGTCCGTGGAATTAATGGTTACCATCATAGCAAGGTGAGTAAGCCTAAAGGTTTCCATTGTCATGATGTTAATAATATCTTTATAAAATAAATATCAGTGAATCAGGAACAAGACAGGTATTCCACTCTCCCTACTCTATTCAATATAGTACTTGAAGTTCTAGCTAGAGCAATAATACAAAAGAAGATGAAGGTGCTAAAAATCAGAAAAGAAAAAGTTGAACTCTCTCTATTTGCTGATGGTATGATAGTTTACATAAGTGCCTCAAAGATTCTAATAAGGAACTTCTACAACTCATAGACTCCTTCAGTAATGCAACAGGATACAAGATTAACTCAAAAAACATCTGTAGACCTCCTTTACACAAATGATAAATGGGCAGAAAAAGAAATCAGAGAAACATCACCTTTTACAATAGCCCATTACAATAGCCATAAAAAACCTTGGAGTAACTCTAACCAAACAAGTGGAAGACCTGTATGACAAGAATTTTATATCTTTGAAGAAAGAAATTGAAGAAGAAACTAGAAAATGCAAAGATCTTAAATGCTCTTTTATAGATAGAAATAACATAGAAAAAACTGACAATCTTACCAAAAGTAATCTACAGATTCAATGCAATGCCCATCAAATTCCAACTCAATTCTTCACAGACTTATACAGAACAATACTCAATTTCATATGGAAAAATGAAAACCCAGGATAGCCAAAACAATCCTGTACAATAAAGGGATTCTGAAGGCTTCAAATACCTGATTTCAAATAATATCACAGAGCTACAGTACTGAAAACACCCTGGTATTGCCATAAAAACAGACAGCAGGACAAATGGAACCAATTTAAAGGCACAAATATCAATCCACACACCTAGGAACACCTGATTTTTGACAAAGAAGCAAAATTATAAAATGAAAAAAAAAAAAACCAAACAACAGTGCTGGGATAACATGTAGAAAAATGAAAGTAGACCAATATATATTGCTATGCACAAAACTCAAGTCCAAATGGATCAAAGACCTCAACATAAACAAAACCACACTGAACCTCATAGAAGAAAAATGAGAAGTACACTTGAATACATAGTCACAGGAGACCACTGTGTAAATAGAACCCCAGTAGCACAGACAATTAGAGAAAAAAATAGTGAATTAAACATCCTTATGCTGAAACATCCATTCTGTAAAGCAGAGGAGACAGTCAACAAGACAAAATGGCAGCCTACATGATGGGAAAAGATCTTCACTAACCCCACATCAGACAGAGGGCTGATCTCCACAATATACAAAGAGCTAAAGAAATTGGTCATCAAAAGAACAAATAATCTAATTTATTATTTTTTTCTTTTTTTTTCCATTATTTTATTAAAAATTTCCATCTCCTCCCCTCCTCCTCCCCCTTCACTCCCCTCCATCCCACCCCAACCCCCACTCCACCTCTCTCCAAAACAAAAAGCCATCAGGGTTCCCTTCACTATGTTAAGTCCAAGGTCCTCCCAGCTCCCCCTAAGTCCAGGAAGGTGAGCAAACCAAACTGACAAGGATCACAGTGAGCCCGACCATGCTGTAGAATTCATGCTCGTCGCCATTGTCCTTGGTTTCTCAGTCCTCCTCCACCGTCAGCCACATTCAGAGAGTCCGGTTTGGTCCCCTGTTCCATCAGTCCCATTCCAACTGGACTTGGTAGTCTCCCATTAGATCTGTTCCCACCGTCTCAATGGGTAAACGCACTCCCACGGTCCTGACTTCCTTGCTCATGATCTCCCTCCTTTTGCTCCTCATCAGGACCTTGGGAGCTCAGTCCGGTGCTCCTATGTGCGGCTCTGTCATTTTCTCCATCCAATGCCAGATGAAGGTTCTATGGTGATATGCAAGATATTCATGAGTATGGCAATAGAATCTGGACATTTCTGGCACCCTCTCCTCAGCTGCCCAAGGAACTAGCTGGGGGCGTCTTCCTGGACACCTGGGAACCCCTCTAGAGTCAAATCTCTGCCAACCCTAGAATGGCTCCCTTAACTAAGATATATAATTCCTTGTTCCCATATCCACCCTTCCTATATCCCAACCATCCTATTTCCCCCAAGCTCTTCCCATCCTCCACTTCACACTTTTCTCTCCCCATCCCCCCATCCCCCCATCCCATCCCACCCCATGTTCCCATTTTTTTGTCCTGCAATCTGTCTACTTCCAGTATCCAGGAGGATAACTATATGTTTTTCTTTGGGTTCACCTTCTTATATAGCTTCTCTAGGATTTTTTACGAATTATAAGCCTCGATGTCCTTTATTTATGGCTAGAAACCAATTATGAGTGAGTACATCCCATGTTCATCTTTTTGGGTCTGGGTTACCTCACTCAGGATGGTGTTTCTATTTCCATCCATTTGCATGCAAAATTCAAAATGTCATTGGTTTTTTACCGCCGAGTAGTACTCTAATATATATATATTCCACACTTTATTCATCCATTCTTCCACTGAAGGGCATCTAGGTTGTTTCCAGGATCTGGCTATTACAAATAATGCTGCTATAAATATAGTTGAACAAATGCTTTTGTAATATGATTGGGCATCTCTTGGGTAGATTCCCAACAGTGGGATTGCTGGGTCCTGGGGTAGGTTGATCCCAAATTTCCTGAGAAACCTCCACACTGATTTCCAAAGTAGTTGCACAAGTTTGCATTCCCACCAGCAATGGATGAGTGTTCCCCTTACTCCACATCCTCTCCAGCAAAGGCTATCATTGGTGTTTTTGATTTTAGCCATTCTGACAGGTGTAAGATGGTATCTCAACGTTGTTTTGATTTGCATTTCCCTGATTGCTAAGGAGGTTGAGCATGACCTTAAGTGTCTTTTGGCCATTTGAAATTCTTCTGTTGAGAATTCTCTGTTCAGTTCAGTGCCCCATTTTTTAATTGGGTTAATTAGCAATTTAAAGTCTAGTCTCTTGAGTTCCTTATATATTTTGGAGATCAGACCTTTGTCTGTTGCGGGGTTGGTGAAGAGCTTTTCCCAGTCAGTAGGCTGCCTTTTTGTCTTAGTGACAGTGTCCTTTGCTTTACAGAAGTTGCCCTTAATGTCTGTGCTGCTGGGGCTATACATAGGAAGCTGTCTCCTGTGCCCAAATGTTGTAGACTACTTCCCACTTTCTCTTCTATCAGGTTCAGTGTGTTCCGATTGATACTGAGGTCTTTAATCCATTTGGACTTGAGTTTTGTGCATGGTGATTGACACGGATCTACTTTCATTCTTCTACAGGCTGACGTCCAGTTATGCCAGCACCATTTGTTGAAGATGCTTTCTTTCTTCCATTGTGTGCTTTTAGCTCCTTTATCAAAAATCAGGTGTTCATAGGTTTGTGGGTTAAGATCTGGGTCTTCTATTTGATTCCATTGGTCGACTTCTCTATTTTAATGCCAATACCAAGCTGTTTTCAATACTTTAGCTCTGTAATAGAGTTTGAAGTCAGGGATGGCAATGCCTCCAGATGTTCCTTTATTGTATAAGATTGTTTGGGCTATCCTGGGTTTCTTGTTCTTCCATATAAAGTTGATTATTGTCCTCTCAAGATCTGTGAAGAATTTTGATGGGATCTTTAGGGGACTGCATTAAATCTATAGATTGCCTTTGGTAGTATTGCCATTTTTACTATGTTGATCCTCCCAATCCAAGAGCAAGGGAGATCCTTCCATTTTCTGGTATCCTCTTCAATTTCTTTCTTCAAAGACTTAAAGTTCTTGTCAAATAGGTTTTTCACTTCCTTGGTTAGAGTTACCCCAAGATATTTTATGCTATTTGTGGCTATCATGAAAGGTGAAGCTTCTCTGATTTCTTTCTCTGCTTCCTTATCCTTTGTATATAGGAGGGCAAATGATTTTTTGGAGTTGATCTTGTATCCTGCCACGATACTAAAGGAATTTATCAGCTGTAGGAGTTCTTTGGTGGAGTTTTTGGGGTCGCTTATGTACACTATCATATCATCTGCAAATAACAAAAGTTTAACTTCTTCCTTTCCTATTCGAATTCCCTTGATCCCCTTGTTTTGTCTTATTGCTATTATTAGAACTTCAAGCACTATATTGAAGAAACAAGGAGAAAGTGACAGCCTTGTCATGTTCCTGAATTTAGTGGGATGGCCTTGAGTTTCTCTCCATTTAATTTGATGTTAGCTGTCGGCTTACTCTAAATAGCCTTTATTATATTTAGGAATGACCACTGTATCCCTAATCTCTCCAAGACCTTTATCATAAAGGGGTGCTGAATTTTTTCAAATGCTTTTTCTGCATCTAATAAGATGATCATATGTTTTTTTATCCTTCAGTTTATTTATATGATGGATTACATTGATAGATTTTCATATGTTGAACCAGACCTGCATCTCTGGGATGAAGCCTACTTGATCATAGTGGATAATTTTTCTAATGTGTTCTTGGATTATGTTTGCCAGTATTTTATTGAGAATTTTTGCATCGATGTTCATGAGTGAGATTGGCCTGTAATTCTCTTTCTTGGTTGAGTCTTTGTGTGGTTTCAGTATCAGGGTAATTGTAGCTTCATAAAAGGAATTTGGCAATGACTGTTCTGTTTCTATATTATGAAATACCTTAAGGAGTATAGGCATTAGGTCTTCTTGGAAGTTCTGGTAGAATTCTGCATTTAACCCATCAGGTCCTGGGCTTTTTTTGGTAGGGAGTTTTCTGATAACAGTTTCTAATTCTTCGCGAATAACAGGACTATTTAGAGCATTTACCTGGTCCTGGTTTAACTTTGGTACATGGTACTTATCTAAAAAAGTGTCCATTTCTTTTACATTTTCCAATTTTGTGGCATACAGGCTTTTGTAGTAAGATCTAATGATTCTCTGAATTTCCTCTGTGTCTGTGGTTATGTCCCCTTTTTCATTTCTGATGTTATTAATTTGTGTGTTCTCTCTCTGCCGTTTGATTAGTTCGGCTAAGGGTTTGTCAATCTTGTTGATTTTCTCCCAGAACCAGCTTTTTGTTTCATTGATTCTTTGGATTGTTTTCTGTGTTTCTATTTTGTTGATTTCTGCCCTCAGTTTGATAATTTCCAGTCTTCTACTCCTCCTAGGTGAGTCTGCTTCTTTCTTTCTAAAGCTTTCAGGTGTGCTGTTAAGTCTCCAATGTGTGCTTTCTTCGTTTTTTTTTTAAGTGGGCACTTAGTGCTATGAATTTTCCTCTTAGCACTGCTTTCATAGTGTCCCATAAGTTTGAGTATGTTGTGTCATTATTTTCATTAAATTCAAGAAAGACTTTGATTTCTTTCTTTATTTCTTCCTTGACCCAGCTGTGGTTCAGTAGTTGACTGTTCTGTTTCCATGAGTTTGTAGGCTTTCTGGAGGTAGCATTGTTGTTGAATTCTAATTTTAATCCATGGTGATCTGATAAGATGCAGGTGGTTACTAATATGTTTTTGTAACTGTGGAAGTTTGCTTTGTTACCGAGTATGTGGTCTATTTCTGAAAAGGTTCCATGAGCTGCAGAGAAGAAGGTATATTCTTTCCTGTTTAGGTGGAATGTTCTATTGATGTCTGTTAAGTCCATTTGGTTCATTACCTCAATTAAGTCTCTTATTTCTCTGTTAGGTTTCTGTCGGATTGACCTGTCCATTGGTGAAAGAGGAGTGTTGAAGTCTCCCACTATCAGTGTGTTTGGTTTGATGGCTGTCTTGAGTTCTAGTAATGTTTCTTTTATATAAATGGGTGCTTTTGTATTAGGGGCATAGATATTCAGGATTGAGACTTCATTCTGATAGATTTTTCCTGTAATGAGTATAAAGTGTCCCTTTCCATCTCTTCTGATTGATTTTAGTTTGAAGTCAACTTTGTTAGAAATTACTATGGCCACACCGGCTTGTTTCTTAGGTCCATTTGCTTGATAAACCTTTTCCCAACCCTTTACTCTGAGTAGATGTCTGTCTTTGTGGTTGAGGTGTGTTTCTTGTAAACAGCAGAATGTTGGATCCTGTTTTCGTATCCAGTTTCTTAGCCTGTGCCTTTTTATAGGTGAATTGAGTCCATTGATATTAAGTGATATTAATGACCAGTGGATGTTAACTCCGGTTGTCATTTTTTATTTGGTAGTAGAGATTGTGTGTTTCCTTTCTTTGAGATGTGCTGGTGAAGGTTCGCTAGATGTCTGAGATATTTTGGCCAGTGCTGGACTCCTTTGTTTGTGAATTTCCTTCTATTACCTTCTGTACAGCTGGATTTCTGGCTATGTATTGTTTAAATTTGTTTTTATCCTGGAATATTTTGTTTTCTCCATTTATAGTGAATGAAAGCTTGGCTGGGTATAGTAATCTGGGCTTGCATCCATGGTCTCTTAGTTTCTGCAAAACATCTATCCAGGACCTTCTGGCTTTCATGGTTTCCATAGAGAAGTCAGGTGTTAGTCTGATAGGTTTACCTTTATATGTTACTTGACCTTTTTCCTTTGCAGATCTTAATATTCTTTCTTTATTCTGTATGTTTTGTATTTTGATTATAATATGGCGGGGGGATGGTTTTTTTTTTTTTTTTATCCAATCTATTTGGTGTTCTGTAAGCTTCTTGAACCTTAATAGGAATATCTTTCTTTAGGTTTGGGAAGTTTTCTTCTATTATTTTATTAAATATATTTTCTGGACCATTGAGCTGTATTTCTTCTCCTTCTTCTACGCCTATTATTCTTAGGTTTGGTCTTTTTATTGTGTCCCAGATTTCCTGAATGTTTTGTGATGAGAATTTGTTGGATTCGCTGTTTTCTTTGATCAGTGTATTTATTTTCTCTATGGTATCTTCAGAATCTTAGATTCTTTCTTCTATCTCTTGTATTCTGTTGGTTATGCTTGTTTCTGTAGTCTCTGTTCGTTTATATAGATTTTCCATATCCAGCTGGCCCTCGGGTTGTGTTTTCTTCCTTGCCTCCATTTCAGTTTTCAAGTCTTGCACTGTTTCCATTATCTGTTTGATTGTTTTTTCTTGGTTTCGTAGGATATCATTTACGGATTTACTCAATTCTTCAAACTTTTTGTTATTCTTCTCGTCCATTTCCTTAAGGGAGTTTTTCACCTCCTGTTTAAGGGACTCTATTTCTTTCATAAAGTCAATTTTTTCTACTTCTTCTTGATTAGTGTGTTCAAGTCCTCCTGTTATAAGTTCGCTGGGTTCTGGTGCTTTCATGTTGTTTTTCCAATTGTTGGAGGAATTCTTGCATTGGTGCCTGCCCATTTGTTCCTCTGAATAATCCCCTTTGGGTCTTCTTTTAGAAGTTCAATTCACCCCAATGAATTAAATTCACTCACCCCAATGAATGATGGATCCTCTGGCAGACTGTCAGGTCTCCTTGCAGGCCAAGCAGCTCACTGACAAAGGGCCTACCTTTCCGCAGGCAGACTAATGAAGGAGGGGACCTCCCACCGGCCTGGGTGCACTCAATTCCAGGTCCCCAGCACCCAAACAGGCTGAGCTGTGGGATTTTGTGGCCCCAAAGACGGGAGGATGGGGGGAGGGGTGGGTTCTGGGTGCAAGCTAGGAAGGGACAGGAAGAGAGAGGCAGTATCCGGGGAGAATAACCCCTGCAGGAAGAGCAGGAAGTGTGCGGGTGGCAGGGGGAGTTGGGGAATGTAGGTGGTTCCTCTCCGGGCAGCTGACGTGATTCAGGCACTCACTCCTCACTCACCCCAATGAATGATGGATCCTCTGGCAGACTGTTAGGTCCCCTTGCAGGCCAAGCAGCTCTCTGACAAAGGGCCTACCTTGCCGCAGGCAGACTAATGAAGGAGGGGACCTCCCACCAGCCTGGTTGTACTCAATTCCAGGTCCCCGGCGCCCAAACAGGGTGAGCTGTGGGTTTTTGTGGCCCCAAAGACGGGAGGATCTAATTTTATGAATTTTTTACCAATTCACAGACCCAAAGAAACAACCAAAGCCTTTGCTTTAGCTCGAAAATTGTTTTCTTATAAATAATGAAACTAACAGCTTTTGAATTTCAGTTTACTATCTCAATCTGTCACCTCACATGACTTCTGTTTATGTAGGCATATATTTGTGTATAATTTGCATTTGTTGAAAAACTGCATATGTGTGTATATGTATGTATGTTTGTGTTTGTGAAATTTTGTTAAAAGTTATACCTGGTTGTGAGTATTATGCTGGTTTTATTGGCAACAAAGAGACAGTGATAGACATCAGGAATCAGTCTCTGTCTAGGTTTTTCTTATATTACTTTTTTTCCATCTTTAAAATTTTTTCTTTTAGTTGTTTTATCATTCTAATTCTACATTAAAATGACATTAAAGGTATTATATCCATGAATATAGCATAGCATGTTTTATGGTATTCAAACTGTTTTTCAACAAAAATACTTCTGTTTTTAAGTATATATACACATCCAATTTTAACAGAACCTGTAAACATTTCCAATAGTAATTACCTATACTTTCGTATAAGTTTGCTAATATTTAGACCAACAAGTTTTCCTTGACACAAATGATACAGGAATGGCTTCTAATGACTACATTTGGATATTTTAATGTAATTATTCTTAATTGGTTGAGAAAACCTTCTTTATATGCACTTACTAATAATAAATTATTTTAGTTAGTTTTGAATGGCATTTGTAACCCATTTCTTTCTCCTTAGCAGGTATTTAGCTTTAAAACTAGAGAGTAAAATGTACATAACAATCTTAGAGGATATGACAAACTGCTAGCACCTACAATAAATCTAATGAACTCTCACATAGAGTAGCTATGGCAAACAATATCCAAGTTAATAAAATAGCATCAGAGTCAAAAATACAGGTTGTCAGGTATTGCAAAAAGTTCAGATTACTAGAATTCACAGGAAAGTCAAACACATCTATAATGCTAGAACCAGGGGAAGAGAGGTGGGTGTCTTGATTCTCAGCCAATCCAGCTAAGTTGTGAGTTTTTTTTCAAAGCAAGGCCTTTCACAGAAAATAAGTGGCAGCGCAGTGGTAGAAGGCACATAACACCCATGTATGGCCTGAAAGTCTATGTATACACAAGCACATGCATCATACATACCATATACACTTGTACCCTCATTCACCTTCATTCACCTTCCCACATGTACAAAAATGTACCAAGACATTGACAGCACACACATACACATACTTTAAAAAATTGGGAGCGTAAGATGGACTTCAAGACAAAAGGAGAGGGAGGAATGAATGACTAATTGCAATAAGGATGTTTAAAATGTTTAAGGAATCATGCTATTTTATATTTACCTAATATCACAATAGTACATTATTGTATCCATGTACATAAATAAAGAGATGAAATGAAATTTGCCATTTAGATTGCTGATGTTCTTCACAACAATGATAGACTGTTTAACAAAATCCCCAGTTCCAGGCTTATACACTTCCTTCTAAACAAGCAACTCCAAATGACTCCCCCCACCAAAATAAAGACTATTGTTGTTTCCCCTGATTGCCTTTCAGAGGATGAAGGGAAGTTTCTATTTTTTTTTTTTTAAGTACCACATACTTCAGAAACAGAACTTAGAAGATTTAAGCTGTTACTGACCTGAAAACTTTCATGCTGAGGTCAAGATTTCATAGTCCAGAAAGTGCTGTGCCGTTTGTCAAGGAAGGGAAGACATCAGTATTCCTACCCTGCTATAAAGCCTATGAGCCACAACAAACTCACATCTTCGCTGTAACTAACATCTGTCCAATTAAACTTAAAGCCTCCTCAAAAGGAAGAAAATCATGCCTGACACTGGAAACCTAGCTAACAACCAGAGATAGTGATGTCCTAGACCTTGAGGGGAACCTACTGCCATGACTTTAGTAGATCATCATGATGCTTACATGCATACTAAAACTTTTCCTTATATTCACAGGTAAGTGAAGCTCTCACCATCAAAGAAGCTTCGCTGTTAAGCAGGTATAGATCACTGTAGAAAACTACAACTGATCACAGTGCCAAGATGAAGTAATTGTAAAATTTCTAGCTTTAAAGACTACATCTGCAACACAACTGCACCTAAGATGCAGTGAACATTCTTGGGAAAGGTATGGGAAGCTTGTAAGAGACAGCAGACCAGGAACCCTGCCGGGAGGTTATATTGCCTTAACATACAAATTTAAAAATACTATGCCTCAACAATATGGATACCTAAATAAAGCCTAAAGAATGATAGCAACAGACATACTAATATAGAAAAGAGAAATCTCACTGGGTCCCACCTATAAACAAAAATTACAGACAGCTAATGACTACAAAGTGAGGAAAAATTACTCTTTCTGAGGAGTGAATCCTCTAATTGGTGATCCAATACATAATAGTCTTCTCTGAAAGAATATATATCCCAGCAACATAAGTGAACTCGGCAGGTTGCATTTATCTATTTCTGTGTATGTCTCTCTGTGGCATAATGTGGTGTGTGTGTGTGTAGAAATAATAAGCAAAGAAAAAGAGGCTGTGAATTTAAGCGGGACTAAGGAGGGTACATGGGAGGGTTTGGAAGGAAGAAAGGGAAAATGGAAGTTATGATGGAAATTACATAATTATATTTTAATTAAAGAAATGTTTTGTCTTGGCTTTGCCATGTCAATGTGTAAAGCTGAGACAAATACTTTATAATTCATGTAACAAAAATAGATTTTGTTTAATAAGACATCCTTTTTCTTTAAGTCTTTCATAATATGAGCTTTAAACTTTGAAATAACTTTGATCAGTGAAAGGATTAAACATAAAAATATACTGATTTTTGTTAAGTGATTATCCATGATTACTTTATAGAATTTCCTATATACTGATGAAATACGTGTTTTAAGATTTTCTTTTAATCTCTTGCTCACAAGGCAAAAAACCAACAACCTACATGATTACTGGATATTTTTAGAAACTGAAAGAAAATCTTGTGAAAAGTATATATTATTGTGGTAAAGGACAGGGAAGGATAGCTTATGTCTATCCTATCTTCCACATTTGAAAATAATCAGTCCTACTTGGCAGTAAAAGGATTTTGTGAGATCAGTTCTTTGAACCAATAGGGCACATTCCTCCAGAGGACCCTTTCAATTCCATTTTCAATCCTACGGGTGGGATTAGTGTAGCCTTATCCTCTGATGGACAGATACGCCTTTCAGGATGTGGAGGTTATCATTGGCTAGAGCTAAAATGCACTGTCTGCTGATTTAGTGAAGAAAACAGTTTGTTCATTCCTGTTAATAAGAGGTCTATTAAGCACATTGTGTTATGTTTGCTCCATGAATTCTGAGGTCATATACTTCCCCAGTCATTGCAGTAGACTGCTTCTGATTAAAGAAACACATGGGAAAAGCTGTGTGATTTTTAGCTGTATCCTGTAAACTTTGCCCTATGAAAATGACACACATTCTATCTCCCAAGGCAGCTAGGCAGGCTTTGCTATTGTGCAATGGCCTTCAAGTGAAAAGAATGTAACATGTGTTTTTGGAAAGTTGTGTGGTATGGAGACAATTCATTTAATAACTGTGCTTTAACTATTGAAATTAAGAATAGTTGTAAAACAGATGATATTCAGAAAAAAACTACAGGGGCTGTCTCATAAATAAGAAAAAAGCTAAAAGCGCCAATTTCCATTGATGTCAGCAATGTTGTTTGTAGTTAAAACAAAAAATGTGAGAATTATAAAAGCTGACAGTTTGATCTGGATGGTTTTAGGAAAGGGAGCAATTCTGTTGTTTCTCTTTTCATTTAGAAACAAAAACAATTCACATTTTGTCTCAGATCCTGAGGAAAAGGTAGACTCAGAGCTATTAAATCTTGATACACACTGTTTGGTATGGCACAAAATATGTAGACAAAATATTAATTATGAAAAAGGAGTTGAGGAGATGGCTTAACAGGTTAAGTGCTTGCTGTATAAACATGAGGCACAGAGTTTCAGCCCCTGCTCCAACATAAGATGCCAAGATGTTGGCACAAACCTCTAATCCCCATGCTGGGGAGTAGGTGGATCTCCTCTGATATTTCAGTTTTCTAGCCAGTCAGCCCACTTGAAATATAATCATTGAAAGACTATGTTTGAAAAACAATAAGACATTCTGGTACCAAAGTATTGTGTATACACACACACACACACACACACAAGCAAGCACATGTGTACAATAAAAACATTGTGGAAGAACAAGCACATAGTGACATACATATTTTAATTATCTTTTCTTTATATATAGTGAGCCTATAATTCTGCTTACACTAAAAACCCCATGGATATTTTCTTAGTCCCCACAATCAATTGAAATGACAGGAAAAGAAAAGTGAATATAATTTAAGATTGCTTTTAGTCTTCAATTATTCAATATGATTCTCTTTCTCATGAAAATTCAATTAATATTTAAAAGCAAAAAATTTACTTTCTCTAACAGATTATGTAATATTAGATATATGAGACTATGAAAAAATTTATCAAGTAAACTTAAACAATGCTCACTTTGTTCATATAAAATTTATTAAGTTACACAATAAATAAGTGGTTCAGTTGTTTGGTGGGTAATAACAGTAGCAGAGTATGAAGTATATTTGTAAAATTATGGTGAGGTTAATTCAGAATTATTTGACAATAAGAGGAAAGACTTGGTAGCATCCTGGATGAATCTTAAATGCACGTTAGCAATTTAACAAAGAAGAAACAGAAAACAAAAGAAATAATATGATTTTGAAAGAGGCAGATTGATTTAACTGGATTTCTTGTTTATAAAATGTTCATATGATTTGAAATACAGGAGAATAATGAGACTGTAACTCTTTGGTCGGTAAAGAATTTTTTAAAAATCTTTTCTATTGTCCTTTTGATAGAAAATAACCAAAATAACAATATTTGAGCAACCTTAGACTTTATTACAACCAGTCAGAAGAACTGACATCTATAACTATTAGGGAGGGTGTGAACCTTCCTTTTATTAATGCATCTCTCTGTCTCTTTCTCTGTCTCTGTCTCTCTCTCTCTGTCTCTCTCTCTCTCTGTCTCTCTCTGTCTCTCTCTCTCTCTCTCTCTCTCTCTATATATATATATATATATATATATATATATATATATATATATATATATATATATATAACACCTCACATTAAAAAGCAACACAAAGGACTGTCTTAGGCTTTGCTTGTATTCTTGGAAATTTACGTATAAGCTAGTAGACTCCAGAGTTCTGAATATGTATCCAGCTCCTCAATTTTAATATATTGTGTTTAATGTTTCTTGATACAATGGAGTGCTTGAAATCTGTATCACATCCTTTCTCCGAAGTGTCAGAGCAAGAAATAGTGGATTCTGTCATGAAGCATTTGCCGAAGAAAAGCACAGTTGCACACAGAAATTCACAATGGCTTGTGACTGCACATGCAAAAGTTGCACAATGTGACGTCAGCCAAAATTAGAGATGGAGTGCTCAGGATCTTACGAAGTATTACCTCTAGCTGAATACCTACTGAAAGTTCATGGCTTCTGGGGAAGAGTGACAGCTTTTTGAAGACTATGGCCACTGGGAGTCTATTCACACTTCAGTAGATGACGCTATACCAATGCATATACAGGCAGCACCAAGTTAACTCAATAGGTTTAGAAGGTACATGAAGTTTAATGGGAGTGAAATATTGGAGAAGCAGATATAGGAGGAATTGAAGATAGGGTATGGGTTGGATTTGGTCATGAGACAATTTACATGTTCATATGAAAGTCCTAGCAATTAATAAGTGTCCATAGCAACAAAAAAATTTGTTCTTTTTTTTTTTAAGAAAATGAATGTTGGCAAATGAAAATAACAAAAACATAAGGTAACTAATATAAAGGGTGATTCCTGGGGAGTAAGAAGGGTAAGTTTGTAGGACATAGCTGTATGGATATGTTGAATGATCACTACTTTTATGCTTATATCAATTACAAAAATACCATTAAGCTTCACTAGTATTACGTGACTCACATAATGCAGGCCAGCTGATTTCTAAAAGTCAGCAAAATAAACAACCTTTTTTAACAAGTGATGATGGGAACATTGGATCCTCACAGGGAAGACATCTGTTGAACATCAAGATAAGAAAATCTAACTGGACCCAGAAATCAAATGGCACATTTTTCCCCTCATATGCAGTATCTAGACTTAAAATTATATAAATTATGAAAATTTTTGTAGGAAGAAAACTGAGACAAAAGGTGATGAGAATGAAAAGGAATATCATCAAAATATGTTATGCACACATAGAAAATTATTATGCCACCCTTTTGTGTAACTAATTCATAATCACCTTTTTACTTTTTAAAGAATTATTTTTAATTTTTAGAGATTAATATACAAATTATATTTCACTCTTCCCTTTCTTCTCTTCATCTCTCCCAGTAGGGGAGAGTTCCTTCATATTCAAGTCCTCTTTTTTCATTAAATATTATTGCATGCCTTTATATACTCATTTTTACAAAGATTCTAAGTATCTAAATTTTACAAAGTGACTTCAGAAGTTCTTCTTTTCAAAATACAGTCTAAAACAGAAGTCCTGTGAGAGGATTTCTAAGTGCTTATATGAGAACTCAGGAAACTAAGACAAGAATCCATTGACCTCGGTTTTCTTCAAAAGCATGAAATTGTTCCTGGATTGTGCTTTCATTCCCCTACCAGCTGTACTGGATAGGAGTGAGTTTACTTCAGATTACTTGTTACAACTGGCTGTTGCTATCTTTTTTATAGGACTTTATGGGAAAAATAAACATGTTTCTGCTGCATGTAGTTTGTCCACCACTTCAGACTTGCCTGTCACATGTGGCATGCCCTTGTGATTGTACACATATTTAACTCCTGCTAACCCTCACTATAGAAAATGTGTGATGCCCCTGAATAAAGCTGAATATTGCATGATACTTTTGTCTGTCATCAATGACATTCTCTCAGGTCCCACTGCCTCTGGAGCACTAAGATTTAGAAAGATCAACATTGCAAGCTTAGTAATATTTCAGGAAAAAATTAATCAAAAATGCTTTTTATCAGAGAGCCATTGAAGCTGAAATGAAGAAGTTGATCTGAATTTTACCCATAAACTGAGTTTCCTGTTACTTATAGAAAAATTACATGGATTTTTCTAATTATTCATAAATTTCTTTTATGTTATTTTATTATATAAAATTTTATGGGGTAGAGTGAAAACCCTTCAATATCACATTGTATCTCAACATTTTACTTGAATTCAAGTGACATCTTCTTTACAAATACTTCAAATTGCTAATTTACAATAATCCCCAGTTCTTTTGATTAAGCAAGTTTGCAAGAAATTTTCCTACTTCTGGCTTCATGCCCTAATATGAGAACTATTGAAATTACTCTTTTTTGCCTGTGTTGAAATATCAAGTTCACTTGAACAAGTGTGATCTATAACACCTTGCTCTTCAGGATTAATTACAAATAATGTACTGTGATGGTAGAAACTAGTGGTTTTTGACGTTAGGTATTTGTTTAAATTTTCTTATTTAGATTTAAACTTCAGTCTGGAAATCTAAGATGCCTTATTGGTGTGTCAGAACCATGTGTTGCTACCAGAACCCCATGTTTTTGTCAAATTCTGGTGTGTGGTTATAGGAAAGGAAAAAACCAAAAGGTAACCTCCAGAAGATTAAATGTCAAGAGTCCAAGAGACAGCACTGATGAAAATATTTTATATATTGAATGTTACATTTCACATAGCTCACATTTTTACTCCTAGAATTTTTATGTCATCATTAATATCCTCATCTTTCATATATCAATTCAATGTTAAGTAACTCTCTTAATGGATGCTTTACTAAATGGCATACCAGACAATAAAAATTTTTCTAATAGAGTAAAATGGCCAAGCACTTATTTACTTTTAGTTAATACATTGATCTCTCTCTTTCTAAACAAAAACTAAATTGTTTTAAATCCTTTGGGATTTACAGGACTTTATATATGTCTCTTTTGCACAGTTAATTGCACAATCCAAAACATCATCATACCAAATCTTAGTATCCTTGGAGCTGAACAAAAATTCCAACAATTACAATTGGATAAAGAATGTTTCAAGAAAACTGAAATTTCTTATATAGGAGTTTTCCTTAGTGATTGATCTAATCAATATTAGTACTTAGTTCACCAAGAAAGTTCCACACTTTCTATAGCTCAGAAATGAGGATAATAAAAGGTTCTTTATTTAGAGGTAGACTCACAGATCAACAGTCCTCTGCATGAGAGGGGAACAAGTACAGAATCCAGCTGCCAAAAAAGAGAGAAAGCAGGTGAGTGACACTGTAAGCTTTATGTCTCTAAAGTACAAGACCTATAAGTACAAAACACCTAAGTGGGCTGGTATCTTAAAGGCCATTGATTAAAGGAGTTCCCACAGCACCTCTCCCTTTTGTCTAAATAAGAGAATTCCAAACCCAATAGAAAATTATATACAATAAGAACAAATATAAAGTATAAAAATTAGAATTACATCGAACATCCAGGAAGATAACTGTATGTTTTTATTTGGGTTCATCTTCTTATTGTCTTCTCAAGGATCACAAATTATAAGCTCGATATCTTTTAATTATGGTTAGGAACCGATTATGAGTGAGTACATCCCATGTTCATATTTTTGGGTCTGGGTTACCTCACTTAGAATAGTGTTTTCTATTTCCATCCATTTGCCTGCAAAATTCAAGATGTCATTGTTTTTTACCGCTGAGTAGTACTCTAATATGTATATATTCCACACTTTCTTCATCCATTCTTCCACTGAAGGGCATCTAGGTTGTTTCCAGGTTCTGGCTATTACAAATAATGCTGCTATGAACATAGTTGAACAAATGTTTTTGTAGTATGATTGGGCATCTCTTGGGTAGATTCCCAAGAGTGGAATTGCTGGGTCCTGGGGTAGGTTGATCCCGAATTTCCTGAAAAACCTCCACACTGCTTTCCAAAGTGGTTGCACAAGTGTGCATTCCCACCAGCAATGGATGAGTGTACCACTTACCCCACAACCTCTCCAGCAAAGGCTATCATTGGTGTTTTTGATTTTAGTCAATCTGACAGGTGTAAGATGGTATCTTAGAGTTGTTTTGATTTGCATTTCCCTGATAGCTAGGGAGGTTGAGCATGACCTTAAGTGTCTTTTGGCCATTTGAAATTCTTCTGTTGAGAATTCTCTGTTCAGTTCAGTGCCCCATTTTTTAATTGGGTTAATTGGCATTTTACTGTCTAGTCTCTTGAGTTCCTTATATATTTTAGAGATCAGACCTTTGTCAGTTGCAGGGTTGGTGGAGATCTTTTCCCAGTCAGTAGGCTGCCTTTGTGTCTTAGTGATAGTGTCCTTTGCTTTACAGAAGCTTCTCAGCTTCAGGAGGTCCCATTTATTCAATGTTGCCCTTAATGTCTGTGCTGCTGGGGTTATACGTAGAAAACGGTCCCCTGTGCCCATTTGTTGTAGACTACTTCCCACTTTCTCCGCTATCAGGCTCAGTGTGTTCCGATTGCCGGGCATAAATTGGGAATTTGGAGGTGGGGTGGGATGGGGGCAAGAGGAGATGGGGAGAGAAAAGCGTGAACGGGAGGATGGGGAGAGCTTGGGGGAAGGGGATGCTTGGGATATAGGAAGGGTGGACATGGGAGCAGGGAAGCATATATCTTAATTAAGTGAGCCATCTGAGGGTTGTCAAGAGACTTGACTCTAGAGGGGTTCCCAGTTGTCCAGGGAGATGCCCCCAGCTAGTTCCTTGGGCAGCTGCAGAGAGGGAGCCGAAAAAGGTCAGATCCTATTGCCATACTCATGAAGATCTTGCATATCACCATAGAACCTTCATCTGGCATTGGATGGAGAAAATGACAGAGCCGCACATAGGAGCACCGGACTGAGCTCCCAAGGTCCTGATGAGGAGCAGAAGGAGAGAGATCATGAGAAAGAAAGTCAGAACCGTGAGGGATGCGTTCACCCACTGAGACGGCAGGACAGAACTAACGGGAGACCACCAAGTCCAGTTGGAATGGGACTGATGGAACATCCGACCAAATCGGACTCTCTGAAAGTGGCTGATGGTGGAGGCTGACCGAGAAGCCAAGGACAATGGTGATGGGTTTGGTCTCTACGACAAGGACAGGCTGTGTGTGAGCCTAGTCAGTTTGGTTGCTCACCATCCTGGACCTGGAGGGAGTTAGGAGGACCTTGGACTCAACATAGTGAAGGGAACCCTGATGGCTCTTTGGCCTGGAGAGAGAGGGAGTGGGGGTATGCGAGTAGGGGAGGAGACAGAAGGGGGAAGAGGAGGGGAGGAGATGGCAATTTTTAATAAAAAATAAATAAACTGGAAAAAATTAGAATTACAATGAGCATAAACAACACAAAGCTTGAAACATGTTAAATGTTTTTAATAATTATCCTATCTAAAAGAATCTAAGTCTTGTATTAGAAATGGTTGGCTAAGTCATGAGAGGAAAGTAACTGTGACTATCTAGTCTTCAACCCCATGGTAGACCTGAGAAGGGAATAATTACTTGAGTAATCAGGAAGTGCAGTAAGCAACCTCCAAAATGTGCAATAAATGACAGAGACAACTGACTACTTGGACAATCAGCCAAAGTCTCATTTGTAACATTGGAGCAAGCAACTTAGGCTAAAGCCTAGAGTAACTGACAGATGATTTTCAGAGGCAGGAAAAATTTCTAAACTGTCTTACCCTGTCTTGGCAAGATTTGGGAGGCTCTTTTCTTGTATCCTGGTTGTCTTGTCTGGACACCATGCATTTTGTCAGTGGTTGAGTCATGGTCAGTTCTTTGCCCAAAGGCCCATTGTGCCAAGAAGAACACAAGCTCCAAGTGAAGTATCTTTGGTGCCCAGCATTCTCTCAGAAATAGATCAGAGATGCCAAAAGCAATTGTGTCTCATATCAACAGAACCCTAAGTTATTTAAATGCCATATTCTACAGATCCTTGAAGTGACTGAAGATTACCTATCTATGCTGAATAAAATCTCTATGTACCTAAAAAGCCTAAATATAAGTATGACAAACATGGATGACTATTGACCTATAATTCTTAATATCTATATAGCCTAAAGACTAAGACATCATATTAAAATATTAAAGAACTGTGCACTAAATGAGAACAATGCCTTCAAAATGTAAACAATGTAGAAATATATTTTTAAATTTTTTTTTATTTTTCCATTCAATGATTTACACTTCCTTTCCTACTCCCAATTCCCTCCCACTCCCACACATTTCCTCCTCCCTCTCCCACCCTGTTTGAGAGAGGGCAGGGAACCCTGCCCTGTGGAAAGTCAGAGGTCCTCCCCCCTAAATCCAGGCCTAGGGCCCCTACATCCAGGCCTAGGGAGCTGTGCATCCATATAGGCTAGGGTCCCAAAAAGCCAGAACATGCCGTAAAAACAAGTCCCAGTGCCTTTATCAATGGCTTCTCAGTCAGGCCCCATTGTCAGCCACAATCAGAGAGTCCGGTTTGATCACATGCTCATTCAGACCCAGTCCAGCTGGATTTGGTGAGCTCCCATTAGAACAGGTACACTGCCTCGGTGGACCAACCCCTCACTGTCCTGACTTCTTTGCTCGTTTTCTCCCTTCTTCTGCATTTCAACTGGACCTTGGGAGCTCAGTCTGTTCCTCTGATGAGGGTCTCTGCCTCTATCTCCATCCATTGCTAGACAAAGATTCTATGGTGATATTCGAGATCATCATTAGCGTGATAGTGGAGCAAGGACCGATCAGGTACCCTCTCCTCTGCTGTCGAAGGACCTAGCTGGGGACATCCCCGTGGCTTTATCAGAGGTAGAAATGTAAAGTGCAGTATGATAAATATATCCTAAAATTGTATCCGTATATAAAATGTCTTAAACAGAAGTACAAACATGCATGCATACAATATGACAAAATAACTTTGCATAGGTGTACAAATACTGGAAACAGAAATAGGAGTAGATTCAATGTAACAAATCTAATTTGAATTTGTATTAATATACAAGAATCTATACCAATATAAATTGTCTATAAATAATAGCTCACAAATATGCATCCTATTATTTTATATTATTATTATTATTATTATTATTATTATTTATTAAAGTGAGTAACCTCACACTAATCTACCCATTATCCCATTAAATTTCCTTTTTTACTTTTTATTTGTATTTATTTATTTATCCATTTATTCATTTATTTATTTATTTGGAGGGGATGTATTCAACCTGAAGATCTGAAAAGCAAAACAGCCAAGCACTGGATCTTACCTTGACCTCAGTCTGAAATGGTGATCCTGCCTCCTGAAATCCCAGAATGGGACTGTGTTTAGAGCTGTTTCCTCCCATTTTATGATCCTCACTAAGGCTGCGATTAAAGACCATTGTGATTAAAGGCCTGCACCACCAAGTTTCTATTGCAACTAGTGTGGCTATTGGGATTAAAGGTGTGTGTTACCATAACCTGGTCTATAAGGCTGACTAGTGGGACTGTTTTACTCTCGGATCTTCCGGCAGTCTTTATTTATTAAAAGACAATAGAAACGACACTACACTAGATGGAAGCACGGTGTCTGTCATTAGGAATCACTTCTTTAAACAAAGCTTTTCAGTATTTGAACTTGGCATCAAATAATGAGCCAAATGAAAAGTTTCTACCAATACAGCAGCACAAGACACAAAGATACTAATAGATTTATAAGCTGCTTATGAATTATTCCTGAAAAAGTCACCATGGATGGGAGCTGAAAGCACTATAATTTTTAAGGAGTCAATACAATAATACTTCAGACAATATACTGAAAGAAATATTATAGTACCGTATTTTTAAATACAGTATAGTTCTAACTTACTTATTGCTTAAATTTTACTAATTATTGCAGCACTACAGGACTTCAAGAATTATACGGGGCTTCCTAATATTATCTGGAATGTCTGACAATAAAAAAATTTGCAAAAGTGTCAGTGTACATGAACAAATTTTCAATTTCTTACTATTCTAATCATTAAGCTAATATTTGTTGCATGGAGGTTGCTTGTTTGTTTCTGGCTGCCCAGAACTGAAATAATTACACAGAAACTGTATCATATGTACTCATTTATAAGTGGTTTTTAAACATAAAGCAAAGAAAACCAGCCTACATTTCATAATCCCAGAGAACCTAGACAACAATGAAGGCCTAAAGAGAGACATACATGTGTCTAATCTACATGGGAAGTAGAAAAAGACAAGATCTCCTGAGTAAATTGGGATCATGGGGACAATGGGAGAGGGTTGAAGGGAAGGGAAGAAGAAGGGAGTAAAGCAGAGAAAAATGTATAGCTCAATAAAATCAAAAAATAAAAATAAAAAGGAAACTGTATTAATTATAACACTGTCCTATTAGCTTATGCATATGTCTAGCCTACTCTTATCTCTGAAATTAGCCCATTTCTATTATTTTATATTTTACCACGTGTCTTGTGGCCTACTGATGAGGTTCTGGATGAAGGCTCACGTATTTTTCCTATGTCGGCTTCATACTGTCTCTTGACTCTGCCTTCTTTCTGCCAGCATTCAGTTTAGTTTTTCCAATCTAGCTCTGCTCTGCCCTATTCCAGGCCAATGTAGATTCTTTATTAATCAATGGTAATCATAGCACACAGAGTGGAATCACACATCAAATGGTGGATCAAGGTACCTGAAATTAATAGAGGGTAGAACAAGGAATTACAAAGGCAAACAATAGGAGTATATTATTTGGTTTAGATACATATTTTATGAAATTTTGTCTAAGTTATAATTTTGTAATATCTAGATTAATTTGTAAATTTGATGATTTTCTTTTCTTTTTTAGTGTCTTAAACAATGGAAATTTGTTTTCTTTTCCTAATAAAATAAAATACAATAAGATAAAGCAAAACAATCATATCAAAGTTGGACAAGAAAAGACAACAGAAAATTGAAAGCATCAGAGATTCACTTGTTTACATATCCAGGAATCTCATTGTAAGGACATGAAAAAATTATAGAACTTTGCAAGATTAGGAGTTAGCTAGAAATAGGAAGCTTTGCAAAAGTGCAAACCAACTGTCCCTAGCAGCTAGCCACCTGTAGACTGACAGTATTGTGGTCTAGACAAAAACAGATGTAACTGTTGGGGGGAGGACAGCCGGTATGTACAGAAGCCATTTAAAAGAGGAAGGGGGTATGCAGAAGTGGTCCATACCCTGTGTTTAGCAAGATCAACTCTCTTGACCCTAAGTGAACCTGGCTTGCGGTTTTTGCAAACACAAATGATAAACGGGAACTCTTCCCCACTGTGTTGTATTGTGAATGGTGGCTTTGAGCTCCCTGCTAGCTGGAAAGAATAAACCTTGTTTTTGCATTCTGGACTTGCATTCTGGTAGTGTATCTCTGCGGGAGGGGGTCTCAACTTGGGGATAACATCATAAGAGTTCTAACCAAAAGCTAAAGTATGTATGCAGAAGATGCGATACAGACACATGTAGACTTTGTTCCTCCTGCTTCAGTTTCTAGGAGTTCTTATGCCTCAGTTTTTTTCAGAGGGTCTTGTTCTCCTGTTTTTCTTGATCTCTCTGTCTCTTCCACTCTTTCTGCCACAAGTTCCCTTAGCTTTGATGGGAGGGATTAGATGAAGACATCTTGATTAGAACTGTGTGTACCAAAATTTGTATCACTCTACACCATGTCTGGATCTGCTACAGGAAGAAGCCTTTCTGAAGATGGCTGAATGAAGTACTGATCTATGAGTATGGCAGAATATCATTAGGAGTCATTTTATTTTAATTTATTACCAATTTAGACCAGTAATATTTCATTTTACCCTAGGTCTTTGGGCTATATTGTATCTAGTTCTTGGTCACCCATGTAGTGTCAGGTATTGGTTCCTTTTTATGGTGCATGACTTAAGTCAAATCAGGCATTGATTAGTTATGCCCACAGGTTTATGCCCTCAATTTTCTAGGATATTTGCAGGCATAACAGATTGTAGATCAAATATTTTGTGTCTGGGTTGGTATTTATATCTCTCTTTTGGCACACTGCAGAGATTATGTATTCTCTGTGCTTTTATGGGTATATTTAACATCCTTATGATGTAGGAGGGTCTTCTGTTTGAGTTGATTTCATTGGTTAATAAAGAAACTGCCTTGGCCCATTTGATAGGCCAGCCCTTAGGTGGGTGGAGTAGACAGAACAGAATGCTGGGAAGAAGGGAAGCTAGTCAATTGTCATTCCACTCCTCTCTGGGCAGTCGCCATGATTCTCTGACCTGAGACAGTCACCATGAAACCAGCTACCAGGTTAGACATGCTGAATCTTTCCCGGTAAGCCACCACCTTGAGGTGCTACATAGATTACTAAATATGGGTTAAAGCAAGAGAGAATTAGCCAGTAAGAGGCTAGAGCTAATGGGCCAGGCAGTGTTTAAAAGAATACAATGTGTGTGTTGTTATTTCGGGTGTAAAACTAGCCCTGCAGGAGCAGGGCAGGACAAAAAGCAGACCTGCTTGCCTCCTTAATACATCCTTAGTTTGAAGTGTTCCTTTTAGCATTCTCTGTAGGATGTTATTTGTAGATAAGTGTTGTTAAATTGGGCTTTATTGTGCACATCTTACTTTTTCCAACAATGGTTAATAGTTTTGCTGGGTATAGTAATCTGACCTGGCATCTGTTGTCTCAAAGTCTGTGGCACATTTGTCTACACACTCTGACTTTTAGAATTTCTATTGAGAAATCAGGTGCAATTCTAGTAGGTATGCCTTTGTATGTTACTTGATCCTTTTCCCATTCAGTTTTTTTTGTGTGTGTTTGTTTGTTACAGGGTTTCTCTGTAGCTTTGGAACCTGTCCTGGTAATAGCTCTTGTAGACCAGGTTGGCCTTGAAGTCACAGAGTTCTGTCTGAATATGCCTCCCAAGTGCTGGGAATAAAGGCATGTGCTACCACTGCTTGGCCCCCATTCTGCTTTTAATGTTCTTTCTTTGTTATGTGAGTTTGGTACTTTTATTACTATGTGAAGATGGGATTTTCCTTTCTGGTCAAAATCTATTTTGTGTTCTTTATGTTTCTTTTATCTGTTATAGGCATCTCCTTATTTAGGTCAACATTTTTTTTCTCCTATGATTTTGTTCAAAATACTTCTTAAACTTTTGACCTGGGTTTTTTCTCTTTCTATTCCTATTTTTTTTTTTGTTTTAGATTTGTTATTTGCTTAGTGTCCCCAATTGCTCGGCTGTTTTGTTTCAATAATTTTTTGATTTAGCATATCCTTTGACTGATGTATGTATTTTTTGTATCATATCTTTAAAGCTTGAGATTATTTCGATCATTTCTTACATCCTTGTGGTGAAGCTTGCCTCCTCAGTAGTTCCTGTTCAGGTTTCCACATTTCTCATTTCCATAATTAATTCATGTTGGTTTGTCTTTATCAATTCTGTTTGTCTTCAGGTCTTGATCAGTGTTATATATTTCCATGTACTGTTTATTTCTGTTTTCTTGCATTTCTTTAGTGACTTTCTTCATTTCTTGCAGACTTTGCTAATCCTGGATTTCTTTAAGTAATTTAGCCATTTCCTCTTCAAGAGCTTCTATCATCTTCATACAGGCTATTTTCAGGTATGATGGTTTCTGGTGTTTGGCTCTGTTGGGTGAATGTTTTGCTACATGCTTTCTGTTTCTTTCCTTGATTTTAGGAGAGTGTGGTGGCTATGTGCTATCTGGTAGAAAATTTTCTATATACCTGCTTCCCTGGTCTTATCAGCTGGTTGAGTGGTCAGAGAGGAAAAGGGAGACCATAGAATTTATGCTATGGAGCTGAAAATAGATTGCGGGTGGGGGGAATTTCTCCAGAGAAGCAGAAGGAGAGGGGTGAATCTACCATCAACCTTCTTGTTGTCCGGTAGAAGTTGCCCTTTGTTTAGCAGGGGGTGGCTATTGGGCTTGGTGACTGTGAAAAAAGCAATGATTAGGCAAGAAGAAAGGTAGAAGAGGAAGATCTGTGTGATCAACAGGAGAAGGGAACAGGGGGCAAGGAAGGCCGCCATGGGTGTCCTGCTGCAGAGCTAACGATGATACAGGATTAGATCTGAGGAAATTAAAGGAAAGAGAACTACAGGCTATCACCCAGGTTTTATGGATTAGCAATGGGTTTCTGCTGGAGTTGCAGATTAGGAAAAAAACGGAGTTGGGGAGAGAGTTTAAAAAGGGGATGGTGTGTGAGATCCTCTGCAGGAGACAAGGCAGGTGCAAGGAAGGCTGCAGCTGGTGCTCAGTTGCAGAGTTAGGGGATGTGACTTGGGGACTGAGTTTGGAGGGGAGGAGAGAATGCTGTGTCTTTTTCAACTGCTTGTGTTGGTAGCTGTTTCCATGGCAAACTAAGCTGATGTGTTTCCAGTAATGATGATTTCCTTGCTAAAAACTTAAACAAATATTTATTTAAAAATATTTATTAAAGCTCAAACTAACTTTCTTTAAATTAGATTCTATTTTATTCTTTGAGAAGTTCATATAATGTATTTTAGTCCTATTTACACCTTTCTCCCAACTCTTCCCAGATACATTTCTGCTTTTCTACTCATCTTTATGATTTTTTTCTTTCAACAAATTGAGTCCAGTTTCTTCCACACATTTACTCTTTACTCTTTTTTATTTGTTTTTTTTATTATTATTATTTTGTTTTTCAGAACAGGGTTTCTCTGTAGCTTTGGAGCCTGTCCTGGAACTAGCTCTGTAGACCAGGCTGGCCTTGAGTTCACAGAGATCCACCTGCTTCTGCCTCCCCAGTGCTGGGATTAAAGGCATGTGCCACCACTGCCCGGCCACCCATTTACTCCTAAGTGTGTGATCTATTGCAGAATGAACAACTGACTGAATGCCACACCTTTAAAGAAAAATGACTCTGTCTGCCAGAAGCTTTCAATTCCCAATAGCTCTTCTGCTTTGCGTGGGACTTTGTATAGATGCTGAACAAATGTCTGGCTTGAGCTTGTGAAGTTCATGTGCATCCTGTCACAACTGCTCTGAGATAATGTGGTCAACTAATTGATTATGTTCCAAAATGCCTGTTTAGATGTTGTTATCCACTGCCTCTGCTTCTTATCCTGTTAAGAATGATCACTTTTTCACAATGATTTGTGAACCATTTCTATTTAGGTTGGCACACTCTGATTCTCTGCACCTTGACCAGTTATGTGGCTCTCCATGCTTATTTAACATAAATTTCTCTGAGGGAGGTTTTTCAGATATGTTAATCTATGTGTATAACAATAAGATAAGCCATTTCGGGGCTGGAGAGATGGCTCAGAGGTTAAGATCACTGACTGCTCTTCCAGGGGTCCTGAGTTCAATTCTCAGCAAGCACATGGTGTCTCACAATCATCTGTCAGGAGGTCTGGTGCCCTGTTCTTGCTTGAAGGGATACATGCATGCAGAACACTATGTTTGTGTGTGTGTGTGTGTCTTAAAAATACCAGTAAGTCATTTAGAGTAGGTTGAATCTTATCTCTATTTAGCAGGAAAGTAGTAGTAACTTTTATTCCATGACCTATAACCTACCTAGCCCCAGATCTTTAGTCTGATAACAGTGCCAAATACATATGAGAATGACCCTATAAACAAAAGGGGTTTTGAGTTTAAATCCAATATTTACAAATAATAAGACTATGACAAGTAGCTTGATTTTAGCTTCTGTGACTTTGTGTAGCTTCAAGAGATGTGTAAAGTTCTGATAAAAGTGCATTTTATATGCCTTGTAGGAATTAATATTAGAGAGAATATGTAGGCGTAATCATTTTTCTTTCTTTTTTTTTCCTCATGGTTTTTTTTTATATTTAAAAATTTCCATCTCCTTCCCTCCTCCTCCCCCCTCCCTCCCCTCCTCCTCTCCTTTCCCTCCCCTCCTTCTCCCCCTTCCCTCCCCTCCCCTCCACCCATACCTCCCCTCCCTCCCTCTCGAGGCCAAGGAGCCATCAGGGTTCCCCACTCTATGCCAAGACCAAGGTCCTCCCAACTCCCCCCAGGACCAGGAAGGTGATCGACCAAGCTGAGAAGGCTCCCACAGAGCCCGTCCATGCAGAAGAACCAGAGCCCAGCGCCATTGTCCTTTGCTTCTCAGTCAACCCCCACTGTTGGCCACATTCAGAGAGACAGGTTTGGTCGCATGATCCATCAGTCCCATTCCAACAGGAGTTGGTGATCTCCCATTAGTTCTGTCCCACCGTCTCCATGAGCGAACGCACCCCTCACGTTCCTGACCTTCTCCCTCATGTTCTCGCTCCTTCTGCTCCTCATCAGGACCTTGGGAGCTCAGTCCAGTGCTCCAATGTGGGGCTCAGTCACCTTCCCCATCTGTCGCCAGCTGGAGGTTCCCTCACGGTCCTGACTTTCCTTCTCATGTTCTCTCTCCCTCTGCTCCTCATCAGGACCTTGGGAGCTCAGTCCGGCGCCCCAATGTGGGGCTCTGTCATTTAATGGAGCCAGCTTGAAAACTTGACTTTGCATCTTAAACAATGGAAAGATTTGAAAGGAAACTTGAAAGAAAATAATATTTCAGGTGAGAATTAACTTGTCACATGGTCTTCTAAAGTGCTAGACATTTTAATGTATTGTTGCTGTTGATGATATTTATTTCTCTGTATTCAATAATAAATTCATAGTTTGTTGAGAGTCAAATAAATGTCCTTACGTTAATGAGCTTTAAGTCATATGATACAAATGTTAAGGTTATCCATTTATTTGCATTTTACTTCTAGAATGGAGATGCTTCATCTAGGGAAAGAAACATTGATTATGTTTCAGAGAATGAGTAGATGACACATTTGAGCCTCACCTGAAAGAGAAGGGACTTGCAGATTCCATTTAAATATGAGTGCATTTAGGAAGGGCATCCTACAATGACAACTACACACTGCATCTATTGACATCAGTTTTCTGTCTCTTTTTCCTGCAGAGCAAACTCAAGCACATAGCTCCCCGTGTCTTCAAAAGGAAGCTTTGTGCTCAAATGGTCTCAGCAGGAGGATATTTAGAAATTCCTACTCTTTTCCCAGATGCATTTGCACAGGAAGTAGTGTGCTATGATATGAAAGCTGTGCAGTTCTTTTTCAATATATATGATTCAGATTGCTTAAGAAATGGCAGTTGTCATAAGATTTTTGGATTATATTTTGTTGAGCTATATTTACACGTACTGAATTTTTGACTTCTACTTAAGACACTGATAAAATTTACTATAAGGGTAAGTCATATTAATCATCACACAGTTTGGAAGTTGTTTCATTTCAACTACATAAATTAACCTGAATTAACCTACCACAGAGACAATTGATTTGAATCCCAAAGAGAATTGATTTGAATATGGGAGCAATAAAACCATTTGAGCTTTCTTCATATTTTCTGTGCAATACATCCTTGATATCAGCTTTAGTAGTGTGCAGAAGATAAGTAGGGTCCTTAGGAAAATCTATGTTCTACACTTAGCTCATTTCTCTATGTGGAAGCATTCTAATCAAGGTTTTCAAGATTGAGTCAATGTGGGAAACAATACTTACTTAGGCAACGTTTCATTGCAATATTTTTACTGCTTTTGTTTTATTTAAAATTATTAAATATTCTTGATAATTAGACTGAAAATTTGATGAGTTACTTGATATTAACTATAAATATGAGATAGACTTTTATATCACTTTCTAGATTCAAATGGAGTAAGAAAAGGAACAATACCACAAGCTAGAAGCATTTCTGTTTGCCATAGTAATATAAATGGATGACAATCTACTTAACACATACACACACACAATTTGCTCAGTGCATACATTGCTATCTCTATGTCTATGATTTCAGAGCTGACTGTCATTGGATAAGCAAATTGAGGAGATCTTTCCAGGAGAAGAACAATGTCTTCTGTCCTTTGCTGCCTTTAGGAATTTGTCTAAGTTTCTGAGCCCATAGGATTTCCTATTTCCATTTTAGTACATCTGTAGGTGTTATCGTTGTTCAGGCCCTGTTTAGGCACTTATGTTGTTGAGAATTCAGGTTCTAACATCCCAGGCATTTCTAGGAAATACAATATCACAGCAGACATTCTTATTCTCTGACTCTTACAATCTGTCCTATCCCCTTTTTCTTGAATGTTCGTTGAGCCCGAAGAGCAGGAATTATGCTAGAGGTGGATTAGCAGGGGGCTTGGCACCATTTGATTACTTGTTTCCATATTTTGATTGGTTTTCATTTGCTCTAATGATCACTGTCTATTGCAAAGAGAATGGATATGGTTTGTAAATATTATATACAAATATTTATATATTTTTATTATTTTGAAATAAGCTAACCTTATATGTGAATATAAAGGTCAAAATTTATAACATAGTAATTATACTAGTTTAGTAAAAGATTGTTATACCTTCCTCCAAGGTCCATGGCCTCATTGACTGCAGTTAGTTGGTTTAATTTCCAATACCAGGCATTAATATTTTAATGTTGAGTGGGATTTATTTCCAGTTAGACAGCTTTACTTTCAAGTGTCTATGCAATCAGTATCAAAAGTCCTCCCTTTTGACTTTGATTATTTAGACTTTTTTATATACTTTTTTCTTTTTATTTATTTTATATCTTAGTCAACCTTTTGCAGAACCAATTTTTTCTTTCTTTGATGTTTATTTCTTATAATGCCTTTCAGAATTTTCTATTCATTACTAAATTTTAATTTCTAGGAAAAATGAAAAAGAGATGGGAATGGCCTCACACCATCATAGAGATAAGAGAACATAGTAAAAAATATCTGTAATAGTATGGAGAAAGCTTTTGAAGGTTTATCAATATTCTGATTTTAAAATTGTCAGTGATAAGGGTGCCTCATTACAAAAGTATAAAGTAGTAAAATGTAAATGGGGACTGCTCCTTCATTTTTCAGCCACTCAGATACGAAAAACCACACAGAAACTATATTAATTATAACAATATTTGGCCAATAGTTTAAGCACATTTCTAGCCAGCTATTACATCTTAAATTAACCCCTTTTCATTAATCTATGCAATCATCAGGAGGCTGTGGCCTACCAGGAAGTTTCCGGCATTTTTTTCCTTCTACAGCTACAGGACATCTCCCTGACTCCTCCTTTCTCCTTGCATTCAATTTAGTTTTCCCACCTAGCTCTATTCTGACCTACCAAAGGCCACAGAAGATTCTTTATTGACCAATGGTAATAAAACATACTCACAACATACAAAGGGGACTCCCACATTAGTAGAAGGATTTTTGAGACTCTTCCAGAAATTTTTGGCAGTTCTGACCTGATTCCAAATCAAAATTTATTGAACAACTTTTTAGAATATTTGTTATAATATTCAATATAGTGTTTTATGTTCAATATTTTAATGAAATACCCTAAGATACAATTACTTGAAATTTACCTACTGAAGCATAATGATAGACAAATATTAAATATCTTTATTTTCCATAATAAAAACATCATTCATAAAAGAGCAGAAAAACTTGTTTGTATGGTAAAAGCATTACAATTTATGGTACAAAACTAGCCTGAAACTGGGTTGGGGGGTAGTTGAAGCAATTATTAGAATTACTTGCAGTGATGGTATGTGCAGTATAAAATATACCAGACCCACAGTTTACCACAAATTAAGAAACTGGGTTCAGTGTCATTACAGACTCAGAAATAAAATATATTATTTCAATGAAACAATATTTTTCTTATTCATTTTGCTGCCTTACACTGTAAAACTTCAGCAGTGACTGGAAGATTATACATAATCTTTCTATATTCTTTCTTAGGAATTTTCAACTTTTACATGATGCCCTAAAGGAACTTTATAATTACTCTGATCTGTCTCTAGAATCATTCAGTCCTCCAGTAAATATCTGGTTCCTCATATTGAGAGGTAGTGTTTATAAAATTATGTTTTCTGACTACTAAGATATCAGTAAACCTTGAATAAGTGAATTCATCTAAAAATGTACTCATGCATATATAATTTTAGTACATATATAGTTATACATTAATGCAAATAAACATATTCCTCAATGTGCCTCTGTAGCACAGTGTTCATTACACTTCTTTTTGTGTTTTTATATTGATTTCATTGAGCTATATATTTTTCTCAGCTCTCCTCAATTCCTCTCTCATTCCCTTCAGCCCTCTTGTCTTTTTCTACTTCAAATGTGTATTAGAACCATAACTGTCTCTCTTAAGGTCCTCATGGTTGTCTAGGCTCTCTGGGGTTGTGAAATGTAGGCTGTTTTTCTTTGCTTTATGTCTAAAAGCCACTTATGAGTGAGTACATATGATATTTGTCTCTCTGGGTCTGGGTTACCTCACTCAATATGATGTTTTATAGATCCATCCATTTGCTTGCAAATTTCAAGATGTCATTATTTTTTTCTGCTCTGTAGTACTCCATTGTGTAAATTTACTACATTTTCCTAATCCATTCTTCAGTAGAGGTGTATTTAGGTTGTTTCCAGGTTCTGGTTATGACAAACAATGCTGCTTTGATTAAGCATCTTTTGGGTGGTATGGCTGGGTCTTGAGGAAGGTTGTTTCCTAATTTTCTGAGAAATTTCCGTACTGATATCCAAAGCAGCTGTACCAGTATGCACTCCCAACAGCAATAGAGGAGTGTTCCCTTCACACCACATCCTCTCCAGCATTAGTTGTCATCGGTGCTTTTGGTCTTGGTCATTCTTACAGGTGTAAGGTGAAATCTCAGATTTGTTTTGATTTGCATTTCTCTGTTGACTAAGGATGTTAAGTGTCTTTCATCCATTTTAGATTTCTCTGTTGAGAGTTATCTATTTAGGTCTGTACCCCATTTTTTATTGAATTATTTATTCTTTTCATGACTAATTTCTTGGTGTTTTTTTATATTCTGGAGATCAGCCCTCTGTCTGATGTGGGGTTGGTGAAAGTCTTTTCCCATTATGTAGGCTGTCATTTTGTCTTGTTGACCATGTCCTTTGCTTTACAGAAGGTTTTCAGTTTCAGAGGATCTCTTTTATTAATTGTTTCTCTCAGTATCTGTGCTACTGGGGTTTTATTTAGGAAGTGGACTCATGTGCCAATGTGTTCAAGTGTACTTCCCACTTTCTTTTCTGTGAGGTCCAGTGTCAAACTCTCACTATTTGCTAATGCTATGATAGTTAACATAAGCAACCCCAAAAATGCCTCCAAAGAACTTCTACAACTCATAAACACTTTTAGTAATGCAGCAGGATACAAGATTAAATCAAAAAATTCAGTGCCTTTCTTTACACAGATATTAAATGAGCTGAGAAAAAAACAGAGAAACATCACCCTTCGCAATAGCCACAAATAGCATAAAATATCTGAGTAGCTCTAATCAAATAAGTGGAAAACCTGCATGACAAGAACTTTAAATTTTTGAAGAAAGAAATTGAAGAAGACACCAGAAAATGCAAAGATCTCCCACGCTCTTAGGTAGGTGGAATAAACAAGGTAAATCAGGCAATCTTTCCGAAAGCAATATACAGATTCAATGCAATGCCCATAAAAATTCCAGCAAAATTTTTCAAAAATTTTTCACTGACCTCAAAAGAACAATATTCCACTTCATGTGTAAAACTAAAAAACCCAGGAAAGCCAAAACAATCCCGTACAATAAAGGAACATCTGGAGGCATCACCATCCCTGACTTCAAACTCTACTACAGAGCTGCGGTGCTGAAAATAGCCTGGTATTGGCATAAGAACAGACAGGAGGACCAATGGCCGAATCGAAGACCCAGGTCAACACCTGATTTTTGATAAAGAAACAAAAAATATAAAATTAAAAAAAGAAAGATATTCAACAAATGGTGCTGGCATAACTGGATATCGACATGTAGAAAAATGAATATATAAATATATTTATACCTATCATCATGCACAAAACTCAAGTCCAAGTGGGTTAAAGACCTCAACATAAAACCAAGCACATTTCCCTTCTTATACTTGCTAATTTGTGACTATAAATTCATACAATGAAAAACAGGATCCCCTTTTATAAAACTGATTCATTTATTCATCATTATTATTTGTATATATACAAAGTAGTTGTCAAATTCAGAATCAATTTCCTAAAGATATACAAACTTATTGATAAGATTGTAGCTTTATTTATACTCCAAAGTGATTTTTAAAATATGCTAGGCTGTAAAGTGTATGAAATGTGTTTTTACTTGTTGGTTTCAAATACTGTATTCTGTGTATTTAGGTATCTGAGAAAATGTAAAACGGATGATATAGTCTGAAAATGTGTTTGAAAAGAATAACATATGTCTGGACATAAGTTACATTCTAGGAGCTAGAACCCATACCTGGCACTGTTAAAGAGTTCAATAATCTGTAACTAGATAGACCAGAGACCCTAGGGAAGAACCCTATTCTATTAACTACATATAGTATCAAAACATATCCTAATTACTTGTTGCTATAGCTTTAGATCAGAACACACTTCTACCCTCATCAGAGAAGTTTTTGTTTGTAGTAAATTGTGAATAACACAGAAACTTTCAAGTGGACAATATACATGTGTTTTCATGTATATAATATATATAGTATATAAATGTGTGTGTATATACACACATATATACCACATATGTATATATGTATATGTATGCATGTGTGTGTGTATTCTATTACCCCTTCCTCACCACTTGGTGACCACCTTGTAAGAGGGATCAAAAAGGCTGTAAGAACTAGACGTGGTGGATAATAACATCAGAGAACAATGCTTTAGAAAATATAGAAGTAAAGGATGGGAATGCAATCCCACTATCAGCTGGGAAGCTATAGCTTCTAAGAGCTGTAAAATACTTTTCTTTGATGATAAGACCCCTGACAAGTTAACCATACACCAGGGAAGGCTCCACTCCTGATACTACTTGGGCAATACTAACTGAATTTAATCAGGTTAAAAAGAAAAGAAGAGCTCAAAGTCACATGGGAAGTGACTAGAGGGTAGAAGTGGTCATGAGGGCTTGGGGCAGTGGTGAAAATGCTCAAAATAAATTGCATGAGGTTTTTAAAGGAATTAAAAAAATATTGTTTGAAAACATGATATCATATTGAAAAAAGCCTTGATATTACTGTTATCATGTTGGAACATGTAATTTTTATGAGAATGTGAATTTAGCTGCAGAATAAACAATTTCTTCTATTAAAAGTAAGCACTATGTTTTTATATTTATTCGTTTAAAAAATACTCCTAAGAATTTTAAGTTTATTTCACTTTTGTTCTCCGGATAGCCTTTCTTGGTTGTGAACTTGACTGGGTATGGAGTCAATTAAAAGACAAGCCACTGGGAATTCCTGAGAGGGCTTTGTTCATCATATTTTTTTTGAAAAAGAAAAGCCCACCCTAAGTAGGGAACATCTTTCTAGCTGCAGTCCAGATAAAAGAGATGGAAGATGAAAGTTTTTTCTTGTTGCCTGCTTGCCTTCTCTCTTACTGGCAAATTCATTTTTTAGGTTTATTTCATTTGCTTGTTTTGTTGTTGTTTGTTGTTGCTGTTGTTATTGTTGTGGCTGCTGGTGCATCCCTTCATAGATTTTAAGACCCAGCTTCAGGCTTACAGAATAGATTGAAGATCAGAAGATCTCCAGGAATCCTTCAGTACTTCAGTGCCAAACTGAGTTTGCTAAACGATCTATCCCCACTGGATCTCAACCTTACTAAGGCTGCTGACCCTTTAGCACAGTTCCCTTATGTTGTGTTGCCTCTAACAAAAAATTAATTCATAACTGTATTTTTGCTACTGTTAGGAATCATAATGCAAATATTTCAGAAACAGAGGTTTCTCAAAGAGTCATGACCCATGGTTAAAAACCTACGGACTAGCCTCATGGACTGGACAAATTCCAGGAACTTGGTTTTTTCAGGGGTGGAAATAGCCATTTTTGTTCTACTTGGACTATATTTGTGTAAGTTAATTTAATGAATTTCTACTTGACACATAATTCTCTGAGTTCTCTGTAGTGATATTTCATTTTGTACTTCAGCAAATAAAGCTTTCCTGATAATCAGAGAGTAAAACAGCCACACTGGCCAGACATACAGATCAAGCAGTGATGGCACACCTTTAATCCCAGTAGCCACAGTAATTAGCCATAGAGATTGGGCGGTGGTGGTACAAACTAATCACAGCACCAGAAAGGAATATAAAATGGGAGGAGACAGGTCTCAGCTCAATCTCATTCAGAGGATTCCTGGAGGCAGGATTGCCATTTTGGTCTGAGGTAGAGCTAAGAACCAGGGGCTGACCTGACTGCTTTGCTTTCTATTCACCAAGCTGAACCCCAATATCTGTCTCTGGGTTTTTATTATTTGTACTATAGTTCTGTTCCTCTTGAGAAGTCTGGCTAATGTAGTACCTATGATAAATGTTGTTTGGAGGCTTTTTATTTCTTTTATATACTGTTCAATCTTGCACTAGATATGGAGGTACAAGCTTTTAACCAGAGCACTCAGGAAGTATAAGCAAGTGAACCTCTCTGGGTTCAAAGCCATTTTTATTTGCATTTTAAGCTCCAAGGAAACATGCCAAGAGAGGGAGAACTTATTTATAAAAATATTCAGTTTCTCATTTTTCACATCAAAGTCCAATGGCGTTCTTTTCTTCAATTTTTATTTCATTAATTTTAATTCTGAGACACTTGTTATCTTTCCTCTACCTCAATAACTGCCTTCCACCTACCAATTACACTGATCAGACTTCAAAGACAATACAATTTATGTAACATCTGATTTATTTTATGGGATGGTCTGTCATCAAACCACAGTGATTAAAATGTCCTTTGTTATGAATATTATCATTCATTAGTTAAGGACAACACTCACGCCATCAATGAAGAAAATAATCAACCAAATTAAGTATATAAAATTTACTAATCTACTTTTAATCATCTGATATTGGGAGAATATTTCAGCAAGGCATGAAAAATATTTAGCAGAAAAATATTAAAAGCAAACCAAGAAAAATGAGTAATATCTAATACCTGTGGGTGTTCGCAGTGGCATTTGTAGTCTTGAAATGTCAGCAAAGTACTGTCAACCTTTTCTTTAGCTGTCTGCATTTGGTGTAGACACGTGTGTGTCAACAAGATAAATAAGTTTCCATTTGCCATAGAGAAGTAATGCCTAGGATAGCAGGACTAATTTTAGCTAAGTGTTAGAAAGCACCTAGAATTTAATAGCATGTGATTACAACACTCACAAAATTCTGAGAGCTCTGAAAACACAGTTTGCACTGTTGTCTCTTTGCTGAGGGGTGCGTCATAGTGAAAGATGTTGTAAAAATAGACATTTTTACCTTAGTTTCCCACTGTATTCTTCTCTTAAATATAAGTGTTTATTTATTCACAATATACATTGATTTATAATGAAGAATTACCTAATTAGTCACATCTCTTTTAACAACCTGAATAAAAATTATTCACCTATTATGAAATTTGTAGATATTACCACTAGACACATTCCTACCCAAAAATAGTTGATATTTGAAGCCCAAACTTATTTATTTCTGAAGGCTACATGTTCTAACAAAAATTTATGAATACATTCTCTATAGGAAAAACTGTGTGTAAAAGTAAAGATTTTGTATACTTGTATATATGTAAAAGTATTGTCAATATGAGCTGACAATAACCTGCAGTACACTATATGCACTAACGTGTCATTCTTTTGAGCATCCCCTCGTTAAAACTCTTAGGAATCTCCAAACACATCTAACACTTTGCTAACACAAAGACTTGCTCATGGCATTCCTCTTTATTGGAATTCCTTCACTGTAGGACTCCCAGGAAAAATTAATCTTTAAACCACAACCAAACATCTCTTCCCAGGTAGGCTTTCCTAGTACGGCTAAGATTACATCAGTTAATTACTTCACTCTTCTCTTCGATTCTCCTTGTGATTCCTGCTTCTTCCACCTTATATTGTCAGTATTTGTGATAAGGACTTATGTGTCAGGGCGCATTCCCTCCATTTGTTTTGCAAGCTCCAGTACCACAGCAATCTAAAACAGAATATCAGGATGAATTCAATTGATTTCTGTGTTAGCCTAGTGATTTTTCCTTACAGTGTGAAACAGAAGACACTGAAAGCACAAATTCCATGCAAACCATTGAGAGAAAAACAATGTTCTAAGAAGGTGGAGGTACTTTTCCCTGGAGTAATAGGCCAAGAGGCCACCTGTGAAATTCGCATAACCCTGGGCATCAAGCAGAGTATTTAACTTGTGTGTAAGAGCTCCAGCTGAGAGGTAGAGGGTCAGACATCTCTCCGGGACATTCTTATTAGTACAGCCTGTGTGACATTTCATATAAAAACATAGTTTAAAAAAAAATATTTGGGTTTTATATAAGGGCAAAATCATTGCTAAAAAAAATTGCCTAAAATGGCAAGGAATATCGCAAGAGTATCACCCCCCACATCTTCCAGAAATTCAAAACCTGATCTTAGAAGCGATAATCAAACAATGTGAACAAGGCTACTCTAGAATTTCACATTTCAAAATCAACTATATTCAACTTTCCCTGAAAGTCCTTACATAGACGTCACCACATGGTTCATTTCTCACATTCAGGTACACAGTGCATGCAATTTTTATTTTTGTGATAGTTTCTCTGACCTGGGGCTCAGGATAGTCTGGCTTGCCAGAAAGTCCTAGGGATCAACTAGTCTTTCACTTCTTTGCTAGAATTATAAACACATATGACTACACCAGAAATTTTATTTAATTTTAGTGTAAGGTTCACTTAGTGTAATCCACTAAGGTCCTTATGCATGAAAAGCAAGTGTTTAATTACCTGAGGAATCTGTAAAGATGCTAGAAATTTTATTTTTTAATCAATAGTTATCCAATAGACGGAATAGCTATAAATAACGACATGGCACTCTGAAAATACAGACAAAGAATCAAAAGCTGTGGACTCATCGTTTAGATTTTTTAGAAGAATATAGAAAAACACATCATATTCATGTTTTATAACTTTATTGCTTTTACTTTTAACCAAAGCAAGCTGGCTTTTAACAGAGTGTTTCTTCCACTATTTAACTTTAAAGTGAACTGGGCATGAAAAATGTATGTCTTTTAGTATTTATCATCAGGAATAAAATTATATTTAATAAGGGAGGGAAGGGGAGGAGGAGGGGAGGAGATGGCAATTTTTAATAAAAAATAAATAAACTGGAAACAACAAAAAAGAATTTCTTGGAATGTTGACTCTCAGCTTACTTGTAGTGAAAAGAAAACAAGGAACAAAGACACACACAAGTGTCCTGGCATATAATCCTCCCCATCATTCTCTTCTTTCTCTTTACCTAATGAGAACTTCTGAAAACAAAGAAGATAAAGCTTAAATGTCTCCTATAGATTTCTGGCACTATGTCAGTAGGTTCAGAAACTTTAGGACATGAGACCTAAGAGATAGATAAAGAGAGCCACTGGTGGAGTTGCTTCAGGATACATTATCCCTGACCATGCCCCAATATTTTCTTGTCTACTTGTGCTAAGAATCTCCTCTATCACACTTACCTGCTGCCATAATCTTCTGCTGAAGCACATGGGAACAAACAAGCAGACAGAACCCTCTGAAATAATAATAATAATAATAATAATAATAACAATAATAATACTTCCTTCTTTAAGATTGATTTTTGTGAATATAGGGCTCATCACCAAGGCCTAATTAAAACAATCCTGTGAAAGCTAATATGACACAGTATTAATCATTCAAAATATATTTTGAAGGCCAGAGTAATAGGCCTGAGCAATATAATGCGTAACAACTAATTAAGGAGTTATTGACAATGAATCCAAATCCTTGTTTTTCCCATCATAACTAAGAGTGGGTAACAACTAATCAAGAAGTTATTGACAGCCGGGCGATGATGGCACACGCCTTTAATCCCAACACTCAGGAGGCAGACGCAGGCAGATCTCTGTGAGTTCGAGACCAGCCTGGTCTACAGAGCTAGTTCCAGGACAGGCTCTAAAGCCACAGAGAAACCCTGTCTTGAAAAACCAAAAAAAAAAAAAAAAAAAAAAAGAAGAAATTATTGACAATGAACCCAAATCCTTGTTTTACTAAGAGCCCAGGGGGAAAGAAAGCATACAGAAGCATATGCTCATTCAATATGATTGTGGGAACTCTAAAAGTCTTAGATATCAGGCTCTATTATATTTGCATACTCTGTATTTATCAACCTTGTCTGACATTAATAACATGGAAATAGAGACGTTAAGACTGTAGCATCTAATCATGTGTTTTGAAATTCTCCCCTTGGTAGAAGGCATCTGTCATGCTATAAAGAAATTTAAAGAACCATCAAAAGAAACCCATTTACAGAATAAATGAGACCTGATTATTGGTAATATTGACAGATCAGTATAAGTCAGTTGTTTTAGAAGAATATCCTGTCATCTTAGTCAAACTATTAAGTAGCTATCATGGATATTTGAATGAATCTTATTAATTATCACTTGTTAAAATAACTAAATTAAGCCACTCAAAAAATCTGTCTTAAACAAACTGGGGGAAAATCTAAATAAATATAATGTCATTAACTAAATATTAAGTTAAATATATATTATCAAGCTTTTGATAAGAAATTTAGAAAATTTTTTGCTTCCGACTATAGTAAGTTTGCACTATGGTTAAACACTCAAATGTAGAGAACTGTATTTTGTATGCACGTCAATAGTCACCTAATTATAATAGTAGTTACAAACATGCTCAAAGATCATAAAATAAGAAATAAGGTCATTCCGGATGGTGGTGTTGCATGCTTTTAATTCCATCACTTGCGGGGCAGAGGTAGGCAGACCTTGATAAATTTGAGGCCAGTCTGTTATATAAAGCAAGTTGTAGGACAGCCAGACTTTTACACAGAGAAAATCTGTCTCAAAAATCCAGGAAAAAAAGTCTGTGAACAAAATGGTGGACTTTCATGTTAGGTGTCTGGGAAGAAGAAGTTATAGAAAGTGTTGACATGATGAGAATAGAGGACAAAACTTATTATTTCCACAAGAAAAAAATTATTCCAGAATGAGGGGAAATCCAAAAGTACCCAAGAGCATCTTTATACAGTAATGAATTTATAAAATCCATTTAGATCCAAACATATATTTGGACCTTATTAATAATTGCTTAAATGTAATCTAAGAGATCATTGAGAAAGAGTGTTTACCATAGACAGCAAACCTAAATGCTATCATCCACTTTACTTAGAAGCATCAACTAGGGCATAATTTGAGATGCTTTCACATCTGGCCTTGCGGAAGTCAACCTAAATTACTTTATATAGCTTTGATACAATGAAGCATAAGATACCGTCTTTCCTTCTGGTTTGTCACTTCAAATGGTAATCCCTTAAACTCAATGCTATCAAGTAAAAAGCTATAATTAAAGGTCAGCTGATACTAAAATTTTGTTATGAAAATATCATAGAATCATCCACAAATATTTATAGTAATGGAAGAAAGAGGTTCAATAAAATATTGTATGAAATTCAAGGAACTATTATGATTTACCATCATTTAAGAAACAGTCATATTTGGTTAGAAGTAAATAGGATGTTTATGGAGAAGAAATACAGAGAACAAACTGGTTGACAAGGAAATATTTAGAAAGACATAATATACTGAATTATTTAAACTAAAGTGTCTATATGCATTTTGTTTGAAATGCATGTAGAGATCAGGTTGGGTTTTAATAAAACAGAGTAATCCATTTTCTCCTAGGTTGCAATAAACTTTCTTTTCATATAGCTACATAGTGCCACCTGCCATAAAACACCTGCTATTACACCTTCTTACAAATGAAAATATTTACCTGATCTTACTATTTATAATAAAATTCTCCTGTTTATTTCCTTATGATAGAGAAATATTTTATTTGTTTCCTTATTAATGTATGAAATATTTGTATCTTGCAAGTATTTAATAAGTACATTACATATGCTTAATATATATGATAACTTATAGAATGCATATGTTCAGACTATACATATTCCATTATATGTATTGCAAAAATATATGTAAAATCATTTCTTGAGATTGCCCATCTCTTAATTTAATACCAATATTTAAATGATTTACAATGATGACTGGTATTGCACACTTTTCCATTCCTTTCTTTTAAATTGACCTTGTATAAAGCACTGTTTTCTTCATTCATTGATATTCACAGTGCATATTTGTAATTGTATTTTAAAATATATAATGTAGGCATTTAGCATGTGATAACTTTTGAACTTTACACAATGGTGAATTTGTTCTAGGATTATTTTTCAAGTATAATTCTATAAGTCAGAAATCCATGTGGGTTTAGCTATGAACCATGATCAAGATTCCCATGTTGAAACTACATTACCAGCACAGAATATTTTCACTAAAGTTTGTGGTTCATGTCTAAGCTCATTCATTTAATGGAGAAACCATTCTCTGCAGGATGTGGGCAAGTTGTTCCTTTGGTTTCGTACTTTCATCTAGAAACTTTCTCAGTCCAAAAGCTGCTGCTGCTTTCTTCTAGTCTATTGCATTGCTCAGGTAGTCCTCAAGAACACACTCTGTTCTTATGATTTAAAACCATTTGAAACTTTTCTACAAACAGATAAAGAACAGAATAATTTTGGGGAGGTGGAGGGAAATGGGAGGCATGGAGGAGGCAGAAATTTTTTAATAATAATAATAATAAAAATAATGATAATAATAATAATAATAATAAAATTAAAAAGAAAGTAATACACATTAGGTCTACTTAGTAAATTTCTTTTACTCAGAAATGGCTAACTGGGATTTATAAATGACTCTGAGGCATGATATCTCACCACATTCATGGAGAATCAAGATGAGTCTTTCAGGCCTAATTTTAAGAAATAGATTTAATATACCAAGAAATTACAGAGTGTGAATCCTTCCAAGTATCAAAAGAATATCTATGAGGTTTCTTCAGCACAGACAGTTAAATACACCTCCTTACTTATGTTTTCCCAAGATCAAGGACAAAGAGAATAACCATCCTTCATGCCATTTCCACCGAAGATCTGTCTATGGTAGCATTCAATATTAATCTCATTTTCTTGCTTTCCATTAAAGTAATTGTTTTCTCTCTCCCTCTTGTGGAAGATAATTGTTTCTACAATCTATCTACATAAATGTTATGGGCTGTAAATGTATAACTTCTCCCTGGGTAATAATTATATACATAATCTGTTACCCTTTTTCATTAGGCTAATCAACAGTTGACACTTGTGATTAGAACAATCTGGCATATTTAAGGGTTGTCCTAAAAGCAAAAGATGGAAATAGCCACAGTCAAACGAACTCAACAGCAACTATTTTGGAATCTGCATAAGAGATGAAGATTTGCTTCCTACCAATAGCAAAGGATATTAAATGGGTTATGAGTTTTTTTTCACACTTTCTAGAGTAAAAGAAAAAAAGCCGATGCCACAGATGACATTATATGCCTTTGTGCTAAAGAGAAAAAAGCAATAGACTTTGAATATCCCTAGCTACTGTATACAAATGCATAAATACATATTTTACATATGAAATTCTAAGAAATGGAATCACTGTATGAAAAATCATTTTCACGTTTTTCGGTATCTAATTTATGGGCTTATTTGCTGTTGCAGCTATTGTTTGAAATTTGAAAAATTTTCTGTGATGCCCATGTTTACCTTTTAAGTTGGTAAAAGATACAAATAAACTCTGGTATTCTCATTCAGTACATAAAGGCGTTCTTTTCTAAAAATTCCTTATAATCTCAGCATTCAAAGTCAGCTTGCGCCTTTTTGCCCCGTGTGATATCTTATACAATGCTTCTATGTTTTCTTCATTGGAAATTAAATATGCAAATAATGTTCATACTTACACACACACACACACACATACACACACACACACACACATGCACATATATCTTTTCTGTTCATCATCTTGGTTCAGTTTGTGAGGAAAGCCTGTAACCTCTCTCTGCTTAATACAGTTTCTTTAGTAAGTGCTCTACCACCTCAAACTTAAAGTTATACAAGCAGCTGGTCCCTGGTTCCTTTACTTTTAGCAGTCTTTACTTCAGCCTGACTATTTTGTGAGAAGTATATTAATTCACTTCAGTAAAATATTTAAGAATTATGTAAAATCAAATCCTATTTCCCTTTTAAACAGACAATTAATTGCAATCTTCTGTCGTATGTATTCTAGTGTGTGCATTATTTACTAATTTAATGTGCCACATCATATCTCCATTAAAATTTTTCAAATATATCTCCTATCCTCTTGAACTTCATGTTCTATATAACAAATAAAACCCAAACATTTCTATCTTTCCATCCAAAATGTCTTCCTTGTATCTCTGAAACTATAGACATGAACATAGAACCAAAAATTAGAACAGCTAATACAATATGCAGTAATATTTCATATACTATTCAGTAAATCTTCAGATGATAATTCACATATAGAATATGCTGAGGAACACATGAAACATCTCAAATCTATGGCTGTGCCTTGGTTCAATTGGTCCAAGTCACACCTATAACTTTAGACTTTACTTTCATCACTTTGAGCCTGATTCAACTCCTACAAGAATGAGTTTGCAGATCGTTAAAGGGATTTCTATTGGGAAAAATGAAGAATAAAATTTTGGAGTCTTGAGAGTCCTGCGAAGAAAAATTGCAATTTGTTTGATGGATGGTACTTTAGAAAGCTGTGAAGTTTCAAACCATTGGAGTCAGTTTTTGATCACTGTAAGAAATGAGAATGTAGACCTGATTCTTTCAAAGAACTTAAATTTTGTAGCACACTCACATCTGCTATGAGATAGACACCTTTGGTGAGCTGTTTCTAAGACAAGCATACTGGACAAAGAGAAGAAAATAACACAAGGTTGTGGAATCCAAGGCTGCACAGTGATGCCGAACCTAGAAATTCATTTACTAAATTTATTCAATACATTGTAAAATGCTATATAGATTGATAGACATGAAGAAGATTTAAAATCATAAAGAGTAAACCTGAATTACAGGGACAGGAAAGAGTTTGAATAGTCCTTCCATTAATTATCTTCCTATGCTTTGCTTGAACTTTTACCCTTTATATTTACGGGATAAACATATATGTTGCTATTTAGGGGTTTGACATTTGTATGAATGGTTTTTACCTGTTTTGTTCTGTTTATAGATGTGTTAATTCTATGGCTATTCACCATCTAAAGTAATCACAGAACGTTGTTGAAGTAATGGGGAATAGTCACTTCAATAATCAAATGCTGTGATTGTGGAGGCTCATTGAGAAGCCTAACCTTACCATTGTGCCTTAAATAAGAGCAATTTTGATGTATTTCCATGATCCTCATCTTCTGCTTTGATTCAGCGAAATGGCAAATTGCTCATGGTTTCAAAGCAGATCACGTGATGAAATAAATCTTATTTCCATTTCCTTTATTTCACTTGCTCATTTCATATTGATTTGTATAATTAGTATACAAATATTACATGACAAATCATTAAAATGCTGTTTGATTCACAACATCATTAGTGATTAAATGCAGCATAATTTACCCTCTTTAATTAAACAATAACAAACCCAAGAGGACTGGGTGGCTTCAGTGTGTATTATTGGCAGTTGATTTATTTTTATGTTGTTTGGTTTGTTGGCTTACTCACTTATTACCTCTGAGTCACTGAGCCTGATCAAATTGGTGGGGGAAATTGTTATTTTAAGATGGGAGTCTCTTGATTTGCTTGAATGATCAGGTTATACCAATATTGTTCTTTAATATAAGATATGAATATTAGTTATCATTAATGTGGATGGTTGTACTAAGACATTGTTTCAAAATAGTCCATGTAATATAACTTTGAAATTATTTTCAAAAAAAAACTAGTTCCTGTCTAGTTAATTAAGTTGCATAAAAGAGTTCAAGGTATGGTACAGGAAGAAGTTACAGTGTGAATGATCTTTTCTCTTGAAAACCTTTATTTCCCAAGCCACTGTATGCACTTGAGCATCTTTGATTAATTATTATTATATTTACTCTGGTTAGCACAATTTTATTACATTTACTTCTAAACTGACTTAATATTTAAATCATAATTCATTTGATAGTCATTATATGATGTATAATATATAAAATTATAAATTATGAGAATTATCTTTAAATATTATTAGTGCTACTCTTTAAATTTCAGACAAAAGGATCTACCCCATAGATTAAAGTAATGGGAGTTAAGCGTGCTATTTTTCACTACAGTTTGCATGATATTAGGGTGTGGAGTGGTAAAACAAAGATTTATGTCAAGACAATGAAATGATTCTGCAGGTGTATATGCCCTCTCCTTTGCTTAGCAAATGTTTGATGCTTACTATTAATCTTTCAGTGATGTGTGTTTCATAATGTATAAATTCAAAATTAGCATAAATGTCTTTTGCTTTTATCTTCCTCTAGATTGAATTGATAAGTAATTCAGATAAGGAATTACCCATCTGAATAAACTATGTGATTTTGTTTCTCTGAAATGTCTAACATGCTAAAATTTTATTTAAAAAATACATATTATTTTTGTGCATGTACATGTATTTATATGGGTAAGCAAATACCACAGAACATTTATAGAGGTCAGAGAACACCCTTTCTGCAAGAGTAGATTCTCTCTCTATGGTATGTGTTCTTCAGGCAAAGAACTCAGATTGTCACACCTACTGGGTCACAAGCAACTTTACACACTGAGCCATCACACTGACCCACAATGCTTGACTTCTATGTGATATTTTTAATGAAGCAGAGCTGGAAGACAGAATCCATGTGTCCCATCTGTATACTTAATATAATCTTGATACTTGGCTTACAAGAAAATGAAGGTTACATATTGGTTCTAGGTTCTAAAAGAAGGCATCAGAATGTACAAGTCCTTTAGATGGAAAAACACAACTATTGTGACATCACCTATATTGTACCTTAGTACTCAAAGTAATAGTTGATCAATCTGGGCTTCAGGAGACGAAAAAGAAAATCCCTCTATATAATTTCTCAACCATCTGTAAGTTATCACACTTACAATAATTAAACCAACAGTTTTATTTTGCACATAAAAAAACAGGATTTAAAACTTTCCTAAATATAGGATATGATTGATATTAATTTCTCAAGTATCACTTGAAGCTACAAACAAAATACGTGGAAATCGAATTTTAAAAGAAGAAGAAAATGATTAGGTCAGTTTTTATGCATGTCAATCCTTCATGAAAACAACAGAAAAGAAATAGTATAATAGTTTGGTTTATATAATACAATATTGCATACCAAAGTTAAATCGCAGCTTGTCAATCATTATTAGATTGTTACCTAATTTTATTTCCTTCTTTAGATTAAAGTACTGACTGAACAGCTAAAATACATTAAAAATGGAGCTAAGGTAATCTTTCTACTCTAATAACTTTCTTACTGCCATTTATGTTCTGTCCATTCAAGAATGCAAATAGAAGGAGAGCTATTTATTGGATAAACAGATCTCGTGTAAGTTTTAGCTTGACTGGACCGTGATTTAATTTCCTCTGCTCTTGAATTTATATAACATTCTACAATCTTCATTTTTCTGTTTAGAGAGTCTTTCCTTTTCTTTATTTTTTATTTTTTGTTTAATTAACTAACTAACTAACTAATTAATTAATTTTTGCTGCCCTGGAACTCATTCTAGACCAGGCTGGCCTTGAACTCAGGGAGATCTGCCTGCTTCTGCCACCGGGGTGCTGGGAGTTAAGGCCTGTGCCACCATTGCCCAATTTTTTGTTCCTTAAAGGCAATTTCAAGCAGCTTGTTTTCTTTTTTTTTTTTTTTTTTTTTTTTTTTTTGTTTTTTGTTTTTTGTTTTTTGTTTTTTTCGAGACAGGGTTTCCCTGTAGTTACTAGAGCCTGTCCTGGAACTAGCTCTTGTAGACCAGGCTGGCCTCGAACTCAGAGATCCGCCTGCCTCTGCCTCCCGAGTGCTGGGATTAAAGGCGTGCGCCACCGCCGCCCGGCTCAAGCAGCTTGTTTTCAACAGCTTCTGAGAACATTTAAAAAGCTGGCTTTTAACCTATTTGGATTTTTGACTCTATGTTTTGTGCCTCCAGCCTGCAGAAAGTGATCCAAACTGATGACAGAATTGCTGTAACCCTTCCCTCTTTTTGTCTAATTAAAATAGTTCCAATCCTAACATACTGAAATTAAAAAATAAGAACTATTTCTAAATATTGTCCAGAAGAAAGTGAAGGTAATATCCTAAACAAAAATAATACCACAAACAAGAACAATATTGAGTGTCACAATAATCCATAACTCTCATTTTAGGGGTCTCAGTACCCTTTTCTGGACTCTTCATAAACCAGAATTATATGTGGTACACACACATACACACTCACACACACACACACACACACACACACACACACACCACACACACACACACACATATAATCAGGCAAAACAGTCATGTATATAAACAAAACTAAATAAATATGTTGAAGTGTTAGAAAAGACATTTATCATTATTATATTTCTACATACCCTTTCTAATAATTAAATAAAGGTAGCAAAATTCAAAAGAAAATAAATTGTTCCTTGACACACAAATATATATATATATATATAATCAAGCAAAATTCAGAAAACAATTATTTAATGTCCTAGTGAAACAGAATTGAATTAGAAACTGAAACCATTTATTAAGACAGACAACCAGCAATGTCTCATCATGACTGCAAAGGAAAAATAAAAGTAAAATACTTGATTTCAAGGTAGAAAATAATTAGCTTAGCTTCAAGGAAACTATTCTTATTCTGCATACAAACCTCAATCAAATTGGAGTGTGGGAGCCTAGAGAGTAAAGACCACTGCCTACCTCTTCACCCACATGCTACATAGACATACATGAAGAAAAACAGTCATACATATAATTTTTTTAGGAATTAAAAATGGAGGATTATGCATAACTACTGAAACCTGTGGTGGTTTCTTCAGCACAAAATACATCAGTTTATTTATGGGAGCAGATACTCTGGAAAGGATTTAACCTCAGGAATTCTCAGTTTCTCCGCAGTGCAACTGTGAGTTGATCCTTGTAAGTTACTCACAACTGTATGTTAGAAATAAAGTAATCCTTATCAAAATATTCATTGAGGTGCACAAAGAATACTCATCTCAGTTAAGATTTATTATCACTTTTGCTGCTATTCCTAGAATTGTATCACTGGATTATTCTCTATTCTCAATTCTTCTACATTTTTTCTTCTGTATTTTTCTATAGCTTATATACCACAACAACATTTTTCAAGCAATATAGAAATTACAATATGATACATTCTAGTTTTCAAGTGCATTCACTTTAAAATGAATAAAGTCAAAAATCATGTTTTTTATTTCTCTTACATGATTCAACATTTTACATACTACTGGTGAAAAACAAATTATCCCAAGAACCCGTAAACATTCATGCCCAAGCAACTTGTTATAGATTAACCTTTTAGACAAGAGAGATATTGTTCTCAGTCAGGATTTTTTATAGGCAGGCTGCATTTGCAGTTACAAAGAAAGGGCCAATACTTTATTACTTATTCTTTTATTAATTGACACATTTATTTTGCCTCCCCTCCCTTCTCTCCTCCCAACTCCTACCCCCACCTCACCTCTTCCACCCCTCAACCCACCCATCCACTGTATTTACTCAGAAAGGGGTAGGCCTACCATAGGTATCAGCAGGCATGTCATATCAAACTGCCAGAAGACCAAGAAACTCCCACTGTACTTAAGCTAGGCAAGGCAATCAAGTAGGAAGAATAGGTTCACAAGAGCTAGCCAAAGTGCCAGAGCAGCCCTGATCCCATTGCTAGGAGAACTATAAAGAGACAAAGCTATACAACTGTCTCATGTGGCAGGGGGCCTAGGTCAGTCACATGCAAGCTCCCAAGTTGTTAGTTCAAACTGCAAGTTCCCATGAGCCAGCCAGCCCATTTCTGTGTCTCACCCCCATGTCCCAGCCCCTGCTGGCTCCTATGATTCCTCTTCCCTCTGCTCTCCTCACCAGGACACCCTGAACTAGGTCTAGTGTTTGGCCTTGATCTCTGAAGCTGCCTCCATCTGTCACTGGATGAAAGTTTCTTTTGTTGTTGTTGTTGTTGTTGTTATTGTTATTGTTGTTGTTGTGGTGGTGGTTTTTCTAAGACAGAATTTCTCTAGCTTTGGAACCTGTTCTGAAACTAGCTCTATTAGACCAGGCTGTCCTCTTATTCACTGAGATATGCCTGCCACTGCCTCCCGAGTGCTTCCACTGCTGGCTGAAAGCTCTCTTCTGAAAATCAGGGCAGTGATCAGTCAGCAACACAGGCAATGGTCCATTCAGTCTATGCATCCTCTGCTGCCAGAATTCGTTGCTGCGGCTATCCTTGTATATTCCTGGAAGTTTCCCTTTCATCAGGCTTCTCCCAGACTCACTAACCCTTCACTTCCTTTCCAGTCATCTTTCTCAGCACTCTCTCCCTCTGTCCACCCACTCCCTGTCTAACTAGGATATCTCCTCATTTTCCCCTTCTCTGGAAGAGCTATGGCTCCACTTTGTGCTCTTCTTGTGACCTAGCCTCTCTGGGTTTGTCCATTATAGTATGGTTGTTTAAAGAATTCAAAAAATTACATCAATCAATCAATCAATCAATGAACGAACAGACAAACAGGTAGATAAACAAACAAATAAATCAGTGATCCAACCAAGCACAGGACTGAGCTCTGGACGTCTTGCTGAAGAAAGGCAAGAGGGATTGTATGAGCCAGGGGGATCATGATGGAGGAACCCACAGAAACAGCTGACCTGAACTCATGAGAACTCAGGGACTCTGAACCAAAAGTTAGGAGGCTTACATGGGAGCAACCTAGGCATTCTGCATGTCTGTGACAGTTGAGCATCTTGGTCTCTTTATAAGGCAACTAGCAGAGAGATCAGGACTTATCCTGGTAATTTAGCATTCACCTCTGTATGCTGTGATTACAACTGATTAATAAAGAGACTGCTTTGAGCCAATAGCAGGACAGAGCTGATTTAGGCAGGGAAAACTAAACTGAATACATGGAGAAATAAGACAGAGTCAGAGAGAAGCCATGAAGCCACAAAGGGGACAGAGGCACTGGAACCCTGCTGGTGAGACATAATGTAGCAATACAGGCACTTATTTGACCTTTGGGAACATGTTCCCAGTGATAGATTACCTTGTCTAGCCTTGATGCAAGAGGAGGATCTCTGTCCTGTTTCAACTTTATGTGCCATACTTTAGTCATACCCATGAGAGGCCTACCCCTTTATGAAAGAAGACTGAGGAAGAGTGGATGGGGAGAGGCTTGAATGGTAAGGGAGAATGGGAAGGGAGGTGGAATGCGGGGAGAAGAAGGAGGACAAACTGTGGTTGGTATGTAAAATAAAGGAAATATGTTATTTAAATAAAATTTTTTAAATGGGGAGAATTGACCTGAAGGATTATTCTTTTCATTCAGTTTAATGGTAAGGTTTCAAAGGCACTGAAGATATTTTTCTATAAGTTAAAAGAAATGGGTATAAGTACCATGTATAGCCAGATATACTACTGTCCTTAAAGATGATTATATCATTAAATGAACAAGTTTGAAATTAGGCATAGAAACAAATTAGTCAAGTGTTTTCTTTATATTCTTCTCTTTGTAAAGTGGAAGTGTTCGTCAAAAGAACCACAAAATTACTAAAAGAGTGAATATTTTCTAGGCTTCTTTATCACAATTCTGGATTCATCAAAGGCTATCTATGTAAAAACAATTGACCACAAGAAGACATTAACTTTTTCTATCAAAAGTGAACATTGAAAAGGCTACTTACTTTACAATTTGCAATAACAATGCAATTTTGGGATTCTTTACCTACTCTAAGCAAACAATAGAAATATGCTACAATTGCAGGACTTTGGCATCCCAATATTTGTACCAAGCAAGGAAAGTGCTAGAACATTTGCTTTTACCAAACCAGTGATCAGATTGCAGAAGCAAGCCCGCATCTACTCTTCAGTTTCATAATATTCATTGCACATAAATCTCACTGGGTCACCATCAGTCACGCTCGACTTCACTTAATGCTTGGTGTAGAATTTAATGTAATTTTATTAATGTGACTATTCTTAAGAGTTTTATGAAAGCTATTACAGGTCTTTTAATTATGCCACATAATTTAAGATATTGTCAGTTCATACTTATTTTGTGTTATAGCAGTGAGAAACTAGGTAACTTATTAGGAGTTGACATAAATAAAATCTCACTGTAAAATTTATTTAAATAAGCATGTGATGACCTATTATATTGGACTTTTGTTATTCTCCAGAAGAATTTTTTAATTAACATTTTTTGAATTTTATGAGTTTTGATCATATTTACTCATGCCCCAAATTTACACAGATCTTACCTCCAGCCTTGCCTATAAACCAAACTTTGTGTTTTATTTAATGAAAAATTAAATTAAATGAAAATTGAATGAAAGAAAGAAAATCAAGCACAATGTGGAATATGTGATGTTTATATGCTGATATGTGTGGTCCTCCATTTGAGCATAATCAGCTTACCAGTGATAATTCTCTCACTCCCCTCTCTTTCTCTCTCATGCTGTGTGTGTGTGTGTGTGTGTGTGTGTGTGTGTGTAGAGTATATGAGTATGTATATGTGTGAGTGTGAATGTTTGTATAGGTCTGGTTTATGCTCTCATAAAAACTATGAGTTCAAATCTTTTAGCTATCATATTGTGTCTACTTTCTCTGGCTCTTATTCTCTTTTCACTATGACCCCTAAGCCATGATAGGAGAGGAGTTTTCTTCACCTGGACCAGGTATGGTTCTCTGTGTTAATCAAGCTTCTCATAAGAGGGTTAACAAATGTTATCTATGTGTATAATGATATACCAGTATGAGTTAGTTTAATTATATTCATTTTGCAGAATAATATTAGCAAGTTCTGCCCTAGAGCACATGACTGGTCTACCCAAAGGTTCTTGGTTGTATACTTGTCCCAGGTGTAGGTTTCAAATTGTAGACTAGACCTTAAATTCAATCATAAAGTGTTGTTTATCTACATGATGTTCATGCTATTATTGCTCCAGTCAACATTTCTTGCCAGGTCATTAATTATTGTTAAAGTTTAAAGGGTTCATAGGTCTATAATCCTGAAGATTGTTCTTTTTTATTGTAGGGCATATAGTATATTTCAGCTCTATTAAATATTCACAGTATTCTTGAAACATCCAAGTCAGTAACAGTTTGATTTCTCCATATTCTAGGAATAAAGCATATTTAAAAAGTTTTTGGAAATCAACTTATCTCCTTGTATAAGTAGGTGCTTGTTTATGTATGTGCAAGTTCATGTGTATGCATATGTGCCCATGGAAGCCAGAAGACAACATCATGTGTCATTTTCAATAATTCCATCTGTAACTTATGAGGCAGGGTCTCTTATTGTCCTGGAGCTCTAAAATTAGGCAGAGATTCCCCTTTCTCTGCCTCCCAGAACTACCACACCCAGCACTTTATTTATGCATTTATTTTGTATCTTGATCCCAGTTTCCCTTTCCTCCTCTCATCCCTTTCCTTACCCCACCACCTATCACCCCTCTACATCCCAAGTCACATTTTCTTCTGATCAGAAATTGGCAGGTCTTCCATGGGTATCAACAAAAATGGCTTATCAAGCTGCAGTAAGCCTAAGCACCTCCCTTTAATTAAGACTGATCAAGACAATCCAGTATGACAAATAGGATCCCAAGAGCTAGTAATATTGTTAGCCCCTGTTTCCATTATTAGGTATAAGTGTGTAACATTTTCTTTAATTCATCCCTCGGTTTAGGTGCATCTTGTTTGCTTTCAGATTTGAGCTATTACTAATAAAGCTGCTGTGAACATACTAGTACAAGTTTCTTTGTATTATGACTGAGCATCCTTTGGGTATATGATCAACAGTGGTATAGTGAGACCATCAGGTAGATTGATTACTAATTGTCTGCAAACTACCATATTGATTTCCAAAGTGACTGTATAAGTTTGCACTCCCAACAGTGATGGAGGAGTGTTCCCCTTGCTACATAACCTCTAAAACATAAGCTATCACTTGTGTTTTTGATCATAGCCATTCTGACAGGTAAAGATAGAATCTCATAGTTGTTTTGATTTGTATTTCCCTGATCACTAAGGATGTTGAATATTTGTTTAAACGTTTCTCTGCCATTTAGGATTCTTCAGTTGAGATTTATCTGTCTAGATCTCTATTCCTTTCTAAATTGTATTATTTGTTTTTTAATTCTAGTTTTTTTTTCTGTCCTTTATATATTTTGGAGAACAGCTCACTGTCAGATGTGGGGTCGGTGACTGCCTTTTCCCATTGTGTAGACTGATGTTTTGTCATATGACAGTATCCTATGCATAGCTTTTTAGTTTCATGAGGTTCCATATATTAATCTTTATGTTAGTGTCTGTGATATTGGTCTTCAATTCGGGAAGTTGTCTCCTGTTTCAATGCATTCAAGGTTTTTCTCGCTTTCTTTTCTATCAGATTCAGTGTACCTGGAATTATGGAAAAGCCTTTGATCCACATGGACTTGAATTTTGTGCAGGATGATGTATATGGACTTATATGTATCATCCTACATGTTGACATCCAGTTAGACCATTGCAGTTTGTTGAAGACACTTTATTTTTCAATTGTATAACTTTGGCTTCTTTGTCAAAAACTGGGTATCCACAGGTGTGTAAATTTCTGTGTGGGTCTTAGATTTGATTTCATTGATTTGTATGTCTCTTTTTATGCCAATACTATGCTGTTTTTATTATTGCACTCTGTAGAAGTATTTGAGATCAGAAATGGTAATACCTCAATCAGTTCTTTTATTGTACAGGACTCTTTTGGCTATTTTAGGTTTTTGTTTCTCCACATAAAGTTGAATATTGTTTCCTTGATTTAAGGAACTTTTTTATTTCCTCCTTATGGACCTCTATGATTTTTTATAAAGTAAGATTATGCTCCTTTTGTTGTGCTTCATCTGTATAGAATGTTCAGGTCTTGCTGTCATAGGATAGTTGTGTTCTGTGGTGACATATTGCCTTTCTGTTATTGATTGTGTTTTTATACTAGTATTTATGAATCTGTATTTGGGTTGATTATAGATCTAGATGTCGATTCCTATGTTTGTCTTTATTGAATGGGTGTTTCATTATATCTCTTTTGATTCCTCTTTTGCCTTCTAGTCCAAGTGACCAAGTGTTCACGGGACTGGTGAGTCTTTGGCTTCAGTAGGGTGTCTCCACTGTGGATTTGGGTCCCTTGATCTGATCTGGCCCTCCCCCCAAAAGCTGAAATCTTCTTAATTTCTAGATTCAAACTGGCCTCCATTAAATCCCAAGTCTTTTTCTGAGGTATGTAGGACCAACTTGCCCTCAGGTAGAGCCGATGGGGCTATTCTTCTGACTAGTGAGGATTGTATCTTTGTCTATGGAGTCTTTCTGGGTTCTACAGAAAGGGAGGATGATGATGTGGGAAGGGTTGGGCAGTGGTATGAGAAGAATCCAGGATGTGGTAGCAGTCCAGCTAGCAGAAGGATCTGTCACTCACTAGTTCATAGACTGCTATGGGCTGCACCAGCATAGTGGGTTTCCTCCAGAGTTGTAAAGATGACCCAGCAGTGGTGCTATTTTGAAATGGGAGAAGGCAGGACAAGACAGGAGGGTCACTCACCGATTGTGGTTGGTGTAGTCAACACCTCAGTGATGGGGAGCCCTCTTGGGTTCAGTATGAGCTGGGAAGGAGTGAGTGGGGTATAGAATCCAAGGAAAGGTGCAGTTCCCATGATAGGCAAGCAACTCACTGATTCTAGTTTGTGTTGTCAGTGCCAAGGTTATGGAAACTCTTTCAGCCAATAGTCTTTTAGATGCTGGCCCATTTAGGTGTAGTTTGAGGTGCTATAAGCACAAATGAAAAGCTTATGAGTTTCCTTTTGCTGGATTCAGTTACTACCTTCCAGCATCCACAGAAAATCAGGATCTCTATTCTTACTGTAAGTTCCATCCCCAAATAAATAAACCTTTGTTATTCTCCATAACAGCTATTGTGGACCTCTTTAATATGCCTATATACCTCAGTGGCAAAAGTCTACTGGTAGGGTCTAAGCATTAGCAGGGCCAGAGAATCACTTGGATGGCATTATTCTGGGGAAAGGTTACAAGCAGAATCCAAGGATGGATAACGATTTCACTGGCAGACCAGTCACTCACCAGTTCTGACTTGTGTGGCTTGTGCCTGCATGGTGGAAGTCTTTTCTCATGCATATCTTTAAACAATATTTTTTGGGGGTTTTGTTTTTGTCTTTTTGGATAATTTTCTAAAATTTTACATTTGTCCAGTTTACTTCCAAGGAGTGTGATTACTTATCATATTTAAAGTCATTGACTCATCTTCAGTTAAATCTAACCTCATGGATTATAGACATGGAATTTTGTAGATGATAAGTTTTATATTAAATGGAAATTTGTATAAATGATATGAAGATGAGAAATCTGTTTCACACACATAAACAGAGAAAGAGAGAGAGACACACACAGAGAGAATCTCTCTAGAGTATATGAATTTTTGAAATCCTCTTGATTTTTCATAATATGTATCAAAGTTGATGTACAGTGAAAGAGTTCATACTTAGACTACATGGGTCTTTATTAAAAATGAGTACATTATAAAGAATTCAATAAGACCACTCATAGTGATTGAATAAAATTTTAGACAGAATAGAATAATTAACAGAATGCTAGTAGTGAGGGCAGTGGAGTTATAGGAGCCACTTATATTGTTGTATATTTTACAGAAACAGAAGTCTAGGTATATATCTCAACAGCTAGATGCTCTCTGGAGAATAAAGAAGACATTCTCCAAGGGAGTTAGATATGCAGACAAGACATAGAGGTAGTTTTTGGGATGAAACATTTAGTATAATACTTGAGAATTTATACTGTTGGATAGTTCATCTTAGGCTTTGTGATTTAATACATATATTAGTTAAACAATTTTTACCATGTGAACTCAATATTAATGTTCTCTTATTTTAACTAAAAAAAAAAAAAACACTAAGGCTTAGAGACATTAGATTCCAGAAAAGTTTAGAATTCTGTAATAGAACTCAGAGAATCAGGATTCTTGGTTCACTTTCCTTTTTATTGCATTTCCATTAACTGAAGGGATTTGTATGTTTCCTACAGTAGCTCTGTGATAAATCATAAGAGAACAGCAAGTAGAGTAGCAAGCTAAAGAATTCTTCCTCATTCTCCCAACAAATTGTAATATAGACACACATAGCCCTGAATGTATATGGGATGAATTAAATAAATTGAATATTTTCTACATATCCCATATTTCTTTATATTTGAATCCTGATGTTCTGACAAATGATTATTATTTGGAAAAAATTTGGATGTCTGCATAGAGGGGAAGTATCTTAATCAGAGTTTCTCTTGCTGAGAAACCATGACATCTATTTTAAGAAAGATATTTAATTGGGGTGGCTTGCTTATAGTTTCAGAGATTCAGTCCATTATTGTCATGACAGGGAGCATGGTGGTTTGCAGGCAGACATGGTGCTTGCTCCATCATGCTGAGAAGGTAATAGGAAGTAGATTCAGTATACATTGAGCAAACCATGAACAAAGGAGCCTTCAAAACTCCACAGTGACATACTTCCTCCAACAAGGCCATACCTGCTTCAGCAAGGCCACACCTCCTAATAGGAACACTCCATTTGGGGGCCATTTTCTTTCAAACCTCCAGAGGAAGGCTTTAGATACTCATGATAAATGGTAATATGAATGTATTCTATATTGACTACAAGTAAATTAAAAAATGATAATGTTTGCCACAGTAACAGTCTATGGATGGGTCTATTTAATACCTTTGGTTTCCTCATAATATCTCATTGTTCCACTACTGAATGATAGTCCTCGAATAATATGACTGAAAATCACTAATGAATTAGAATATTTAATTTTGATTCAAGCATACTCTACAACTATATATGTTTCAATTTATTTTTATTAGTAGTATACATACAGCTAAGGAGAAATAAGTATGGAGGTAATTTTATACATGGTTTCACATATATATATATATATATATATATATAGAGAGAGAGAGAGAGAGAGAGAGAGAGAGAGAGAGAGCTAAGATCTTAACCTTTAGTCTATATATCTTAAAGGGTAAATGTTATGGAATTCTTGTTATAATATACACATTTTCACATTTACTGAGAGTTAATTTTATAATAATTCAGAGTTGGTAGGCTGATGGTTAAAGTTACAAAGTGACAGTTGATCAAAATAGTTCTTATAACTTTTATTTTTTTAGTTCAAGTTCAGAATATCTGGGTATACTATATTGTAGATTTCAAAGCAGAAAACATGACAACAGATATAGAATTTTTAACGTTAGATCTAATGATGAGAGCAAAGACCTTAAAATGTGTTGATAATAAAGCAGTATATACTTTTCATCTAATATGTAAAGATTATATGCTAACCTTATTTTATCAGTTTTTCTATTTTGTATATAAATACAACTCTTAAGGTATTTATTTCACTATGATATATCTTTTTTGAAATTTTTTATAATCATGTTAGAGACTTTTGATTGGATTTCATGGAGATTTTAATAACCTAAATGCTCCTTGACCAAAGAATGGATAAGAAAAATGTGGTACATTTACATAATGGAGTACTACACAGCAGAAAAAAATAATGTCATGTTGAAATTTGCAGGCAAATGAATAGAGTTAGAAAACATCATATTGAGTGAGGTAACCCAGACCCAGAAAGACAATTATCATAGGTACTCACACATAAGTGTTTTTGAAACATAAAGCAAAGAAAAGCAGCCTACAAATCACAATCCCAGAGATTCTAGACAACAATGAGGATCCTAAGAGAGACATACATGGATCAAATCTACACAGGAAATAAAAAAAGACAAGCTCTCCTGAATAAATTGGGAGCATTAAGAACATGGGAGAGGGATGAAGGGGAGGGGAGAGAAATGAAGGAGAGCACAAAAATGTATAGCTCAATAAAATCAATAAAAAATTTAAAAAAAACAAATAAATTAAAATTATCAAAGTACATTTAAGGTGCATATAGTTAACAATATTACAATTAAATATTTTATATTTGGGTTTATGCAAATTATATATTACATAAGCAAATAGTCATCAACACTAGTTTAAGTATATGATTATGATTACATAGGATTATATTAGGTAATGGCATAATTATCTTACAAAACTCCATGATATTAATACAAAGAAAAAAATCACATATAACTCAATTTTTAGAATGTATCTTCAATACCATGAGACACATGAAACCCAAACATGTTTCAAAGTACAGTCTCCTGCTGTTCTTCATCTCTTATCTGCTTATACCAGACCACCTAACATATTTTCTATCTTTTTAGAGGATACACATAAGCAAAGAATAAGATGACATACAAATGTCAAACTTGTCTATTTTGCTAAGAAAATAAAATAAGTACAAAAAGGTAGTGAATGGGGAGAAATGCAACATATTTTAAGAAATATGTATTATTTCTAAGTTAATCTTATAGTACTCTTTCTTCTATAGAATAAAATTTTTCTATATCTATGCCCCTTATTAATCTTCTAATGGGTAGATTTTACTTATGTTATTTTTGGTTACAGGGTTACAGAGATCAAACTTCAGTTTTTTTTTCAGGTACCTTTAACTTTAGATCCAAATAACTAACATTTCTGGCACACAAATTCAATATCAACAGGGAAAAAATAATGAAACTTAGAAATATTTTGTATAAAATTCAATTATTCACTGCAATAGACTATGAATGATTTATGAAGAACTTATGAGGTATTATTATGATTAACACCCTTACAATATCCCTAATGTAGCAAACATGCAACCTTGATCATTTCAGTCATATTTGCTTCAGATTAATCATATTTAAAAGTAAAATATAAGTACATTTGTATCTTGACTAGTAATTTGTGATAATATAACAATAATCAAAAGTTGGTTACTTATAATGATGAAATTAAATTGTAAAATATAAAAATAACATATCTCTGATATGTTTTAATCGTTAAATTGTAGTTATTATTAAATTTCAATATTGGATTTGTGAAATCACAATTGATGAGAACAATGATAAATTATACAGTGAATTACATGCAAGAGACAACAGGGATGCTGGTGATCTTTCTTAATAGCACATATGTAGCTCCCCATATGCAATTCTGCATATTAATTTTAAATTATTATTAAAAATATTTTACCTCTGTTAAATTTATATAAAAATATATTTTCCCATTTTTATGAATAAAATGATTGGGCATGTAGCCTTTAAGTTGTTTACCACTCAAAAATCTTCAGAAAGCTCTCTACAGAATTGTGCATTCAAGTATTTGTGTTCACGGAGATGATTTATGTACTCAACTCATTAAAGTATTTTAAAAGGATCTTCACAAAGGTTAGCATTAGACAAGGAAATTAATTCAGTGAAGAGAATATAAATAGAATACTGTAATCATAAAAATAATAGAAATCAGTTCTTTCTTATCCAACATAAACTTTTTTTAAAGAAAAAAATGAACCAGGTTCTGTAATTGCATTTTTATTGTGTTTTGCATTTATACCATATTCCTCTGGCAGGTAAGCTGGTAATTACAGAAATCTCTAACTTATGTATTTAAATTGAAGTCAATGGACCTAAACTTGAAGGTCTTTTCTTTGCTCAGTAACTTAACAAAAATAAAATATACTCTGATTCTTGTTTTTAAGAAAATAAAAGTTTCAGATAGACTGAAGTTTTTTCCTATACTCAAAAATGTGAGAATGTGGAAAAAAGCAATTTTGATTAAATGATAGCATTGTGTTAAATGATGCTTTATAAAAATTATTAAAGTGAATTTTTAAAATAGTCTTAAATGCATCTATTTTAAGGGTCAATTTTATCACATAAAAGAATTTAAAACAATAAATATTTATTAGCTGTTATCAAAGATTTATTGATCAAAAAGAGCTCTAGTCTCCATTATATGATGATCTAGTGGCATGTAACTGTCTATCCAGCCATCATTATTATTGGTCTATAATCTCTGAAACCTTTATCATTCACTTTTAATGTTTCTCTACTTAAAGCATTGATCACAATTCAGTGTCTCATGTTTCCTCACTTGAGTACAGAGATAGAAATGGTTTTCTTATTCTCACATTCAGAATGTTATTAATCTTATTCTATTTGAATTTGGGGCAGACCAGATCAATAGATATCCAAAACATTATTTTTCAAAATGATACAATGTAAAAATAGCATTTATCTTCCAAATGATGGGGGAGGGATAAGTAATGGACAATTATTCAAATGAGGGTCCTATTATTTGAAAAGAATGTAAAGCTGTTGACCTATTGGGTAATAGGAAAAAGCCCCTAAAATATCAAATCCCTGTTTGGTAAAGGGGAAAAATAATCTTTAATAAAGCATAGCAATTGAATAATGACTTTTCAAAATTGAGATCCAGTGATGCAGCAAATTTTTTAAAAGTTCAAGTCCATCTTAAAGACTGATTAGATGCTCTGCCATTAACAGTTCCTGCCTCAGCACAATTTAACTTAACCATCTTCCCATGATCTTATTGCAATCTGTACTGTATGACCTAGTGTGTGACCTTTCTGGAGAGATATGAAGAAGGCTTGCAAATCCAGAACAGCACAAAATATCAGCTTAATAAATGTTCTCTTCAATTTTAGATTAATGAATCAATAATTGCATTGGTGTCGACCACAGTATCATCAGTAAGGACTAACTTATGGAAAATGAGTTAATCATAGGCAGTTGAATTATCAAGTAGTCCACTTAGGGATGAGTGATAACCAATAACAGTTGCAGCTCTGGAGATCCTTGAACATCTTGCAGGCCTTGGTCAGCTAGAGAGTCCCTTCCTTTAGCAAATGCTACTGCTTATAACAATGAACTAGGGATTTAAGAGTCTTGGAGCTTTCTCAGAATTTGATCTTTTTTTTTTTTTATCTCAGTACCTCATTCAGTCTCATAGGTCTCTCAAATTCTTTCTTCCAGTTTTTCTGTGATTCTCCATTAGACTTTGAAGGGGTTCAGTATAGATGGCTCATTTTCCTTCATTCTTTGATAAATTTGAACTGCTTTGTCTTTGCAATAGAGGTTTATACTCAAGGCCTTGGCCAGTAATGAATCTCAGTAGTATCCATTACACACTCTAAAAAATTATTTTCAATCTGTTACTGAGCCTCAAGCCATCAGTAATGAATATCCAGAAACCAAATATGTAGAAAGTACTTTTAAAGGTGTGCCAAATCAAAGTCACAAAGTAGTAACAGTTGCTTCTTGTAGAGTTCATTTTTGTGTCCAGCCATCACATTTTGCCTTGCTTTTACAGGAATAGATGTGAATTCCTGTCTATGAAGTTAGGGTTTAATTAAATAATAATAAAAAAAACACTTGGTTGCATCCAAAGTTGTGATGTCACTAAGGCACTAATATGCACATTTTGCTTGGCATGTTGGTAGTACAGCAGTCAGAATCCACAGAAGAGAACTGATGGTTGCAGCTCACTCCCAGTAAGCTGCATAGTGTATTTGAGCACTATGAAAGCTAATTTGTTACGTGCCCAATATATAATGGGGGGAAAAGGACATTATTTAGTTGGCAGAATGTGTTATTGGAGCTAGGTTCTAGTTTCTAAAGCTCGATGCCTACACTATATGCAAAGTGTCCTTTGCATTTCCTTTTAGTTACACCTGAAAATAAGTATCAAAGAGGAAATATGACCATATACTGTCTGATAGGATATTTGTTTGTGCATGGTGAGCTTGTTTTTAATTATCATTTTTCCCAGTTACTATCCTATGGGATCATTTGTGTTTCTCTTCATATATCTTGAGTTATATCTTAAGAGACTCCATGATTTTATTAAAGTACCCATTACACTTAAGTTTGTATTGTGCACGTGCCTTGTCAATGTTGCTTCTACTGCTGTTAAATTACTTCATACAAAGAAATACTTGGTATTCAGGTTTACGTAAAAGAGAGTTACTAAATATCACAGCTGCATCCTCTATCTTATTATTCATTGGTCAGAAGTAAGCAAGCTAATTGTTTCTAATTTGAATTTGATGTGCTCCTACATAATTAGCAATTAAAGAGTTTTTAGAAACCTAATGAGTCTCCATCCCTTCATCTGACTGTCTCTTTCACATTTTCGCAGATCAGCATGCACACAGAAGGATGTGTTTTTACTGAGTTTTCTGACCCACAAGCCCTAAATATATTTTGATCTCATTTCACTAAAGATTCAGCATTTTGGTACTGGCATATTGCTAGTGTGGGAAAATATGCCTATATTCTGCTGACTACTAATTAATCTTGATAATTAAATCATCTCCCAAGCACAATCAAAATCAAATGCAAGATGGAATGGCTAATAAGGAAAATCTTTATCTGCATAAGTGCCTCTTTTTCAAGAAAGACTTCAGTTGAAGAAGCACTTTGAGATAAATGATTGATTTGGTAATTATTGTTTTCAAATTAAGAAGAGATTAAAAAAGGAAATTAATTTGCGCTTGCATCTTACACAATGTATTTTAATGAGAAATAGATTGTCTAAGAGAATGCTTTTTAATAATGAGACATCATACCTTGAATGGAACTTCAAATTTCACAAATCTTGTGATTTATAACAAAAGCATTTTCTTCTCATCCAATCCTAGAGGCCAAATATCTATAACCAACTTTATGGAAGTATTAGTTCTTAGCAATGTTTGATGATTCATATCTGTGATCCAGGAACTTGAAAGACAGAGACACAAGGATTATGAGATAAGTGCCAATCTAAATTACACAGTGAGAAACTACCTAAGAAATGCTGGAAGAATCCACATTTTTCCAAGACTTCCAAGTCTATGGATGAGTCTTTGTTTCTGCTTGTAGCTTCACAGTTATCCTTTCTGCTTTTGATTTCTCTTGGCTTCCTGTATTTTTGCTTCTTAAACCTGACTTTTTACTGTCACATGGATAGCAGTTGGAGGTCTGGAGAGGTGAAGAAGGTGGTAAGGTTCTGTAGATGTAGGAAAGTAGAAATGTGAGAAACCTTGGGGTTTTCTGACCCACTAGCATGGTGGAATTACTGACTTCAGGTTGAATCTAAGAGGAAAGAGTGACAGAGGAGGATGCTAGACATTAGCATTTGACCACCACACATGCACTCACAGACATTTATACTTATAAGTACAGCTACATTCACATAAACAAAACTGTGCACATGATGCCTTACACATAAATAGACACACAAACTAGCAGCAAATGGGTTGAACTATCTCTCTAGTCTATGTTCATGGGAAATTCTCATGATCTAAGGTTTATTACATCTGCAAAGAGCAATTTTCCTAGGCTGTGCTGCTTACTGGAAAACAAAGGGAAAAAAAGATATAAACTATCATTTGTCCATGTGCACATGTGTCTGTCTGTGTGTGTATGAATGTGTCTTAGAAAAACCACTATATTTCATTGCTTTATATTACATATGCAATGCAAAATCAGCTTTGACTGGACACAAAATCTTCACTTATGGTATTTGGCTCAGACAAAAGACTAACCACCACCATATTATTGTCCTATAGTGAAAACTATTATAGACAAGAAAAGGTAAAAACCACCTTAGAATTTACAGCATAAATACAAGACAAACAAGAGGAGATGGCCAAAGGGAAGATGAATTATTAGAAATGATTCAGAGGCAGGCAAAAATGAGAAACTGCCATGGATCAGCTTTGTAATGCATTTGTCAGGGCTTGGCTATGTTTACCATTCTGTCCCTTGACTTCAAGAGATTCTGTTGTTTCCTTAGAAAAGAAGTCATAGTTAAACAAATTTGTCTGAGTATAATTCTATTCTTTGTATCAAATGATTATTGACTATAGAAAAATGACATTTAACTGTTTAAAAAAGAAAAAAACTTACAAAAGACAGTATTTATAAACAACATCACACTCCCAGGTACCAGGCTTTAGAACAGAACATGGTCTTAACTTTAGAAGTTCCAGTTCAGTTCACTTCATATGGTTTCTATTTTGTGCTATTGACAATAAAGATTTGAAAATATAATTAATGAATAAAAGAATAATGCATTTTTCTTGGATTTTATTCATATTTTAAAATTGCAACAAAATATTTCTTTCTATATAAGATTGTCCAAATGCTGAAGGGACAAATATTTAAAAGGCCCTCATGAAGGGAGAAAAGAAATACCTTGTCTGGATTTATTGTGTTTTGCTCCAATGACCCACTACTTGTGAAAATGATATCATTTTTAAATGTCACAAATCAAACAACAATAAATTGTACTGGTTTCTAAGGAAAGGAATTATTTTTATTTGGTTTTGGCATTAACCACAAAATGTGAAGAGGGTCTCTTGGAGCAAAACGGTATGCAACTAATGAGCAAAAGAATCATATTCTCCTGGAAAAATTGCATTATATACTGTCTTATTTTTACAGAACAGCCCGTAACCTTTTAGACAGGCATTTCCAACATTGACACCCTCTGTCTTTCCAATCATAGTTGATATTTAGGTTCAGCAATGCAGAGCTGAGTTATTAAGAGGAAAAGTGAAAGCCAGCAAAGTGTCTGGTTACACAGGAACATGAGCAGTGTACCTGAAGATAAGATGTGTCTTTAAAAAAATACTGCATATTGAGAAATGCTTTATGTCTATTTCAATAATTACTGCAAAAGTTACCTAGAGTATATTTATGTTGATATTTTTTGTTACCCAATCATTGAGCCTACTAACTTTGGACAGGTAGCTTTCAACATTTGTTGTTTTGAGTTGATTAACAAGTTAAAAAGTGAAATTTGAGGCCGATATAGCACCCGCCAACATGGTGAATGTTCCTAAGACCCGCCAGACATTCTGCAAGAAATGTGGCAAGCACCAACCCCACAAAGTGACCCAGTACAAAAAGGGCAAAGATTCTTTGTATGCCCAGGGAAAGCGGTGTTATGACAGGAAACAGAATGGCTATGGTGGGCAGACTAAGCCTATTTTCCGCAAAAGGCTAAAACTACAAAGAAGATTGTGCTGAGACTGGAATGTGTGGAGCCCAACTGCAGATCGAAGAGGATGCTGGCTATTAAGAGATGCAAGCATTTTGAACTGGGAGGTGATAAGAAGAGAAAGGGCCAAGTGGCCCAGTTCTAAGCTGATCTTGCTTTCACTCCAAAAAAGTGAAATTTGAAATAATGCAATTTAAATATACTCAGGTAATCAGCATATTGACAGATTTAGAGAGTAGATCAACATAAAAATTTTTAAAAGACTGTAAATTCATCAGAAGGGGGCACTTCTTTGAAAGGGAGACTTGGCGTTTTCAAATTATTAGAAGACAAACTGAATGACCTAGCTGTTAGTTATAAAGGAAAAAAATTACAATGACTGTTTAATTGCAGATTAAAATGTTTCATGAAAAAAGTGGTAGATAAGTCATTCAACATTGATCTCTCCTTCAATGAACATACAAGCAAGGATTGGAACAGTTTTTTGAACTAATTTTATGTCAGAATTGTCAATTCTACATAAAATGGCAAATGTGCAATAATATAACTTGAAAATTTTGGCAATTTTGTTTAAATGAAACCTTTTAATACTATATATGTTTCTGCCTTCATACCATTATTTTGGAAAATAATTTCCATTTTAATATAGATAGTAAGATAGATAGATAGATAGATAGATAGATAGATAGATAGATAGATAGATAGATCAGTTTGGTATCAGCTTTTAAACACACTACACAAATGCTTTAGTAACTGCTGAGATTCCCAATAAAAATCTCTGCTACATCAGGAGATTATACCCAACTAGTTTATTCTAGATTTCTAATTTTCAGCCCATATACAGTCAATGATATGCTTCTATACATGCCTGCTTGCTGCATGTATGATTCATTTTTAATATTTCCAACAAGAGTGTGTGAATAACAAAAAGAAAATATGTAATCTGTTGCATTGTGCTTCAATTAAATTATGAGTCTCTTTTCTGTATTTTTAGTTTAAGTTCAGAATTATACATTTTGAAACAGTAAATTTTTCAGAATTTCCTACAACTCATTCTAATTCCTTACCAAGCTAGCTTCCTTACTTCACTTCTTTTTTCCTTGCTTTTTGTCTCCTTATCTTCTTCCTGCTCTCCTGCATTCCCACCTTCCTTTATTCATTCACCTGTTTCCCAGAATGAGAATTTAGTATCTATGATGTGTTATTATCAAGATATTTTCCCTTCTAAATATTAAGTTGTATAATTTTAAATGCATATACTCCTTACAACTTTGCTTGGATCTAATTCATGGATCTCTTACAAAATAGTATAGATATATTGTGAATACAGTATGTAAGTGACTAAAATTTTCATGGGCTGAGCATTCCTTAAGCTGATAGTTTCTTAAAGCAAAGCATGATCCTAATTAGTCTTAATAATAAAATCCTAGATTGAAATATTGAGGTAAAAGTTATAAGATCAGAGGAGAAATGGGGCAGCCACAGTCTCCTCTTACATCTTTGACTCCTCAGAGAGAAAGTGACAAGATCCTGTCTTCATCCCACCATATAAATTCTTGTCTCTCTATATAGACCTCCAGACCTCTATGGTTAACTCACTGGACACTGATCTCCAGCAAGGATTTAATTGTCAGAACACATGAAAAAATACCACAATATGTCCCTCTTTTGTCAAAAATAAAAGAGATTACTATAATTAACATAGAAAAACTATATATAATAAGTACTATTTCTATATGCATAAAAATGTCCAGTCTATTAGCATTTGACAAACTCAGAGAAAATACTCCATTTTCTATCCTATCTTTTTCAGTATAAGCTGTTGTACCTATTTCACCTTCTATCCTAATTTGCTGTACCAACACAAAACTATTCTTTTAAGTCTCTCAACCTTATACATTTTACATTTCCTTTTTATGTTCCTTTTCTGAATTTGTTAGCAATGAATACTATGACTAGAACTATCTAGTCTTCAACTCCATCAGAGACCCCAAAAGGAAATAATATTAACTGAATAAACAGGAAGTCCAAGCAAGTGACTTCCGAAATATGTAAGGAATGAGTGCAACAGCTGGTTGCCTGAACACTCACCCAAGTTTCCTCTGTAATGTTGGAGCATCCTACAGACCTGGAATATCTGACAGAGTTATCTGTGAAGCAGGATATTGTAGAGAGCTATCCTATTTTGTCTTGGCGAAATTTGGCAGTCATTTTCTTTTGTGTCTTGCTTGTTCAATTTGGACAGCATATGGTCAGCAATCAAGGTAAGGACAGTTTCTTGCCTAGGGGCTAACTTTTACCACAAAGAAAATAAACTCCATACTAAGTTTCTTTGATGCCCACTGTCTTTTCTGAAGTAGATTGTTGCTGCCATAAAAAAGAAAGAGTTGGCTGAGCTAGCAATCTAGGTAAGAGCAGGCCTGAGGCAGTGAACTCCACAAGCACAGGCAGGCAAAACCAGCAACCTGAACCAGAAACAAAATCCACAAGAGTAGGACTGAGCTACCTGTCTAGGTCAGAGCATGGCTGAGGCAGCAAACTCCACAAGAACAGGACTGAGCAATCGATCTGGCCTGGGATGGTGACCTCCACATGAACAGGCGTGGATCCCGATCAGTGACATTGGTAGAAGCAGGACTGGGACAACCAACTATGCCAGAACAGGCCTGAGGCAGTGAATTCCTCAGTATCGGGTACAGGGGAGCAACTGCTGAATGAGTGGGACAGAGCCAGAGACCACTGTGGGTCTAAGCATAAATGTGGAAACTTTGAGGGAGTAGACCTGAGTAAGGACCCCTGCTAGTCTGGGCGTAAGTCAGGGACTATGAAGGACTATGCCTGAGCCAAAACCTCTGCAATTTTAGATGTGAGTCTAGGACCTCTGAGGGAGAAGATCAGAGCCAAAGTCCTTTGCAGGACCAACTCCAAGCCAGAGACCTCTGCAGGAGCAGATCCAGATGAGGGAATACAGAGTGACCAACAGGGTAACTAGAACCGTGTCATTGAATGTACCATGAGAAACAATTATCTGAGTCTTGGATCCACTGGCACCTAGAAGATTAGTCACCAGAGTGACAGACAGACCCAACCACACCAATAAGACGAAAAGATGAATAGACTAAGTAAGAATAGACACAACACTACAAGAAGCAACATGAAACCAGTAAAACTAGAGACCCTACAACAACAAGACTTGAACAACTAAATATAGATAAAGCAGAAGAATATGACTTAAAAATGACTTCAGGAGGATGTTTGAGAATCTTAAAGAGAAAATGAGAAATTCTATCAAAGAAATGGAGGAAAAGACAAAATAATTGGATGACATCAGCAAATTTCTTAAAGAAAACCAAGGAAAAGCAATCAAACATATGAAAGACTTGAAAACTGAATAGAGACAATAAAGAAAACAGGCTGAGGGAATTATAGAAACAGAAATCATGAGAAAATGATCAGGAACCACAAATGCAAGCATAAACAGCAGCGTATAAGAGATGAAGAAAGAATCTCAAGGGCTGAAGATACAAAAGAGGAAATAGAATCATCAGTGAAAGAAAATATTAACTCTAACAAAACAGCACAAAATATCCAGAAAATATGGGACACCATGAAAAGACCAAACCTAAGATAATAGGGCATAGAAGAACAAGAAATTCAATTAAAAAGCACAGAAAATAGGTTTAACAATACCATAGAAGAAATTTTTCCCAACCTAAAGAAAGATACTGTACTCAGATGATAAATGGGCTGAGAACGGAATAAGAGGAACATCACCCTTCACAATAGCCACAAATAGCATAAAATATCTCGGATTAACTCTAACTAAACAAGTGGAAGATTTGTGTGACAAGAACTTTAAATCTTTGAAGAAAGAAATTGAAGAAGACACCAGAAAGTGGAAAGATCTCCCATGCTCTTGGGCAGGCAGAATTAATATGATAAAAATGGCAATTTTACCAAAAGCAATCTACAGATTCAATGCAATGCCCAGCAAAATTCTTCACAGACCTTGAAAGAATGGTACTTCATATGGAAAAACAAAATATCCAGGATAGCCAAAACAATCATGAACAATAAAAAATCTTCTGGAGGCATCACAATCCCTGACTTCAACCACTACTACAGAGCTACAGTACTGGAAAAAAAAAAACAAAAACAAAAACAAAACCCTGGCATTGTCATAAACACACAGGGAGACCCAATGGAACAGATTCAAAGACTGTGGTATTAATCCACACACTTGCAAACACCTGATTTTTGACAAAGAAGAAAAAATATCAAATGGAAACAAAAAAGCATATTTAAAAAATGGTGCTGATATAACTGGATATCAACATGTAGAAGAATGAAATTAGATCCATATCTATCATCATGCACAAAATTCAAGTGCAATTGAGGGGATCTGGAGAGGTCCTTGGAGCCCAGCAAGAGGCTCTGCTCCCATGCTGAGAGGATCCAGAGAGATGGCCTTTTTGTTTGCAAAGTCATTGGAACTCAGCAAGAAACCCTGCTCCCATACTGGGAGGATCCTGAGAGGAAGAGATGGGCAGGCACCAATGCAAGAATTTCTCCAAGAATTTCATCCTGAAAAGCCACATGATAACACCAGAATCCAGCAAACATGCAACTGGAAGACTTGAACATCCTAACCCAAAAGAAATAGAAAAAATCAACTTTAAACATAACCTTACAAAAATGATGGAGACTCTTAAACAGGAAGTGAAAAACTCCCCTGCTGATGTGCATTCATTGGTCCAACACTGGCCTTTGCCACACTTTCTATATAATCCAGAATGGAGGTGTGTTCTATTTGAATTATTCTTATAAAATACATTATTTCTAGATAGCCTTTTTTAGGTGATGTTGTTTGCCACAATTAAAACATTTAACATTGTAATTTTTTCCTTATGCCTCTGGAAATCACCTCTCCTATCCGAGGAATATCATGGTTAAGAGAGTCAATATTTACTGTATCATGTACTCATTCATTTATGAGTGATGATCTTACCTTTAATGGTCTAATTGCCCTTTTGAATTTTGAATTATTATTTTCAAAATCCAGAAATTCAATTGTTTGTCTAGCTCCTGAATTTGGTATTATTCTATTTACTGCTGAAATTAATCTTTGTAAATAAATAAATTAATTAATTAAAGTTTCTTTTGGTCCTTGTAAAACTTTAATAAATGACTCAGTTCTCTTTGCAGCATCTTCAACTCTGTCCCAAGTATTCAAAACTGTTTCATGGTATAGAATCAAGCTGTGGTCATCATATGTAAACTGTATTTGTACATTAGCTTAATTGCCCTCTCTAAGAAGTTGATCTTGGGAGATTTAATATCTCTAGCCCTACTTCAGTTTTCATTGGTCCTTGCCACATCTTTCCTCCAGATTTTCCACTGTAATTGAGGATATACTCCAATACTGCTGCAACTAAATCTCTCCTGTCATGTGGGATAATTCTGTAACAAGATGACCATGTGTTTAACATATGCTTCACAAAAAATAAATGTATACCATTTGAGACTATTGCTTCCTTTAATCTCAAATCTAACATTTCCACAGGAGTCCATTTTGCTCAAGTTTAGTAATAACTGTTATTTGGCTAATCCTAGGAGACTGGATAAATTAAGGTGGGTTATTGAAAACCTTGTATTCTTCCTCTCTAACCTTATAATGTAATTCTGAGATTAGATCTCCATTAAAGTCCTCTGTCTGGGTCTGAATATCTCTAGGATTTGTTTTCAAAAGTTCTTCTTAGACTGAATCTTGATGTTAATATTAACCAACATATTTTAGGGATAAAATCAGAATTATCAAAATGATAATTGGCATTATGTAAATCCCAGGCAAGCTGATTGTCTCTTCATTTAATTGTTACATTTTTAATCCCTCCATTGTGTAATGATTATATTACCTATTTACATCTAAAAAGTGTTTTCCATTTTATGTGTGAAAAAATTCTCTCTCTCTCTCTCTCTCTCTCTCTCTCTCTCTCTCTCTCTCTCTCTCTTTCTCTCTCTCTCTCTGTCTCTCTCACACAAACACACACACAAATTCCCACTTTAAAATTCCCAGTTGTCTCACCAAATCAGCTGTTGATGGTGAAGATCACAGTAAACATGAGGATGAGGAAGTGTGAGACTGACTGCTGCTGTGTAGAACAATAGAAGCCTGAGCAGATTTTTTTTTTTTTGCCTGAGCAGATTTTTAAGGTAGCTAGCTACCTAGTTTGATAGCCTTGTTCCCACCTGAGGAGGGAACAAGGAAAAAACCACAGCCCAATGGGAGAAGTTTCCTGTCTTCTGAAAAACTCACTAGGGGGATCTTAGAGAAGAAGCATGTGCAATGAGAGCTGCCTTCAGACAGAGCCGGTTGGTGGTGAGGGGCTAACTCTAGCAGTGTTTGGAACTCAAGAACCTGTAGAGTTTCCTGCAGAGATGATATAACTGAAAAATCCCAAGCTAGCTCAGAGGTTTTGGGAAGAAAAAGGAAAACTTAGCTGACAGGACAGTGATATCAGCAGTGTACAAATCTGACTTGTCCTTGCAAAGCTACGAGCAAGCATCTTTTTCATGAATTTGTGCCTCAAAAGTTGCACACCAGATGAAGTGTGATCTTAATTAGTCTTAATAAAAACCCAAAGTCAGCTATCAGGATAAGATATGAGAGAAGCAAAGGAACACCACAGTTACCCCTTACTCCTCTGACTTTTCAGAGCAAAAGGGTTGAAACCTGTTTCTACTCAGCCCTATGACTTCCTGTTGTCTGTACAGATTTCTTGACTTCTTTTGTTAACTAATGGCTGCCCTGTGATCTCCTGGCAAGCTTCATTTGTCAGAACACAAACACACTATCACAAAATATTCTTGCTAGGAGTTTGTATTTGTTAAGTTGTAGTTGTCTCACAGAATACAAAAGAACAAATGTAGAAATGTTAGAAGCCATAAGATAGTAAAAAGATAATATATACAACTTTAGTGAAGTGTTGAAATGTTTCTTTTATCATTATGCAATCTGCAAGTCACTGATTAATAATCTCATTAACACTACATTTTTAATTATTAAGAAATAGAGACAAATTAAATAACTTCCTTGCTTGGGAAGAAAGAGTTGACATCAAACTCTGTTCCAAGACCTCTCTAAAGCTCAAAGATGACATAATGTTTTTTGTCCACATCAAAAGCCCAATTAAAAAATATTTATGTTTTATGTATATGATTATTTTGCCTGTATATATGCCTTGTGCCCATGGAGGTCAGAAGAATGCATTGGATTCCTCAACTTGGAGTTTTGGATGACTGTGAGTTATGCCATGTTGGTGCTGAGAACAAAACCTGGGTTCTCTGCAAGAACAGTAAGTGTTCTTCACTGCTGTCCCATAGACCCAGCTCCCCAAATCTCAATTTGTTTTTTAAAATTTTCATTGCTTGGGGCCTACAATGCATTAGTTTCATGCATTTTCCTTGTCTATATAAAGTCCTGATGTTCTTTACAACATCATATTTCCTCTGTGAGAAACCATAACCAGTCTTTAAATGAGTCAAACACAATTAGGCCCTTCATACATTCTATTTTTGACAGAAGATACTTTAAGAAAAACCAAGAAAGACTTAAATATAATACTACTATTTTGCCCTTTATTTAGAAATTTTGCTTTTTATTTGTTTTGTTTCTTTTTGTTGTTGTTGTTGAAACTAAATCTTGCCCTGTAGCCTGGATTTGCCTTGTATTCACTGTGCATTTTATCCTCAACTCCAAATGCTGAAATTATAAGCCTGTGCTATCACACCTAGTTACATTTTTAGTAACTTACTATAGGCCATATCTTCAAGTCATTTCTATTTGCTTTACAATAAAGAACAGAAAAAAGCACAGTTCAATTCAATAAGCAATATGTATATTTACATCAATTTTCCCATCAGCTTGTGTAAGTTAAATATATACTACATACATGTGTATACATTTATATTTATATATTATACAAATGGATACTGTTGATATGTATGATACATGTGTTGATATATATGATGGGATAATAATGTATAATAAAAAGTTACTCTAGAAGATATAATAAAATATAATAAAATGCAGATATTTTATGCTCAATATCTATAGTTGATATAGAAAATTTTCCTGTTTTTAATTTTCTACATACAATTACTGAATTTCTAAGAATATGTGAATTTCAAGGCATTAATTTAAGGATGCATACAGGACTGGAGGATGTCAACAGATAGCTCTGATGCCAAATTTAAAAAAATTAACAACAATCTTTATCTGTTAGAAAATGATAGACCACTTTTCAAGACACTCCAAAATGCCAAGTTTATATATTGTAATTGAAAACCTTACCATTACCAGAAACAACATTTACAGCTACTAAATTCAAAAGTAGTAAGATAAATATGTACTTCATGTATTCAGGATGGATTATCATATATTTGTGAGTACACTTATTTTTAAGACTATATATATATATATATATATATATTGGGTTCATATACTATTTCAGACTCCTTACATAAATATGCATTGTATAGATTCAGTACAAATAAATATAATTTACAATATTCTTTCATGGCTATTCCCTCAGGGATGTTATAGGGAACAAGATACTACAATAGAGGCCTACTTTGTATGTCTTTTCTTTGATAATGCTTTGGATATAACCACTAGTAGCATTACTATAAATTCATTTCACTGGGTAATTAAGTCCAAAAATTTGAAAGAGAAGTTATATTATATTAAGTCTTGTCTTCAAAATCATATTGATCTTGTGGAATCTGTTATTGAGTAATGAAAATATAATTAAAAGCCTTGAAACTCTTTACACTATTTCTTGATAAAAGTTGCTTGAATGTATCAATTTAAAAATGGGCAGGGGGAGGGATGGAGAAGTGGCTTAGAGGTTAAGATCATTGGCTGCTCTTCCAGAGGTCCTGAGTTTATTTCCCAGCAACTACATGGTGGCTCACAACAACTTGTAATGAGATATGGTGCTCTCTTCTGGCATACAGACAGAATACTGCATACATAATAAATATTTTTTTTAAAAAAAATGGGCAGGAGGCACAAGGGAAAGAATGAGGAGATAAGCAAGTTTGGAGTACATGATGTCAAATGCACAGATAATCAATAAAAGTTGAGAAAAATAATTATAGTAAGCTTGGCAGGGAGTTTTTCTTATTGCTTTTTTTGTATTGAAATGAATAGAGAACATCTGTATTCTCCATTCTCTTTGTGTAAAAAAAGTCAAGGAAAACTTGTCTTTCCCATCTCTCTTGGGGAAGCAAACAAGATATTAACACATATAAAAAACAAACATTATGCACAAGAAAGTTGCATACAATTGCCCAATCTCATTAAACTCTTTTATTCCTCTCCAATATGGAGATCATGGTTACCCTGTATCACACAAAACTAACTAATATGGTGAACCCACACTGGTGGTTTTTAAAGGTTAGTTCTATTTTCTGCAAAAAAATATTAAGAATAATATTTTATATGAACCTATGTTCAAAATTTTAGTTAAATGTCTTCACTCAAAAATTAGATTGCATTGGTAACAAAAACAATATGCAATGGATTAATAGAAATACACTATGCTGTAGGTTCCTGTATTTATACTTACATGGTTTCCCTCTATTAGCCATCATCTTACAAAGTCTATAGTTAAATGAGCTTCAAAATTTATACATTTGAAAATCATAAATATTTTCTAACTCAAATATGTCACATGGAAACATTCAGATAATGAATAATAGAGTTGATAAAGTTTTTATATCATATGTAAATATAGGAGATATATATATATATATATATATACTAGAATGTGAAATAAGGCAATAATGTAATATATTTTGAAAGCTGTTTACATTTATTTTATCTAAAAGAACCAGTTTTATCTCTATCAGGTTGTCTGAATACACACCCACATTATAAGTTGATAGAGGCTATGTACATGTAAAAGCATAACATATACTTACAAGCAGGCTTGTGTTAATATTATTTTGGCAGTGTGACAAAAACTCGAAAGCAAATTACTTTATTTAATTCTGCAAGCCTGCTGTTATTTTCCATCCTGAGTGTGCAATGTAGTCTTAGCGCTCAATCTTTCACATGTCTGAAAAGGGTGCAGGAGATGTATATGAAATCAGCAGACTGTCTTATCTTTCCTTCATTAGTATACATCAGGCAAATAAGAACTTTCTGTCATTTCTGTAGTAAACATGCTCTCCTACCATAGATGAAGGTTGACACTGCAGTCCAAGGAATTCATTGGTTTAGTAATGGACATACAGTCCATTTTATAAAACTGCACTTATATTCATTACATTGTGAGTACTGTTTCTAATTGTTCCCTGATATTTAAAAAAATCATGTTAATTCTGTTTCTAATTGTTCCCAAATATGTCAAAAAAATCTACAAGCAGATGAAACTTCTACTATAGTGATATTATGTGCGTGTTTTTAACAAATAAAGCTTGCCTAAAGATAAGAGTACACGGTTAATCCAGTAGAAGCCAGGCAGTGGTGGCACAGGTAGACTAAGGAGGGAGACAGAGGCCAGAAGATCTCTGTTAGTTCATGGCCACCCTGGGCTATGCGGATTATTGTTCCAGTACAAAAGAAACAGTGCTCACACAAAGGTGATCCTAGCATTTAAATTATGTGCCTTTAATTTTAGCCTTATGGAGGTAGAGACAGGAATGTAAGGCTGGGCATTCAGAGGAATAAAAGATAGGAGAAAGCACCTCAGTGCAGTCTGAGGCAGCATTCTGAAGCACTCTGAGTAGCAGTTAGTTGGAGGAGCAGTCGGAGAAGCAGTCAGTCTAGGCGGTCAGTCTGAGTATGCAATCTGAGCAGGCAGTCTGAGGATAGGATCACTCTTTTGGTCTGAGCATTGGTAGAGGTAAGAACTCTACCAGTTAGCTGTTCTGATTTTCTTTTTCTTCACCTTTCATCCCCTGATAGCTGAGTCCAAGATTTTATTATTAAGAACAATTAGAATCCATGCTATATTCTAGCAAAGAAACTAATGCTTATTTTATTTTATTTCATTTCATATATACAAGAAAGTTCAAAATTTTTATAGATTTAAAAATTAAAGATTACTTTAATCATAAATTGGAAACAATAAGAAAGATCTGATGATATAATGATAATTAAGATCTGAGTTTATAGTAATTATTACATTCTATAATTAGCAAAAGGTACCACTTTTATTCATTTTCATCATGTTTACTATTTGAAAAGATGACTTGTTTTGCTTTGCTACTGAGCAGGTTTTATTTCCATTTTTGAAAGGTAGAAAAATTGACATGCTTTGCTTCTTGGGTTTCAGATCACTCAGTTAATAATTAGGAAGGAAGTTTAAATAATGTTCTCAGGTAAGCACAAGAGTTATTAGAGAACAGATGTTTTATATTGCAACAGAAGGCCTTCCTATGGAAGCAATTTTAAGTGTTTGTCAGTACTGAAAAGCTGTCACGTCAGTGTGATAGATATGCTTTGAGATACAATAGATGATATGGAACATAATCTAAAGTACATAGTCATTACTGGAGAATATTCAACCACCTCTAGGGTAATTGTATGTATTTAAAGCTCCAGTGATAATGTAGGATGACATGAAAACTCTAAGACAGATAAGAACATGAATCAATGTCCATACAAACCATGAAAAGTCACCTGGGTGCCCTGTCTTCTCCCAAACCCTCCCTCTACTTCTGCTGAAAGAAGTAGATATCCGGCCTCCTCTAGCCTGAGCTCTCTCTTTGTCTCTATTCCTGAAGTAGTTACTTTTGTGCGCCCTCTCTCTCTCTCTCTCTCTCTCTCTCTCTCTCTCTCTCTCTCTCTCTCTCTCTCTCTCTCTCTCTCTCTCTCTCTCTCTCTCTCTGTTTCGCTTTCTCTCTCTCTGCCCCTCTCTCTGCTCTTCCCCCTTTTCCCCTTCGCCCCTTTCCCCTCTATAACTCACTTTCTCTGCATGGCGTGCTTATGTCTGTCTCTAACCCACTGCAGTTACAGATCCTCGTGGGACGGGCTGTTCCTCCAAGGTCTCTTACCTGTCAGGCTCTGTGCCTGAATTTCTGGGATCTGCTGCCCCTTATGGCCCATAGGCCACTTTGGAAACATTGCTGTTTTACTTTTACCAAAGCAGCCTTCCCTCCTGGGACTGGCCTTCCCGCTTATATCTTTAAGAAAGAATAACACTAGTCATCTGTGTTATATATTTTCTACTACACAGTTCTGACTTTGATATATTTTCAATTTTCAACAATTGAAACAATAATATTTTGTTTTAGGTAGAAAAACACAATGCCAGGAAGAACCAAGAATATATATCACTTCATTTTACCCGTTCATGATGTTATTTTTTGTTGTAAAGTAAAATCAAAATAGGAACCACAACATTTGTACAGCTTTTTCATGCTTTTAAAAAATACTGGTTTTAATATTATATTGGTTGTAGCTTAATAATTCTGATATCACTTTTGCTATATTTCCAAAACATTTTAATAGAGTATGAGATGCATTTTCAAATAAAAGTCCTCACATAATGTATGTTTTAGAATAATTGTAATAAGTACGGTGGTCATATTTTTCTGATTAAAAATCTTGCTTATAAATGAGTGAAAATGTTAATGGTAACATATTTTATAAGCAGTCAAATAAAATAAATGCTAAATGTTTGTAAAATGTTTACAAACAATAAATGTTTGCTAAATGTTTGTAAAAACACAGAGAGAAACAGAGAGGGAGAAGGGGAGAAGTAGGGAGACGGGAGAGACAGAAGCTGCCTCTTTGAGAGAGAAATAGAAAAGAAAGGGCTCAGGGAATGGGCTTGGCTTGTCTTTTAAAGGACCAGAGCAGACCATTATAGATGCTATATTCCAATCTTTTTTGTCTTACTGTATTGGCCTATTCCCCTCATAACGTAGATGGTCACATGAGCTTGCATCATAATATTCTTTTCTAGTTTGTAAAAACACCAATTTAAAATGAAGTGCATTTAATCAACTCAATTTTAAGTAGAGAAAATATCTTAAAATTACAATTCAAAAAGACACTAGATAAAAATTAATAGAATAAATATGAATAGAAATGGTTATAGTTGTGAGCCTTTTGAAAAATCATATTTTTGTTTAATGGAAATATTAAGGTGTATGGATACCAAGTAGTGTGGCCTAAAGTTATAGAAGCTTGCCCATATTTATCCAAGGAAATCTTATCCTTTGTTTCTTAGCCTTAGAAAGATATTTGTATTCTTTATACCTGAAACTAAAAATTTATAAATATTAGAATCAAAAATGATGCCTATTTCAGAAATTTGCTCTGAAGTTTGTTGTGGAAAATAAGCAATAAAATACAATGATAATAAGTAGTCACAACAAATCCTAAGCTATTATAAATTGAAAGAGTGCATTGAAGTTTAGATTAAAATCCCTATTTTATAGTAGAATAAATTGGTAGGAAAAATGTAAAGAAATACCATCTCTTATTTCCAGTTGGATTAGATAACACCACACAATGTAAGATCTCATTGACTTCTTAGGTTCTCTAAATAGATTGGGAAAAGACTGATGTATTAAAAAAGAAGTAATATATTCATATATTCATATAATCAAATATTTAACTTACCTCAATTTTCTAAAACAAAGCTAATGTCTTTTGTTATACACTTCCTCAATTATGCATTAACTCAATAAGATTTAACATAATTGTCTTTTATTTAAAAGTAATTTTTCAATTATCTTCACAAAAAGAATGTGATCCCAAATTAGCAGAGTAAGTTGACTCAAAATTTTCTTTCATAATGTAATACAGACATAATTTTAGGAATAGCTAACAATGGGAAGAGGAAAACACACAGCACTAGTGTCAGTGCTTCCACCGTCATAAGCTCCAACATAGGGTTTTTTTCCTTTGAAGACTTCAAATAATATATGTGAGATTTGCTGTTTTTATTGTTGTGATGATTAATCTTATTAGTCATCCTTTTGTCTCTGAAATCACAGAAGAAATATACCTCTCTCTAGATAAGTCTGTGAGCATATTGAAAGGAGGGAAAACCCTTCCTCCAGAGTTGGCAACCTCTTCCTGGGGCAGCCCAGGCATAGAGAGCACTGAAGAGGATGCAGTTTTGTCTGCTAATGTAATTCGTTGATGATGAGCTTGTCTAGTCTATCCCTGACACCACTGCTGCCATCACAGTTCAGCTTCTTCAAGTGCTGTATATGAACAGAGCACCAGTATATCTCCTGGAACCTTTCTAACATTCTGCATAAAATTGAGATGGTTGAGGCTTGCCTTCTCATGAGCTAAGTACCTAGCAGACCCATAAACTCTTCAGCATTCAGGAAGTCATTTCTGGATTACCCAACCACTATCTTGTAATCTATACTAATAAGTCCCCTAATATATTCCTTGACTAAATTCTATTTTCCTAGAACATCATAACTAATATAATCGTCTTCCTACCACAAGTTGCTCTGGGGTTGCTTAATTAGAAAACAAAATGGAGACAGTACAGAATAGATACCAGGTGCCAAAATATACCTATAAAATACTTGAAAATAGTTTGTTACAGCTGGTAAGTGTAAACTGAATTAAAGAAGTGGATAATGTTGGAATTACCATGTATCCATTATAAAGATATTTATTTACTTAGTATACTCCTAACAATTTCCATTTACACCTCCTCCTTTTATAGATCTTTATTATAATGTAAAATATCTGACCAAATTTAGTGACATAAAACCATATATTTTGTTTCTGTACTCTTTCAATCCAGGAACATCTGTGTTATATGTTTGGATCCTTGACTTTTTTGTTTTTTTAGAGACATAGTTTCTCTGTAGCTTTGGAGCTTCTCCTGGAACTAGTTCTTGTAGACCAGCTGGCCTCAAACTCATAGAGATCTGCCTGACTCTGCCTCCTGAGTGCTGGGATTAAAGGTGTGCACCCCCACCACACAGCAAGGGATTCTTGACTTTTGTCATTATTTGTGTTAATGAAATCAGTAAAGATGCTCTTAATCTGCAGCCCTATTTGAAAGTTCAGCTGAGGAAGTGCTCATATTCATACATTGTCAATATGGTACAATCATGAAAATTATGACCTCTAGGGGCCAGTGGAAAATGGTCCTTAGTTCTGAGTGCATGGGCTTCTCATGAGAGGTAATTCAATTTTAAACAAAAATTGAATTGTAGCAAACTGGAACTAGGAAGTGAAAAAGAAACAATAATGTCAGCACTCTGTGGAAGTCATGTGTTATTACCATTGTATTTTGTTGGTAAAGAAGTTACTAAATCCAGCAAACAGGAACAGATAAATTTCTGAACAGACATTGCTGCCATGTAGTGGATGAGGGACAGCCATAGTTTATCAACCATAATTTTCCTCAGTTTATTGAAGCATTATTGGTTTATATTCATGTTTGAATTTGAGTACTATCTTTGAACTAATTCAGTTGAAAACAAAATTTGGAAAAAATATATTATTGAAGCTGATCTATTTAATACACATGTATTTTAAATCTATTTACATATTTGAACCTCCTATTTCTATATTCTGTATTTGGCTGCTCATTATCTTATTCACACACTCAAATGTGATCATCTTAGTCCCCTATTTCCATGCATATTTCAGATGAGAACGCATCTATGTGAAGGTGAGGTTTATTTTTTTCCTATATGCATTTGACTTCCCAGGATGATAATGAGAAACTAACTTCTTCTGGAACACAGGACTTCACAGCATTCCAATGCTACATGGAATCAGCACTAAACAGCAGAAAACACACTGTTCCTTGGGAGAGCAAGATGTGCAATTCCTAATGACCCTCTCCAGGTTTGGTCACGACTACAGATTTGTAGAAGGAATTGCGCCCTGTGTACCCGGCCGCCGGCTAGCTTTACACTCGAAATAATTACACGGAAACTGTATTCTTTTAAACACTGCCTGGCCCATTATCTGTAGCCTCTTATTGGTTAATTCTCAAATCTTCCTTTAATCCATATTTAGTAATCTGTGTAGCACCACGAGGTGTGGCTTACCAGGAGAGATCTTAACCTGCATCCATCTCGGGGAGGAAAAGCATGGAGACTCACTATGGCGACTGCCTGAAGCGTCTCCCCACTGCTTGCTACCCCTTTTCCCACAATTCTGTTCTGTCTACTCCGCCTACCTAATTTTCTGTCTCTTAAAGGGCCAAGGCAGTATCTTTATTAATAATGAAAGTAACACATAGACACTCCTCCATCATTTCCCGTTTTTCTGTTTAAACAAAAAAAGAAAGGCTTTAACTTTAACATAGTAAAATTACATGTAACAAAAGAGTTATCAAGCAAGAATTACAGTTACAATATTTGAATCTACTTTATCTTTTATCATAACTAAGGAAAACTATAACTACCTTATTCTTCAACTCCATCAAAGACTCCAGAAGGATATAATATTACCTAAGTAAACAAGAAATATGCAAATTTCAAACTCTAGAAATGACAGAGACAACTCGCTGCCTGGACAGTCACCCAAAGTTCCTCTGTACTGTTGGGGCATCCATCTTCAACCTACAGGCCCATAAGTATCCAGCAGACATTTCCATGAAGCAGGAAATTCCAAAGACAGTTCAGTCACTTTCTGCTGTGTCCTGCAGAACGTCTCGCAGATTCTTTAATGAATCAGTGTACCGGCAAATGTACCGGCAAGTACCCGCGGTACCAGCGGTCGGAGGAATTAGGAAGTGACCCAGATAGTCCTTTTATAATAAATCAGTTTTAATAAAAGGGGGAATAAGGGAACTTACAGAACCAAGGGTCCAGCGGAGCAGCGGGTGACGCGGGTGCCCCGATGCTATTTAAGGGGTATCCTACCACGCTGGGGCAGCCACGCCCCTGAACGCAGGGATTGGGCCAGCTGCCCCAACATCTCCCCCTTTTGCCTAATTAAGGCAGATTCAGAAATCAAATACAACTATATACAATGGGAACAGATCATATAAAATTACAAGAAGTAAACAATATCAGGCGAGGAGCATATAACAACAAAAAAAATTCTAATCACTCTACTTTGGGAAGTCTAAATAATGTAGAAGGTAGCTACCATTATCTAATCTTCAACCCCATCAAAGATCTGAGAAGGAGAGTAAAATTACCAAAGCAACCAGGAAGCACAAACGAGAAACTTCCAAAATGTGCAACAGAAGACAGAGACAATTGACTACCTGGGCAACCACATGAAGTCTTGATAGCAATGTTGAGGCAACCAACTTTGGCTGAGGCCTGAAAAAACCTGACATACCATTATACAATGGCAAGGAACCTTTAGTAGAACTATCCTATCCTGTCTTGGCAAGATAAGACAATTCTGTTTTATCCACTTATGGATATTTCGTACTTTAGTCAGTAATGGAGGTATGGGCTTTTCTTTGCCCCAAGGCCAGTTCTGCCAAGTAGAAGACAAACTCCCAGTGGAGTGTCTTTGGTGCTCAACGTTCTCTCGGGAGTAGAGCATTGTTGCCAGGAGTGATTGTGTCTCATAAATACAAAACTCTAGGTTAGATTAAAGGCCATGTTCTACAGCTCTTCAAAGAGGTCGAAGATTATGCTATCTATACTAAATACAACCTCTATGTGTTTAAAAAACCTGATTGTCCTAAATATAAATATGACCAACATAAGATTCTCAACACTTATGTAACTTTATGACTAATAGAATAGACAACAGTACAATAAATGAAGACAATGATTTCCAAATGTAAACAGGATCATTACATAAATAATATCTGAGGTAGAAATGTACATTGCAATATAGTAAACAATGTCATTACATAAATAGTATCAGAGGTAGAGATGTACATTGCAATATAGTAAACAATCTCAATATAACAATGTTTCAAACAGAGGTAGTATCATACTCTCATACAATGTTCAATATATCAATATACAAGAATCAACACTCATATAGTTTTTCAAAAAACAATAACTCACAAAAATTAATTATTCCTTCAGATCACCAGTTAATCCCTCCCCCCTTTTATATATATATATATATATATATATATATATATATATATATATTTGTATATATGTATATAAGTATATACATATATACATATATATATACATACATAATTTATACCCCTGAGTCCATATAAAGCCTTCCACAACCCGACAACCCTATACCAGCCACCAATTAGTGTCCCTAAACCTGAGGGTAAACTTTGTTGGGAGGGGGGGCGTCGTCATCTAAGATTGCTTCCAGCTGACATAGGGGCGACTTTTCTTCTCAGGGGGTCCTGTGAAAGCAAATAATTGTAGAATACCCAGGGTAACATTTCATCTAGGAAAAATGTGTCCAGCCTCTGAATTTTTTAGAAAATGAGGCCAGAATATTGTCAAAAATGTGCACCATTCAAAAGTGTTCTGTGCAATTGGTACCAAAAAACAGGCCAAATATTAGCGCTACAAAAACATGACGTCATAATAACCAGTTGGAGTTGATGTTGCGGGGCCCTGTCTTCATCCTGGAAACTGCAAAGATTACTGAAGAAAAAATTTTGTTGTTTGTTGCAAGAGAGATAAGCATTATCTACAAAGACACATACAGACGTATACGTGCATATCTTCAATGAAAGGTGCATTAAAGACAACCATAGATATGAATGAAGGCAAAGAAGGCAAATATATTGGTACCATTATCAACATTATTGTTATTAATATTCTGTCTCATAATATGACTCCTAACCTGAGACAGAAACTCTGAGAAATCTCTTATAAACAAGCTTGGAATTGGAGAGGGACTGGGCCAGAGTCCAACTCCAAGAAACCAGCTCTAAATATCTATGAAGAAATGCATATTGACACACATTCAAAAATTGTTTTTTATACTCACAGAGCTTACTCAATGTTAATGCTGATCCTTGTTGGGTTGCAATTGGTTCCAATCCATCAATATTCAAGGTATCCAGGGTCCCTCAGGTCCTTCGAAGGTGAGCGTCTTCCTGTGGGGATAAGAAAAGAACCCTGCCCCCGAACTATAGGTCTCTTACCATCAGTATGTTCACCATCCTTGTGCATGAATTGTTATTTTTCTTTTCCAAGGGGCTTCTCTTCAAACCGAACCTTTATTAACTTTGATGGTATCCACGATTTTTCTTCTCCTGTGGAGACAAGAGCAAAACCCCTTCCCCAACGCAGCACATCCCCTGGCTTCCATTGTGAGGTTAGCACATCCTTGAAATAAACTGGTTGATTTAATTCAACAGACTTTTCCATTATCCAATGTCTTTCTGCAGCCGTTGTCCCCTTCTCATTAGCGTTGAGAAAATTCCAGGTTAGTAAAGCATGATGTAATCTATTTCTGGGGGTATTTTCCACCCCCTTTTGCTTGTTTAACGTATCCTTTATAGTCCTATTTGATCTTTCAATGACTGCTTGACCTGTAGGATTGTAGGGTATGCCTGTAACATGCTTAATATTGTAATAGGCAAAAAACCGTTTCATTTTCCTAGAGACATAAGCTGGACCATTATCCGTCTTTATTTGTGCAGGTATACCCATGATGGCCATAACTTCTAATAAGTGAGTGATTACTGAATCGGCCTTTTCTGAGCTTAAAGCAGGTGCCCATTGGAATCCTGAATAAGTGTCAATGGTATGGTGTATATATTTTAATTTTCCAAATTCTGCAAAATGGAACACATCCATCTGCTAGATTTCATTCCTTTTGGTGCCCTTTGGATTAGCCCCTGCAGACAGTGGTGCTTGGTTATAGAAAGAGCAAGTAGGGCATTTCTTTACAATCTCCTTAGCTTGTTGCCATGTAATAGAAAACTCTTTCTTCAAGCCTTTGCTATTGACATGATGCTTTTCATGAAATTTGGAAGCCTGCAGCACACTACCAATCAATAACTGATCAATATCTGCATTGCCACGTGCTAAAGGACCTGGCAGACCCGTATGGGATCGGATGTATGTTATATACATAGGGCAAAGTCTGTTCCTGATCATTTCTTGTACCTGGATAAACAATGAGGTTAGTTCAGTATCATCAGGTATGAATTCAGAAGTTTCAATATGTAAGATAACTCTTTCTGCATATTGTGAGTCAGTAATAATGTTAAGAGGTTCCTTAAAATCCCTTAGCACCATAAGAATGGCAAATAACTCTGCCTTTTGGACAGAATCGTAAGGACTTTGTTCCACCTTACTCAAGTCTTCTGATTTGTAACCTGCCTTCCCTGATTTATTAGCATCAGTATAAAATGTGCGGGCTCCAGTTATTGGAGCATCACGGACAATTCGAAGAAGAATCCAAGGAGTTCTCTTTATAAAGTTAAGCCTTTTGCTTTTTGGATAGTTGTTATTAATTTCTCCTAAAAAGTTAGCACAAGCTCTTTGCCATGGTTCATTATCTTCCCACAATTTTCGTATCTCATCAGCGGTGAAAGGCGCTATGATTTCTGCTGGGTCTATGCCTGCTAGTTGACGAAGTCTCAATTTGCCTTTTATGATTAGTTCAGAAACCTTTTCCACATAGGTTTTTAATTTCTTACTTGGCTTATGAGGTAGAAAGATCCACTCTAAGATAATATCATCTCTTTGCATTAAAATTCCTGTAGGAGAAATTTTTGAAGGCAATATGACGAGAATACAACTGAGTTCTGGATTCACCCTATCCACATGTGCTTCCTGCAATCTTTCTTCAACCATTGTCAGTTCTTTTTCTGCTTCAGCTATTAATTCTCTGGGACTGTTTAGGTCTCTTTCCCCATCTAAGGTTTTGTTTAAGTGAATTATCATATCAGGTGTTATCCCAACAGCCGGTCGAAGGCTGGAAATGTCTCCCAACAACCTTTGAAAGTCATTAAGAGTTTGCAGTTGATCTCTCCTAATTTGTGCCTTTTGTGTCTTAATTTTTTCCAAACCTATTCTATAACCTAGATAATCAACAGAATCTCCTCTCTGAATTTTTTTGGGAGCAATCTGTAATCCCCATTTAGGTAGAACTATTTTCACCTCTTCAAACAGTCTCTCTAAGGTATCCACGTTTGAATCAGACAATAAGATGTCATCTACATAATGGTAGATAATGGATTTGGGAAACATCTTGCATATTATTTGTAATGGTTGATTCACAAAGTATTGGCACAGGGTGGGAGAGTTCAACATGCCCTGTGGGAGGACTGTCCACTGGTATCTCTTGGTAAGTTGAGAGTTATTATAAGTAGGCACTGTGAAGGCAAACTTTTCTCTATCTTTTTCTTGTAAAGGTATGGTGAAGAAACAGTCCTTCAAATCAATAACTATGAGAGGCCATCCTTTTGGTAATAAAGAAGGCAAAGGAAGTCCAGATTGCAGAGAGCCCATAGGTTGAATAATCCTGTTTATAGCTCTGAGATCCGTCACCATTCTCCATTTACCAGATTTTTCTTAACCACAAATACAGGAGAATTCCAAGGGCTGGTAGATTCTTCTATATGTTGAGCATCCAATTGCTCTTGTACTAGCTGTTCTAAAGCTTGCAACTTTTCCGCAGATAAAGGCCATTGTTTTGTCCATATCGGTTTCTCAGTCAACCATTTTAGAGGTAGGGCCGTTGGTGATTCTGGAGGGGCATCCATTGGTTTGTGTTCTTGTACAGCCCGAATGGCTGGTTTTCACCATCTGTAATACCTTTTGATGTTTTCCTCAGAAATATATGCTCTAGAGGCAGCAGGAATATTAATTTGAGTATTCCATTGCTGCAATAGGTCACGACCCCATAAATTTACTGCAATATTAACTACATATGGCCTTAATTTTCCTATTTGTCCCTCAGGACCAATGCATTTGACCCATCTCGTGCTTTGTCTTACTCGAGATAGGGTCCCAATTCCCAAAAGTCGAACATTTACATCCTGTAGTGGCCAATACAGATGCCAAGATTCTGGAGTAATGATACTAACATCCACTCCTGTGTCCAGCAGGCCAGTAATGAAAATGCCATTTACACACACTCTTAACTTCGGTCTTTGATCACTTATAGAAGTTTGCCAAAATACACGTAATTCATCTTTTGGGCTATTTTTGCTTCCAACTGCAGACATGGGGATTTCTAATTGTCCTGACAAGGCATGTTCTCCGTTGTAATTATTATTATTTCTGTAAATCCTTTGTCTGCAATTCCGTTTCATATGTCCCATTCTGCCACAATTAAAACATTTGGTATTTTGATGTCTCCTTTTACCGTTGGCAATGGCTTCTTCTACCCAAGTATCGGCGTGAAACTCAGTCGATTCAATATTCATTGTATGTAAGACCCATTCCTCCAGGGGTGCTGATCTGATCTTTAGAGGCGTCAAAACCCTTTTGCACTCTACATTGGCATTCTCATAAGCCAAGGACTCAATTATTACCTGCCTTGCTTCTGGATCAGATATCCCTATTTGTACAGCTTTAGTTAGTCTATGTAAAAAGTCAACAAGTGGTTCTCTCGGACCCTGTTTAACTCTGATATATGATTCCGTTCTCTGTCTTGGGTCTTGAACCCTGTCCCAAGCCTTCAAGGCTGCGGTAGTACATATGGATAGAGTGTGTTCATCATAATTAGCTTGTTCTAGAGGATCAGAATAAAGTCCTTCACCCATAATTTGATCTAGGGTGATATCAACTCCCTTTGATCTTTCCTGCTGTTCTAAAAGCCTAGCCTCTTGTCTGAACATGCACCTCCAGCTCAACTGAGGTCTGTTCTCTAAAACAGCTGAGACTAGGTCCAACCAGTCCCTAGGGCTGGGGTTAATTGTAATGGACCAAGACTTTAGCATCTCCTTAACAAAGGAGCTATGCATCCCAAAATTCATAACAGCTTGTTTAATTTCTTTCAGATCATTCATACGGATGGGTTCCCATGTATATTCCTTGGTGATCTTAGGGTTTTTAGAACCAGTCACCTTTTCTGTAGTTATCACTGGGAAAATAGGTAGAGTTCTATTGAAGCTATCCCAGAGAGTTCTATTTATCGACGGGGTTGGGACTTTCTTTTGTACTATTTGCTCCTGTTCATGAGAGTCCATAATTTCCTCGATCTTTTCAAATCTATTTACCATTGCCTTCTGCAATGCCTCAATCTCTTGCCCAGTATTATGTTCCAAGGCTTTCATAGAGGATTCAAAGGTACGAAGTTTGTCCAACACCGATAACGTCTCATCATTGGACAGAATTTTTATGGCATGAATGGTGCCATCTTGTATTGAAATTCTGTCCATCAATCATTCATAGCTCTTTGATAAAGTCTTGTTAATACATTCAATGGTTCGAATCTTCTCAGATAATGTTTCAGTTTCTACCGACAGGGATTGTAACTTATGATTCAAATTCTCAGGTAGTGTTTCAGTTCTTACCGACAGGGATTGTAACTTATGATTCAGATCCGCTGTTCCTGCCTCCATACCTTGCATTTTCCTCTCAAGTGATAAAGCCATCTCAGAGAGAGATCTGTTATTCCTTTCCTCATGAGATTTAAACTTCTCCTCGAAAGTTTCAAATTTCTCAATTAACAAAGCCATCTCAGAGGAAAGTCTATTATTCCTTTCCTCGAGAGCTGCAACCGTATTTTCAAGCTGTTTATTAGTGTTTTCCAAACCAGTTATGTCCTTGTTTAGTTTTTTAGCTCCTGCCTGTAAGGACTCTATCTCTTTTTTATCTTCCAACCATGTTGTAATGAAAAAAATAAAAATAAAGAAGATACCAAGCCCTGTAAATATCCAGCCAAAGGAAACCACATCTGTATCGCTCAAAAATTCAGTCATCGTGTAATTAAACAAATTATAGAATCCTTTAATAGTGATATTATCAGACATTTTCAATCTAAATGCTTAATTTCAATCAAATGAAAAATTACCTGTAATTACTGTTGTCTGCCACTAGATGGCGCAGTGCACCTAGTTTCACGTGTTTTTGGGAAACCAAAGATGGCGTCCCACGTAGAGTTCAAGGCGGCGATGTTTCGCTAGCCTGAAATCAACGTTGAATCTCTGCAAAAGCTGCACAAATAGCTGGCGGGCGAGCGGGTAGCGATCCGCTAGCTTAATATCAACTTCGGGTCCCTGCAAGAACTTCACAAACAATTTGGCGGGCGACCCTGTGCCCTGCAGGTGGGAGGGAGGGGGAATGCGTGCACGCGGGACTCCCAACGGCTGGCGGCTGGATGGGGCTGAGAGTGTTGGTGGCTGCAGGGATGCTCGCCTATGCGGTTTTGTCTGGTCCCGCAGTGCGGAGCGGTCCGCAAGGTAGTCTGGGCACACACGGGCAAACAGCTCCTGGGCAGGGCAATGCAGCAGACCAGGCGCAGCAGAGGATACTGCATCGTTCGGCCGCGGGCTGTCTCCATATGGAGACCAGGAAATAAAAAAAAGAGTGCGAGCTCCTGCTCAATCAGCTGAATTAGAATTAGGGCGGTTCAGCCCGCCTGTGAATTGTGAGCAGACTGCAGCAGACTTACTGCCCCCGGGGTTCTGCCCCACGTGGAAGGCGCAAAATGTACCGGCAAATATACCGGCAAATGTACCGGCAAGTACCGACGGTACCGGCGGTTGGAGGAATTAGGAAGTGACCCAGATAGTCCTTTTATAATAAATCAGTTTTAATAAAAGGGGGAATAAGGGAACTTACAGAACCAAGGGTCCAGCGGAGCAGCGGGTGACGCGGGTGCCCCGATGCTATTTAAGGGGTATCCTACCACGCTGGGGCAGCCACGCCCCTGAACGCAGGGATTGGGCCAGCTGCCCCAACAAATCAGGAACCCCAAAAGGCCATCTCACCTTTAGGCAAGTTCAGCAGTCCTCTTTCTGTGGGTTCCTTGTGTCCAGTTTATGCAACAGTCCAGGCAAGAGCAGTTTCTTGCCCAAATGGCTAACAAACTCCATAAGGAGCCTCTTCGATGCCCATCTTCCTCTCGAAGTAGATTGGTGCTGCCAGGAGCAGACATGTCTCATTGTCATGAAAAACCCTAAGTTATTAAAACATTAAATGCCATATTCTGCAGTCTTTGAAAGATATAAAGAATGCCTATCTGAAATATATCTATGCACATCTAGAAAATCTAACTAACATGACTACAAGCTTGACTATTATCGATGATTATCCATTAACAACCTATATTTCCTAATTTACATTACAGTTTTTAAAATGAACTACACAATCAAAATAGCTTAATCAAGATCAGAAATACATATACATATAGCAAATTGACCTTAAAATCCATACCAATGCAAATTATTCATATCTATATCATCTCCCCCTTTAAATGTAAAAGAACATTTATAAACAATATTTGGGAAAATGGCCGCAGTTATTTCTCTCCAAACTGCTTCCAGCTGAGTGGGGGCGCTGTTATTTAGGTCTTTCATGGTATAACCTGTCTGCTAGGTTCCTCTCAGTCGGCAGTTGAGCAAAGTAATTTTTTGAGGGTGTTCACAGCAACCTTTCAGGAGGGCGTGGTCTATCAAACCATTTTGGGATAGAAGCAATCCACAGGGTGTCATCCTCTGTGAAAACAAAAGAAGAAACTCTTTTCCAAAGCATCATGTTCTTAGATCCAAATTCTGAAGTCATACCGTTAAAATGTCCATTCTGGTCTAGCCTGGCAGCCCATATAATGAAATGTCTCTCTGTATTTAGCTCCTTTACAGTCAAAAATTTCAAAGAAAACACAATAAAATACATAATCCAGACTCTCTGTGAATTTTCCATTTTTACGTGGCTTATTTTCACTCTATCACTTTACTTTTTTCTGTCTCTTTAAAGACTTTACTCTTTTTTTAAAGGCATTAACTTTATTCTCTATATTTTTTCTTCTCTCTCTCAAGCCTACGTATATTCATCCAACATTGTGAGCCATTTAAAGGCCTTCTATGTCTGAATCTTTCCTATTGTGAATCTGTAATTTTTTTTACTATCCAGGAGCACTTCTTAAAAGGTTAAGCACTTCTTAAAAACTTAAGTTGCACCACATAGAGGTAATACGGTACCGCCCGTTTCTAGCCAAGTCTAAACCTTAACTGCGCTGTTATTATGGTAATTACGATAGATCCTGCCTGAGATCAGTACAGTTCAGCATGGCGGAGCAGAGCCAGAGACGCTCCTGCCTCAGTCATTTGGTGCCCTTAAGCCGCACACAGTTCCAGGCACACAGCAGTCCACACTGGAGCCGCACTCAGCAGTTTAATTCTGAGACTGAGCATGCAGCACAGAAACTCTTTTCATCCAAGTTATAGCCAAATCTGACACGCAGAGCACCTCGCAGTCTGAAAACATCTCTCTCTATGGCGGCAGAAATCTGCCATGTTCTCCCGCTCACCTAAGCCTGATTCCGCCATCTGCTCAGGTGCAGGCAGGGAGCAGGGAGTCATTGACACGGTCTCAGTGCACTCTCCTTCCTATCCCAAGCGGGAACACAAATATCCAGGCCCATAAAAGCCATTGAAATGCTTTAAAGCCAGATTTTGCACTGACGGCACAGCGCAGGAAGCCACGTTTTAAAATGACTCAGCTTTTTCTCTGCCACTATTGCCGAAACAGGAAATCTCTCTACGGCAAGTCCAGGCAAACAGCAAAAAGCTGTGTTAAACTCTCTCTCTCCTTTATTTAAAGCCCTCTCAGGTTTTTAAGTGGATTTAGTCACCACGTTGGAGCGCCAATCTGTAGAAGGAAGCGGAGGCCTGTGCACCCGGCCGCCGGCTAGCTTTACACCCGAAATAATTACACGGAAACTGTATTCTTTTATACACTGCCTGGCACATTATCTGTAGCCTCTTATTGTTTAATTCTCACATCTTCCTTTAATCCATATTTAGTAATCTGTGTAGCACCACGAGGAGAAGCATGGAGACTCACTATGGCGACTGCCTGAAGTGTCTCCCCACTGCCTGCTACCCCTTTTCCCACAATTCTGTTCTGTCTACTCCGCCTACCTAATTTTCTGTCTCTTAAAGGGCCAAGGCAGTATCTTTATTAATAATGAAAGTAACACATAGACACTCCTCCATCACAGATCTGTTTTGCCAGATTCATTAACTCTGGCAAAAGTTTGTTGAATAGCAAAGGCTACACCTATACTCACAGTCCAGTTTCACAAATGACATACTTTAAATCCCATTCTATTCTATGCTGCTCATTTCAACACAGAAAATGAGGAAGATTTTGTACATAGTATAGATGCCCACATTAGAAACCTGGATTTGACCTTTCTTCATGCTATTGTTCTCTGGATATAAAAAATGGAGCATTTATATCTGAAATATGTAAACTACCTATATCTAAAAAGTAATATGTATTAAATAAATCTTCTTATAGGAAGGAGAGGAGGAAGAGAGAATGAAGTAGTTTTCTGATTGATATCTGCAGAACCTGGAGATTTTCTGAGTGATTTTAGACTGACAAGGACATTTTTCTAATGCTGAGTTACTTTCTTGGTTTTTACTCTCATTTTTCTCATTTTTCTTGTTTTTTTTTTTTTTTTTTTTTTTTTTTTTTTTTTTTTTTTTTTTTTGGTAAAGGTCTAGGCTGATCTTATATCATATCTAAAGTACGGAGCCATAGAGCAACCAGAATATTTTATTCTTCATCCTAGAAATCCTTATTTCTTTTTAAAAACATGGATCTTTTTAAGCCTCCCTTTTCTCCTATGCTTTTAAAATAATTAGGATTTAAACATTGACTTGGATGTTGAAGAAAGCAAGGAAAACAATCATGAAGATATAAAATTATAACAAAAAATATTGACTTGTCCTGTGGCCTCTAGTCACTAGAGTTCTTGTCATGGTTATTTAATGGCTTCTGTGCACAGTTATGTAAAAATTGATTTTTGTTTTAGTTTTCACTTTTTCTCAGTTCAATATTTAAACCAAACTTCAGTGCTTGTCATCCTTAATAACACAAAAGTTTCTTTTTTATATAACTTCTTCATATGCACTACATCTGTAAAGAATATTTATTACAGCTTCTTTTAATGTTTTATTATTCAGTAAATCTCAAGAGTAAAATATTAGAAAATGAACTTGATGATTGATTCACAGCTCAATGGAGAAATGGTCACCTCACCTTCTTCTCCACCTTCTACAATTGAAAAGATCATGGATCTTTTAAGTCCCTCCTTATTATCTCTATGTCCTTCTAACTTCTTCTGAGTTCACCAGAAAGATGCAATGTTCATTCCATTGGTAGTTTCAGAGTGAAAACACAAAAAAAATCTTCTGTAGCATTTCCACATTTTTGTCTAAATAAAAAGGAAATGTTTAATTCTAACATAATAAAACTATATACAATAAGAAAAATTACCAGGTGTTGTTCAAATAAAAAGAAAAGGTATTAACTTTGAAACATTATGAAACTAAATGCAAAACAAACAATTATCAAATAAGAAATACATTCAGAATATATAGTCCATTAGTATTTGGCAAATTCAGAGAGGATACTCCATGATTTATTTATTTATTTATTTATTTATTTATTTATTTATTTATTCATTTATTTTTATTTTTTATATTTTTTGTTAAAAATTTCCATCTCCTCCCCTCCTCCCGCTTCCCTCCCCTCCCCTCCACCCACACCCCTACTCCCTCCCTCTCCAGGCCAAAGAGAAGTCAGGGTTCCCTCCACTGTGGAAAGTCCAAGGTCCTCCCAACTCCCCCCAGGTCCAGGAAGGTGAGCATCCAAACTGACAAGGCTCCCACAGAGCCCGTCCATGCAGTAGAATCGAAGCCTAGTGCCATTGTCCTTGGCTTCTCAGTCAGCCTCCACCGTCAGACACATTCAAAGAGTCCTATTTGATCACATGCTCCATCAGTCCCATTCCAACTGGCCTTGGTGATCTCCCATTAGATCTGTCCCACCTTCTCAGTGGGTGAATGCATCCCTCGCGGTCCCGACTTCCTTGCTCATGTTCTCCCTCCTTCTGTTCCTCATTAGGACCCATTTATTCTATCTTGGTGACTCCAAAATTTTGTAGATAATTTATTTTGTATTATAACTTTAGAAATATATAACTATAACTATCTAATCTTTAACCCAATTTTGAGAGCTATGGAAGATATAACATTACTTAAGTAAATAGAAATGTGCATAGTAAGCAACATCCAAATCTATAGAAATAAAACAACTGATTGCCTGAAATATCATTGGAAGGTTTCTCTGTTGGGACATCCATCTTCAGCTTACAGCTTTAGAATGTCTGTCAGATTTTTTTGTGAAGCAAAGTTTTCCAGTCTCCTTCATGTCCTATTTGTCCAGTTTAGACAGCATACTGTTTGTACTCAAGTCAAGATTTGTTTCTAGGCCAAATGTTTAGTTTTGCCACAAAGAGAGCAAGATCCATATGGAGGTCCTTCTATGACCATCATCCTTTTGTGAAGTAAATTGTTTCTGCCAGGAGTAGATATGTCTCATTGTCATGAAAAGCTTTGTTATTAAAATATTTAAATGCCACATTTTGTAGATCTCTAAATTGATTGAAGACGATCTATCAATTTAAAGTATATCTGTTTGACTTTGAGAACATATCTAACATGATTATAAGTTTGATTGTTATAGATGACCAAATATTAACCTGTCTTTATATAAAATATAAAACTTTATATTTTTAAATGAGCATCATAGATACAATACCTTAAACAGGAATAAAAACATATATATAGTTTAACAAAAGTATCCTTGAATCTGTATCAATATACAAAAATCTAAACCAATTTAAAATATTTGATACTAGTAGTTGCTTTTGTAGTTGGAAAGTATATTCAACAATCTACCCTTTAATTCTATCATTTTATAGCTCAGCTTTTTCTTTTAAAAACAAGAACCTAGAATCCAATCTTCTTTGTTAGTTTATTACCTGATCATGACTAATAACAACTTGAAACCAAACACATTAAATGTCCAAATGGATTAAAGACCTCAAGATTAATCTGACCACACTGAACCTGATAAAAGAGAAAGTGGGAAGTGGTCTACAACTCATGGGCACAGAAGACCACTTCCTATGTAGAACCCCGGTAGCACAGACAATAAGAGCAACAATGAATAAATGGGACCTCCTGAAACTGAGAAGCTTCTGTAAAGCAAAGGACACAGTCATTAAGACAAAAAGGCTACCTACTGACTGGGATACTGAACTGAACAGAGAATTACACCCAGATAACATGAATTAATTTTAAGAACATGACATGCAAATTCCAAAAAGGTGGTTCATTTGGTTGATTATGGATGTTTATCATCTCAAAGTTGTTTTGGATTTGCATTTTCCTGATTGCTAAGGAGGTTGAACATGCCCTTAAGTGTCTTTTGGCCATTCGAACTTCGTCTGTTGAGAATTCTCTGTTCAGTTCAGTGCCCCATTTTTTAATTGAGTTCATTAGCATTTTAAAGTCTAGTCTCTTGAGTTCCTTATATATTTTGGAGATCAGACCTTTGTCTGTTGCGGGGTTGGTGAAGAGCTTTTCCCAGTCAGTAGGCTGCCTTTTTGTCTTAGTGACAGTGTCTTTTGATTTACAGAAGCTGCTCAGCTTCAGGAGGTCCCATTTATTCAATGATGCCCTTAATGTCTGTGCTGCTGGGGCTATACATAGGAAGCGGTCCTGTGCCCAAATGTTGTAGAGTACTTCCCACTTTCTCCTCTAACAGGTTCAGTGTGTTCAGATTGATATTGAGGTCTTTAATCCATTTGGACTTGAGTTTTGTGCATGGTGATAGACACGGATCTACTTTCATTCTTCTACAGGTTGACATCCAGTTATGCCAGCACCATTTGTTGAAGATGCTTTCTTTCTTCCATTGTGTGCTTTTAGCTCCTTTATCAAAAATCAGGTGTTCATAGGTTTGTGGGTTAAGATCTGGGTCTTCTATTCGATTCCGTTGGTCGACTTCTCTATTTTTATGTCAATACCAAGCTGTTTTCAATACTGTAGCTCTGTAATAGAGTTTGAAGTCAGGGATGGTAATGCCTCCAGAAGTTCCTTTATTGTATAAGATTGTTTTGGCTATCCTGGGTTTCTTGTTCTTCCATATAAAGTTGATTATTGTCCTCTCAAGATCTGTGAAGAATTTTGATGGGATCTTTAAGGGGATTGCATTAAATCTATAGATTGCCTTTGGTAGTATTGCCATTTTTACTATGTTGATCCTCCCAATCCAAGAGCAAGGGAGATCCTTCCATTTTCTTGTATCCTCTTCAATTTCTTTCTTCAAAGACTTAAGGCTCTTGTCAAATAGGTCTTTCACTTCCTTGGTTAGAGTTACCCCAAGATATTTTATGCTTTTTGTGGCTATCATGAAAGGTGAAGCTTCTCTGATTTCTTTCTCTGCTTCCTTATCCTTTGTATATAGGAGGGCGACTGATTTTTTTGGAGTTGATCTTGTATCCTGCCACGATACTAAAGGAGTTTATCAGCTGTAGGAATTCTTTGGTGGAGTTTTTCAGGTCGCTTATGTACACTATCATATCATCTGCAAATAACGAAAGTTTAACTTCTTCCTTTCCAATTCGAATCCCCTTGATCCCCTTGTTTTGTCTTATTGCTATTGCTAGAACTTCAAGCACTATATTGAAGAGATAAGGAGAGAGTGGACAGCCTTTTCGCATTCCTGAATTTAGTGGGATGGCCTTGAGTTTCTCTCCATTTAATTTGATGTTAGCTGTCGGCTTGCTGTAAATAGCCTTTATTATATTTAGGAATGACCACTGTATCCCTAATCTCTCCAAGACCTTTATCATAAAGGGGTGCTGAATTTTGTCAAATGCTTTTTCTGCATCTAATAGATGATCATATGGTTTTTATCCTTCAGTTTATTTATATGATGGATTACATTGATAGATTTTCATATGTTGAACCAGCCCTGCATCTCTGGGATGAAGCCTACTTGATCATAGTGGATAATTTTTCTAATGTGTTCTTGGATTCTGTTTGCCAGTATTTTATTGAGAATTTTTGCATCGATGTTCATGAGGGAGATTGGCCTGTAATTCTCTTTCTTGTTTGGGTCTTTGTGTGGTTTAGGTATCAGGGTAATTGTAGCTTCATAAAAGGAATTTGGCAATGACTGTTCTGTTTCTATATTATGAAATACCTTAAGGAGTATAGGTATTATGTCTTCTTAGAAGTTCTGGTAGAATTCAGCATCGAACAAATCAGGTCCTGGGCTCTTTTTGGTAGGGAGGTTTCTGATAACAGTTTCCAATTCTTCGCGACTAACAGGACTATTTAGAGCATTTACCTGGTCCTGGTTTAACTTTGGTATATGGTACTTATCTAAAAAAGTACCATATCCATTTCTTTTACATTTTCCAATTTTGTGGCATGCAGGCTTTTGTAGTAAGATCTAATGATTCTCTGAATTTCCTCTGTGTCTGTGGTTATGTCCCCTTTTTCATTTCTGATCTAATTAATTTGTGTGTTCTCTCTCTGCCGTTTGATTAGTTTGGCTAGGGGTTTGTCAATCTTGTTGATTTTCTCCAAGAACCAGCTTTTTGTTTCATTGATTCTTTGGATTGTTTTCTGTGTTTCTATTTTGTTGATTTCTGCCCTCAGTTTGATAATTTCCAGTCTTCTACTTCTCATAGGTGAGTCTCCTTCTTTCTTTTCTAAATTTTCAGGTGTGCTGTTAAGTCTCCAATGTGTGCTTTCTCCATTTTTTTTAAGTGGGCACTTAGTGCTATGAATTTTCCTCTTAGCACTGCTTTCATAGTGTCCCATAAGTTTGAGTATGTTGTGTCTTTATTTTCATTACATTCAAGAAAGACTTTCATTTCTTTCTTTATTTCTTCCTTGACCCAGCTGTGGTTCAGTAGTTGACTGTTCAGTTTTCATGAGTTTGTAGGCTTTCTGGGGGTAGCATTGTTGTTGAATTCTAATTTTAATCCATGGTGATCTGATAAGATGCAGGTGGTTACTAATATGCTTTTGTAATAACTGTGGAAGTTTGCTTTGTTACCGAGTATGTGGTCAGTTTTCGAAAAGGTTCCATGAGAGGCAGAGAAGAAGGTATATTCTTTCCTGTTTGGGTGGAATGTTCTATAGATGTCTGTTAAGTCCATTTGGTTCAGTACCTCCATTAAGTCTCTTAATTCTCTGTTAAGTTTCTGTCGAATTGACCTGTCCATTGGTGAAAGAGGAGTGTTGAAGTCTCCCACTATCAGTGTGTTTGGTTTGATGGCTGTCTTGAGTTCTAGTAATGTTTCTTTTATATAAGTCTGTGCTTTTGTATTAGGGGCATAGATATTCAGGATTGAGACTTCATTCTGATAGATTTTTCCTGTAATGCGTATAAAGTGTCCCTTTCCATCTCTTCTGATTTATTTTAGTTTGAAGTCAACTTTGTTAGAAATTAGTATGGCCACACTGGCTTGTTTCTTAGGTCCATTTGCTTGATAAACCGTTTCCCTACCCTTTACTCTGAGTAGATGCCTGTCTTTGTGGTTGAGGTGTGTTTCTTGTAAACAGCAGAATGTTGGATCCTGTTTTCGTATCCAATCTCTTAGCCTGTGCCTTTTTATAGGTGAATTGAGTCCATTGATATTAAGTGATATTAATGACCAGTGGATGTTAACTCCGGTTGTCATTTTTTATTTTGTAGTAGAGATTGTGTGTTTCCTTTCTTTGTGATGTGCTGGTGAAGGGTCGCTAGATGTCTGAATTATTTTGGGCAATCCTGGACTCCTTTGTTTGTGAATTTCCTTCTATTACTTTCTGTAAGGCTGGATTTGTGGCTATGTATTGTTTAAATTTGTTTTTATCCTGGAATATTTTGTTTTCTCCATTTATAGTGAATGAAAGCTTGGCTGGGTATAGTAATCTGGGCTTGCATCCATGGTCTCCTAGTTTCTGCAAAACATCTATCCAGGACCTTCTGGCTTTCATGGTTTCCATAGAGAAGTCAGGTGTTAGTCTGATAGGTTTACCTTTATATGTTACTTGACCTTTTTCCTTTGCAGCTCTTAATATTCTTTCTTTATTCTGTATGTTTTGTGTTTTGATTATAATATGGCGAGGGGATTTTTTTTGATCCAGTCTATTTGGTGTTCTGTAAGCTTCTTGAACCTTAATAGTAATATCTTTCTTTAGGTTTGGGAAGTTTTCTTCTATAATTTTATTAAATATATTTTCTGGACCATTGAGCTGTATTTCTTCTCCTTCTTCTACCCCTATTATTCTTAGGTTTGGTCTTTTTACTGTGTCCCAGATTTCCTGAATGTTTTGTGATGAGAATTTGTTGGATTTGCTGTTTTCTTTGATCATTGTGTTTATTTTCTCTATGGTATCTTCAGAATCTGAGATTCTTTCTTCTATCTCTTGTATTCTGTTGGTTATGCTTGTTTCTGTAGTCTCTGTTCGTTTATATCGATTTTCCATATCCAGCTGGCCCTTGGGTTGTGTTTTCTTCCTTGCCTCCATTTCAGTTTTCAAGTCTTGCACTGTTTCCTTTATCTGTTTGATTGTTTTTTCTTGGTTTCCTAGGATATCATTTACAGATTTACTCAATTCTTCAAACTTTTTGTTATTCTTCTCGTCCATTTCCTTAAGGGAGTTTTTCACCTCCTGTTTAAGGGACTCTATTACTTTCATAAAGTCAATTTTTTCTACTTCTTCTTTATTAGTGTGTTCAAGTCCTCCTGTTATAAGTTCGCTGGGTTCTGGTGCTTTCATGTTGTTTTTCAAATTGTTGGAGGAATTCTTGCATTGGCGCCTGCCCATTTTTTCCTCTAAATAATCCCCTTTGGGTCTTCTTTTAGAAGTTCAATTCCCCCCTATGAATTCAATTAACTCACCCCAATGAATGATGGATCCTCTGGCAGACTCTCAGGTCCCTTTGCAGGCCAAGCAGCTCGCTGACAAAGGGCCTACCTTGCTGCAGGCAGCAGGCTAATGAAGGAGGGGACCTCCCACCGGCCTGGGTGCACTCAATTCCAGGTTCCCTGCGCCCAAACAGGCTGAGCTGTGGGATTTTGTGGCCCCAAAGACGGGAGGATGAGGCGGTGGGGGGGGGTTCTGGGTGCAAGCTGGGAAGAGACAGGAAGAGAGAGGCAGTATCTGGGGAGAATAACCCCTGCAGGAAGAGCAGGAAGTATGCGGGTGGGGGTGGAGTTGGGAAATGTTGGTGGTCCCTCTCCAGGCAGCTGCCGCGGTTAGGGCACTCACTCCTCACTCACCCCAATGAATGATGGATCCTCTGGCAGACTCTCAGGTCCCCTTGCAGGACAAGCAGCTCACTGACAAAGTCTGATTTTAAAGCTTTTAAAAATACACTAATCATTTGGTGATTATTTTGCCTTAATGTGTACTTTCACAATTTCATTGGGAAATAATCTATTGATATCCTAGGGAGTTTTCAGTTTATAATATTGCCATCATTGTTATATCTAAAAGCTTATCACTATAGAAGCAACATCACTTCATGATCAAGGTCTTACATATCTATTTACATGACATTTTAAAATCTATATACAAAACATTCACAACCATATATATCCATAAAAAAAGAGTCAAATGTTTGATTCTTCTACATGGAAGGGCCCTGTGGGAGCCTTGTCAACTTGGTTGATCACCTTCCTGGACCTGGGGGGAGTTGGGAGGACCTTGGACTTAACATAGAGTAGGGAACCCTGATGGGTCCTTGGCCTGGAGAGGGAGGGAGGGGATGGTATCAGTGGAGGGGAGGGGAGGGAAGGGGGAGGAGGAGGGGAACAGATAGAAATTTTTAAATAAAAAAAATAAACCATGAAAAAAAAGAGTCAAATTGTGTTGTCCTACAGTGGGTAAAAATGTTCTGTTAGGCACTATAAGATGTCAAATGAAATAAAAAAAAAGAAAAGAAACAGTGACTGGAATGGGTTACTTTTTTGAGTTGTTGACCAATTCTAAATTAAGTCTAAACTTAATTAGCTATAGTTGTCCCAAATCTCAAACATAATTTGTTATAGTTAATACTTTGGATTACCCTCCAGAACTTGGATATAACATCCCATTGATGAAAAATACACAGTTTTGAACCATATAGGACATGGAAATATCATGTTTATATTAACCTAGAATCTTCATCTTTATTGACCACCTTTCTTTGTGCTAGGGGATGTTCTTCACACTACTCTAAAAGTTATAACCAATCTTAACCTACCATGAACTCTAGGAAGTACAATAATTACAAGACATGCACTGGTACAGTTATAATGGTATGAACATTTTTTATAATAACTGATCACTCTAATTTACATCAAATATCACTCTACTGGATGAAACCCATATATCACAGCAATCCAGAATGACATAATTACTCTCATAGATTAATATATCTCTCAACCTTTATCAGTGAAATTTCTATTTGTAGTTGGTTGTGATTAACACAGACTCACAACTGGGCAAGGTACATAGAATAAGCGAATAAAGAATATGCATTCTTGAATAGAACATATATACCATACATTCTCCATGAAAAAGTAAGTGGTCATTGTGAAACGGTAACTGGAAAAAAAGTGAGAGTTATAGGATTATGGGTAAATAGTGTATTCTGGACACATTAAGTCTACTTCATATATTAAATCCCAACAGTCATAGCAACATCTATAAGACCAGTGGAAGCTCAAGTTAGACTAAATCTCAGCATAAAAAGGGAGTTAGACTGAGAGTCCCATCGATATCAGATGAGCTACCAGCAATTCTCAAATTCTCTAGAACAGGGAATGTCAGTTTCTCTAAAAGTAGCCTTTCAAATTTCTCCAAAGAAGGGCCATGCATCAAAAATATTTGGGCATCACAAATTACTTTTGATGAATCAAATAAAAAAAGGAACAAAAAGATGAATGGATAGAAAAGACAGGATAAGTACAGGAAAAGTTGGAGGAGGGAAATAAATATAATCTAAACAAGAACACAATTCTCATAGAACTAATAAAATATTAAAAAACAAAGTGAAAACAAACAACAAAACTCAAAATATTTGGTCCAACAAATCCTTACTGTAGATAATGGTTGCTAGCATACTTTCAACATGTCAGTATAAAATCTTACAAGTGAAGCAGTAAATTATTTGTAAATATTTAATAATCAATCTTACAAATAAAACATTAACCAAAAAGTTTCTAGAAATAATTTCATTTTTAGCATTTTTTAATAAAAAAGTTTGGCTTCTTCCCTGTACATCTTCCCCTTGTGAACCTAATCATTCAAATCTTCTAGGATGAATAGATTTTCAAAAACAATGCAATATATAGTGAATTTTTTCCCTGAACACAATTCCAAGCATGTCCAAATTTAATCAATTATATTACCTCATTCTTAGCAGATATTACTGAAATTTCATTTATTCATTATTTTAAATGAATTATTGTTTTGGTTCATATTTGAAGCATAATCCTAAAAATAGAAGCTTTTTAATGGGTAAAAATAAGGCCTGATAACGACCAAGAGCTGTTTGCTGAGACTCACTGAAATCAATCTGTATTAATATCTTTGTAACATCTACATATTCAAAATCAGGTGGAAAAATATTGTGATTGCCTCTTTTGGATGTATTGAAGATCCATTTACTTGACAGAAACTGAAAGAGTAAGATGCAGTTATGCCATGAAACACATTTACCAAAAGTTTAAGAAAATATGATAAGAAATAATAATGCAAAAAGTAAATGGGCTATTAAATTTCAGTAAAGACAAAGTAAAGAGTTACATTTTCTCTTCTACAAATTGCTGTATCACAAGGTTTGTGTATGACCCACTTGCCTTTTCTTCCATATTTCCATTCTTGTTTTTGATGTTCCTAAAATGCAAATTCATTACTTCAAAAAACTCATGATTTTGTCTCAGATTCCCATATCTACACACTTCTGCTGCTCTCACCATGATGCCTGTAGCCTCTGAATTTTCAAATGATTGCTAGCTTCTAGTTTCCCTTTCTTCTGGCTATAGAACATGTGTAGATCATTCTATATCTTCCAAATGGATGAGTCTATGCAACGAGTTTTAAGTATTGGAAACTAGGAAGACTGTTAAAATCTAATAGGTATGGCTGGGTTATACATATCTAGAATTTAATTGTCTAGTTCTACCCCATACATTCTGAACAAAATATCCTAAGTACTTAATGTTGATGAATGGTGCTCATAATTGACAGCTCTGTATAATCCAGGATTTTGTAGGAAGTGTGTGAAGTTCCATAAAATTAGTTCAACTTGGAACACAAACAGACAAGTGTTAAAATCACCTTTGAAAAATTCACCAGATCATCAGAAATGATGCATACAGGAAATATTTTGTTTTCAAGCACTAAGATTTGGTAGTTGCTTAATCCTACTATCCATTCCTTCATGTTTTTCCTATACATCGAACCTATTTTCTAATGAAATTTTATCCAACCATAGGGAGAAATGAAATCCTGATAGTCTTAGAAAAATGGATGACATTTGATATTCTTATAAGAAGTGAAATATAACCTACTGCATGTTTTATTTCATGTGTGGAATTTATACTTCAATCTCTCTCCCCACCCCTCTGTGTGTGTGTGTGTGTGTGTGTGTGTGTGTGTGTGTGTGTGTGTGTGCATGAGAAAGAGGGGGGTTGTAAGTAGAAAATAATGAAAGAAACAGCACTTATGGACAAAAAATAGCGTATCTAATGGAATGCACATGACACGAAGACTGAACTGTGACTGTGAGGGTTGAGAGAAAAGAGCAACACGGCCAGGGCAGGGAGAAGTGGAGAACAGAGAGGAATATATATATATTTATATTATAAATATAATATATATATATATATATATATTGCCTAAAAACATGAATAATGACTATACCAATAAACGTGTCAATGTACTAAAAATATTGAATTAAAAAGAGCCATGTATATTTATGTATTTTATGTATGTATGCATGGAAATGCCATATTGAAGTCTATTGTTTCGTATATCACCTTGAAAATTTGTTGTAAAGAGATGAAAATATATTTCTTTTTAGTTTTTTTTTTTTTTTTTGAAATCATGTTGGCTCTTAGGGGTCTGTTTTTCAATCCTTGCAAACGCACTCCTATTTGATAGAACAGACATAATAATGACACAGAATTCCATGAGATCTACAGAGCATTTACCCCTCCTGATAGATGACTTATTCACACCAAAGTCAAAAAAACAACACACACAATGATGGACCTAAATTTACATTACTTACTAATTCTAAATATTTTTTGCCTAAGAGTACTAATGTTGAAATAATTTTTGTCTTATTATGTTTAAATGTATTTTTTCTAATTTGAGAGAGGAAAAATATATGAATATGGGTGGGAGTGAAGAGGGGAAGGATCAGGGAAGATTTGAGGATGGAAACTGTAATCAGAATATATTGAGTGAAAATATCTATTTTCAATTAAACAATAAAAAGAGGGAAATATGCTTTTATCCTATTAAATAGTTTTTATAACTTAAAACTAAAACAGTTCTATAAGTAGTAAATGGTTTTTTGACATTATAGAAATAATCTTTCTTTTTAAATCAGATGCAGAATAAAAGACTGTCAAACCACTTTACAGAAAAACATGGCCTTCTAGATCAGTCCATAAGACAGCATTTTGCATGAAATTACCCCAATACTGTACACCAACCATTTCCATTTTCATATTTTTCTGTTAAAGTATTTTCTATTCTTTAGATCTTTCTTTAAAGGTGATTTACTTGTCATATTAACCTAAAACATAAAAACAAAATTCCCAGATTGCTGTGGTGATTTGTGCCTTTAATAGAGCATTCCAGAAACAGAGACAAGGGAATCTTTATGAGTTCCAAGCAAGCCAGGGCTATATAGTAAAACCCCCTCTCTCCCCTACCCTCCCTGAATACATACACACACACACAGAGAGAGAGAGAGAGAGAGAGAGAGAGAGAGAGAGAGAGAGAGAGAGAGAGAGAGAGAGAAAGAGAGAAAGAGAAAGACTAACATATATATATATATATATATGTGTGTGTGTGTGTGTGTGTGTGTGTATGTGTGTGTGTGTGTGTATCTTGGTACAGTGGTAGTAAATCAGTGCTAATACACAGTTTCAACTAAATTACATGGCATAAGCAGATACTTATCACTTTCTATACATGTCTTTCAACCAGAATAGCTATTTATTTCTCCTCTCTCTCTCTGTCTCTGTCTCTGTCTCTGTCTCCGTCTCTGTCTCTCTCTCTCTCTCTCTCTCTGTCTCTCTCTCTCTGTCTCTCTCTCTCTCTGTCTCTGTCTCTGTCTCTCTCTCTCTTTCTCTCTCTCTCTCTACTTCTGTGTATAAGTAATGGTTTATTTAAATTGGTGATAACAAATTCTTATATAACCTAACTTCCTAACTTAACAAAATAAGTACTTAACAATGTTTTGGTAATTGATAGAGATCTTTGGCTCTAGTGGTGTCAGCAAGCAGTCAAAAAAAAAGAAGGCATTCCAACAATGTCAGCAAAGAGACAGGTGCCCGAGCAAACAGCCAAAACTCCTAGCACTGCCTGAGGCACTTCTAGCATATTAGCAGAAGCTACAGCCATTGCACATTTTTAATCCAGTTAAAGCTACCAGGATGCTCTTGCTAACATTCTGCCACTTCATGTTTGAAGAGTGCACTTTGGGTATTGAAGAATCATACCTTGCTAGAAAGCCATAAGAAAAAAAACCAGAAAAGTTCTACTATCATAAAGGAAGAGAAAAGCAATATGACCCCTGGGAAAATAAAACTAAAATTGATATTTTTTTATTTGAGAAAACAGAATATTATTGCACGAAGAATGTTTCAGTGTCTGTTCCATGCTCATTTGTTTCTGGTGGAGAAGTTGATTTCCACCACAGTGTTGGTAAAGCTATGAATGATGATTTTTCATTACCTGTCACCTCAGGGACAAGGATCTTTAGAGCGTGACAGACTTTACCCTCTCCTTCTCAACTTGGGTTAGTGTCTCTTCTTTTTCTGGCCTTTGTCCTAAACAACAAGGGCATCATTCTTTACTGACAGTGATGCTGCCAGGCACCTTGTTCCCAAGGACAGTACCCACTGCTCTTTGGCTATGACTAATGCCCGGGCTTTCTTCTAACAGGAGGAAAACCCTGTAAGAGAAAATACTGACAATTACTGGAATGGGATAAATAGTGGTGCTGTAATGCCAACGAAATGTACACTTGTGGGATGGCATCGTTCCAACTTTCTGCCAGACCTCCTCCTGCTTTCAATATAAATCACTGCACTTTGCATCTTAAATTTTCTTATTTGGACCTTTGATGTCTTCCTTCAAATACAGGCATGATTTACTGAACTTTGATTGAACATTTATTAAACTATATTATAACCAGGCACTTGATAATTCATTACTCTGTTTTCCAGGATCTGTGCCAAGGAACCTGATTATCAAAATTCCCTGTATTACTTGTTTAGAAAGGCAAACCCAAGGTTGTCCAACATGAACTGCATCTCTAGGAATCTTCTCCTAACCATGGAGAGCCATTAAGAAGGATACAATGTTATCCATGGGAAAAAGATAGAGCTTACAAGATATAAAGTAAAATTGCCAGATTCAGGATGATAAACATTGCACACTTTCTTTCATATATGGAAATTCAAAAGAAATTTATAAAGGCTTTCAGAAAAGGTGGTAGTCTAAGGCCTTCCTCCTTGATATTTTGGGAAAAAAAAGAAAAAGACTGATGATGGAGAGAGTAGATTTTTTAAAAAAAAATTAATGAAAGTAGATTTTTTGTTGTTATAAAATATATCTATATTATGATTCACTCTTCTCCTACACCTGCCAAGTCATCCCTGCCTAACCTCCCATTCAGTTCCCCATTTTGGTCTTTCATTAAAAATAAATCAGTCTTCTAAGTGATAATAATTAAATAAAATATAATGAGACCAAATAAAATAACACATAAGAAAAAAATAACAAAACAGAAAAAAAGAACCCAAGAAAATATATAAGAAACAGATACAGGTTCAGAGACCTACATATTCACTTATTCAGAAACATTTTAAAAACACTAAACTAGAGGACATAAAGGAAGTTAGGGTAAAAAAAATCAAGAAAATTATAAATAAAAATACATTTAAATTAAAACTTTAAAAAAAGCACATGGCACATTACGAGATGAGGAGAGGAGCCTCTCTTCAATGTTGCTATTAAATCCATTTTCTGTTGACTACTGCTGGGCATGTAATGTACCCTTAAGAGTAATTCGTTTTCTGGAGGAAATATACTTTTTATTTGGAATTGTTACCAATTACTTCTGTGTTAAAGATGGGAGCATATGTCAACTTTTCCTTTCAGCTCTAGGACCCCGTTTGGTACAGAAACATGAAAGACCTTGTACACACTGTCTGACTTCAAATGTATGTCCATCTTATTGACTTAGATGGCATTTCCTTGGTGCCCTCCATCCCCTTCCGCTCTTAGTCTTTATGCCTTCTCTTTTGTAGGATTCTTGAGTCCTGAAGAGGGGGAGGCAGATGATGGAGACATACTGTTCATGGCTGAGTGTTTCAAGATCTCTTGTGCGCAGTGTAATGTCTAGCTGTATATTTCCATATTGCTTCCCATCTGCTGCAGGAGGAAGCCTCTCTGATGAAGGCTGAGCAAAACACTAATCTAGGAGTTTAGCAGACTGTCACTTTATTTATTTATTTATTTATTTATTTATTTATTTATTTTTTTGATGTGTACCTTTATTGGAACAGCAGCACTTGGCTTTCCCATGGGACCCTGGGGTATCTAGGAGAGACTGGTTTTAAAAAAAATACAGAAGTAGAACTTCTAGAAAAAGTAAAGAAGTATCACAGTTTCTACAAATCTTGCCGCATGGCAACATAAAGACAAGAATAAAATTGTCTTGAACTTCAACCCCATCTTACTCTACAGAAGAGAGCAGGCTTTTCAAATCACACAGGCCTTGTAGAGAATAGAGTTCTCGAGACAAGAGGATGCCACTCACGGTTATAGTAGAAAATGTCTCTTCCCAAACCTTAAATCCAGGGCAGGATTTTGTTGACTAGATGAAGGAAGAAGATAGATTTAACCCTGAAAGAAAGGACTGGAAAGACGACTCTGCAGGTAAATGTGCCTCTTGACAAAGCATAATCACCTAATTTCCATTCCCATGCAATGATGAATATCTCAGCGCTCTTACAGTGAGATTGGGAGAAAGAGAATAGAGAATCACCTGGAAGCTTAAACATATACAGCATGCTCCCATTATGCAAAAACAAGTGTGACCCTGCCCTTTAACATTACTAATTTTAACATTTTCATTTTATTTCATTTAAAATATCTTAAGTTCTGTTATGTGTAGGCCTTACGCATCCCCATATATACATAAATCTCAAATTATTCTAATAAGTATTTTAGTCATGAAAAATTTAAAAGGATCAATACTACTAAGAAAGAATATCATAATGAAGATTGTTCAGAGCAGATATACATGACGAAAACTTCCTTCAACTTATGCACTCCATATATTGTGTATTAAATATAAGACAAAGATGATTTTAGTAGAAAAATAAGTGAACACATTTGATATAATTTAGAGATATTCTAGTTAGGTTTTGTGTGAGTGATAGAAGCATTGTACCATTAATAAAGGCTTCAAAACAGCAAATGTTGAAAGTGGTGCTTGAAGATGATGCAGTAAGCACTCCGAATGTTCTTATCCTTATATTTTGGTTCACTTACATAAAATTAGAATTACATAAAAAGGTAGAGTTGTTTCCCAATTTAGTGAAGCAACTAGAAAATTGCCATACATCATAAAGAAGAATAATCTCAGTATGTAAGAATGTTATATTGGCAAGGTAGAGAAACCAGTGCCTAGTTTTGTGTTGTCAGGTTTATACACAAAATTTACTTCTGATTCAGATGATTTATTAAACTATTATAGTCTCATTGAAATTTATGAGTAAAAGGGAATAAACATCTGATTTTTTGTGGATATGTCCTTATTTCCCCTATCAAGAACACATCCTGACAGTTTGCTAACTTTTGGTGGAAAATAGACATAAACGGTTATTGAAAACATTAAACTACAAAGTAAGCATGTTTTCTTTTCATCTCTTTATTCATTTCCAAAATAAGATTGTAGCCATGCTGTTAGTACTGTGTTAACACATGGTGCTGAAGTGACTGAAGCATTTGTCTTCCAACAAAGGTTCCTGGGGTGTTCCACTTGTGATGATTTATTTGTATTCATTAAAAAATGACAGAAACTTGAATTTGATGAAAGAATAAGGGCCCCCAGCTATGAATTATTGTGAAAATGCTATCCAATTACTGAACATCTGATTCTCATCATTTCTGAGAGGAAATTCTTCCATCAAATGGCTATTTGATGAAAGAAACTGCTATTTAATTTATGAGGTCTTAGAGGATCTCGAATAGAATAACTGGGTTATTATATTTGTATATATTTAGTTCTTCCTTCCTACATTTTTTCCTCCCATTTTCCCACTTTCAATTCCTTCTCTACCTACCTTTTCTTTGCTTATGTCCTTCTTTTCCTTACTCCAATCCTCTATTATATTTGGCTCGAGTGTGTGCATAGATATGCAATGTAAGAAAAATATTTTATTGTATATTCTATATATATTTTTGCTGCCTTTGTATTGTTTTCCTAGATTCAGAAAACACACAGAGAACTTGGAATTTTGATGGAGAGAGACACACTAAGATTTAAATAGGAGATTTATTTTTTGGAGCTATAGCATGGTAGCCCAGGTGAGCAACAGATCATGACACTTCAGAAAGCTGTCTTTGTTAGGGTGTGTGAACTGATGTAATGAATACCCAGTTTAAAAAAAAAAAACAATGCATGGAGCACTAGAATTTTCATTCTCTCTCTCTCTCTCTCTGTGTATATGTATGTGCGTGTGTGTGTTTACATGTATGCATGTGTTTGTCAGTGTACCCACACATGCTGATACATTAAATGCCTCCGAATGTGTGTGGCACTCTAGTTAAATGTAAGAGTTGCATGCAACATGTATGATGTATGATGGTTAGTTTTTCCAAATCCTTTTCAGAGAATATTAATCATTGTTTTTCATGTAATTCAGAGCACCTAAAGATTATGAACATATAATCCTGTTGCTCACAGAATTAATTCTTACATGTTGATAAGGGAAGAATGGAGTCTTTGAGAATGATTCAGGGTTTTATTCTTACCTCAAGTGAGTGTAATTGGAGGTAGATGGATTCCAGACAAATCAATGCCCACCATTGTTATTAATTCAGAGAATGAAACTCATGGACAAAGGGAGACTAAGTGTGAAAATCTTTAGCATCTGTAGGATTACAGGTAGAAGATTCAAAAAAAGGAAAGTCACCTTTACAGTGGAACTTCGAAAAAGGTACCAGACTAATTCCAGAGATTTTTGATGAGCCTTGTTGCAGGAACTGAGAGAAAGCACTGGGAGATGAGCAGGTTGTCCACTTTGGCACATCTACAAGGTTTCCAAATGCCTTCTCTTGTCTTTTTCCCCCAGATGGTTTTGATCTTTATTGGAAAAGAGACAAGAAACAAAATCAGGAAGCATAATTGCACACTGGCAGGTGGGCCTCTAGAAAGGACAGAAATGTACATAGAATCAGTGATATTTTTCTGTATTCAGAGACAAAATTCAGTATTGCTCACTTTCTAGATCCCTTAACATAAATGGGCCTGCCCAGTTTCTATCTTCTGGAAGAGCACCAAGTGCTTCTTATTGCTGCACCAATCCTCCAGGCCCATAGTCTTTTTTCTTTTTTTCTAATGCTTATTTTTTTTTTCTTTTAAACACTGCCTGGCCCATTAATTTCAGCCTCTTCCTCACATCTTGACTAACCCGTATCTAATAATCTTTGTAGCACCACAAATGGTGTCTTACTGGGAAAGATTCAGCATGTCCGAACTGGCGGCTGGCTCCATCACATCTCTCTCCCTGAGCAGAGGCATGGCAGTCTGTCTAACTTAGGAGAGGTGTAGCATCTGACTGAGCCATCTACCTCACTTCCTTCTTCCTGTTCTGTCTACTCTGCCCACCTAAGGGCTGGCCAATCAAATGGGCCAGGCAGTTTCTTTATTAGCCAATGAGAGTCCTCCATCATTTCCCCTTTTTCTGTTTAAACAAAAAAGAAAGGTTTTAACTTTAACATAGTAAAATTACATATAACAAAACAGTTATCAAGTAAGAATTACAGTTACAATATTTATATCTACTTTATCCTTTATCATAACTAAGGAAAACTATAACTATTTATTCTTCAACTCCATCAAAGACTCCAGAAGGATATAATATTACCTAAGTAAACAAGAAATAAGCAACTTCCAAACTCTAAAAATGACAGAGACATCTCGCTGCCTGGACAGTCACCCACAGTTCTTTTGTACTGTTGGGGCATCCATCTTCGGCCTACGGGCCCATAGTTTCCAGGAGACATTTCCATGATGCAGGAAATTTCAAAGGCAGTTCAGTCAGTATCTGCTGTGTCCTGCAGAATGTCTTGGAGACTCTTTCATGAATCAGGAACCCTGAAAGATCATCTCACCTATAGGCAAGTTCAGCAGTCCTCTCCCTTAGGGTTCTCTGTGTCCAGTCTATGCATTAGTCCAGGCAAGAGCAGTTTCTTGCCCAAATGGCTATCAAACTCCATAAGGATCCTCTTCGATTCCCATTTTCCTCTTGAAGTAGCTAGTGCTGCCAGGAGCAGATATGTCTTATTGTGTTAAAAATATATGCAGACTAAAGGTTAAAGTTCTTAAAAGTAAAAAAAAGAAAAAGAAAGAAAAAAAAGGAAGTAGTTTGTTGTGGTGGTACACACCTTTAATCCCAACACTTGGGAGGCAGAGGTAGATTGACCTCTGTGACTTCAAGGTGTGGCAGCACACACCTTTAATCCCAATGCCTGGGAGGCAGAGACAGACAGATCTCTGTGAGTTCTAGGTGTGGTAGCATATGCCTTTAATCCCAGCACTTGGGAAGCAAAGGCAAGTGGATCTCTGAGAGTTCAAGGACAGCCTGGTCTGGAGAGTTATTCCAGGACAAAGATATACAGAGAACTTGTCTAATGCTTATTTTTTAATGTAGAAAATTTTCTTTCAATTTTGAGATTTTATCACCTATCAAACATGTCAAGACCAATTACTGTGAAATTGTACTTGTTAGTATATGTTTACCATAGAAGTTTTAATTGAATCTTATAAGAATTTGGTTATACTAACCCAAGGTGAAAAATAAAACGATTATGCTTATAAAAAATAATTTGAATACTTAGGTATCAATTATTTTATTTTTATTTTTCAACCCCTATAAATTTGATATTACATCTTTTATCAGCATAAAATTTATCTTGACTTTCTCTCCAAAAGACTTTTTGTTTGAAGTGTAAATCTTTGAAATTTTAATTCACCGTGTTTGAAAAATCCTATTCATTTTAAAATGCCGTGCCACAATTGATTCCTACACCTTCCCTATTCCAAATAGTTATTCCAAAAACTTATTCTAAAATAAGTTTATTTAGTTTTCCTAGAGTAACTACTAGGTCCTCCAAAGGGAATGAAACATCTATTTATATATTATGTTTTATTTTTATACTCATATAAATGCATTATATATTTTTGGTAAACAGTCCTTAAATTTTGTATCCAAAACTATATTATATCAGTATTTCTAGTTTACTTTTAGAAAAATAAACTTTGAACCCTCTCTTCAGACCTACCAAAAATAATTCTAGCTCTTTCAGAATGGGTTACTTGGCAGAGAACAGGGACAGTGATTACATCCTTTAATTAAATTATCTCCCTGTTGTTTTGTCCTTAATCAGACTGACTATAAATCCTTCTTGTCAGTTATAAAGTAGAAATAATCGGCTTTTGCCTCTCTAGGATCCACATAATGATATCCTGGCAGGAGACATGAGAGGATATCCAGGGATTAAGCATGCCACTCACCCCACTGACCACTTTAAGTCTTTCCCTTTGTGCCACTGTACCATTAGAGACAAATTTACAAGAAAATTGATCCCAGCACACTGACTCTTGACATTACTAGTTATACATGATTTTGACTGATGCAAGCTTGATATAATCAAATATATAACACACAGCAAGGAGGAAAAAGTCAAGTAGCTCGACCCTACAAATACCTCTGACTTAAGTAATTCACAACAATGTCACTAGAACTCCACAAGTGGTGTCCTCGGTCACATTGCCCATGCACCTTCCTATTATGGATTTTCTGCTTCTCTATATAAATAAAAAAGCAAATGATTTGCTTCTGACTTTCCATGTCTATCTGCAAGTTATTTGAAGACTGCCTGAATCTGAATTGGAAGAATGTACTTCTTCCTACATAATAAGAGCATTTCACAACCCCCTTCATCCTATTTGGTAAACTTACTTCTCCTCATTATTGCCAAATGAGACCCTAACATTCCCTCTTTTTCTCCTCATTTTGTCTAATATTTTTTAAGTACTCACAATTATTCAAATGATCCCTTGTTCAGCATTTGAGAAAATAGAAAAGACACTTCTGAAAACAAATGTTTCTATTATACTTTACGAAGATAAGATGACTACATCAAAACATGCACACAAAAATCCCTAGGTTGAGTAGCATTCTAAAAAAAAAATGCCATTTTTATGTTCCTTTTGTTAAAGCCAAGACCAGCATCTTTTGAGTGCTGTGTGCCAATATATTTGGCATTGTAATGAAGTCATTTTCTTGAGTGTTTCCATTTGATACACTTAAGAAGCACAGAGGTAAAGAATAGAAATGCCTATGTGAGCACATTTCCGTTTAGCTGATGTTAACATTTAATTCATTTCTGGAGAAGAATGATGACAAACAGGATCCTGTAATTGAGTCGTGATGCAGCTGCTTTTAATATTAAACAATTAGATACTGTCAACAAAATATGGTTAGAATAGTCTGTTGGAAAAAAATCAAAAAGTGCATAAAACAGCAAATATGTCTGATGGTTGGAAACATGACATTATGTTATATGCATAAGAACATGCCTTGCTTTAATATTCATATATCAAGTGCTGATCAAGTAAAACAAAAGGATAATTTGGTACTTTGGATTTTGTGTGAGTCTAACTTTTATATTGATAGTCTAAGTTCTGTCATGTGTAAAGAAAAATAAAAGCAAGAAGTTAAAATAAACTATGTATAGTCCCTTATGAAAATAAAATTTTCACTCCAAATTCTTGCCAACAACAGATATAGACCAAGCCAAAATCAATATGACAATTATTATGACTGAATAGAATAGACTTTGATAGTGGGTGGCATCTGTAAATTTTGTTTTCCCTTTTAAAAGTCAGAATAAAATATCTATGATACCATAGTCAATACATAAGAAGTAGTGTTTGAATTTAGTCTACTTTCTTGTTCCTCGTGGCAACAACTTCCAATTAAGATATATCCAAAGTGTCTCTTCTTCCTTTCCAATATGCAACTTTGTACAACTTTTTATTATTCACAAGTTTGTGTCATCTAAAATTTAGAGAATTGAAACTTATAATCCAATGTTATAGTTGCAGTAGGAGAGGTTTTGAGAGACGAGTAGGTTTTATATGGTAGATCTCTCAGAAATAACAAAATATGCTTGTGTTATATAGTCTACCACTCATGGTTATTCTAACAGTGAGAATGCAACAAGCAAGAAGCAGCTTTGAAGCAGATGAAGGCTATTATGCTATTTCTAGATATCAAATATACTGGTACCTATTGTTGGATGCCCTAGCTTCCAGAATGAGAAGAAAAAACTGTATTATTTAAACATTACCTGTACTATTATATTATGGTAACTAAATGGCTAAAAATGGCTGTGCTTGACTCTAAGTCTCTCCTATATCCAAGTGGTAAAGTCAGAGTCTTCAGTAATTTAAAATATGAAAAAGCAACATAATAACTATAATTATAGAAATATTTGTTTCTACACATGACAGAATATAATACTTAAAAATTTTTTAAACATTAATTTTCTATGAGATTTCAGAAATAGCAACTTCCAAGTAAGAATTACATCAATCTAAATGCATTTTTAAATTCTACTCAGTAATAAAATGTACAAGTTTAAATAGAGATGCTGTGAAAGCAACATGGAATGAGTGCAAACATAAGGACTGGAGATGTAGAGGGAGGGACTAATGTAGCTATAGAATGAAGAATTCCAAGTGTCATGTAGAATTACCTATTAGAATATTGCTATACTTTCCATAATCTATTTAAGTAAATATTTATACTGTAGTGAGTCTGAAAAAAAAAACCCTATTCAAATCAACCTTTGTTTATTTCAAAAGTAACTCTATCAAGAAGAGTCAACCAAAGGTATTCAATACCAAAGGGTGATTCCTGAAACCATACCTACAGGTAACATCATACAGACTGAGCAGTTTTTACTCGTGTCTCTGGGAATAAATATATACATACTTGTACATATATCACATATGCATACATGTAAGAGAGGTCATGACAATTTGCAAAAAGAGATATATGGCAGGATTTGAAGGGAGCAAAAGAAAGGGAAAATGTGATTAAAATTTTATTTTATAAAAGCAATAATTATTTTTAAAAATCAGCTTGCCATGTGATAGATTTTTTTAAATAAATGCTACTAAAAAAGTTCCTGTTGTACATTCAACATGGATGAAAACCTAAATGAGAAACATTTGCAAAACTCTCAAAAATTTAAACAAAACTGCATACGATAGGAGATGTTCAGGTTTTGAAAGCTTTGTATGCTAAAATATAATACAATACTTGTCAAAATTCCAGAATATATGAAAAGTTTAGGACTTCTGCTGCTTTTTTTCATGTTTGATAGCTTTATTTTTTATATTATTAAAAATTTCCGCCTCTTCCCCGTCTCCCATTTACCTACCCCTCCCGCCTCCACTCCCCTTCCCTCTCCTGTCCAAAGAGCAGTAAGGGTTCCCTGACCTGAGGGAAGTCCAAGTTCCTCTCCCCTCCTTCCAGGTCCAGGAAAATGAGCACCCAATCAGGCTAGGCCCCCCAAAAGCCAGAATGTGTAGTTGGAGCCAAATCCAGTGCCATTGTCCTTGGTTTCTCAGCAGCCCTCATTGTCTGCCATGTTCAGGGAGTCCGGTTTTATTCCATGCTTTAATTCCAGATGCAATTACTGTGATAGAGATCGTTGTGACTGAATTTTAATTCTGGAAATATATGTGCATACTGAATATTAGGTTGCTATTTTTTACTATCATGTTCAAAATTGTTTCAAAATTGTTGCAAATTTTCTTTTAAGAATGTGTCACCTCATCCAGATTCATTTTTAATATGGTAATTGGATGGTGCAACATTATAGTAGTGAAGTGCTTCAAAGTCAGGTCATGCATAGTTTCTGCCTTTAATTCCATATTTTATATTTCACTGTGTCTAACTATAAGAGTTTTGATCTATGTAATTATACTTCTTATGAAAGTGAAGCATAGGAATTTGATTCAATTTAATTCTGTCATTGTGTGTTCACACTTAGTGGTTTATTTCTTTGAAAAAGATTTAAAACACTTAAATGAAGTGTGAAAAGTTAAATGAAACAGTTTAAAGGCAACGAAGGTTGAAAAATAACAAATGTAAACTTCATTAAATTAGAATTTAGATTCACACACATTTCTCATATTTGATTATTTGGGACATATAGAATGATATATTTGTTATTTCTCATAAATTATAAATCAACTTAATATATTGCAGTTTATTGCTAAATTTATAGACTGGATTTGATTTTCATTCCTAGATAACATGACAGTAAATTCTAAAGCCTTGAAAACAAAAAGAAAGTAGAAAATTTGTAATGATTTTTTGTTCATTTATTTTTTTTTACTTTTAAAACAATCTTACTTTACTTATCAATCCCAGTTCTCTCTCTCTTCTGTACTCCCACACCTTCCACCTTCTCCCCATCCCACCCCATCCTCTCCTATGAGAGGGTGAGACCTCCACAGGAAGTCAACAAAGTCTGTCATGACCAAGACCCCACCCCTTGATCTAGATTGAGCAAGGTATCCCATCCATAGGGAATTGTGTCCAAAGAACCAGTTCATGTACTAGTGATAAATGCTGGTTCCACTGCTAGTGGCCCCACCAACTGCCCATAGTAGAGAAACTGTGATCTCCCACTAATGGAGACAGCTGTTTCTGTGGGCATCCCCATCACGGATTTGTTTCTCATGTAAATGCAACAGAATAAATGAATATAATATTATTACACATAATAGTGTGCCTAGTAAACCCTAGTGTAAAATCTATATTTTCACCTCATTTTTATAAACCTAAAACTTCCTTAAAAATAAACTTTAAAACATTAAGACAACTGTCAAATATTACATTGTTACTTTCTTTGGCCCTTTTATATTATAATTTGTTTCTTTTTTCATTAACCAATCTTTATGTTGTTTAATGAAAGAAGAAGATAATAAAAATGTTTGGCAATTGTTTTCACTGCAGTTTGTGATTATAGAAAATAATTATCACACAGAGCTCAGTTTCTTAAATAGTGGGGCCTGATCCTATATTAAACTGTGTACTTTAAGGTAGGTGTCACACAAATTCTTGTAACAAGAAAAAGGTTTTGAACTTGCATACACAAAAATTAAGTTTAAAACTGGACAGCTTACATATCTCAGGTATTACTGACTGTGATTGCTTGTATTACATTGTGTGATGTCCTAGTAGTATTGATTCTGGGAACACTTGTGCACATTGTATTATACATGTCATCACAGAAGGCAGTAACAAATGCTCCTTCAAATACTTCAGGGCAGAATTGAGAATGTTGTATATTATGGCTTGCCATATTTTTACTGTTACTATAAAGATTTCTGATTTTCTAGAAACATTATTTCTTGTTCAGGCAAAATTAAGAGTTTTACTATTTTCCTGTCCTTATTCCTGATCTTCAAGAATCTGATTAATGTATCTTTGGTTTGTATTTCATTAGAAAGTTTAACATTAAAATTTGTGTATGAGTTAAAGAGTTGTATAGATAAAATGTATTTTTATGTAATATAAGGACAGAATTAACAAAAATTTCAGAAATGGCCCTAAGCATTCTCTGCCATATGCTTACATGTAAGTATTATAATTACTATAACTATTGACAATTGTAGTGTTAACATACCAGTGATCTCTGAAAACTGTTAAAGATACAATGCTCCAGATCCTGCAATATCATATATCACCTAAGATTCCAGTCTTCATGTTTTTCTGACAAACCTCATTCATGCTCCTATAAGACATGTGTCCTAAGACACATGAGAGAAGATGAGTGAGGTACAAGAGGAAGAGATTGGTGGAAATGGGGGGCATGGAAGACAAGAGAGATGTAAAAACAATTGAAATTCATTGTGTATTATAAAAATGTCAAAATGAAAATCACTAGTGTATTTGAAAATGTATTCACAAAACATTAAAATCTTGCCTTTAATTATTCCTAAAAATAACAGTAAGAGGTATAACTAAACCTTAATGTTTATTCAACTTTCAGTCTTTCAATGTTTTATTAAATTTCACAGTATTCATATTTTTTTAGCCTCTCAGAATGGTACTTGTGCTCCTAAGAACATGGTTCAGATTACCATTTACTTCAAAGTCTCTAGAATGTTTTCCTTTCCATGTTTACAAACAACCTAAGAAATGTTCCCCAGTGCATCTGTAAAGAATTTCTACAAAATTGAAATATTTTTTTCCTAACACAATGAACCATATTATATATTTATTTGCCCAGAGTATAAGAATAAAGGAAGGGCTGGGTGGCTAAGTAGTTAAGACGACTGGATATCTTCCAGAGGTCTAAGTTAGATTATCAGCACACATTTAACTGTTTATACCTGGCTCTTACTAGTTCAAATAGCTTCAATTCTTCTCTTCTGGACTCCACTGACACAGGATATGCATATCTTACATAGATATACAGGCAAGTAAAACATCATTCCACATGAAAATAAACAAAGGAAAGAATTGGAGGGTCTATACTTTGAATTCTAAACTCTCCAGCTGGTCACCTCTTCCTCACAGATATTTCTGCTATTATGTGAAAAGTCAACAATTACTTGTTCCTTGTTTCCTCCTCCCATATACAATTCTGCTTAAATCTCTGAATACGTGGGAGGAAAAGAAGCATTTAAATGTGAATTAAACATTAAAATTAATTTTTATTCCTGATTAGAAAGTTTAATATACTTCAGTGGAAACTAAGCAGGAAGGGTGGAGAAAACACTTGACACATTGGTGACTGTGGTGCTTACAATGTTTACTATATTTTTGAATCTATCCAAAATTCTTCCTCTTCAACTGCATATATTAATTATATCTGAAAATCTATTTCCTTATTTTTCTTTATTACAAATTGATGTATATGTAGGTATAATATCTATTAAATCCAAGAAACACAACAATTTACAATATAGAAGAAAAAGAAAATCTAATTTTTAGGGTAAGGAGAAGACACTGTATTAAGCATGTAATATAACATGTAAATTGCAAGACACTTATATATTAGACACATTTTTGTATGCAATACACATATCAAGAAACAGGAATAACATTTTAATTTAATAGATTTAGATTTGTGGTCAATCAATGAACAAATTCACAAAGTTAAAGGATAATTGGATTTAAAATTTTGAATTATGACTTTCATGCAAATATAAATGAGTATGTGAGTGGTTTGAATTATTCCTTTAATTTAAAAGAGATCCAAAAAGATGTTATCATGAGTTCAAAGAAAAATTAAAGAACCTTATATGCAGTCAATAAAAAATTTAGAAATTAATTTACAAAGATACACATAACTAGTAGACAGCTACAGGGAAGTTATTAGTCATATCTCAACAGAAGCAATTTGTGTTTATACAAAAGAGTAATTTATATTATTGCCAGGTATATGTAATAAAAATTATATAATATCTAAATGAAAATAAAATTTGAATACTATCTAAATTTTCAAAATTTTTCTGTTCTAAGATATGCTTCACTTTCATTGACAAAATGCAAAACCTTTGGGCTGCTTTCAACTATAGCATATTTAGTTAACATAAGGCTACTGACAACCCTTTGTTGTGTCTTATTGTGAATCTAGTCTAGTTCTTATAGACTTAATAAATTAAATACATGTTTCATATTGATTATTATCCCTCTAAAATAGATATTATAGTGTGTTTTCAAAATCAATTTAACATAATTAACTGAAGAGAAAATTATTATCTGTACTTTAGAAAACAAGTTGCCTCATTTTGGCTTAAAACAGCACCTGTGTTTCTCTTGTGTGTCTATATTTATTCATGCAGTGCTTCATATTACTTGTGAACTTTTCAGAATCTAGAAACAACTAGGAAATAGACTTCCAGGCATGCCAGGGAGGGATTATTTTGATTTTCTTAGTTCATTTACAAAGTCTTGTTTTAATTGTGGTCAGCACCATGCCCTAATTGTTTATCCAATACAAAGTGTTTTTTTCCTGAAATCAAATACACAAAACAATATAAATGGATTAAATGGGTTTTACTTATGTATTTGAGCTTCAACCTCTCTGTCTATCCAATTGGGACAGTAATAATTAAGAAAAACAGGCCATAGATAGGTGGAGGCAATTGGAGAAAGGAGACATGGTAAAGATAAGAAGGAGAAAAGGAAAGGGGAAATATCACATCACTATATTTTAATTTAAAAATGTTTGCTTTATATATAGAAAGATTACTATAACATCCTCAGTTCTTCTAGTCCTAGTGTTTGTATTTTATTTTTACAAAATTTTCAACAAATAATACTTCTCTGACATCCTATATTCCCACCTACATGTTTTATATTGAACGACATAGCAACAGCATATTAGAAAGAAAAGAGTTAAAATCAAAATTAGCGTTTTTCTAGTTTTGTACAATGTACGTGTGTGTGTGTGTGTGTGTGAGAGAGAGAGAGAGAGAGAGAGAGAGAGAGAGAGAGAGAGAGAGAGAGAGAGAGAGAGAGAGAGAGAGAGTTCATTTCTTCAGGAAAAACATGAGAGAAAGGTAGGATGAATGACGGAAGGCAAGCATGGTTTATTAAACTCCTATTTGCATTCAATGCTGTGTTCTCGCCAATTTGTAAGTAATGCCCAAATTGCCTGTGCTATACCATTCTTCCTTCTCTCACTGAAGCCATAAGTTTCCTTGGGGGAATCCTCATTCTAACCTCGACTGTGCTGCAATATTTTCTTTTCTTCCCTTTTTTCTTCATTCTTCCTTTTTCTAGTGCAGGATATACATTAATGGTTGGATTGTCTTTCTTCTGTGCAGCATTATCTTGCCATTTCCTCTTTAAAATGACTCAACTTCTCCTTTACAATATTATATAAAGTCAATTATATACAATTACAAATATATACAATATACAAATATATACAATTACAGCTAGTAATCTTCTCATGTTGCTGTTTCTACAGACATTTCTCATAAACATGAAAGGTCTTCAAAGTTTTATTCACTGGTTAGAGCACTACAATTTCCCTGCCTTTTTTGTCTGCCTATTAATTCTTGCGACTATATGTTTTAGTAAAATATGTTTTATTTTTCTATAAAAGAGTGATGGCTTGATTTTAGATAAGACTGAGTACCTTTTATCAGTCTGACATTTCTCTCAATATGTTAGGAATTCAGCTAGTAATATTTCATTAATACAAAAGAAAAAAGCTAAATTTTGATTTAAAAATATCCAGCTCTGAGAATAATTAAAATTACTCTTATTTAAAACAAAAAGGCTGTTTTATGTTGTTTTAAACCCCCTTCTCCCAAACAAAATCAAACATTTAATTTGAGATTGTATTTTTTTACAATATTCTCTATTTTCTTTCCTTCTTTGAAGTCCTCCCATATATACCTCCTGTACTCCTTCGAATTTAGAGATTCTTTTCCAACAATTGTTACTATATGCAAATAGGTATTTGTATGTATATATAATCCCTCTCTATCATTTACATATATGGTATATTCACCAAATTTTAGAATATCTAACCTAGTATCCCTAACCTAACTTTCCCATATTAAAGTAGATAATATTAAGCTGTTGTAAATCTCAATACCAGGATCAAAGAATATGATGTGATTAGGGGGGAAAAAAAGGTATTTAAAGATATAAAATTAGGTCCTTAGGCAAAGCCTTAGGATAAAGTAAAAAATTGGCCGTGAGAATAAACTTTAAGATATATATTATATATTTACATATAATATATATTAAATTACTTCTATTGGTGGTAGACTCATTTGTTTTTTAATTTATTTTTTCTTTCCATGTATAAAAGTATGTTTAGGGCTAGAAGATGGAACATTGGTTTCTAGCACTTGCTTCTCCTTCAGGGTCTTCTATCAGATCACAGAACTGTGTGGTATTTCACTGCCTTCCTTAACTCTAGTTCCAGGATATCTGTTGTCTTTGGCACGCAGATAGCCATGGTCTACATACAAACACATGAGTAAATATTCATTTATCTATTTGTTGGCTCTGTGTGGGGTTTTCTCTTATGATGATCCCCATTTTCCCTACTTTATGTTCAGACATGTTTTGCCAGTGTCTAAATTTATAGCAGAAATGTTTTATCGGGTTTGGCAAGATGGTTCATTAAGAAAAGGGGTATAAAATCAAATTTGAAAATGTGAGTTAAGTCATCAGGTCCCACAGAAGTTACTTCTGCAGATGGTATTATCATATCATATTCTCTTTTCTGTGTGTGTGTCTTTGTGTTTGTTTATGTATGTGTGTGTGCACATTTGTATGTGTGCATGAATGCACATATGAATGTGAACACATGCACCAAAATGTAGTTTCCAAAGTATATAGAAAATATTTCATTTGGCATTTTAATGCTTCAAAGAGTGACGTGATTCCCTCCCTCCATCACTATTCTCTCTCTCTCTCTCTCTCTCTCTCTCTCTCTCTCTCTCCCTCTATCCTTCCCTGCCTTCCTCCCTCCCTCTCACCCTTTTATTTCCTTCTTTCTTTCCTTCTTTATATCTCTGTCTCCTACACAGTCCACAGTCAACACTTTCCTTTATGAGGACTGTACTCCACTTAGATGGTTTGGATTGAATCAATTAGAAATCAAAAAATCACTCCATGCTGTTATACATATTATTATTAACTTAATTGTCAGCGTCCATGGATATTATCAATGTATCATTTATAATATATGGCAAATTATTGATTTTTTCACATAATTAGGAAGAGAAAGATTTCTAGGTATCACTTTCTTTTGGACAGCTTTGCCCTTGTGTCTTATTTGACAATCTCTCTTGTGTTAAGGGCACTTGATATTCATGTACATGTCAAGTTACATCATCACCATCCTTGTAATGAAAAACCTTGGAACAGACAAAGACTTTCAATTTATTTATTTATTTATTTATTTATTTATTTATGAAGTTCATTTACAAGACTATATTCTAAATGACTCATAGTGAATAAGGGGTATAGTTGATGTATTTGATTTTCAACTAGTGAAAAATAAATCATGTAAGTAAAACACTTAAAAATACCTCTGAATATGGGTAAATGTTCTATGTTCTTAATATTAAAGAAAACTAACATTTTTTGTTGTTAGAATTTTAATTGCTTCAATTTACTTTGATTTTGAACTCTCTCTGGACTGGTACTTACTATTTAGACCAAACTATTCTCAAATTCACAGCAATATATTTGTAGTTTCTTCACCATGCTAAGATTAGAGACATGTACAAACTTACCAAGACAATTATACATTCTTATTATATGAATTTCTTTAAAAGTGAAATACAGGCCGGGCGGCGGTGGCGCACGCCTTTAATCCCAGCACTCGGGAGGCAGAGGCAGGCGGATCTCTGTGAGTTCGAGACCAGCCTGGTCTACAAGAGCTAGTTCCAGGACAGGCTCCAAAGCCACAGAGAAACCCTGTCTCGAAAAACCAAAAAAAAAAAAAAAAAAAAAAAAAAAAAAACAAAGTGAAATACAGTTGAAGAAAGAGAAAGTAAATGATTGCAACTTTTCATAAATGTGAATATATAGAATATATATTTAAACTTTTTTTCTAATCAAGACGGCTACCCCACTATTTCAAAACTCTTCTCATTTTTTGTACTTTCCTGATTTCTAAAGTGGTAAATTATTAACCTTATTTTTCTCACTGGATTGATTTAGTTTTATTTTTCTTTTTTAAGTTTATATTAACAGGATTGTTAGAAAAGAATTTTTCTCCTTTATCCTCAGGATTTTCAGCTAGGCCTGAGAATTAAAAAGACATCAAAGCAATTAACTGGAGTAACGCCTACAAATTTATTTAATATGAGTTTCACATAACACAGGGACTCTCAGAAGGAAATGAGAATTCAATAAAGCAATTAATGTCAAATAATTACATACCAAATTGGACAAACAATAGTAAATTGGGAACGCGTGGCAATGCCAAGGAGCCTGAACTGCATTCGTTAATTGGATGAAGCATCTAAAAAGATATGAAAGCATTTAGCAAGATTTGCTTATACAGATATTCCTAGGATTGGCCTCCTTTTCTTCATGCTAAGAATTCTGCTTCTGTGCTGCCTTGTGGTGCTCTCTTCTACATGAGGTTTTCGGTTTTTTTTTTTTTTTTATAAGCAGGAAGAGCTACAGGAAGCCCCATGCACTGTTACCTTGCTGATTGTCTTTACTTCAAAAGTCTCTTGCCCTAAAGTGTTATCTTTTGGGTCACGTATTCTGACACACTGTGGTATAATAGGCTATGTCCTCTTTTAAAATTAGGCTTCTTTTTTTCTGATTGTGTTTCTGTGATTCACTGATATTTCTGTTTCTTGTAAATCATTCTCCCATCTTGTTGAATGCCATTAAACAGAGTAGATTACTATTTTACCAGTGACAGGCAATGGAGGATTGTCTGGTTTGGGTAGTTTCAAAGATTTCTTATACAATTATCTTACAAGGTGACTTATGGAAAAGAAGTGCAGAATGGGAGTAGTATGCTTCTAAATTCTTCTCAAGAAGAGTCATACTTTGTGATCATGCTAGTACACTATGGGTTCTTCTGTATAAATTGTAATAACACATTCAAATAACTTTTATCTTCCTATAGTGGCTATCAACAAACTATTTAATTGATAACCTCAGAACACACATAATATATATGTATAATATAGAACACAATTTTCACTTTAATTTATATTATCATAAACAATAAATCTTAATGTTGATTAGCTGATAATACTAGCAGAAGAAATCCAATTGAAATATTCTAATGTAGTGGAGAAGATCTAGGAAAATCAAAGGAAGGACTGTGTTCAGAATAAACTGTATAAAATCAAAAATCTTTTTTTGAGTAAAAAATTAGGAAAAATAAGAAATATGCCTGTCATACCAAGCAGAGGCAGACCAAGCCCCCCCCCCTTTATCAAGGCTGAGCCAGGTAATGGGCTCCAAAAAGCCAGTCCATGCACTAGGGATAAATACTGGTCCCATTTCCAGGGCTCCCCCTAACAGACCATGACACATAACTCACGGATATTCAGAGGTACTAGGTAGGTCCCATGCAGGTTGCCAAATTGTCAGTCTGGAGTCAGTAAGCTCCCACTAGTTCTGGTCAACTGTCTCTCAGGTTTTCTCCATCATGATCTACAACCCCAGGGAAGCTAGGTAAAAGGAGGTAAGAGGGACACTCATGGTGATTCCCAGGACAGGGAAATAATTAATATCTTCTTAGTAAACTGGGAGGGGGGAAAACAGAGGGAATGGGGGATGGGAACATGAGAGATCCAGATGACTGAGTTGGGGGAGGGACAGAGAGGGAGAGAAATGGAGGAAATATCTTGATAGAGGGAGCCATTATAGGGTCATGGAGAAACCTAGTGCTAGGGAAGTTCTCAGGAATCCACAAGGATGACCCCAACTAAGACTCCTAGCAATAATAGAGAGGGTGCCTGAACTGGCCTTCCTTTATAATCAGATTAGTGACTACCAAAATTGTCATCATAGAACCTTCATCTAGTAACTGATGGAGGCAGATGCAGTGATCTACAGTCAAGCACTGGACTGAGCTCCTGAAGTTCAGATGAAGAGAGAAAGGAGGGGTCACATGAACAAGGGAGGAGGGTCAGGAAAATATAGCACTCTTTTAAAAGAGTAAATTTATAAATAGTAAAAGTGATGAAAGAAGTACCCTGTGTCTATTAGGAGAAAGAGAATGTAACAACTAGCATGCACACACACACACACACACACAGGTCTGCCTCTGCTTGGTATGTCAGACTCCATTGGCTCCCCCAAGGGAGGCCTTATCACCTCTTAGGAGTGAATGGGGGTGGTGAATGGAATAGAGGTTTGGTTGGAGAAGCAATAGAAGGGGAGAGAGAGGGAACTGGGGTTGGTATGTAAAATGAAAAAAAATGAATTAAAAAAAGAGAAAAATACTGGATTTCCAAAACAAATCCTTGAGCATCTAGCCTTGTATGTTGCATGTTGTAGGCATTCTCTAAATATTTTTGAATGAGTCCTTGAAATGACAGATTTACAAAACAGTCTCTAAAGAGACTGAACAAGAAGCAAAATCCTTACCCAAAACAAAGAACATAAAATAGAATGAAAGACAGGACAGGCGTGCTTTCTGAAGGGAGCAGCACATTCCAGAATTGACTTCCATGCATACATCTATTACCTGATAGCAACAGGCCAGTGTGTTTAACTCTGGGGAGACACAGTTAGCTTATAGTATGTGAAATGTTCAGAGAATGGCTGCCAAAAGGCTCAGAAGATAACTCAAAATGCTGTATTTATGAAGTTGTTCAAGGATATCCCTATTTTAAAAAAGAGTAAAGAAAACTATTTTAAATAAAAAAGAAATATGCCTGTACACTTTTTCAACAATTTCAATATTATTTTGTTTGATAGAGAAGTTAGCAAGATGATGTTGATTAGTCATTTGTTATTCCTACAATCACATTGTCTTTATTTCTTTCCATATTTATATTCACTTACATCCTCTATAAATTGCCTACATAGCAGCTTTGCAAAGAAAGGATTTATCCTCTTCATTTGGAATTGTGGTGGAAAGGAGATTGAATGAAGACAGTTTGAAAGCTCACATTGATAGAAATCTCTAGGTGAGTGTATGATGGGGAACCTCTTTCAGCAAATGACTTTTGAGAGGCTAGACCAGGTTGAAAGTAGCTTTGGGTACAAAAAAGGCATGACCCCTCTCTCTCTCTTAACATGCCTTCACATTGAATTCTACTTCTGCTCCCCATTGTGTTCTGTAAGTAACCCCTGAATATACCCTATTCAGAAGTAGTGTGGAATTACTTTATTTGCATTTTTCCCCATCCCATGCATTCCCTTTCATCTGCCCCCCAAGGGGACACAAGTCCATGCTTATCAGGAACCCCTTGCCATGTTAGTGGTTTGTCAGCCTGGGTACATCTCTTGCCTGCAGCCCACCTGCCCCTGATAAGACCCCAACTTTCCCACCACAGTCTGCCATTGTGGCCATCATGACTCTTGACTGAGGGAAGGCTTTGGGTTTTTTTCCTATTCTGGCCACCATAAAACTTTCTCCAGGTACAGAATTGCTTTAATTGTCCTTAATAACTGCTTTTAATTTGTTAAACAAAGCAAATTTGTCAGTATCTAAGTAGGCAACAATGTACGAAACCAAAGCAGAACTGTTCAAGGTTGCTTGCATTTCTTCTCCAGGCAACTGCAACCATGACACCTGCTGGTCATGAACAGCAGGGAAAAGCAAAAGGATTTGAGGCTTCCCAAGATCAAATTCCTGGCTAGAGCTTATACTCAAACCCACAGCATCAGGCTCTATGTTAAGAACACACAACTTCTTACACCTACACCAATTCACTGAAATTTCCTAAGAGAGGTAAGTGAATTAATAAATTTGAAAGTTATATGATAACTGACAGTATTACCATTCAGGAATTTAATAACAATCTTGCTAATACTATAGATAATATTTTGCAAGACTGTGATTTTCCTTATATATCCATTTATTTGATTTGGGGGATTAGTTTTGTTTTTCGTCTTAGATCCTTAAGAAAATGGCTTGACAATAGAGCCAAGAATGAGACACTTTTAGAATTGGAATAGTCTTTACCTATTAATAATGAACAGCTAGCTGAAAAAATTAATACCATTGAAAAGGATAGCCTTTAATTGACAGAAAAATTTAATCCACATCAAAGGGTGCTGAGAAATTTTCTGAAAGAATATGTTGAATTTATCAACCAGAACCTGTTAAAAAAAACTTATGATAGGTTAACATATAGGGTATCTCTCCAGGAAGGCAATATTCACATCAACCAAATAATGACCAAGGATGAGACATTATCTTTATTGGACCAATTTCATACCTTGGTATTATATGTACAGAATAAGAACTGGAAGCCAAATAAATCAACAAAGGCACTAGAACTGTATGCAGTACAGGAGATTCAGGCTTTACAAAAGGCAGTGGTAAAAAGATTTGAAAGATTGAGGAAATTATCAGAACTAATGAGCAGGGAAAGAAGGTACAAGAACAGGATTTAGCTTCAACATTACATGGCAGAGTCTAGTATGACATACCCAGAGTTTTAACTGCTTATCCAGTAATCTCCTCTGATAAGCCATCTGGTACTAAATACCTTAAAGTATTCAAAGAATGTAAATGGAAACCTATAGATATGAGCAATCTAAAAGAAATTAAACAAGCAATATTATCATATGGCTTGCATTCACCATGTGTTAGGGAAATGGTAAAGCTTGGGCTTCAGATAATAAGGTCACCCCACATGGTTGGAATCAATTAGTTTCAGAAAGTCCTTGAAGACAGACCAAAACTGCTCTGGAAATTCTACTAGTGAGAAGAGGCAAAAAATTTAGAACAACAGGGAAAAACAAAAAGATTTGAGGCTTCCCAATATCAAATTCCTGGCTAGAGCTTATACTCAAACCCACAGCATCGGGCTCTATATTAAGAACACATATTGTCCCCTGGCACACAGCAGTCTTAAGTGCTTGGGACAGGATTCAAGAACTATAAAAAAGAATTGAATCATATACCAGGATTAAGCAGGGCCAGAGAGAACCCTTTAGTGACTTTTTACAAAGATTTACTAAGGCTATAGAAATAGGAGTAACAGACCCAGAAGCTAGATGAGTATCTATTGAATCTGTGACTTTTGAAAATGACAGTTTAGAATGCAAAAAGATACTTGGACACTTAAAGGTTAGATCTGTACCAATGGGTGAATGGATTCTGTATACAATGTATGTTGAGATGTTTGACTATAAAACTGAGGATTGGGGTAAAAGCAGCATTTTCCAGGGAATTAACAGCTTAAGCTGAGAAAGAATTAAATGTTGTTGAAGAGAAATTACAGAATAACTTGTGGATATGGTGGATCCAAATCTTAATTGCATTCTAGCCATATTACCTTCTAGAATTTCTTCTATATGAATTTATCTTAGAATGGATATTTTTACCACATAAATCAAGTATAAAATTAAGAACTTATGTGGAAAAAATTTCTGAATTAAGTATGAAAGGAAAATTGAGACTTTGTCAACTAGCAGGAATAAACTCAGAAGAGATTACAATGCCTTTTACTACAAATAAAATTTAAAAAATGATGGGAAGACAATGAACCCTGCAAGAGCTTGTGTTAATTTTTTAGAAGAGATTAATAACGATTATCCTAAAAGCAATAGAATTAAATTTATAAAAAAGACTACCTGGATTATTTCCCAAATTTTAGGTGAGATACAAATAAATGGAGCCCATACATTTTATACTAATGCAAATGAATCTGGAAAGGGAGGTAACTAATCAGACGATTTAAGTAAGGTGAAACAAAGCCCTTATAATTCTGTCAAGAAGACAGAGATATATGCTATTTTCATGGTACTAAGGGATTTTAAAGAACCTCTCAATATAGTTACTGATTCACAATATACAAAAAAAGTTTTTTACATATTGAAACCACTGAATTTATATTAGATGATACAGAATTGACTTCATTATTAATTCAGGTTCAAGATATAAGGAATAGGCTTTGTTCTATATACATAACAAACATCTGATTCCATATGCGTTTACTAAGTCCTCTAGCACAAGGTAATGCAGAAATTAATCAATTATTGATTAGAAATGTTCTGAAGGGCTCAGAATTTCATAAGAAGCATCATGTCAATAGCAAATGTTTAAGAAAAGAATTTTCTATGACAGGGTAAAAAGCTAAGGCGATTATAAATAGATATCATGCTTGCTTTTTCTATAACCAATTACCATTACCTGAAGGAAATAACCCAAAGGGTACCCAAGTAAATAAAATCTTGATGATGATTATGTTCCACTTTACAGAATTTGAAAATTAAAATATGTACACCACACCATTAAGTCTTACTCAGGTTTTCAATGGGTAACTATCTTGAACTCAGAAAAGGCTAGCTCAGTCATCATGCCTTTATTAGAAGTTATGGTCATCATGAGTATCCCTGCACAAATGATGACAGATAATGATCAAGTATAAGTCTCTAAGAAAATAAAATAGATTTTTGCTTATTATAATATAAAGCATATTCCAGGTATATCAAACAATCCTACAGGTTAGACAGTTACAGAAAGATCAAATCAAAGTATAAAGAATACATTAAATGAACAGAAAGGGATGGAATGTACCCCATAAAAAGATTACATAATGTTTTATAAACCTTGAATTTTTTTAATGATAATGAAAAAGGAAAAATGACAGCAGAGAGACACTGGACAATAGAAAAGATTTCTGAATTAAATCAGTCCACTGTGTTTCAAGGATGTGTTGACCTCAGTGTAAACCAGGAGATGTGGTATGTTGGCAAGGGTTTTTGCTCCTGTTCCATAGGAGAAGAAAGGCTATGGATGCCATCAAAATTATTAAAGATTCAATCTGAAAAGGAGAAACCTCTTGGGAAAGAGATATGACAGTTCATCCACAGAGGTAACAATCATACAGGTTGTAAGGAAACCTCATAAGGGTTAGTACAGGATTCTGTTCTTGTCTATACAAGAAAATACTTATATTCAAATGTCAAGGAACCCTGGATATTTGGATGTCTAATCTAGAAACAATAACCGAACAAATAGTAATATGACTTATGGAGTCAGGTCATCTGCAGGGTAAAATTTCATTCTCTGTATATATATATTCCCAAAAATCAGAGCTGGCTTTGGATTTGGACAATCATTATCCTTCTCTAAATCCGAGCGTATTGTTAAAAGAAAGAAATCAGAGATTCTGACTCATGTCAGGAGCCATCTGATATGAGACAGAAAGAAGAAAGAATTTAGGAAAAAGTTTACTTTTCTCAATACCTATTTTGTCTATATCATATATTTCATTGAATATATGTCTATATGAAAAATGCTTAAATTTTCCACAATGAACAATAGATTTTCCTTCAGTTATCTTTGACGTTTCCAGGAAGAGGATGGGGTCTCACAACAATGACTCAACCTGGTCGATATGACATCATGATGTTGATAGCACTACTATCAGAGTGGTTTTGGGTACCAGCTGCTTAGGGTGGTTCCTACTTCGTTAGCAGAATTGGTGTACCTTCTTACAGCATTCGTGCTACAACTCTGAATAAGAAATTCAGAAAAAGCCTATCAACTACTCAGATATTATGTGCAATTATACCCGACAGTAATCTTGAAGCTTAACTATCATTTTAGTCTTACAGAGTCCATAGGAAGAACATATCCTCCATGACAGGTGGAAGTTATTTTAGAAGATGATGACACTTCTCCCAACAAAGATTGTATTCAGGGTTAGGGACATCAATTAGGGGATGATTAGAACTTGTATAGTGCTGGTGGTTGGGGTGTAAATTTATTTGCTTAGGGATTTCACAAAAAATAGTAATTAAAAGGGATAATAGGTAGATTATAGATAATAGGTAGATATAACCTCATTACTCACACTAAGAATAACAATAGTGAATAATAGATTGAATACTTGTGAGCAATTATTTATAGTTAATTTACATTGGTATAGATTCTTGTATAATAATAAAAATTCAAATTTTCTTGAATATGCTACTATTTCTGTTTACAATATTTGTACTCCTATGCAAACTTATTGTGTCAGATTGTATGCATGTATGTTTCTATCTCTGTTTAAGACATTTTGTATATTTATATAATTATAGAATATATTTATCATAATGCATTATACATTTCTACCTCTAATCAAGATACTTATACATTGTTTACATTTTTAGGTCATTGTCTTCATTTGCTGCACAGTTGTTTAAAAACTGATTAATATTCTGATATGAAGTCTTAGTCTTTAAGTTAAACAGGTATTAAGTATTATAGGTCAATAGTCATTCATGTTATACTTACAGATAGACAAATTGGGTTCTTTAGATAGATCTTCAGTAACTCCAAAGAACTGTAGAATATGGCATTTAAATAACTTTGGGTTCTGTTGACATGAGGCACAATTGCTTTTGGCAACACCAATCTATTCTGAAGAGAATGTTGATCACCAAAGACACTCCATTAGGAGATTGTTTTCTTCTTGGCAAAACTGACCTTTGGGCAAGAAATTGCCCATTCCTCGACCATGACAAAATGCACAGTGTCAAGAATGGATAAGGAAGATACAAGAAAAAATACCACCAAACCTTTTCAAGACAGGGTATGATGGTTGTGAAAATCTTCCTAACTCTGAAATCTGTCTGTCAGTTACTTTAAGCCTTAGTCAAAGTTGGCTGTTCCAACATTGCAAATGATAGCCATTTGGTATGTGATTGCTCAGGTAGCCAGTTGTCTCCATCATCTACTGTACGGTTTGGAAGCTGCTTGATTGCTCTTCTTGCCTACTCAAGTACTATTATCTCCCTTTCTCTGGCCTTCAATGAGACTGATGACTCGATAGTCATAGTTACTTTCTTCTTATGACTTAGCCAAACCATTTCTATTACAAGATTGAGACACCTTAGAATAGAATAATAATGGAAAGACTGAGCATATGTTTCTTGCTTAATATTGTTTGTGCTAGTTGTAATTCTAATTTTTATACTTGATATCTTTTCTTATTTTATACAGTTTTGTACTGTGTTAGAACACTCTTATTTAGAAAAAGTGGGGAGGTGATAGGGAACCACATTCAGTAAAAGGCCTTTGAGAGGCTGGACCAGGTTAGGTGTAGCCTTGGGTACAAAAAAAAAAAAGCACTGGCACTCAGGATCTATCTCTCTTCCTGCTCACCACAACTTGATGCTGGATTCCACTCCCGTTCCCCATGGTGATCAGTGAGTTCTCCTTTAATAAAGAACCCCTTGTTATACACTATTAGGAGCTAGTGTGAGATTCTGTATTTGTGTCCACGCCTCCATATCTGATATGTTCACCTTCACGAGTACATGCAACATAAACAAAGTCATCTGAGGACAGAGACATTCTTGTTCACTTGTGCCACCAAAAGCAATCTGGGACACACAGCAACCTCCCTAAATAACTGATGAAGCATTGAAGGAGTGAAGGTAAGAGTAAGCAAAGTGAGAATTACATCAAAGTTTATCTAATTAGGACATCCATAGACAGGTTCTTGGTTCTCATTTTTTGGTTTGATTCTTTACGAACAGAAAATATTCTTCTTTCAGAAAACATTTATTAATTTTACCAAGTTTTCCCTTAAGTCAAATCATTTACAAATGACGAAAATAGTTTTCATTCATCATGCTATAAATATGCAATATGAATCTGAAGAGTCCATTTTTATCTCCTAATACAACTCAGAGTCAAGGAAAAATTGTGTTCTCATTACACATTTAGTAGATATCTAAGTTTTCTTATATAAGGTGCTAAAAATATATGCCATATGCTGGAGATGGACTCATAAGGAAAACAAAACAGACAGGTTCTTTATACTCAGAAAGAATAGTACTACAATTATAAAAATATTTGGTCCTCAGTTTCATAATCTATACGTTGGATAACACTATTGTTTTTCCATTGTAGCGTGAAGTTTTGTGAATATTATAATATTTTGAATACGATAATATATTACTAAGATAAAAGTCAGGTGTAACTTATAAAGTAGAATGATCAATGTTGCAAATATTGTTAAAATGTCTTTCTCACAGTAATAATAAGATACAGACAGAAAGCATGTGGCTTACCATTATATTGATGTTAAGATTCATGGTTTTTATAACATTCAGGAAGAAATAGCAAACAATTCTACCACTTCTTTAGTAAAACAATTTTTTAAACACATAAAATCACCAAATCTTTGTTTATCTCTTCACAAATTTACACTTTCCTTTTAAGGGAAGATACTGTTAAAGATAATCTCTAGACAAATTAAAATGTGGGAAAGGAATGACTGATGAAGAATGCAGGACCCTGAACCTGTGAATGTTATCTATGAGACAAACAAGCAAAGTAGGTGAAAAAATCTCCTTGATAGTTATAGTAGAATCTTTAATTTGGTGCACAGTGTGATGTGACTACCTCTGACTAACTAAACTTTAAAGCTTTAGAAGAGCCACACTCAGATTAGACTTTATGTCTTTATACATTGTAGATTGTGTTTTGCTCCACAGGGAGTCACATACAAAGAGCATGTCAGGAAAAATTTAGTATAAAATGGTCCAGACATTTTATCTACGGCGAAAAAATTCAGCTCTTCCTTGTAAGATGATAGGTATTGATTATTTGTTTGTCTTCCTAGAATGTCTATTTTATTATGTCTCACATTCTTTGTTTTCCAAATATACTCAATTAGTCTGTTTAACTGTTCTTGCTGTATGATCATGGTCAGTTTTATTCTTCATATAAATTGCTAGACTAGAATTTACCACTCAGAAATTTGAGACCACTAAAATGATCAGATTCCCAAGCTGCACTTTAAAATGCTAGTGTTTCAGTTTTGTTTTTTTTCTCCTCAAGAAACAGGCTATCACCAGATAGACAAGAGAAAGAGTGGTTTTGCATATAGTATTACAGGACTCTTTGGAGTCCCTGCTTGTTCCTTAAAGACATCTTGGAGCTCATTGGATACCCACCTTATCCCTTCTTTCAAACTGATCTTAAACATCTCCTCAGAGCACAGGAATGTTTACTGTACCACAGTATAGGCACATTTTACTAGCCATAAGTAGTCTGCTATCAATAACTGCAATGTGAATAAAATGTTCCATAGATTGAGTGAGCAGTGATTTGGGTTTGTTGTTGCTTATTCTAAGTTTTGGGCTAAATTTTAGCTCACATTAATAAAAACATGACTCCTAAGTTTTAATACAAAAAATATGCCAGTGGGCCATGTAGCAGGGGGCACATTTATGCTTTTATTGATGAGCTTTGGAGGTGATTTTATCCTGTTTTGTTTTCTAAATTTCCCTAGGCAGTCATCAGAATATTCTGTTACAAGGAAAATGTTTTTATATTTGATCTCCATTTACAATCCTTCCTCAGAAAACTTCTATTTTTTTAAGTTTGTTTTCTCTAATTCCACCTTATTTTATTTATTTTTTGACTTTTTTTTATTAAAAATTTCCATCTCCTCCCCTCCTCTTCCCTCTTCCCTCCCCTCCCTTCCACCTATACCCCCACTCCGCCCATCTCCAAGCCAAAGAGCCATCAGGATTCCCTTCACTATGTTAAGTCCAAGGTCCTCCCAGCTCCCCCTAAATTCAGGAAGGTGAGCAACCAAACTGACAAGGCTCACAGTGAGCCCGTCCATGCTGTAGAGTTCATGCTCATCGCCGTTGTCCTTGGTTTCTCAGTCCTCCTCAACCGTCAGCCACATTCAGAGAGTCCCGTTTGTTCCCCTGTTCCATCAGTCCCATTCCACCTGGACTTGGTGGTCTCCCGTTAGATCTGTCCCACCGTCTCAATGGGTAAACGCACTCCTCACGGTCCTGACTTCCTTGCTCATGATCTCCCTCCTTTTGCTCCTCATCAGGACCTTGGGAGCTCAATCCGGTGCTTCTATGTGGGGCTCTGTCATTTTCTCCATCCAATGCCAGGTGAAAGTTCTATGGTGATATGCAAGATATTCATGAGTATGGCAATAGGATCTGGACATTTCTGGCTCCCTCTCCTCAGCTGCCCAAGGAACTAGCTGGGGGCATCTTTCTGGACACCTGGGAACCCCTCTAGAGTCAAGTCTCTGCCAACCCTAAAATGGCTCCCTTAATTAAGATATATAATTCCTTGTTCCCATATCCACCCTTCCTATATCCCAACCTGGAAACAACCTAGATGCCCTTCAGTGGAAGAATGGATGAAGAAAGTGTGGAATATTTACATATTAGAGTACTACTCGGCAATAGAAAACAATGACATCTTGAATTTTGCATGCAAATGGATGGAAATAGAAAACACCATCCTGAGTGAGGTAACCCAGGCCCAGAAAGATGAACATGGGATGTACTCGCTCATAATTGGTTTCTAGCCATAAATAAAGGACATCTAGCCTATAATTCGTAAAAAAAAAAAAATCCTAGAGAAGATATATAAGAAGGTGAATCCAAAGAAAAACATATCGTTATCCTCCTGGATATTGGAAGTAGACAAGATTGCCGGACAAAAAATGGAAATTTGGGGGTGGGGTGGGATGGGGGGATGGGAGCATAAAGAGAAAAGTGTGAAGTGGAGGATGTGAAGAGCTTGGGGGAATAGAATGGTTGGGAACTTCTATTTTTTAAAAAAAACAAATTTTAGTTCTTTCAGCTATTCTGGAAATTTTTCTTATATCTACAAAGTCTTTTTTATGTTATACAGTATGGAAAAACAATGAAATTAATTTTTTCATTAAAGCTTTGCTGTATTCTCCTGAGAGAGTTCCATGTCAATTTTCCAACAATCATGGAAAATAATTTAGCTAAGAAAATATCCTACAATGTGCTACTTGCCTTGTTTATTCTTTTTCTTCTATTTTGTTTAATATTTCACAACATATTTTAATGTCAGTAATAATCTAGAGTCAATTAAAATCTAGTCAATGTATTAGCATGCTTTAGTATATTTAAAGGATAACTTCTTCATTGATCTATTAATTTTATAAAAGTATAAAATCTGCCACATGAAGAAATAGAATTATGTGAACTCTGTTTTCTATTTCTTCATGTGGCATATTTTCCTATGGGTAACTGTTAAACAATTTAGATGATGTGAGCTGTGAAGACATAGTTTGTAGTGAGTGACTGACTAAAGTATAGGATTTTATGACTTATTTACATTTTATCTTAAATATTTATACTTTTATAAAATTAATAGATTAAATATTTTGTGCCTATAGCAATTAAAATCTTATGGCTAAATTTGAAAACAGAAAACGATCTTTTAAATATTCATTTTTTTACACAGTGAGAAATATCGTCCCCAGCCTTGGTCAGAAAAGTTTCTCTCCAGTGGACAGGGGTTAATATTGAGCCTCATAACTGATCAACTTTTTGAGGGTACGTGCCTGTTGAGTGTTCAAGTAATTATCCAAACCATTCTCTTCAAGGTTCAAAGAACACCATTCAAGAAGCAGGAGAAAAAATGAGAGAGCCAAAGAATAGGGAAGATTGCTATTGATCACAATCTTCTTGATATACCTTTGCCTTGCTTCTCATGAACTTATAGCAGTGAGGTGACTTGAACAAGTTGGGATATAATGGGCATGGTCATAACTAAAATATATTATATGAATATATGAATACTTCAGGATATTAATAGATAAAATGATGAAATATAATTTTCCCTTTTAACATGGCACATAGTATGCAATACACATACCTGCTAGGTACTTAAAATCAAGACTAGTATTGACATGGTAAGTTAATGTTGTTTAGATTTTTATAAAATGTTTTCCATCTTCTATGTCCATAAAATATGTAGGTTGAGGTAAAAAGAAAAATTATGTGTGTGTGTGTGTGTGTGTGTGTGTGTGTGTGTGTGTGTTCACTTCTTAGAGTCATTAGTACTGTATATCCAGTAAAAACTTTTTTATCTTTTTTTATTTTTCCACTCAAAAAATTTACACTTCCTCTCCTCCTCACATTTTCCTCCTGCTCCCCCACTCCTCCTCCTCCCTCCTCCTTCCTCCTTAAGAGAGGGCAGAGAACCCTGCCTTGTGGGAAGTCCAACCCCCCCATCCAGTCCTAGGAAGCTTTGCATCCAAATAGACAAACAGACTAGGGTCCCAACAAGCCAGTAAAATATTTCTTTACATTAAGTTAACATAGCCTCTTCAATTCATGAAAGTTAATTATTGTGTTTTTCTTTGGGGGGTGGGCTATCTGAATTGTTCATGGTACAGAACTTTATGTTAGGGCATTTCAAAAACTAAAACAAGGATTGTTTAAGCCTAAGCAATTCAGTATCCTAACAATACACTCGTGAACACAGCAGATACTAAGGACTATATATACAGCCTAGATACTCTAATCCAATGGAAGATTCAGGTTTTGGGGTGACACTGTTTGACTTCTTCAGGTTTACTAAGAATTATTTGTGATTTAAATTTTGTTAATAATTTATTTATAGAATTTATTATCTAATATTTCAAAACATGATTTTCCAGTATTATCTGAAGACTAAGAATATGAGTTCCTGAGCAAGAAATTTATTTTCATTACTGTGTTATTGCTGTGATACCTGACCAAACAAAATTCAGAGAAGAAGAATTAATTATGGTTTGTGACTTAAGACAGTTCATCATGATGATAAGGTGTGGTGGCAGGACTATAAGGAAGTGGTCACATCTTGTCTATAGTCTGAGAGAGATGAAGGTGGTTATCCCTTATGCTTTCTCCTTCTTTCCTGTGTGTTCAATATTGATCATCAAACTGATATAGTGTTCCATTCATTCCAGTGAGGTTTCACTTAGCCTCACTGGAAAGGACTCACAGAAATACTATATATATATATATATATATATATATATATATATATATATATATGTGTTTTTGAAGACATTCTAAAACAATTCAAACTGATATTGAAAATTACCCATCATGGGAAGACTATTATTTCTAAACTGAGATTTATTGAAATATGATTATCTTATAAAATTCTACTTATTTGCTTTCATAGGAAGTCACTCAAACAAAATAAGTCATATAATAGGGTAAAGTTAATAAAAATAAAATGTAAAAACACCTGGAATTCACGTCTCACAGTAAGCATATGGTTTTCCACAGTATTTTCAAGTAGCAAATGGCAGATTGTGATATAATATTAGAAAACTATTCAGTCCTAGCCTCCAGAGATGGATAAAAGTTGGGTTATTTTAATTTATTTTTTAAAAGGTATTTATTTTTATTGAAAGGTACAGATTTTAATGTTCTACCCTTGTATGCCTTACAAAATGAGTCCAATACCCTGAATAGAGGAGAAAAAGGCAGATGCATTGGTGAAAGTTATTCTCCTACCTCCAACTTCAACCTCATATGGTATGGCATGCACCACGCCCCCACTGAAACACACACATACATACACACCACATAAATAATTGATAAGAAGAAAATGTAATCTTGCATGCTTAGCTTGACTTTTGACAAGGTTGTTTAACAAAGTAGCAAAGGATTCTTCTTGTGGACTTGTGTAGAATAAAATTTACCACTTAGCTACTCAACGATTGAAAGTGAAATGCATTAATTTCAAGGAGTCTATCTGTGATATTTTCTGATTTTTAGTACATCATTTGATTCACAGCCACCAGGCTCTAAGGAAGCTTATTTACCTAATTTGTATGCAGGACCTACTTTATTTGTGTTTGTGTGTCATTATATACTATAAATATCATTTAAAAATTCTAATTTGTCATTTGTTTCTCTCTGACTTAGGCTAGATACTCCCTTTGTTAGAAAATAAGCTCATATGAGACAACAACTTCTACAACACATGTAGAAATCCCAAAATCCCGAAACACAGTTATAATGGCAATTTTTGTTCCAGGCTTTCTGGCAAGAGGCATGTGGTAGCATATGGTACAGGGATAGGGTTTGCTGCTTCTGTCAGTTCTACTGTCCCATCCAAAAATATCCTGGAAAGGGAACTACTGCAAGCAAATTGGAGGCAAAATTGTTTATAATACAGAAGATTTTCTTGTTTGTCCTGTAGATGGTGAAAGAAAATAGGTAGACAAACTCTCCTGGTTTTCTTGTAGAAACAAAGTTCCTCTAAGTGAGCAGTAGGTGTCATATAGGAAATTGTTTCACAACTCTGAGGCATATGAGGCAAAAGAAATAAAAATCAAAAGTGAAAATTTTTGCAAAGTATCAAAGGCTGTTTAATAAAATCAACACCTAAGGTTGTGAAAATTAGCTCTGCCTCTAAGCCATCAAGTGTTCCAGGTGACTTATAATCTTGTTATTCTTCAAACAAAATCATTAAAGGAAAACCCCTCATGAGTTGTAAAGATAAGTGTTCTCAAACTAATGCTGTTATGCTAGACAGGTGTTATTAAGAAATTGAACAAAAAAGAACAGGTTTATAGTATCAATAAATTGTTGTTGTGATAGGAAATTAACAGACAAATGCTAATTCCAACACCCATGGCTTTTGGGGTAGATGATATTAATGGTCACAGCAATAAGAAATATTATGGAAGCTAAATTACCACCCTTGTAATTGCTTCCCTTAATTTACATAGCTTTCAGAGTTTTTGATAATCATTTTTCCCAGTGATCAGTGTCCTAGTGTCTAATCTTGACCATCCATTTTCAGTCACGCTGGAGTGTTAATATATTTCCACTGCCTTCTCACCACAAACCAAAAGTAATCAAATTGTCACTGTCCTTATTTTCCATATCCTTAAATAAAGATGCACTGGTTTTCAATAGCTGTAATAAAGACCAAAGAATTTATGAATCATCATGAAAATTCCACTTAGGTGAAGAATCTCTTATGGCAGAAAATAAAATTTTGTGTTATTTTCAACAGCTTTTGACATGAAATCATACCAAATCTCAGTAAAATCAAAGGAGAATGGTCATCCCTATAACCAGTGTGCAAAATAACCACAAAACAGAGAAAATTCATTTTCAAAACTTAAAAATTTATTATTATCAATATTATTAATGTTGTTAGTTGTTTTTATTTCTCAGACAAAGTCTTGTTCCAAACTCACAGGTTTCCATAATGCTGAGATTATAGGCATGAGTCACTATATCCTAGCAGATTCTAAATACCTTCTTTAAACTAAACAGGGATAGCAGAGTCAAGTGGCCATCTTTTTTCCTATTCCAAATATATACGTATATGTCTTAAAACTCCATGAGCTTAAAAATGAACAGTCCTTATAATTTCCTCCATAAAATAAAAGAAATTGCAAGCTGTAAAGGTCAGAGTTTCTTGTAAATTTTGTTCTCTCATAATTCTTACACCCTAGAAGTAAGGCTGGCCCACAGAAGTTGTTCAGTAAGTAAACCTGCATATTTTTGTTACTCATGGTAACAAAAAAAATCAGAGCTTTAAATTTTGAAGAAGGAAACATATGCTTTGTTTTCACACTTTTAATGAGAATATGAAAATTAACATGGATTTCTTTTGCCCCATATCATTCTATGCATTAGCTTCAGAAAGCTGTTCCTCTCTATTCTTCAAAGCATCAAGATTGTCCTGATTCATACACTGGAGTGTCTGCCTCAGTGGAGATACTGAAAGCGGGAGTAATTTGAATTTGACTTTACTTATGTGTGTTCCCCCTCTATACAGCTGTCATTGGATGACTTTTGCATGTGTTGTTTGTATCCTCAGTATCATAGTTTACAATATATCAGACTATCTTATTGGTCCTTTATGAAACTTTTTAGTGTCTACTTGAAATAGAAATTTTGGAAAGTAGTAAAGGACCCAAAATACAAATTAAAATCTACTAATTCCTAGGCCAGTTTATTTATTAAGGAACAAGAGGCAGTTCATAGGTACGTGGTGATATACTGTGAAGGTCTAAATATCTCTTTGAAAATTTTCAACAGATTTGGAATTGAAAACTCCAAACAAAAATTGTTGCTACCTCTCTGATGTTTTGCTATTGTATCTACTATTGGTGCTTCTATTATAACAAATTATACATCATTGAGATTCTTTAAAGAATACCTTTCAACAGAAATAATCACTCCTGAGCAGAGGGCATTTTTCCAAGAATGAACACTATAGTACAGATAGTATTGAGTGCTTTGAATGAGATTAACCAACAAAGGTTTGTATAGTTGAATTGGTTGGCCATGTTGAATGAGGTGAGGCACTGACTGTGGGGTTTGGGGGGGTGCTCACACTAACAGCTTTGAAGTTTCCATAGTTTAGCCATTCCCATTCTCTCTTTCTTTCTTTTAGATGAGACATAAGGTCTCAGCTACTCCTCCAGTGCCTTGTCTTCTTGCCTACTGCCCAAATCCCCATCTTGATGTCCATGAACTCATCATTTGAAATGGCAAGCAAGAATTCAGTTAAATTTTGTCTTCTATAAGTTGACTTGGTCATTGTGTTTCATCACAGTGAAAGAACAGTAACTAAGAATTGAGCTCAACCAGAAAGCCAAAATGAATTTCAGGAAACCAGAACTCTGATCTTTTCCTTTGTTGAAAATAGATTTTTTTCTCACATATTATACATAATATATTCTGACTATGTTTTTCCTCCCTCTCTACCCCCCAATTCCTCCCCACCTTCCCCTATACGGATTCATTCCCTTTCTTTTTCTCAAAAGAAAATATAGGCATCTAAAGGATAATAATAAAATAAAAGACAAAAAGATAAAAATCTGCCACATTGGAGTTTGAGAAAGATAAACACATAGAAAGAACAGAGCCCAGGAAGGCACAGTAAAGACAGACCCACTCATTCACACATTCAGTAGTCCCACAAATATAAATACTGACAGTTCAGTCTCTGGGAATTCTCATAGTGAAAGGAAAAGAACTGTGCATATAGGGTTGTTCTCTCATCCCAACAGGTCAGGCATGCCTGTGCTTTGGCATACACATATTTCAATCTCTCTCTCTTTCTCTTTCTGTGTGTTTGTCTGTCTGTCTCACTAAATACATGTGAATGATAGAAAACAGTCAAACATTAGCATCAACAAATAGAAGCAAATACTTACGTATTAGGATAAAATGGCAAGTAAACGGAAGTTAGTAGTTGGATTCTTAGAATTCTATTTTCACATCACTGAGAGAAAAAAAGATCTCAAGTCAATAAAGCCCTGAGGCTACTTGGAAATGGAGAACTGTTAGGTAAACAATCCAGTAATTGATATACACAAAACTACTAGTTAATGCTTATTCCCAGCACATAATTAAACTGAGAGAGGCCTCAGCTTCTAAATCACCGGTGTATTCTGAAGCTGTGTAGTTTCTTTAATCTATTCTGATTTCATTTACAAATTATATACAGTTTTGGAAAGAAGAACAATGAATACCCATGTTTTGACTTGTTAAGTGTAATTTTAATGATGGACATGAGTGATGTCTCACAATGGATTTATGTTTACATTTAGTTATTTAAATGGACAAGCATAATTGTTGCTAAGGCCTGAAATGTCATTTACTGAAGAAGTTGTGAAAGGCTGATTCTAAGTTCAAGGCCTGATAGGGCTCCAGAGACAATTGTTTTTTTGGCTTTTTTTTTGGAGGGGGGGGATTGAGACAAGGTTTCTCTGTGTAACTTTGGTTACTATGTGGAACTCTCTCTGTAGACCAGGCTGGCCTTGAACTTGCCTGCATCTGCCTCATGAGTGCTGGGATTAAAGGCATGTGTTACCTCCATACATGTCCAGAGACAATTTAAGGAGAGTTTATACATAGGTCTCTATCTCTACACACATATACACACAAGATTAGATATCGTTTAGACATAGTAAATTAATAATCTAATAATTGATGGACTATCCTTAACCTATTGATTAGGTAGTGAAGAAGGTTTTAGAAAAACCTTCTTCATTGAGAAGTCATGTATTATGAGAGTTAGAACAATAGTTTTCATAGTCAGAGTGATTTAGAGGTCACATCTTCTATGATAATTATATCTTACAAATATTAGAAAATAATTATTTCCATCACATGTTTTTTAATGAACCACTTCAATATTAACCTATAAACATACATCAAATTCAGCATTGAAGATTAGACCTCTGTCTAAATGAAGGGGACACTTCACTTTGGAAGCCAAAGAAGCCAATTTACAATCTTGTGTTTTCAAAAGTCAGGGCCAAAGTATCCTGAAGATTAAGTGTAAGCTTTGTTAGGCAAGGAAACCTTACAGAGATGGGGCTAAGTGTTTCACCACTCCACAATATTTCTTATGCATCATTACAAGTATAATGGTAAAACTGGAATTTGAGGCTGTTAGATACTTATTTTCTCTAAAGTTAACGAACCCTTCTAAAAGAGGAAGGAGACCCATAGGACTCTGGATGATACTGAAATTTTAAAAAAATCACTGGAAACTCCTGAAACTAACAAGATTCACAAAGCCTCTCTCCAACTTTGTATGGACACTGGTATGGAGATGCTCTGTGGTGGCACTGTCTGTATCTTGAGCACAGAGCTCCAAAAATGCACCTTGTATTTACATCATGAACATAGAACTCAAGCCAGCAGAGCAGCATTTGTGGTAATGCAGTCAGTGCCTTTGGGGCAGTCAGACCCCTGTTTTATCTCCTGACTCTTTTCTCCAGGAAGAAATCCCAATGAACTCCCCATCCCCCCCCCTTTTTTTTGCGTGTTTTTTTTTCCACACCAAGATATTTAGACTTGGTAGAAATCACAATAGAACAGAATTAGATAGTAATTAGTAATCCTTTCTTTGACCCACTGTCCACTGTCATTGCTATAGCTGGAGTGAATAAACCTCTTTTATCTTTTCCCAGGGGGGTAAAAAAATCAAATAAAAATATAGTATAGAAATGACTGACCAAAGAGCTAAAGGGAAAGAAAAGCCGGGCATTTCCAGGGCAGGAACAGTGAGAATGTGCTGAGGACAGAAAGCATCATTTGCTCCTCCAGGAAGCAGTTCTTGTGAGCCAGCCATCTTCTACCCCAATGAAAGTGATGCCAATGGGCTTGTGATTATAGACTCCTATTGATTTCTAATTTTCACCAGGCATGTTCAAATCTCTAGGGCTCTGGGCACTTGTGGATTCTTATTAGTCTTGTAGTAAGGAAACTATGATAGTATAATTGGCTCAGGGTAGCAACAAGATGCTTTCTTCTGCTTTCAATTTAGTCCTGTGTTTCAGTGTCTTGATTCTATTTGTTATCATCTATTTGAAAATTTAACTACTTATGTATTGTAACAGTGTAGAAACACACACACACACACACACACACACACACACACACACACACAGCACTGTTCTCCTCAAAGAAGTTCTCAAAGACCACAAGTTTATTTTTTGTCTTTTTTGAGGCACTTTTCTTACTATGATGTCCAGGCTGACCTCAGATTCACAATCCCCCTGCTTCAGTCTCTGGAATGTCAGGATTGTACAGGTGTAGATCACCATGTGAAGCTTGAAGTCACTCTAAGAAAGCCAAGACTTACATATAACATATCTCTGACCCCAAGCAACCAACTAACCAAACAACCAAGAAATCAAAACAAACGGAGTCAAACAGCAATCAAAACATAGCAGAATTCTATCGTTCCAGGAGCACAGTACATTGTTGGTCTGGGATTGTTAGCTTGCTGTGACTTCAGTGTCTAGAATTACACCTGGTCCATGATTACCCTGTAGCTGCTTCCATGTGGAATCTGCATTTTTCATATAGTAGAGAGCTCTTTTCATATAGAAGAGCAGTACCCAGACACATGGAGCTGTTACCACAACATCACTCACAAGCATCCTTTACAAATCAGTGTCAAGTACTTTTCTTTTCCATGATGTAATGTTTGAATGGCACTTTTATTTGATGTAGGGCAAAGACTTTCCATGCAGTCTACTTTTGCCTGCACCATGTATGTTCTTATTCTTTATCTTATGAGTTAGTACAGATTCTGAGGCTATTAAATAAATTAGTTGATAAGGTATAGGCTGAAACTCTTAAGTCAGGGTTGGCTTGAACTCTTGGTTTTCTTCCTTCCTTCTTTCCTTCTTTCCTTCCTTCCTTCTTTCCTTCCTTCCTTCCTTCCTTCCTTCCTTCCTTCCTTCCTTCCTTCCTTCCTTCTTTCCTTCCTTCCTTCCTTCCTTCCTTCCTTCCTTCCTTCTTTTCTTTAGTTTTTCCTCCCTCCCTCCCTCCCTCCTTCCCTCCCTCCCTCTCCCTCCCTCCCTCCCTCCCTCCCTCCCCTCCCACCCTTCCTCTCTTTTTTCCTTCCTTTTGTTTTCTTTCTTTTTGAGACAGGATTTCTTTGTAGCTTTGGAACCTGTCCTGGAACTTGCTCTGTAGACCAGGCTGACCTTGAACTCACAGAGATCCACCTGTCTCTGCCTCCCGATTTCTGGAATTAAAAGTGTGAACCATTACCACCCAGCGAACTTCTCGTTTTCTTGATTCTATCTTCTAACAGGGATGACAGCTTTTTGCCAACTTGCCCAGCCCAGGGACTTGACACATGCAATCCTGTAGAGCCATGGTAAACATCAAAATGGTTTGTAAAAGTTGGGAGGAAGTGCAGGTGCCTACAGATCAATTTGCTGCTGAACAGTAGATAGCGTTAGAGAGCTGGCCAGGATGAAGGACAGTAACTATTTTAATTTCTTTGTTCTGAGACAGGAAAGAGTCCCTGCATTTGACTGGCATCACCCTGCATTTCCAGGTTGCCTGCTGCAGCTGCAGAGGAGAGCATACACCTAGATCCAGCCTCTGCATCCCCCAATTATCCCCCCCCACCTCCCCTGCTCACTTATGAGATGGTCTTGACAAATCTCGATACTTTTCAATTTTGCCTCAAATTTTTATTCATACAACTTTAGAGAAGATGTATGGGGGGGCACAGCTCTAATAGAAATAAATGTAGCAACCTTGTAATCTTGAAGCCTGTAATTAAAGAAAGAAAAAAACAAACAAATAAAGACCTTTCGGTTTAGATGAGAGCACAAAATTAAAAAAAATATATATAGTATAGAAAACACTAATCGATCTTGTCTCTCACAGTGCAAAGCTTCAGGAGTGTCCCAGTCACCCCAAAGATATTAGAAACTAGGGAAAATCTAATAAAAATTAATAGTATAAATTTTGTGTGATCCTGGCAAGTCTTGATGATAAAGTAGTAGTAAAACCCTCAAGTTCACATATAGTAGGAATAATAAAACCTTTCTGAAGGAAAATCACTGCCTTGTTCAAACTCTACTCTTTGCAGATATGTCAAGAACAAAATATAAAAAAAGAAAAAAAAGAGTTTAATGTGAAGAAATGTAAGGAATATGACCGTAATCAAAACAAGCAGTTAAACTGTATCTAAAATGGGCTCTAATTGAATTTAACAAACAAGGACTGTAAAACAACAATACAAAATTGCTTAAAGACATTACAGAAGAGTATGAGGAAATTAGGAGGACAGATGATGTAATAAAGAACTAAGCATAAACCAAATTAACTTGTTAAGACTGCAAATCATAGGGCCTCCCACAAAGGGTAAACGAGATGTAGCCCAAATTACAAAGCATAGGAAAGACTTCAGTCAGATCATATAAGTGGACATTGTCAAAATGACATGGAAATAGGAAAAGTAAGGTTGAGGATTAAATCAGAATTTTAAAGACATTTTTATATAGTTGTTTATTGATATTATTTCACCTTTTGTCCTAGCATCACACTGTCCATATAAAATACATAATTATTATCTGTCAGTGTTTGAAATGTGTCTTAGAGATGGAGATATATGAAATAAGCTATATTTATATCTCTCATCATAAATTAATTATACTTATCTTCTTTTGTATAATAATTCAAGCCACATATACAGCATGGGTTTTTCATAAAGTCATCCTTCGATGGACACTTTCACTGATGTGCCTTAGATCATTAGACTGGAATTAAAATTAATAAATGATTTCAGGAATAACCCCGATATGGTAATTACATTACTGCTAGATATATAACTAAACATGGCATAACTGTATCTACTGGGAGACTTTGCAAAGAACCTCACAATCTTTCTATATTGTTCATTTGCATTTCTACCAATATTCAAGATGACATTGGCTTTTTCTGCATCCTGACTAGTTTTCACTATTTTTGATTGCAGATGATAGGCATTTATGAGAAACTAATTTATATCCAGTATGTTTTGTTATGTTATTCAATTGGTTTTTGTGTGTATGTTATGTATATGTGTATGTTTTATAATTCCTCATAGAACATGGATGAATACCAAAAATTAACCTTGGAATGTTATCCTCAATCACTTCTCCACACTGTTTAATGAGATGTGATTTCTCACTGAGCCTGGAATTCTGAAGTTTTGAACAGGATGGTGATCATGAAGACCCCAAGATGACAAAAGTTATTGATTGTTGTTAGTGATTATTTAATAATTATGATGTCACTAGTACTGATTTTTATCTGTGTTTTCAGTTCTAGGCATGACTTCCCTCTTGTTGATAGACATTAGAGAGGTATTGGTTACTGCCAAGGTATTCAAGCCACAATTACACTTTCAGAGTTATGTGATGTGTTGTTCATTGACATTGCTCATAGGCAGCCTAGCTGGGTAGAACTAATTGGATCCTTCCTTGTATTGTATAGGAAACATCAATAACTAGAGTCCCTATATTCTACACTGATGCAAATAAATAAGAAAAGGCAGGTTACAAATCAGAAAATTTAACTGAAGTGGGTCAAAATTCCTATGATTTTGTCTAAATGTCAGAATTAAATGTCATTCTTATGGTACTAAGGAATTTTAAAGAACCTCTCAACATTGTTACCAATTTGCAATATGCAGAGAGGGTTGTTTTGCATTTTTAATATATACAAGATGATACAAAATTGACTTCATTATTTATTCAGTTACAATATATAATCAGAAATAGGCATATTCATATTCATGATACAATTTGATACCATATGGGTCTGCCAGATCCTCTAGCACAATGCAGAAATCAATAAATTAATGATTGAAAATGTGCTGAAGGCCTCATAATTTCACAAAAAATCACGTCAATAGCAATGGTTTATGAAAAGACTTTTCCATCACGTGGCAACAAGTCCACGAAAAGTAAAAGGAAATGTCCTACCTTATCTTTATATAAGCAAACATTATTATCTTCAGGGAGTAACCCAAAGGGTACTTAAAGGAAAGAAATTTTTGGATGGATAGATATGTTCCATTTTTTAGAATTTGAGAACTAAAATATGTACACAACACCATTGATATAGCTATTTAGATTTTCAATGGGCAACTGCTTTGAGTTCAGAAAAGGCTGATTTGTCTCACCTTTGCTAGAAGTAATGGCCATCATAAATATACCTGTACAAGTACAAACAATGTTCCAGTATATGTCTCTAAGAAAATGAAACGTTTTTTCTTATTATAATATAAAGCATATTACAGGTATTAATATAATATAAAGCATATAATACCACATAATCCTACAATTCAGTCAGTTATAGCAACATCAAATAGTACTCCAAACAATATGCTAAATAAACAGAAAGGGGTGATAAATACTCCAAAAATTAGTTGCATAATACTTTATTAACTTTGAATTTCTAAATGTTAATAAGATAGGAAAACAGCTTCAGAGAGACACTGGATAGTAGAAAATAGGAAATTAAATCAGCTGATATAATTTAAAGATATGTTTACCTCAGATGGAAACGAGGACATGTGTTACATTGCAGAAAGCGTTTTGGTTTTGTTTCCACAGGAGAAGAAAATCTATGGAAAACCCTAAATTTTGATAAAGGTTCAGTTTGAACAAGAATACTTCATAGTTAGAAGCCACAATAATTCAGTAAGCACCATGGCCATTAATTTATGCTAACCTATAAAACTACCAAATGTTTTTCATTTGATCAGATATAACCTGCCAAAAGAGAATCTCTCTAAAATTAAGGTTGGGGAAGGTCTGCCTTTCACGAGAATAAAAGTATTCAGCTAAGGAATCTGAAGACCACTGAACAAATGAGAGGTCTGAAGAAAAAGAACAATCATCCAGAAAAAAAAATGTCTCAGGAATAATTTGACCTATTGGTATATCACATTTCCAAAAAGTATAAATTTCATAAATCTTTACAAACTTATTTTTTCTGCTATTCTCACCAGACATACAATTAAAATGGTCTCCCTTGTAGTCCCAGTCTAATTGAAAATTAAAGTTGACTTTGAATTTGAGTGTGGCTCTCTCCTTTTCTAAATGCAAACATTCTTATTAAAGTGAATTCCAAAATCACAGTGTCATGTCAGAAAAGCCAAACTGATATTGAACAGAAGTAAATAAATATTTAAGGACTTACTTTATTGTCACTAACCTCACAATCCTTTGATTTTTATATTGAGTCTTTAACATCTTTCCTTAGGGTATAAGATTTTTAAAACTAATATATATATATATATATATATAATATATATATATAATATATATACATATGTATATATGTATATATATATTAAACTTTTTGTTATATATTAATGATCATATAGATTAATAACTAATTCTGGAAAAAAGGTTTCATCTACCTTCGTGTACATGATTTCAGGTTTGAGTCTCTTATCATTTTTCTACAGTGAACCATGAACATCCTAACAGTTACCTTTGAAGTCTTTATAAGAAAGATGGGGCCCCACAATGACAATTCCTCCAGGACTATGATAACACTACTAATACGAAAAACATCACCTAAAGATTGGCTTTGAACTATAACTACTGCCCAGAATTGAGGTGGCTAGGTGAAATGATCCAGCCTAACAGAATGCTCTAGTCAGAATTAGATAATTACTGAACTTTCCCATTATACAGAGACTAGAAAATGAATGATAAATCTACCTCTCCCTGGACTTGGCAATTAACCAAAAATTTTATTTCAGGACTCTGGATGATGTCATTATTCCCATACAGCAGGAATAATTAAGAACATGATGCACACATTCCTAAGATATAAGGTGGTGTGTTTTTGATCATTCAATGGTTTATAGATATTTAGCATTATTTATGACGGGGTTGGTTACAAGTTGTTATTGATTATTGTCAGTAGGAAAGTTGAATAAATGATATTAGATTTAGAGTTCTTGTTTTGAAAGAAAAAATAGGATACAGATATGATAGGATAAAATGGTAGAAATCTAATTTGAATGATCTAGATATAATAAAATAAAATAAAGCTAGACTATAAATATACTTTTAGAAAGCAACTCTTAGGTTTTGATGTTTTATATTGATTGGACTTTTGTATACTGATGAAATTTAAGATTAATTTTGTTAAAACCAGACTATGTTTCAAATCTTGTTCAAGGTATTGTACCTTTACAGACCATTTAAGAATGTAGTGTGAATTTCTAGTCCTTGAAGTTATTATTACCAACTATTTAAAATAATAAGGATATTCACATTAGTAATTAGTTACCTATATAAATCAAACTTATAGTCAAATCAGGCATATTTTCAAGATCAAACAGAATATATTTAAAATAGACAGGTCATACTTTAAGCTCTTCATAGATCTACAGAATATGGCATTTAAGATGTTTTAATAACATAGGCTCTTTTGTCTTTTTTTATGACAATGTGACATGTCTGCTCCTGCCAGCAACAATCTACTTCAGAGATGATGCTGGGTATCAAAGAAACTCCAAGTAAAGCTTACTTTCTTTGTGGCAAAAGTAAGTCACTGGGCAGGAAATTGCCCTTTCCTGAACTGCTGACAATATGTTGTCCTAATGGAACAAGCAAGACACTAAGAGAGTGACTGCCAACCTTTCAAGACAAGGCAGTTTTCAAAAAACTTTACTGTGGTAAAAAATAAAAGTACTTTTAAAAAATTTGCTAACTTTTGCTTCATGGCATACATGTACCAATGTTCAGCAAAGGCTTCATATGACTTTGAAATAATATGTTCAATTTTCAACTATTCATATATCTGAAATTCCTCATCTAGCCATATTAACTTAGTGATAGCTTATTCGGGTATTTATTGATTTGGGTATTGATTTGGGGACTGCAAAGATAGTAATGATTTTTTTTTTCATATTTGCATTTTTAATTGTGTAGAATTAAAATAGCAAATGGTGCTTAGTTTTTATTTGTGTAGTGTTGATGTAAATTCAGGTTAAATTTATTTTTATCTCTTATTTTACTCTTTCTTTGTGCCACTTGCCCTTTTCCTTTATTGGATAATTTCCATTATTTTATACCTTCAAATTTCAAATACCAGTTGACACTTGCTGTTAATTTGGAGGGTTACTCTCCAGGTTAGAGTGCACACTTAAAATTACAGTTCACTTAAAATCACTTAGTACTTCAAATAAAGATAGAAGTTTACTTGTCAGCTGGTGGTGGAAAACACCTTTAATCTCAGCACTCTGGAGGCAGATATAGTGGATCTGCCTAAACTTGAGATCAGTCTGGGCTGCACAGAGAGTTCCAGGCCAAGGCTCCAAAGCTACACAGAGAAACCCTGTCTCGAAAAAAAAACAAAAAAAAGAAAAAAAGAAAAAAAGCAATTTCTATCTTTCTTCATCTTGATGCACATTAAAATCCTACTAGAGAGTTGTGCTTATTCTAATGATCACATATTTTTAAAAATCTAAGGAGAGAATGAAAGTTGATTCATATTTACCTAATATCAAAATGAGACTGTAATTTTTTCTCATTTTTATTAAAGATTTCCATCTCCTCCCCTCCTCCTCGCTCTTCCCTCCCCTCCCTTCCACCCATACCCCCATACCCTCCCTCTCCAGGCCAAAGAGCCATCCGGGTTCCCTTCACTATGTTAAGTCCAAGGTCCCCCCCAACTCCCCCTAAGTCCAGGAAGGTGAGCAACCAAACTGACAAGGCTCACAGTGAGCCCGTCCATGCTGAAGAGTCCAAGCCCATCACCGTTGTCCTTGGTTTCTCAGTCCTCCTCCACCGTCAGCCACATTCAGAAAGTCCGGTTTGGTCGCCTGTTCCATCAGTCCCATTCCAACTGGACTTGGTGGTCTCCCGTTAGTTTTATCCCACCGTCTCAATGGGTGAACGCACCCCTCACGGTCTTGACTTCCTTGCTCATGATCTCCCTCCTTTTGCTCCTCATCAGGACCTTGGGAGCTCAGTCTGGTGCTCCAATGTGGGGCTCTGTCATTTTCTCCATCGAACACCAGGTGAAGGTTCTATGGTGATATGCAAGATATTCATGAGTATGGCAATAGGATCTGGACATTTCTGGCTCCCTCTCCTCAGCTGCCCAAGGAACTAGCTGGGGGCATCTTCCTGGACACCTGGGAACCCCTCTAGAGTCAAGTCTCTGCCAACCCTAGAATGGCTCCCTTAATTAAGATATATAATTCCTTGTTCCCATATCCACCCTTCCTATATCCCAACCATCCTATTCTCCCAAGCTCTTCCCATCCTCCACTTCACACTTTTCTCTCCCCATCCCCCCCCTCCCCCCACCCCCCCCCCCCCCCAAGTTCCCATTTTTTTGTCCTGCAATCTTGTCTACTTCCAATATCCAGGAGGATAACTATATGTTTTTTCTTTGGATTAACCTTCTTATTTAGCTTCACTAGGATCACGAATTATAGGCTCGATGTCCTTTATTTATTGCCTAGAAACCAATTATGAGTGAGTACATCCCAGGTTCATCTTTTTGGCCTGGTTACCTCACTCAGGATGGTGTTTTCTAGTTTTCCTTTCTTCCATTTTGTGAGACTGTAATTTATTACAGTAGCTCTGATACTGCTTTTCAAGGTCACTTGAATTTAAGGGTGTGGCAATGTCATTCTGAAGGATGAGTGAAGCTTTTGCTGCAATTTTACATTTCCACAGTTTCCTAAGTGTTTTTTTTATAAATCTCTCTCATGCATAGGAACTTCTTAAACAAGCCTGAGACTTTGTTAGCCCTTGCACATATGAGCAGGGTCTCTTCTATATTTTTTCAATTGAACTTTCATTATAATTTTCATATATAAGAATACAATTTTAGTTGCTGATTTTTTTCAAATAATATTTATATCTTGTGACTTTTATCATTTTGGAGAAAGAAATGAACAAAATAAATTGAAAAAATTAAATTTTCTCTCAACACAGGGAACTTACTGGGTCTTTTTGACCAGGGCTCTTGTATTATCATTGTGGAGATCTTCAGAAATCTTTGTTCCAACCTCTATTGCCCAATCTTGCAGTTTCTTCATGCCATTGGTTTTACTATTACTCAACACGTAGTTAACATTGAAAATATGCATTGTAGTAACTTAAAGCAGTCTTGAATGATAAAATTCCAGACAGTACATTATTCACATCAAGCATTTTATAATTTGGTGGTTTCCAATGTTATCGTTACATTTTTTTGATGTTTCAGTTTGCTAAAGTTTACAATTTTCTGAATATTGACAGCCATCAAAGAATATAGAATATGTATCTAAATATGAAGCAGGCTAACCTTTATTTTATTTTAAATTACTTGTAGGGGTTAGAATAAACTCAAATCAAAGCCTCAGATTTAGCCGTCATTGGCCACCTAATTCCTGGATCACTATGCATTCAACAAATATATTTGAGTACTTCATTCATTTCCTTATAATTCCCCTTCTATGTTTTGTACGGTTGTAGCATCAATTTTTACTTTAATATCAAGTAAACATGAGTTTAAAACTAATTTATTAGTAGCTCAAACATGCATATATGAAGATAAGAAAACCTTGTGTCAGAAAGTATTTACCGTCATTTTAATACTAGGTTCCAGGTTGTTTTCAAGCTCTTACTTTTCTAGTTATGAGAGATGTCAACAAATAGAAGGGGCTTAGATTCTGTTATTCATCCATCTCTAGTGAAATATTGAACTAATGTTATAGCTTCTTGATATCTTTGTATCTTCACAGTGGGTTTTGTAATCCACTGTTCAGTTAAAAGTTGACCACTAAGTAAATGGAAATCTTCCTACCAGACTCATTAAGTCAAAGTCAATTTGGTAGAAAATGTACTGCTTATCACTATTCATCAAACTTATTAAATACCCTTCATTAGGAATGAGAGATTCACTTAGTAGGGGAATGTTAAAATGCATCTACATCAGTATGTGATCAGATTTTAGAAGGTATCAAATATATAATGTATGACGCATTTATGCTTTAGGTGTTCAACTTCAAAATAGCCCATTGCAGAGGTAAAATAGCTATTTTTAACTCTTTTGCTTTAAAATATTGTTTTACTCATGTGCTTTGATGATAATTTAATATTCAGTTTAAAGTATAATTTGCTAAGTAAGTACTCAGTCAAGGCTGCAATTGTTAGTGACTGTGTTATTCAGGATTTATTAAATCAAGAGAGAAGAGAAACAAATTAATGAATCTAATTGTTCTCCACTCCAGGCAGTAATGTACTGAGGTTAACAAATCAAGAAGATCTTCACAGGACTGATAAAAAAGCAACTTTCAAAGCCCTTCTGAGCATGTTCCTTCTTGACATCTGAAGAACCCAAGGGCCACTTTCAATACTGGAAGATCCTCTCATATCTCATTCTAAGGCCTTTCGTTCTCATTTCTGTCAAGAGAATCAGAGTACCATGCTTATAATTTATGGCTTAAAATCTGCACTAATTCCCATTCTCATTTATTATGAACTTTATTAAGATTAGCATACATCCCCAAAAGGTCACTAATGTAGTTATCATTAATTAACAACAAGATTGATTAAAGGCATGTTGGAAATCCAGCATGTGCTCCATTCTGTGCCAGACAGAACAAGATTATTGCTCTTTTCAAAATCGACCTCCAGCAAAATTGGTCAAGAACAATGATCAGCTCATAACAAAGACTAAAAGCAAAACAAAACTGTTAGTGTTCATCTTAGAAATAAATAGTCTATGATTATAGGCAACTGGAGAGATGGTTAAGCAGTTAAACCTAATGTCTGCCCTTCCAGAAGACCCAGATTCAAGACCCAGCATCCACATGGTGGCTCAGAAACCTTAATGTAAGCCTAGTTGCAGAAGAGCAAATATCCTTTTGTGAACTTCATGTTCATTGCATTCACACAATACCCAGAAATCACATGCAGGCATATGCACACATACACAAAATAAAATAAGCCCACCTTAAAATATTTAAAATATTCCATGATTAAAATTCTCAAAAATGTTAGCTTTTACTTTTTTTTTTTTTTTTTTGGTTTTTCGAGACAGGGTTTCTCTGCAGCTTTAGAGCCTGTCCTGGAGCTAGCTCTTGTAGACCAGGCTGGTCTTGAAACTCACAGAGATCCGCCTGCCCTCTGCCTCCCGAGTGCTGGGATTAAAGGCGTGCGCCACCACCGCCCGGCTTAGCTTTTACTTTTGAAAGTTAACTTTACTCTGTAGTTACTTCATTCATGAATGTAATTGGAATTTGTTTTGACGGTATCCACTTGATTTCTCCTATATGGCTACTTCTGGGTATTTACTAGAATATAAAAGACAGTTTATTATATTTTTATTTTCTATGTGTGAGAGTCACATGATAACTGTGTGGGGTCACTTATATATTTTTTCTACTGTTGTGTTTGGGGGTGGTACACATGACACCTGTGTGGCTCGGGGGAATTAAACACTTGAGGAAGAGAAGAACTATGCTACCTGAAGCTATAGACTTTGAATTATTATTAAGGAATTCAATGACCTGATTTATTTATTTTAAATCATAATCTTTACTATTATTTACTGTCTCTGTAAGAAATATAACCTGAGAAAAATAACCTAGGGGAGAAAGGGTTTAAATTTGCTCACTGTTTGAGAATAAGGTCCACCATGGTAGGGAAGTCATGGCAACAGAAGGCTGAGGAAGCTGGTCACAATCCATCAATAAGCAGAAAGAAAATGTGAAGTACGTGTGTTCTTGGCTCATTTTCTCCTTTACGGACAATCCTAGACACAAGAGGTGATCTTCTTAGAAGGTTGCAAAGAAGTCTTAGCAGTTACAGTTTTTTATATTGTTCTTGTATAGGACCTGGGTTTGAATTCCAGGTGGGCTCACAACCATCCCTAACTCTAATTTTAGTGGACTTAAAGCCACTTTCTGACTTACACATACATAGTACAACACATTCACTCAGGTAAGACATTTATATGTATATATGTGTATATGTGTGTGTGTGTGTGTAAGTCTAAAATAGATTTCTCACCTCAAATAAGTGAATGTAGATAATCTCTCACATATATGCTGAGAAAACTAAACTAATAGAGCTACTTCATCAGAGACCAGAGACAGGCCCAGAGGCTTATTTCCTTCTTATGCATTTTAGACCCTGTTGATTAAATGACCTCATATTGACTGCCGCATATAGTGTATACACATATATGTTTTTAATTTTCTGAGTAGTATGTAATTGGACATTTCTCTTCCATATGCTAGGTTCAGAATAACCGCTCAGAGGCTTAATATTACTTATAAATGTTTGCTTGATTACAATTACATAACTCATATTTCTTTTCTATGCTTTGAAAGGTGGTTCATGACTTGTAAATTCATTTTTTACATGTCTTGCTCTCTTGGTGGCTGGCTGGCATCTCTCAGACTCCACCCTTTCTTCACGTGTATCTCTGTTTAGATATCCTGCCTGACTTTATCCTGCCTTGCCATAGGCTAAAGCAATTTTATATATCAGCCAATGAGAGCAACACATATTCACACATACAGGATGCCACAGGAAAAATAAGCACCTAGGTAAAAATAAAATATAATAAATAAAATGTGTTGAGTTATATAAATTTGTTTTATATTCTTTACTCTCATTAAGAAGTTTACTACTTGAAATGCAGTACATTTGAGCAATGTCTACAGTTGTTAATATTTTTATACATGTATACAGTTATGCATGTATGCATGTATTAGTAGTATATCTAATTTTATTTCTGATATCAGTAAAAAGAAGACATTTAATTCTCAAATTCTTGTGCTAATGTCTTGAGTCATCTGAGTTAGCACATATCAACGATTTTGGTTTTCTTCTTATTCATAATTTCATTAAGTCATTATATATTATTTATTGACCATCCCTAAATTGCATAGAGAGAAATAAAAAAAAGCATTGTTAACTAGATAATAAATTAGTAGGAAAGACAAAAATGTTATCAAATCTTTTTAGGTATACATATACCAATTCAAACCTTTGCCTATTCAAAGAATGAAATCTGTTTTTCCATTAACTGGAGTAAAGCATGGAAATTTTGTATAGCGTCTGTGTAAAACAGCCTAAGCTATAATACTACATAATACAATCAGAAGTTGTTATTGTATAGACTATGTGCAGACTGACATTTACAGTATAATTAAAGTTCTGAAACAGAAGATATGTCACTAATTGCTTCCATAAGTAAAGTGTTTTTCCCTGCACTTCTGGTGCTGAGATACTTCAGAAAGAGTAAAACCAACACAATAAGAAAAACTTTATGAACCTGTGCCCTTTAGATTTCACAAAGTTCACTGTGCTAGAACAAAATGTAAAGTGGGATTTTTTAGCTGTTATATGTTTCATAGACTCAAATGTACTTGATAAGTATAAGAGCACTGGCCTATAGCCTCAGCAATTTGAGAGGACCAAAATGAAAGTTTATTAGGCAGCTTGAGCTAAATCAGATGCTATCTAAAAGAGAAAAAATAAAAATTATATTCTTCATGAAACCTAAATTTTTTTCAATAGATCCTTCTTGTTTCTTTTTAAATTTTTTCTGCTGCCCTTTTAAAAAAGGATTTTAAAAAAATTATTGACCAGTTTTAATAAAGAAACCACACCATATACTGCCCTTCTTTAAAAGTTGTTCTAGGCAGTTCCCAAGAGCCTGCAGGCAAGTGAGAGAACCTGTTTTTCTCTAAGACCCACTCTGTCACCTAAACCTAGTCACCCGAAAATCCTCCCCTTGGCCTTATCCACAACTCTATCAGATTACATTGAAAGAGGTTCAAACCACACAAGTTAGAAAAACAGCAGACTACATAGGCAAAGGTGTACACCACAATAGTTTTGGAAAAACAGGAAGAGGCATAAATCAGAATATTGGAAGAAAAGATGTGTAAATGCCATTATAAAAATACATTCAACAATCAAAATGGCACCACCAGAATCCAGTGATCCTACATAAGTAATACATAAATATTCAAATGCAGCTGAAACACACATACACACACACACACCACCACCACCACCAACAACAACAACACAACAAAACTTAAGAATTACTTTATGAAGATGATATAGGTTGTTAAAGAGGAAATGATAAATTTTCTTAAGAAGAAGTAAAAAAAAAGAAAAATAATTGGAAGAATTGAATGAATCCCTTAAAGCAATGAAAGCCAAGAAACAAGCAATCAAACCAGTGAAGGAAGTGGTTAAAGATGTGAAAAAATGAAATAGAAACAGAAAAAAAAAACAAAAAAACAAAAAACAAAAAACAAAAAACAAACAACAAACAAAAAAAAAACCACAATTTGGGGGGAATTCTGCAAATGGAAATCATTCTTGGAGAAACAAACAGGAACTACAGAGACAAGCATCACTAGGCAGAATATAGGAGATGAAAGAGAGACTCTCAGGCACTGATGATATAAGAGAGGAAATAGATTCATCTGTCAAATAAAATGTTAAATCCAATAAAGTCCTAAAACAAAACAAACACACAGGAAATCTGGAACACCATTGAAAAGACCAAACCTAAGAATAATAGGGATAGAGGAAGAATTCTGTCAAGGATCGGCCTCGAACAACTCAACCTTATACCAGGGTAGGGGCATGGGAATTTTGGAAAAAAATAAGTAAAGAAGATAGAGAAGGATAAAAATAATAAGACTGGGGAATCCCTGATCCTGTGCCCTGACATTCCATCTGAACTGGTGAGTGAATACGGACCCTGGGGCAACCTGCCCTGGAAGAGAACACAGACCCCCTACCCACACTTCCCTCTGCAGGCTTGTGTCGGTTTCTCTCCCATCCCTGTGTCTCCCAAGCTTTCCCTAGTGTTCTCAGGTGTCCTGCTTCCCTGTTCTAAGGGCCATCCACCCAAAGAGGGTCAGACTCTGGCCTCCAGGCAGGTCTGAGGATTCCTGCAAGGGAGTGCGGGCCTTCTTCAGATTGTGACACAAGGAATAGGTCCTCCTCTGGCACTGGGAAGATCCAACCAGTTTCAGTCACAGCAAAGATTGGGTCTAGGACACCAAACTCCTCCGGGCTCCTTTTGAAGGAAGAGATGGGCAGGCGCCAATGCAGGAGCTCCTCCAACAACATGAAAGGCAACATGACATCACCACGAGCCAGACATCCCGAAACAACAAGAATTGAACACCCTACCCCAGAAGATATAGAAGAAACCGACATTAAACAGTACTTTATGAAAATAATAGAGGACCTTAAACAGGAGGTAAAAAACTGCCATAAAGAAATGGAGATGACAAACAAAAGGTAGACGAAATAAATAAATCTCTCAAGATACCCAAGAAAACAAGGAAAAACAAGAAAAAGCAACCAAACAGGTAAGGGAAACAAGACCTGATAAATGAAATGGAGGTATGAAGAAAACATAACTGAGGGAGGGACTGGAAATGGAAACTCTGAGTAAACGAACAGAAACTTCAGAGACAAGTATTTCCAACCAAATACAAGAGATGGAAGAAAGAATCTCGGACTCTGAAGATACTATAGAGGAAATAAACTCACAGATTAAAGAACTAAACAAATCTAACAAATTCCTTACACAAAACATTCAGGAAATATGGGACACCATGAAAAGACCAAACCTAAGAGTAATTGGGGGTAGAAGAAGGAGAAGATTACAACTCAAAGGCCCAGAAAACATATTCAACAAAATTATAGAAGAAAACTTCCACAACTAAAGAAGGATGTTCCTATGAAGGTACAAGAAGCCTACAGAACACCAAATAGACTGGATCAAAGAAAGCATCCCCATGCCATATAATAATCAAAACACAAAACATACAGAATAAAGAACAGATATTAAGAGCTGCAAAGGAAAAAGGTCAAGTAACATATAAAGGGAAACCTATCAGAATTACACCTGATTTCTCAATGGAAACCATGAAAGCCAGAAGAGCTTGGATAGATGTGCTACAGACACTAAGGGAACATGGATGCAAGCCTAGACTACTATACCCATGCAAAGCTTGCATTCACCATTGATGGAGAAAACAAGATATTCCAGGACAAAAACAGATTTAAACAATACGCAGCCACAAATCCAGCCTTGCAGAAAGTAATAGAAGGAAAATCACAAACCAAGGAGTCCCAACAACGCCCACAATAACTCAGGCATCTAGCGACCCTCCACCAGCATAACTAGAAGAAGGGAAACGCACAAACTCTACTACTAAAATGGACTGAAGTTAACAACCACTGGTCATTAATACCACTTAATATCAATGGACTCAATTCACCTATAAAAAGGCACAGGCTAAGAGACTGGATACGAAAACAGAATCCAACATTTTTGATGTTACAAGAAACACACCTCAACCACAAAGACAGACACCTACTCAGAGTAAAGGGTTAGGAAAAGGTTTATCAAGCAAATGTCCCTAAGAAACAAGCGGGTGTGGCCATACTATTTCCAACAAAGTTGACTTCAAACTAAAATCAATCAGAAGAGATGGAAAGGGACACTTTATACTCATAACAGGAAAAATCCATCAGAATGAAGTCTCAATCCTGAATATCTATGCCCCTAATATAAAAGCTCCCACTTATGTAAAAGAAACACTTCTAGAACTCAAGGCAGCCATCAAACCACACACACTAATAGTGGGAGACTTCAACACTCCTCTCTCACCAATGGACAGGTCAATCAGACAGAAACCTAACAGAGAATTGAAAGACTTAATGGAGGTAATGAAACAAATGGACTTAACAGACATCTATAGAACATTCACCCAAATAGGAAAGAAAATACCTTCTTCTCTGCGGCTCATGGAACCTTTTCAAAAATTGACCATATACTTGGTAACAAAGCAAACTTCCACAGTTACAAAAAAATATTAGTAACCACCTGTGTCTTATCGGATCACCATGGATTAAAATTAGAATTCAACACAATGCTACCCCCAGAAAGCCCACAAAGTCATGGAAACTGAACAGTCAACTACTGCCCCACACCTGGGTCAAGGAAGAAATAAAGAAAGAATTAAAGGTCTTTCTTGAATTTAATGAAAACAAAGACACAACATACTCAAACCTATGGACACAATGAAAGCAGTGCTAAGAGGAAAGTTCATAGCACTAAGTGCCCACTTAAAGAAAACAGAGAAAGCACTCATTGGTGGCTTAACAGCACACCTGAAAGCTCTGGAAAAAAAAAGAAGCAGACTCACCTAGGAGAAGTAGAAGACTGGAAATAATCAAATTGAGGGCAGAAATCAACAAAATAGAAAAACACAGAAAACAATCCAAAGAATCAATGAAACAAAAAGCTGGTTCTTGGAGAAAATCAACAAGATTGACAAACCCTTAGCCAATACTAATCAAACGGCAGGAGGGAGAACACGCAAATTATAAGATCAGAAATGAAAAGGGGGACATAACCACAGACACAGAGGAAATTCAGAAAATCATTAGATCTTACTACAAAAGCCTGTATGCCCACAAAATTGGAAATGTAAAAGAAATGGACAGTTTTTTAGATAAATACCATATACCAAAGTTAAACCAGGACCAGTTAAAGGCTCTAAATCGTCCTGTAGTCGCGAAGAAGTAGAAACATGTTATCAGAAACTCCCTACCAAAGGAGCCCAAGGACCAGATGGTTCAATGCGGATTCTACCAGAACTTCCAAGAAGACCTAATACCTATACTCCTTAAGGTATTTCATAATATAGAAACACAAGAGTCACTGCCAAATTCCTTCTATGAAGCTACAGTTACCCTGGATACCTAAACCACACAAAGACTCAACCAAGAAAGAGAGATTACAGGCCAATCTCACTCATGAACATTGACGCAAAAATTCTCAATAAAATACTGGCAAACCAAATCCAAGAACACATTAGAAAAATTACCCCTTACGATCAGTAGGCTTCATCCCAGAATGCAGGGCTGGTTCAACATAACGAAAATCTATCAACGTAATCCATCATATAAATAAACTGAAGGAAAAAAAAAACATATGGTCATCTCATTAGATGCTGAGAAAGCATTTGAACAAAATTCAGCACCCTTTTATGATAAAGGTCTTGGACAGATTAGGGATAAAAGGGTCATTCCTAATATAATAAAAGCTATTTACAGCAAGCCGAAAGCTAACATCAAATTAAAACGGAGAGAAACTCAAGGCCTATCCCACTAAATTCAGGAACACGACAAGGCTGTCCACTCTCTCCTTATCTCTTCAATATAGTGCTTGAAGTTCTAGCAATAGCAATAAGACAACATAAGGGAATCAAGGGGATTCAGTTTGGAAAGGAAGAAGTTAAACTTTCATTATTGCAGGATGATATGATAGTATACATAAGCGACCCCAAAAACTCCACCAAAGAACTCCTACAGCTGAAAAACTCCTTCAGTAAACGTGGCAGGTTACAAGATCAACTCCAAAAAATCAGTTGCCCTCCTATACACAAAGGATAAGGAAGCAGAGAGGGAAATCAGAGAAGTATCACCTTTCACAATAGCCACAAATAGCATAAGATATCTGGGAGTATCTCTAACCAAGGAGTGAAGGATTATTTGACAAGAACTTTAAGTCTTTGAAGAAAGAAATTGAAGAGGGATACCAGAAAAATGGAAGGATCTCCCCTGCTCGTGGATTGGGAGTATCAACATAGTAAAAATGGCAATTCTAACAAAACAATCTATAGATTCAATGCAATCCCAATCAAGGTCCCATTAAAATTCTTCACAGAGATTGAGAGGACAATAATCAACTTATATGGAAAAACAAGAAACACCAGGATAGCCAAAAAAATCTATACAATAAAGGTTCTTCTGGAGGCATTACCATCCCTGACTTCAAACTCTATTACAAAGCTACAGTATTGAAAACAGAGAAGTTGACCAATGGAATCGTATAGAAGACCCGGATCTTAAACCACAAACCTATGAACACCTGATTTTTGATAAAGGAGGCCAAAAGTACACAATGGAAGAAAGAGGGCATCTTCAACAAAATGGTGGCTGGCATAACTGGATGTCAACCTGTAGAAGAATGAAAGTAGATCCATATCTATCACCATGCACAAAACTCAAGTCCAAATGGATTAAAGACCTCAATATTAATTTGAACACAATTGAGCTTGATAGAGGAGAAAGTGGGAAGTACTCTACAACTAATGGGCACAGGGAACCATTCCTACGCATAACCCCAGCTGCACAGACTTTAAGGGCAACATTGAATAAATGGGACCTCCTGAGTTGAGCAGCTTCTGTAAAGCAAAGGACATTGTCACAAAGACACAAAGGCAGCCTACTAACTGGGAAAAGATCTTCACCAACCCTGCAACTGACAAAGGTCTGATCTCTAAAATATATAAGGAACTCAAGAGACTAGACGGTAAAATGCCAATTAACCCAATTAAAAAATGGGGCGCTGAACTGAACAGAGAATTCTCAACAGAAGAAGTTCGAATGGCCAAAAGACACTTAAGGTCATGCTCAACCTCCCTAGCTATCAGGGAAATGCAAATCAAAACAACTTTGAGATATCATCTTACACCTGTCAGATTGGCTAAAATCCAAAACACCAATAATAATCTTTGCTGGAGAGGTTGTGGGGTAAGGGGTACACTCATCCATTGCTGGTGGGAATGCAAACTTGTGCAACCACTTTGGAAAGCAGTGTGGCGGTTTCTCAGGAAATTCGGGATCAACCTACTCCAGGACCCAGCAATTCCACTATTGGGAATCTACCCAAGAGATGCCCAATCATACAACAAAAGCATATGCTCATCTATGTTCATAGCAGCATTATTTGTAACAGCCAGATCCTGGAAACAACCTAGATGCCCTTCAGTGGAAGAATGGATGAAGAAACTGTGGAATATATACATGCTAGAATACTACTCAGCGGTAAAAAACAATGACATCTTGAATTTTGCAGGCAAATGGATGGAAATAGAAAACACTATTCTGAGTGAGGTAACCCAGACCCAAAAAGATGAATATGGGATGTACTCACTCATAATCAGTTTCTAGCCATAATTAAAGGACATCGAGCCTATAAATTTGGGATCCTTGAGAAGATAATAAGAAGGTGAACTCCCAAAAAAAGATATAGTAATCCTCCTGGATATTGGAAGTAGACACGATCGCCAGGCAAAATTGGGAACTTGAGGGTTGGGCAAGACTGGGCCAAGGGAAGATGGGGAGAGAAAAGTGTGAAGGGGAGAATGGGGGGAGCTCGGAGGAATGGGGTGCTTGGGATATAGGAAGGGTGGATAATGGGAGCAGGGAAGCATATATCTTAATTTAAGGAGCTAACCTGAAGGGTTGTCAAGAGACTTGACCCTAGAGGGGTTCCCAGGTTTCCAGGGAGATGCCCCCAGTTAGTTCCTTGGGCAGCTGACGGAGAGGGAGCCTGAAAAGGCCAGTTCCTATAGCCATACTGATGAATTTCTTGCATATCACCATAGAACTTCCACCTGATGATAGATAGAATGACAAGAAATGACATTGGAGCACCGGACTGAGCTCCCAAGGTCCTGATGAGGAGCAGAAGGAGAGGAGAACATGATAAGAAAGTCAGGACCGTGAGGGGAACCCTCCAGCTGGCGACAGATGGGCAAGGTGACTGAGCCCCACATTGGAGCACTGGACTGAGCTCCCAAGGTCATGATGAGGAGCAGAAGGAGCGAGAACATGAGGGAGAAAGTCAAGGAACGATAGGGGTGCGTTTACTCATGGAGACGGTGAGGACAGAACTAATGGGAGATCACACCAACTCCAGTTGGAATGGGACTGATGGATCATGTGACCAAACCCGTCTCTCTGAGTGTGGCCAACAGCGGGGGCTGACTGAGAAGCAAAGGACAATGGCTCTGGGCTCTGATTCTTCTGCATGGACGGGCTCTGTGGGAGCCTTCTCAGCTTGGTCGATCACCTTCCTGGACCTGGGGGGAGTTGGGAGGACCTTGGTCTTAGCATAGAGTAGGGAACCCTGATGGCTCCTTGGCCTTGAGAGGGAGGGAGGGGAGGTATGGATGGAGGGGAGGGGAGGGAAGGGGGAGAAGGAGGGGAGGGAAGGGGGAGGAGGAGGGGAGGGAGGGGGGAGGAGGAGGGAAGGAGATGGAAAAATTTTAAAATTAATAAAAAAAAAAAGAAAAAAATAATAATAAGACTGGAACCATAAAATAATACCAGGATTATATTAAATAATAAATAAAATAATACACATGGTATTCCAATGATTACTGAAATTGCCAGAGCTTATTTTTTCTTAGCTTTTATATCTCAACTGTAATAATGCGAGTAGACAGGTCAAAAAGACTTTATTAACATGAGACACAAAATAACTCACACAGTCAATGGCTTTATCACTCTGAGACATCAAATCATTAGCATTCTGTTGCCTAGGTAGCTAACTGCTCTAGATGAGGTATCCTGAAGGCTGCCCTTCCCCGGGATCTCATAGTTACAAAACAAGGACCAGAAGTAAATTTGCATATCGTGACTACTTGTAAGGGATGGCATGAACCTACTTGAATGAGTTATTTTAATCTTAAAAGACTAAGAGAAATATATCCTGAGTTTGAGAATTGCAACTATGGTTGTTGATCATTTGAGTAACCTCCAAACTCTCTGTCAGACAAGGCGGAAATGATACCATATTTTTGACCCTCCACAGAATCTCCAGCAATAAGACACAGAAACATATTGAACAAAATCATAGAAGAAAATTTTCCGAAGTTAAGAAGGATATACCTTTAAAGGTACAAGAGGCTTACATTACAGAACATCAAAAAAAGCTTTGCACCAAAAAAGTTCTCTCACCACCATAATAATCACAAACACTAAACATACGGAATAAAGAAAGAATTTTAGGAGTTGTAAAGGAAAAAGGCCAAGTAATGTATAAAGGCAAATCTATCAGAATTACACCAGACTTCTCAAAGGAGACTATGAAAATCAGAAGTTCCTGGACAATTTGACAGACACTAAGAGACCACAGATGCCAACCCAGACTACTATATCCAGCAAAGTTTTCAATCAATATAGCTGAGAAAAACACAGATATTCCATGACAAACCAGGCTTAAACAATACCTATCCACAAATCCAGCCATGACAGAAAGTACTAGAAGAAAATTCCAACCAAGGAACTCAGATCTACCAAAATCAAAGGCAAAGTCTAATCTCACAAAAATCAAAACCCTAAGAAGGTAACAGCCACACTACCACCACAGAACTAAAACATAACAGGAATTAACAATCACTAGTCATTAACATCTTCCTAATATCAATGTATTAAATTTGCCAATAAAAAGACACAGGTTAACAAAATGGATGCAAAAACAGAGTCCACTCTTCTGCTGCATACAAGAAACACAACTCCAACTTCAAAAACAGCCATTATCATCAGAGTAAATGGTTAGAAAAAGATTTTCCAATTAAATGGGCCTAAGAAACAAGCTGGGTATAACTATCCTAATATCACCCAAAATAATTGTTCAAATTAAAATTAATTAAAAAAGATGGAAAGCACATTTAATATTCATCAAAGTTAAGTCCATCAAGATAACAGTCTCAATTCTGAACATCTATGCCCCAAATAAAATGGCACTCTCACATTTTTAAAAGAAACATTACTAAAGCTTAAATCACAAATCAAACTTGACACATTATAATGGGAGACTTCAACACCCCACTTCACCAATGGTCAGTTCTGCCAAACTGAAAACTTAACAGAGAAATAATTGATGTTATATCTCAAAGGGGCTTAACAGACATCTGTAGAACCATTCAACCAAAACAAAAAAAAAAAAACAATATTCTTCTCAGCACCTCAAGGAACCGTCCCTAAAATTAACCACATACTAGATCATAAAGCAAATCTCAACACATACAAAAATTGGAACAACCCCTTGTATCTTATCAGACCACCATGGTTTAAAGCTAGAGTCAACAAAACCAAAAAAAAAAAACAAACAAAAAAAAAATTTTTCACTGTCAAGCTGGAAGCATAGGCCCCCAGCCCCTCGCATCTATCCCAGCACCCAGGCCTGGTCTAGACTCCAAATCCCAGCAGGCTAGGTCCTGACCCCTCCCTGGTCTCCCTTTTTTCCTTCCCTGGTTGCCACTTCAGCTGGCTTCCCAGTTCCCCCTCGGGGCCCGCCCCAAGAGCACAGAACTCCCATCAAGCATGGATGTTCTTAATTTGGCTTGTTTTGATTTGGCTTGATTGGGAATTTTGTGTCTGCATGGAGCTCGCCTTAGGAAATATTCCTAACTCTCACACGGCCATAGAAAATTAACAAGTTGCAAACTGAACCCCCACTGGGTCAGGAATAAATAAAGAATTAAAAAACTTCTTAGAATCAATGAAAACAAACATACACATATCAAACTTAGAGAAAATAATGAAGCAGTGCTAGAAGAAAGTTCATAACACTAAGTACCTACCTACACAAAGGAATTTGACAGAAATCTCACATGAGTGACTAAACAGTAAACCTGAAATCTCTAGAACACAAAGAAGCAAACTCATCATTCAGGAAAGGGTAGACAGCAGAACATAATCAAACTCAGGGATTGAAATAAATACAGCTGAAAAAAAGAGAACAAATATAAAAAAAAAATCAATGACACAAAAGTGTTGGTTGCTTAAGAAATCAGAAACTCTTATATCAAAGTACACCAAAAGGCAGAGAGACTATCCAAATTAACAAATCAGAAAGTGAAGGTGAGGGCATACAGTGTAGAATGTGAAAGCGGCATGCTGTGTCCCACCTCCTGGCTAGCTTTACCCAAAATAATTACACGGAAACTATATTCTTTTAAACACTGCCTGGCCCATTATCTGTAGCCTCTTATTGGTTAATTCTCACATCTTCCTTTAACCCATATTTAGTAATCCGTGTAGCACCATGAGGTGTGTCTTACCAGCAGATATCTTAACCTGCGTCCATCTCAGAGAAAAGAATAATGGCGACTCACTATGGCGACTGCCTGAAGCATCTCCCCAACTCTCCCAGAATTCTGTTCTGTCTATTCCGCCTACCTAATTTTCTGTTCTCTTAAAGGGCCAAGGCAGTATCTTTTTTTTTTCTTTCTCATGGTTTATTTTTTTTTATATTTAAAAATTTCCATCTCCTTCCCTCCTCCTCCCCCTCCCTCCGCTCCTCCTCCCCCTTCCCGCCCCTCCTTCTCCCCCTTCCCTCCCCTTCCCTCCACCCATACCTCCCCTCCCTCCCTCTCAAGGCCAAGGAGCCATCAGGGTTCCCCACTGCATGCCAAGTCCAAGGTCCGCCCAACTCCCCCCAGGTCCAGGAAGGCGATCGACCAAGCCGAGAAGGCTCCCACAGAGCCCGTCCATGCAGAAGAATCAGAGCCCAGCGCCAATGTCCCTTGCTTCTCAGTCAGCCCCCCCTGTTGGCCACATTCAGAGAGACGGGTTTGGTCGCATGATCCATCAGTCCCATTCCAACTGGAGTTGGTGATCTCCCTTTAGTTCTGTCCCACTGTCTCCATGAGTGAATGCACCCCTCACGTTCCTGACTTTCTCCCTCATGTTCTCGCTCCTTCTGCTCCTCATCAGGACCTTGGGAGCTCAGTCCAGTGCTCCAATGTGGGGCTCAGTCACCTTCCCCATCTGTCGCCAGCTGGAGGCTCCCTCACGGTCCTGACTTTCTTTCTCATGTTCTCCCTCCTTCTGCTCCTCATCAGGACCTTGGGAGCTCAGTCCAGGTGCTCCAATGTGGGGCCTCTGTCATTTTCTTCATCTATCGTCAGGTGGAGGTTCTATGAGTGAGATGCAGAAATTCATCAGTATGGCTATAGGAACTGGCCTTTTCAGGCTCCCTCTCCTCAGCTTTAAAGGGCCAAGGCAGTATCTTTATTAATAATGAAAGTAACACATAGACACTCCTCCATCATTTCCTCTTTTTCTGTTTAAACAAAAAGAAAGGCTTTAACTTTAACATAGTAAAATTACATGTAACAAAAGAGTTATCAAGCAAGAATTACAGTTACAATATTTAAATCTATTTTATCTTTTATCATAATTAAGGAAAGCTATAACTATCTATTTATTCTTCAACTCCATCAAAGACTCCAGAAGGATATAATATTACCTAAGTAAACAAGAAATATGCAACTTTCAAACTCTAGAAATGACAAAGACAATTCATTGCCTGGACAGTCACCCAAAGTTCCTCTGTACCGTTGGGGCATCCATCTTCAGCCTATAGGCCCATAAGTATCCAGCAGACATTTTCATGAAGCAGGAAATTCCAAAGACAGTTCAGTCACTTTCTGCTGTGTCCTGCAGAACGTCTCGCAGGACTCTTTCATGAATCAGGAACCCTGAAAGACCATCTCACCTTTAGGCAAGTTCAGCAGTCCTCTTTCTGTGGGTTCCTTGTGTCCAGTTTATGAACAGTCCAGGCAAGAACAGTTTCTTGCCCAAATGGCTAACAAACTCCATAAGTAGCCTCTTCAATGGCCCATCTTCCTCTAGAAGTAGATTGGTGCTGCCAGGAGCAGATATGTCTCATTGTCATGATAAACCCTAAGTTATTAAAACATTTAAAATGCCATATTCTGCAGTCTTTGAAAGATATGAAGAATGCCTATCTGAAATATATCTATGCACATCTAGAAAATCTAACAAGACTACAAGCTTGACTATTATCGATGATTATCCATTAAAAACCTATATTTCCTAATTATGCATTACAGTTTTTAAAATGAACTACACAATCAAAATAGCTTAATTCAAGATCAGAAATACATATACCATATAACAAATTGACCTTAAAATCCATACCATTGCAAATTATTCTCTCTTATATCATATCCCCCTTTAAATGTAAAAGAACATTTATAAACAATATTTGGGAAAATGGGCACAGTTTTTTCTCTCCAAACTGCTTCCTGCTGAATGGGGGTGCTGTTATTTAGGTCTTTCATGGTGTACCCTGTGTGTTAGGTCCTCTCAGTTGGCAGTTGAGTGAAGTAATTTTTTGAGATGTTCACAGCAACCTTTAGGAGGGTGTGGTCTATCATACCATATTGGGATAGAAGCAATCCACAGAGTCTCGTCCTCTGTGAAAACAAAAGAAGAAACTCTTTTCCAAAGCAATCATGTTCTTAGATCCAAACTCCTGAAGTCATACCGTTAAGATGTCCATTCTGGTCTAGACTGGCAGCCCATATAATAAAATGTCTCTCTGTATTTAGCTCCTTACAGTCAAAAATTTTAAAGAAAACACAATAAAATACATAATCCAGACTCTCTGTGAATTTTCCATTTTTACGTGGCTTATTTTTACTCTATCCACTTACTTATTCTGTTCTTTAAAGGCTGTTACCCTTTTTTAAGGCATCAACTTTATTTTCTATTATATTTATTTTTTCTCTCTCTCAAGCCTACATAACAGTCATCCAACATTGTGACCATTTAAAAGTCTTTTATGTCTGAATCTGTCCTATTGTGAATCTGTAATTTTTTTTACTATCCAGGAACACTTCTTAAAATGCTAAGCATTTCTTAAAAACTTAAGTAGCGCCAAGTAAGGGTAATATGGTACCGCCAGTGTTCTTCTGCCCAGGTCTAAACCTTAACTGCACTGTTATTATGGTAATTCTGATAGTTCCTGCCTGAGGTCAGCATGGCGGAGCAGAGCCAGAGATGCTCCTGCCTCAGTCATTTGGTGCCCCTGAGCTGCACACAGTTCCAGGACACAGCAGTCCACAATGGAGCCGCACTCAGCAGTTTAATTCTGAGACTGAGCATGCAGCACAGAAACTCTTTTTCATCCAAGTTACAGCCAATCTGACACGCAGAGCACCATGCAGTCTGAAAACATCTCTCTCTATGGGGAATGAAATCCTCCATGCTCTCCCGCTTGCCTAAGCCTGATTCCGCCATCAGCCCAGGTGCAGGCAGGGAGCAGGGAGCCATTGGCCCGGTCTCAGCGCACTCTCCTTCCGATTCCAAGTGGAACACAATATCCAGGCCCATAAAAGCCACTGAAATGCTTTATAGCCAGAGTTTGCACTGCAGCACAGCATCAGGAAGCCGCGTTTTAAAATGAACTCAGCTTTTTCTTCTGCCGCTATTGCCGAAACAGGAAAATCTCTCTACGGCACGTCCAGGCAAACAGCAAAAAGCTGTGTTAAACTCTCTCTCTCCTTTATTTAAAGCCCTCTCAGGTTTTTAAGTGGATTTAGTCACCAACGTTGGAGCGCCAATCTTAGTAGAATGGAAGCGACGGGCTGTGTCCCGCCACCCGGCTAGCTTTACCCAAATAATTACACAGAAACTGTATTCTTTTAAAACACTGCCTGGCCCATAGTTTCAGCCCTCTTATTGGCTAGTTCTCACATCTTCCTTTAACCCATATTTAGTAATCTGTTGTAGCACCACGAGGTGTGGCTTACCAGGAGAGATCTTAACCTGCGTCCATCTCGGAGAGGAGAAGCATGGAGACTGCATATGGCGAGTGCCTGAAGCATCTCCCCAACCTCTCCCAGAATTCTGTTCTGTCTACTCCACCTATCTAATTTTCTGTCTCTTAAAGGGCCAAGGCAGTATCTTTATTAATAATGAAAGTAACACTAGACACTCCTCCATCATAACAGTCTCCAAGGAACACAGAGAAATCGTTAGATCATACTTCAAAAACCTGTACTCTTCAGAGTTCAAAAATCTAAAAGAAATGGACTACTTTCTTAATAAATATGGTATACCAAAAATTAAAAAAAAAGCAGGCCCCATGACCCTGAGATATTCTGTATTGAGTGATTTGGGCAGGCTGCTTTTTGCCCTGGCCCTGCTCCTGGCTGCCGGCTAGCTTGTGTCCCAAAATAACATCACACAAATTGTTTTCTTTTAAACACTGCCTGGCCCATTATTTTCAGCCTCTTTCTCACATCTTGATTAACCCATATCTAATAATCTGTGTAGCACCACGAAGTGGTGCCTTACCGGGAAGTTTCTAGCATACGTCCATCTTGGGCTGGAGCTTCATCGCGTCTGGCTCAGAGAGGAGAGACATGGCATCTGTCTCATTTAGGAGAGGCGTGGCAATTGACTGAGCCATCTACCTCACTTCCTTCTTCCTGTTCTGTCTGCTCCACCCACCTAAGGGCTGGCCCATTAAATGAGCCAGGCAGTTTCTTTATTAAAACAGAAGACCCTCCCACATCAGAAACTATGTACACTGGCCTACTGTGCAGACCTGTGAATATAATCCATGCCTGTGTGACAGTTGCGCTCTGTCACGTATGCTGAGTTATTGTTGGAAATGGGTTATTTTGCATCCCATTAGCAAATTCGAGTTTTAAGTATTGAGAATTGAGATACAAATAAAAGATATTACTAAATTTTGATAGAAGAAGGAGGACCTCTTATTCTCATCCACTTTTCAAAAACTTAGATACAGTTCTTCACATTAATCTCTTTACTTCTCTTGTTTAGAACCTTTAATTTAGCAGAAATTTTCATTTTTCTTTTAAAATCTATACAAACGTCCATCCAATATTTTACATACTTAAAAAAAAACATTCATCTTTGTTATGTAAGAATAAAATAAAAACATAGGTAAGAAAGAATCTTATTTTCCATTTTTGTTGCAGAATAATATTCTAATTTCAGTTGAATGACGACTAGGAATATTGCCTAGTCCTGAAGTGGAAGGGGAAAAATAGAGATAAAAAATAGGTAAGCTCAGGACCAATGGCACTGTACTCAACATATCTCATTGACCCTGGTTTTTCCATATGTCCTCCAAATGTTTCCACTAACTCCACACTGTGATGTAAAAACCTCCTTTCTATTTCATTAGAGTTGAGGACCCAATTCCTTGCTGTTCAAATAGCCTTGGGCAAAAGTAAATTCCTCTCTTTTTTCTGTCATTCATTACTATTTTTATCAACCATGTTTGCAAGGGAACTTGACTGTTTATAATACATTGCCACATAAGGTGGATCATATTGCATGGGGAGGTTGATGTCATCATCTTTCAAAAACCAGAAAAGGATATACAATAAATTTTAGATGTTACATTAAATAAACTAGTTATCTTTACAATAAAATGAAAAAAGAGGAAGGCAGTTTTCTGTCTATCATTTACTTAATATTTACAACAGACCTCCCAGAGTGTTTCCTGTGGTTGGGCAACTGTCGAGACATCCTGTTGTTGTTATGTTTTGCTTAATTATTTTTCACTAAGTTTATTTTACTCATGTAGCTAATACAATCTTGGCTTTTAAACATAAGTAATTTTAGTCAATAGAGGGAAACCAAGCACTGTCTATCAGTATTTTGAATGTGTTAACATTTTCTCAGATAGTGTGGAAAATGAAGGACTGGAATCATTGTGGAAATGTGGAACACATTTTGTTAAGTGTATTCTCCAATTGTCTGCTTTGTTGTGAGAATAAATACATTCTTTCAACATTCTGTCATCACCTCTAATTGTAACGTCTATAGCCTAGTGGTGGTTTTGTAGCCTGCTGAGATTATGAAATTGACAATTTTTTGAGGTTTCATTTTAGTTTTTCTAGCAAACAGTAACTCACATGAGTATACAGATCCTTATATGTTTTTTGAAGGGGAGGATAGGTTATAGGTAAGGCACCTAGGACACCCAGGTAAAATGAAAGGCAGGGATTAAAGTGGTATCTCTAGAGTTATATCTTTGTATATTTACACAAACATGATGAATATTTTTAAAAGAATTTTGAGAAGGCCCCACCCACTGCAGTCCCATCAGCAAGTCAGCAGGTAAGACACGTGTGAGCAGACAGTTTCACCACCACCACCATCACCACCCATTCTCCCAGACAACCATCCAGCAAGGCATCAATTACCCCCAATAGCATAGGCTCCCCCCTTCATGTGTATGGAGGAAAGAAGGTAAGTAACTGGTATCCCAACTGGACATGCCTGGGTCTTAAGGCCCCAGGTCCTGGGGTACATCCTGTGTCCCTCTCCCACACATTGTTCCTACAGCAGCTTGTCCAGCAGGTCTGGTAAGATTACAGTGGGCAGACTCACTTCACCATCCCTGCCACCCACTGGACTCTGTAAACTACAAGTCCCACTCTACCACCAAAACACATGGAACCCATCGTCCTCCCCCCAGTCAATTATGCCTGACAGCATTAGAGGCCACCATGGAAGCACACCACACTACTCTGTATGAATTGGAAGGAAGATGTGCCCCACAGAGGCATAGGCAAACACCTACACCAATTGGAGGCAGAACCAACACCCTACATGTATTATTACTACAAACCCCATATGGGTAGCCAGCAATGTAAGAATACATTTCCAAACATAAAGTGCAATATGGTACCACATAAACATAAAAGGCAATATTGTTCTACAGCTGTAATCTGAAACATCCCAACACAGAAGATAACAACCTAAAATAATTATGAAGATGATAGCAGCCCTTACAGAAAAAATGAAGATTCCCTTAAAGAAATAGGGGAAAAACACAAACAAGAAAATTGGAAGCAATCAATAAATCCCTTAAAGAAAGCAAAGACACACACATTGAAGAAAAAGTTCACGACTGGAAAAATCAAAAAGAGGCCAATAAAAATAACAGGACTACAATTATGGAAATGGAAAATCTGGGAAAATGAATAGGAACTTCAGATTGCAAGTATAACAACAGAATGGAAGGGATGGAAAGGAAAAGAAAAAGAAAGAAAGTGAAGATATGATAGACGACATACGTTCATCGGACCAAAAAAATGCTAAATCGAACAAACTCTTAACACAAAGCATCCAGGAAATCTAGGACACCACAAAAAGACCAAACCTAAGAATAATAAGGATAGAATGAGAAAGAATACCATCTCAAAGGCACAGAAAACATATTCACTAAAAAAAATAAAAGTAAACTTTTCAAAACCTATAGAATGAAATGGCTGTGAAGCTGCAAAAAGCTTACAGAAGTGCCAAATAGACGGGGCCAAAAAAATCCCCTTACCACATAATAACCAAAAAAGTAATCATACAGAATAAATAAAGAATATTAAGGGCTACAGAGAAAAATGACCAAGTAACATATAAATGCACATCCATCAAATAACTCGAATTTTCAATAGAGATTGTGAAAGTTAGAAGGTCCTGGACAGACATTTTGCAGACAATAAGAAACCATTGATGCCAGCACAGAACTACTATGTCCAGCAAAACTTTCCAATCATCATAGATGGAGAAAACTTTCAATCATCATAGATGGATAAAACAAGATATTCCATGACAAGCTAGAGTTTAAACAATGCATATACACAAATCCAGGACTACAGAAAGTACTAGAAGGAAATGTCAAACCCAGAAAAATGGAAACTAAACTCCACCAAAACACTGGCAATAGATAATCTCACTCCAACAAATCTCAAAGAAGGAAAACACATACATACATCCACAACCAACAACATACACAAAACTTATGGGATACTATGAAAGCAGTGCTAAGAGGGGAAGTCATAGCACTAACTACGTAAAGGATTTTGGGAAATCTTACACTAGCAACTTGACTTAACAGCACACCTGGAAGCTCTAGAACAAAAAGAAACAAACTCACCTAGGAGGAGTAGACAACAGAAAATTATCAAATTGAGGGCTGAAATCAATAAAATAGACACAAAGAAAACAAAACAAAGAACCCATGAAACAAAGCATGGCTGTGAGAAAATCAACAAGATAGACAAATTGGACACTAAGCTTATTGCAAAAAGTGAGAAAAAATAAAATTATGTCGGTATTCACATTTCAGAAGAAAATAGGAATGTTGCATTAACTGTAATGCTAAGTTGAAGAATGTAGGGGTGGGGAGATGGCTCAGCTGCTAAGAATTCAAAATGCTGTTCCAAAGGGTCCCAGTTTCATTCCATTCACCACAAAACTTATCAGCATTAGAATACTGGATGTTCTTCCAGAAGATACTAGTTCATTCTATGTACCAACATAGTGGCTCACAGCTGTATGTTACTCCAATTTCAGGGTAGTTGGCTCCCGCTTCTTGTCTTTCAAGGCACCAGAAATGCATGTGGCACACCACATATACACACATGCACAGAATACACATACTCATAAAATAAGAGGCTTCTGCAATTTCTGTTGTTGTTGTATTTTTAATATAATATTTAAGAAGGGAGGAAGCTGTTAGAATCATGACAGTTCAATTTTTGATGTTGTTAGAAATATGGCTGGTACTTGTACTCCTCTGTTGTGTAGATTGTCTTTAACATTGTTTATTTGTCTATAAAGTATGTAACTGCTATATAGAATAATTTAAGCTGATAGAGTTCAACTTCTAGAATTATTATGTATCATTGTTATTTTTATACAAATTTAAGAGCAATGGAAGAAGTTATGGAGAAGAAGAGGAAAAAAGAAGAGGAAGGAAATCCTGAGGAGGAAGATTGGGCACACAAAGCTTCTGTATGGCATTGAGCTTCCCAGGAAGCAAAGTACCATGGAGTTCTTAGTCTTCAGGCTCCTTGGAGGATTTTAAGGCAGAGCATAAGTGGATAGAAGAAAGCAGTGAGTTTAACTACTCAGTTGTCCCAACAAGATGCCCATGCCCTCAATTGGTTTCTGTCATGTGGTCTTGAAAAACCTTAGGTAAACTATCTCATTTAGCAGAAAAAAAGTACAAAACAACTGGAGATTTCTTCTGCCATTCTGAAACTTTTGTAAATGGTTTATTCTTTTACCTGTGCTTTGTGACCCTATATATGTGGCTGGTTTTACAAATTCTGTCTTAGCATTTCCCCCTGTGAATAATAACACTAAAATAATTTAAGAACAAAACTAAATGTCAGAGCTCCAGATATTTTGGGCATTCTAGCCCCAGCTGAGGACCAGTACTAAGGACATTTTGGGATTACGGATAAAGATATAAATCAATGCTGTTCAAATTAAACTGCCCATCCCATTTGAGTGCTGTATTTGGGAAATATTTGCTAGCATCACATCTTTGAAAACTTCTTTTTTTTCTCAGTTTTTTTATTAAAAATTTCCATCTTCTCCCCTCCTCCTCTCCCTTCCCTCCCCTCCCTTCCACCCATACCCCCACTCCACCCCTCTCCAAGACAAAGAGCCATCAGGGTTCCCTTCACTATGTTAAGTCCAAGGTCCTCCCAGCTCCCCCTAAGTCCAGGAAGGTGAGCAACCAAACTGACAAGGCTCACAGTAAGCCCGTCCATGCTGTAGAGTTCATGCTCGTTGCCGTTGTCCTTGGTTTCTCAGTCCTCCTCCACCGTCAGCCACATTCAGAGAGCCCGGTTTGGTCCCCTGTTCCATCAGTCCCATTCGAACTGGACTTGGTGGTCTCCCGTTAGATCTGTCCCACCGTCTCAATGGGTGAACGCACTCCTCATGGTCCTGACTTCCTTGCTCATGATCTCCCTCCTTTTGCTCCTCATCAGGACCTTGGGAGCTCAGTCCGGTGCTCCTATGTGCTGAGGTCCTATGTGCAGCTCTGCCATTTTCTCCATCCAATGCCAGATGAAGGTTCTATGGTGATATGCAAGATATTTATGAGTATGGCAATAGGATCTGGACATTTCTGGCACCCTCTCCTCAGCTGCCCAAGGAAGTAGCTGGGGGCGTCTTCCTGGACACCTGGGAACCCCTCTAGAGTCAAGTCTCTGCCAACCCTAGAATGGCTCCCTTAACTAAGATATATAATTCCTTGTTCCCATATCCACCCTTCCTATATCCCAACCATCCTATTCCCCCAAGCTCTTCCCAACCTCCACTTCACACTTTTCTCTCCCCATCCCGCCATCCCCCCATCCCCTAGATGCCCTTCAGTGGAAGAATGGATGAAGAAAGTGTGGAATATATACATATTAGAGTACTACTCGGCAGTAAAAACAATGAACATCTTGAATTTTGCATGCAAAGGGATGGAAATAGAAAACACCATGCTGAGTGAGGTAACCCAGGCCCCAAAAGATGAACATGGGATGTACTCAACTCATAATTGGTTTTAGCCATAAATAAAGGACATCGAGCCTATAATTCGTAAAAATCCTAGAGAAGCTATATAAGAAGATGAACCCAAAAGAAAAAACATAGTTACCTTCCTGGATACTGGAAGTAGACAAGATTGCCAGACAAAAAATGAAAACTTCTTTTAAAATAATTTTCATTAAATTTCCATAACTACTCTTCACAAGTGTCAAGATATTTGGTGTCCTGAATTTACAATTTAACTCATTATGAAATATTTAGTTTAAACTACTTATTTAAGTGTGTGGTGTGTGTGTGTGTGTGTGCATGTTAAAGATCTTATTACTTTACTCTTTCCCTTGTAGACATACTGTTTCCAAATCTCATCAATTGAGGAGACTATTCATCTTGATATTATTAAATCTTTCTCTTGAATGTATATTCATTGTGCATTTCTAGGTTTTCTACTGTTCCACTGATCTGCATTTATTGTTTTTATGTCCAAATTATAATGTGTTATTTTCTATAAGCTTGCAAATATATTTTAAAATGTTACGTTAAAGCTATATTTGTTTTTATGAAAATTACTATGACTATTGAGATCCTGTGTTGTTTGCTGAAGCAGCTTAATAGTCGGGACCAAATTATAACTTTATAGTAACTGAAAGATGATGAGACAGGACAGGTATATCACAACACCCTTGTCATTTCACCACAGAAATAATGAACGGAAAACCTGGCTTCAGTAACTGGATCCATATGACCAAGAAGATGATTACCAAGAAATCTTTGTGTATGACAATGATATCTAAATACTATTAACATCATAGTTTGAAGTTCTCCCCTACAAAGCTGTCACCATGATACACATGAAATTTCCAAATAAAGACATAAAAATGAGCAGTTTCTACTCTTTCTAAGTCTCTACTACCATGGAATTTCTTATTTTTGCTTATTAATGGTTTTCTATATTATGAAAGTTTTGCAAACAGGATTGTTATTCTAATCCTGGAGATGCAGCTCTCTTGAAGAACCCAGACTCACCCCTTGACTATATATGTCCCCCTTAATATTTTTTTCTAGCTGCTAACTTGTCTTATCACCCAAATTCCTGTACAGTGGCAAGAATGTTCAGGTACCCAACTGGAGAATTGTCACATTGTCCTGAGACCTTCACTTGATATTCACTCTTGGTAGCACTAAAATTCAATAAACAATAAGAGTAAAAGTTTGAAATGAGGGGCTGGTCTGGTATCTTTGATTTTTAAGAGAGAGTCTCTTACTCTCACAGAAGACATAAGTTCAGTTCCAAGCACTCACTATGAGCTTCATGGTAACTGCCTGTAGGTACAGTTCTAGGGCAACTTAAGGCTTCTGTCATCTGTGAACACCTGTACACACATGCATATAGAATCACACAGACATAAACACACATAATTTAAAATTAATCTTTATATAAAATAGTTTTAGAAATGACAGATATCATATAGACAGATATCAAGTAGTTTTAGAAGAGACAGATACCATATCATGTAAAAGTAAGCAAATAATTAAGTAAATATTTCTGTAAATTCAAAGTGGAAATGAGCAAAAGGCATATGAAAATTCTTTTAACGTTATCATCTTAGGAAATCAAAACTAAAATAAATAGACATAATATCATATTAGTACTCTTGATAAAATAAAGAAATTAATAGGAGCTAATGAATATGGAGAAAAAAGTGAAACTTATGTAATGAGGTCTGGGGAAATATAGGTGGTAGAAACCACTATTGAAAGCTGCATAGCTATTCCTTAACAGCTACAAATGGAATATATTCGACTATAGCAAGAAGCCATTTGTTCCCCGTAGCTCAGCCCTGAAATAACCACACAGAAACTGTATTGACTAAATCACTGTTTGTCCCATTAGCTCTACCTTCTTATTGGTAACTCTTAAATTCTTAATCTAACCCATCTCCATTAATTTATAATTTACCATGAGGTTTATGGCCTACCGGCAAGGTTCCCAACATATCTGTCTCTGGTGGCAGGCTTCCTAGCTTCTCTAAAATCCACCTTCCTTTTTCCAGCATTCAGTTAGTTTTCCCTGTTCTAGCTCTACTTTACCCTATCACAGGCCAAGGGCAGATTCTTTATTCATTAACCAAGCATATTCACAGAATACAGAGGGGATCCCACCTCAATCAAAGAGTATGGTCAACACTAATACTTTTGAATGTACATTCAGGAGAAATAAAATTATTAATCAACTAAATATCTGCATTAATTAATCTAGAGATGCCAAGGTTTCAAAGTAATCAGATGTTCATAGAAAGATACATTCTAATGAATTATATATATACATATATATTAGAATATTCCATTAGAAAAAATAAAGGAAATTCTGTACTTGTGAATAACTTCAGACTATATGATACTAGATGAAATAAACCAGACAGGAGAGGGGCTGCATACTACAACCATACTGTTTATGTGAAGATCTAATATATTCAAACTCATCACAATATAGAAAGATTTAATGTTAGGTTCCAAAGTCTTTGGTGGTTGGGAGGGGCAGGAAAAGACATCAATTTTTAGTTATGCATGATAAATATATTATTGAGATATTGTATGGTAGCTCATACTGTTTATATATAAACAACTTTCATCTAAAGTTTTGCTAAGTAGGTAGATATCAAGTGCTGATAATATACTAAAGATATAATAGTGACAAAACAAATATAAACATTTTTAGTAATCTAAAGTATAATAAACACAAACGGCTGCGTGTAAATGGACCACTGTTGTTTTTTTAAAATAAATTTGAGTAGTATTTACTAATTTAAATTAAATATAAATTTAAATTACAAATTTATATAAAATCATTTAACCTAATAATTTCACTTTATAAGCAGTATGAAATAAAAGTATATATACTATTTTAGCAACCATACGTTAATGATCATTTAGATAAAAACAAAACAAATCGTTAGCCAAAGTAGGATAATATAAGTTAGTAGATGATGGTAGCTGGATCCTATGTTTTTCTTATAAGGAATGTGTTCACTGATTCTTCAAATTTTCAAAGAGAAATTAAAGTTTACAGACAATTAAAAATCAACTATCTCTGAAAGAATCTTCTATCACTTTATTTAATTAGGAGACAGGTGTGAAATATTTGGAATAGGTTAGGAGAACATTTTGAACTTAAATGCATAAACAACGCCCAGAGAAAGATTGCTGCAATACATACAACGACTGATTTATATACCATATCAAAATTACATAGTTCTTTTAGTTTTTACTAGAGACAAGTTATTTGTATGCATATAAAAAAGATTCTACAAGCAACATTGGATCGGAAACCTTAGTAAGTAATTAATTACAGGCTCAATTAAGTACATTCCTTAAAAATATTGCCAATATTGGCCCTACAATGGCATTCAAGAAATATCCTTGTCATATTTAATTTACTTGTAAGCTTTAGAAGATTTTTTAACAATATATACTCTGCTAGAAATTCACAGAATTTATGATTGCAAATATGAAACTTTATGTCAGAATCATTTTTCTTAAATTAAAATTTAAATTCATGACTTTGGATCCATGTTGAATCTTCTGAAAAATAACTATTTTTCCTCCAGCATATTCTCAAAATAAAAGAAAGGATTCTTTTCTTGTGTCTGGATATGCTTCTGAATGCTGCTAATGTCTATTATAATGACAGGTATGTTTTGGGGACTCAGTCTGATTGTTTTACAAAGTGCTCAAAGCCTCAGGAAGAGAAGTATCTACTTAGTATGCCCCAACTTGTGCCCAACTTCAAGGATAGCTTCTCCATAAGCTAAGTGCTCCATAAATAAAGGGAACAAGTGAATAAGGAATTAATTGAATGTATTAAAAGTGTGCCATGGGGAGAAGAGATAAAATAATTTGGCTGAAGTACTAATTTTTAAGTTTAAGAAGAAAAGTGTTGAGTCAGAAGGGAATAAGTAAGTTTAGATTTAAGGAATACTGTCTTAAGCTTTCATAACATAAGCTTCAGATGAAATATCCTATAAAGGAAAGGATTAAAACAAACCCAGGGAAGCTGGTAAAATCCCAACTCCCCTTGTTACTGGTATTAAAAATTCACAGTTTTATAGAAAAATAACATATAAAAATTTCATCAGCAGAAGAAATTTTCTACTCAGTTTATTGTTAAAAAAGAAAAATAACAATAAACCATAAGTCTTTCTCCACCTCAAACTTAATAGCTTCATTTAGTAAAACAAACTTTTTGCTCTCAGTTTCATCCTACTTTGCCATTGCTTTTCTTAAATACTGTGTCATCTGCTGCTCTTATTTCTAAAGGATAAGTGGGAATCTATAAAATGATACATGAGATATGAGCAAACAACCTGTTACTTTCTTCAGTATTTTCTCAAATTCAAAGGACAGACTCTTGTGACTTGAATTAAAAATCTATCCTTTGGGGGATCCTGGGAGATAATGAAAATGCATCCCTCAGGAATTTTATGTATAATTATTAAATGTAAATTTACAAACCCGATTCCTCATCTTATCCATAAGCCATGTGCTCCTCCAGGCTTGAGGATTATGGATATATTACCTCAGGCTATACATGTCCATCCTTAGGCAAACCTCATTAGGCTGCCTGGTTCCTCAGCATAATACCAAGGAAGGTTGAAGAAGAGGCCTGGGGATCACAAACTAGAATTGGTTTAACTTGTAATTACTTATATAAGAATAGAAAGTGTTTCTTCTCTAACAAATGTCATTTTGCTACTGTACATCATTTATTTGAATAAATCTTGTTGTTTTGAGATGAGTTCTGACTATGAAGCTCAGGACTACCTTGTACATCCCACATAACCAAACTGTCCTCAGTCCTAAAAATCCCCTGGTTGTACCTTCTTAGCAATTGGGTCAAAGGTGAAACCAGTGATACTTTTTCTACCTGACACCTTGACCACTCAAACACAATTATAACAGCAATTTATTTTAAAGTTGTGCCTGAGCAAAGCAACATGAGGAAGGAAGGTTTTATTCTGGCTGTTATTGTGAGAGTACAGCTGATCATGGAAAGAAATTAAAGGCTTCTGTAGACAGCAGACCAAATGGCATCTGCAGGCCGGAAGCAGAGATAGATAAATGTTGATGCTCCGTTCCTTTTCTTTTTATTCAGTCTAGGAACCCAGACTGCAAAATATTGTGATCCAAAATTATAGTGGGTATTCCCATTTCAATTTTTCTAATTTAGAAATTCCTTCATAGACATAGGTCAGTTGTTTACTTTCATTGTGATTCTAAATATTGTATAGTTGGTTGTCAAGATTAGCCTATCATGTCAATATAAATCTCACTTTCGGACATTATATATATATATATATATATATATATATATATATATATGCGCATACATATATGTATACATATATGCATATATATATATATATTAAAAAAGATTTAGTACAAGCATCTGTAGGGTATTCACATACAACTCCCAATAAACCAAGTATCTCTGTGATTCTACAAGTGTGGCTTCTTGAAGTCATTCCATTTCATTTAAATGTCTTAGTAGCTGGTTCCCAAAAATTCTAAATCTGTCTTGTAGGGATGGGTCCATTTGTGTCTCCAGACTTGAAAGACAACTACTTTTTTCCCCAATGGAGACAAAGTTTGAAGACACAGCTTAGTAAACCTAAAGTTAGGGAACACAATTATGCCATCGTGTGAATTAAAGTTTCGTATAAATCTAACACCTTTACCCTAACTATCATCCAGGGCTTCTATAGTGCAGCTTTTCTACAGTCACACAAGGGCACCTTCACACACACAGACACACACACACTCACACACACGCACACACACACCACACTCGCATGAAAACATTCATGTCTGAAATAAGTGGTAGCTGACTAACAAGTAGATAAAACGTAGCTAGACATATAGATGACAGATAGATGTAGCTAAAAGTTCAATTATTCTCATAACCATCTGTACATGTAATGGCATATTTTTCATTAAGTTGTATTAACAGTAATATTTTAAATGATCACTAGTACTTTTGAGCTTATTAAAGATCTTTTGTTGTGGACAACTTCACTGGCTGGCCACAGCTTCATGTGTTTATCCAGAAGGACACTGGCCACATGGGTCTGACTTCAGAAGTTCAGGCTGTCATTTACTAAGGCCTAAGAATTGCTCAGCTTGAAAAAGTAATATTTCTTTTGAAGCTGCAATTTTGAAATGGCTTCTTAAAAAATGTAGGCTATCCCCAGGGAGAATAAGCCCTTTTATACTCGCATACGGACAGCCTCAAACTGCTGGTCTTTCTTATAAACACGCTTACATAATTCAGTCATATAATAAATTCTAATTATGGTCTGAATAAGGCAAGTATGAGAATGTCAGGGAAAAAAATGTTTATACCTGGACTGCACCAGAAAATTTATATTCACATGTGTGACTACAGGATGGTAGGATGAACATAAAATGATATTTGTTATGTCAATTTTACTCAAAATTATTAAATAGTATGTGATGCATGACTCTGATATGATTGTGGAACTTTATTAGAACTTGCATGTAAAGGTCTTTTCAGAAAATCCAGGACTGAATCAAGATAATGGCTAATTTAAAAGCCATCTACTTGAAACTAATATTACATTTTAATATATTCAAAGAATGTATGTATTAGAACTTTATTACAATATTTTCATTTTAATATTTCATGTCAGTGGTATCCAACCTGCATTTGGTAGCTGGAATACTTATCCATTAATCTAGGTCATAAATTTTATAAGGAATAATTGTCAAGTGATGGTAAAGTCAGGACTGTAGTACAAATTTAAGGTGAAGATATATCAACGATGTTAATTCAATAATGATGAGAAACCATTGTAGAAGTTCAAAGCAGAATCTCAAGAAACACATAAAATTCATCAATTTCTCTAAAAATATCCATTCACATGGTATCAATGAATTTTTTTATATAATGCAACTAACAGACTTTATAATCAAAACTTGTTTTCATTTTCTCCATATTATACATCTGGAAAATAGCTTCCAGATAATTAAAAACCATAGGTAATCCAAATGTTAATCTATAAAACCCACACTGTGTTTCCCCATTTTATAGTCAAATGTCTTCCAGATATTGCCTAAGCCTAATGTCACTCTATACGAAGTGACATTACTATGTTACATATGCTATTTTTCAAAATTATTCAATCTCTCTGCTTTATTGCTTATATATGATTATAAGCTTATATATGATTATATATATATATATATATATATATATATATATATATTAGAAATGAAGTGCTAGTAGGTGATGACAAACACCTTTAATCCCAACACTCAGCAGGCAAAGGCAGTCATATCTCGTGAGTTTGAACCCAGCCTGGTCTACAAGAGAGGCAATTTTTAGGACAGGCTCCAGTGCTACAGAGAAATCCTTTCTTGAAAAACAAAACAAAAATACAAACAACCCCAAACTAACAAAAAAAGAAGTGAGGTACGTTTATAAATATTGAGTTAAAAATATTTTTCATGTAAATTTCCATTGCTTATCGTGTCATTTATTAAAGAATCTCACATAAAATAATAGGGCATAAGATAATAGCTGTTCCTTATAAAGATAATCGTACTATAAAATTTGAATGAAATGGAAATACTCTGAATGTTTAAAGCAATGCGATATATTAACACAAGCACAACAGTATGTTTTTCACACGGGACAGCATAAACAAACATATTTGAAGCTAGCAGTGATTACACTATATATATTTTGCTCTGAAATATACTGTTCTAAAAGATGTACTAGTGTTAAAAAATCTTGAAAATGTTTTAAATTGATGAAAATATATAAGTAACTATGTGAATTTTAAAATAATTTATTATAATGTTCCTGTGATGAGTTTTGTCTCTTGAAGAAAGTCAAAATTTGAGCTCTAAGGGTTCATAATGCTTCTTCCTTTCCTTCCAAGAGGTCAGCTAATAAGAGCTCTCAGAAAGGGTAGCTCCATATCTCAGGATAAAGAAGGAAGAGGTATCGAATCCTTAATTCAGCGGAGAGAAATATTAACAAAAGCAAATGACATTTAGAAGTAAATGATCCCAAAGTAAAATCCACGTCCCTGCTCTCCCAGAGATCACTGTCATGCAGGCTGCGGAGCATTATGTGCAGTGAGGGCACCCCCTAGCGTTCAGATGCTAAAGTGCCTTCTTCAGTGACCATTTATAAAGCTACATTATAATAAAAAAACACAATTTAAGGGAAAAACTATCAAAATAGACGTGTAAACCATATAAGTGCATTTGAAAACAGCAATATGACTACACAGAAAGAAAATGTCTCCTATCCGTCCCTCTTCACCAAATAAAAGCAGCCTATTGATTTCACAGCAGGTACCTTACACAGGTATTTACATTGCTTTGGCTTTATGATTTCTTCCAGCAGTAACAATACCTTATCTTCCAGCTCCTCAACTTTTGGCATATTCAATCCCAAGTTTAAAATAGTTGGACTGTTACAAAAGGTATTTGGCAATATGAATTTATTTCCTGCCAATCTTTTTTTTTTTGCAAGAACAACTATTTTGTTTAATTTCATTTTAAATTTCCCTGCTGTAAGTTCATTATAGAATTATATGAAGTCATTTTCTGTCCCAATCGTAATCTTTATCATCACTATTGAGAATCAGTTACCAGCACATAATCCATTTTCTTATTCACCTCATGGGACACAAGCAACCATGTAGGTTTCTGGGACAGGTTTAACTGATAGTAATAATAGTGATAATAATAACATAAACACTGCAAGGCACCTTACTCTCTATTGTTCCAAGTAAGCAGTGTCTTCAGGCTTTCTCTGTGAAGAGCCACAATTGTATTGAGCATTTGCATTACAATTTACCTTCGAGTTTCATGATTGTTTTTGCATAGATGAAGATATTGTCACCTGCATTCTAGCACCCACATTTTGGGAACTGGTATTTTCCTGTTGTTCATTTCATTTCTTTTCATTGCCTTAATTTCAGCAGTGACTTCAACCAGGATCAAGGGCAAAACAAATAAACAACACTTTTGAATTGTATTATAATACTATTTTACAAGTCTATCAATGGGGAACTGACATTTCATTGAAATTAAAATTTCTATGTAACAGACTACTTAAATAATGTTTAATATCATGATCAATATTACACAATAATTTTTTATGTTGAAAGAAAATATGTGTCTACAAAAATGATTATTAAGACAACAATTTTCACAAGACTTTAATGTAAGGCATATAAGATTGCCACAAAGGTGCTGAACAGAGTAAAAAATCTAATTAATGTTCATGACCCATTAATTATTTCTATTCTTTTAATAAATGTACAAAATAATGGGTTTATAATATTTTATACACATGTGTGTTTATGTGTATGTGTGTACATAATCATGTGTATGTGTGGGAGTACTTTCACGAGCGTGTGCATACATGTGGAGGCCATAGGATAACCTCTAGGGTAGCTCTTCAGAATGTATCAATTTATATTTTTGAGGCAGGGTTTTCTATTGTCTTAAATTCTTAGGTTATGTTTGGTTGACTGATTGGCTAGTTCAAGTGGTCTTCCTGTCTCCATAGTCTTAAGACTGATATTACAAGTATAGAAATTACAAAACAATTTACCCAAAATTGAAAGACCTTGGACAGAAAGTCCTTTAAGTCTCAGAAATTTAGAAAGGGTTTCTCCTTAAGACTCAGGAAGAAAAGAGCTCAAACATCTCAGGATGTCCCTGAAAATTACAACATGTACACGGTCCTTCCTCCGAGGTTGCATAAGAAGTCAAGAGTGCTAAGGAGAGGAAACTCCCTGACCTGGCTAACTGCCTGGAAGTGCACAGAACTCCAGACATTTAGTGTTCACGTATTATCAGGTCTGCTGGAATATGCTTTCTAGTGATGCGGGCTGTCGTTGTGCCACGGATATTCTGTAAGGAACTCCAATAAGCTCATCTATTCTTAAATTCATACTTAGTGGTATTCTTCAAGTATTCTGTACTCAGTTCCCTTTGGAGTAAGTAGATGTTTGCTAATGACTACTTACTGTCTTAAGAATGTAGCTTAACCATGCCTGCCTATTTTTTATTTTATTTATTTTATTTATTTATTTATTTTTTTTACTGTGCTCTGGGGAGGAAACTTCAATGTCCAAGCTTGTTAGGCAAAAAAAAATACTTCTGAAGCTACCACACCAGTTCTTCAATGATATTTTAATTACTGTATATCATTTTATTTTGATTAAATTTATCAATTCCTCCTTTATATATGTTGTATCCTTCCTATTGTTCTCCTTCCTACAACTTTCATCTTCCATGCTATGCATATGTCATACATACATGCATCTGCAGATATATGGATGCTATAATCATGACATACCCTATGTGTATATGGATGCATATACTAGTTATATTGGACACAAGTAAGTGTATATGCATATAGATACACATGTGAATATATACAGACAATCACACATTACTATATATACTATATATTATCATATATATGTGCATGCATGTGTGTGTTATTTATGAAACAAATATGTATACATGTGTGTGTTTTACATATGATAAATATGTATTTACCCACGTATATACACGTTATTCTATGGACGGTGTATACCTGCCATCATGTACATGATATATATGACATATATGTGTATGTGTGTTACAGATATATTGCACTTGTAACTGCAGGTATATGCCTTCTATATATGATATACATGTATATATAGGAATATACATGTTATATATAGGAATATATGTGCATATATAAGAATACATGTGTAGATGCACGTGAATGTGTTTGTTAGAGCAAGAAAGAGAAAATTTGAGGGAGGGACAGTTTTCTTAAATCACTTTTCACAACATCAGTTCTGTAATATCATTTGTCAGACAGAAAAGAAATTTTGATAAATATGAAGTTGAGTTGGAATGCCAAAGAGATTTAAAAATTTTGTGTTAAGCACATTTCAATTTTTAAAATTTTACAAATACTATAACATGCAAATATTCATGTATATACATATGCCATATGTATATGCATATTTATATATGTAGATACATGCATGTCTTTTATAGCAAGTATTTACCTGCATATACACACTTGTATGGCATAGAATAATATGTACATGCATGGCTATACACGTATGTGCATAACATGTATATGTATGCATATACTCATGTGTGTCATACATATATGATATATTTAATTCATATTTGTATATGAAAGTTTAGTTTCTATGTCCATATAAAGGAGCTGAGTGAGAAGAAGAATGTTTCAGTTGACAAACTGCCTGCTCTTCACCCATGTACAAACCATGCATAAAAATTCAGCTCTACAGCCCAGTGCTTAGGATATGATACATCGCTGGGTTTGCTGTCCAGGAGCCTAGCAGAATTGGGGGATCAAAGCTAAGGACATGCTCTTATAGATGAGGAAGGAAGGAAGGAAGGAAGGGAGGGAGGATGGGAGGGAGGGAGAGGGAGGGAGGGTAGGGAGGAGAAAGGAACGAAGGAAGGAAGGAAAGAAGGAAGGGAAGGAAGAAGGAAGGAAGGAAGGAAGGAACGGAAAACGAACGAACGAACGAAGCAAAAAAGCAAGGAAGAAAAAGCCACTGTTGCTGACATCTGGCCTCTACATCCACCTGTTCATATATGTACAGTCCTGCATACAATTTCACACCAACACATGCACACATGCATATTTTAATGCAGGCATATTCATATACAACAAAACTGCAAACATATACACCCATAAAACCAACAGTAATTGAATACCTTCAATAGTGGCCGCATTATTCATTGCATACAAATAAAAATAATCAGATTTTTATACTACATGTTTTAAATTTGTTTTGCTCATTTTTTATTAAAGATTTCCATCTCCTCCCCCTTCCCTCCCCTCCCTTCCATCCATACCCCCACTCCACCCTCTCCAAGACAAAGAGCCATCAGGTTCCCTTCACTATGTAAGTCCAAGGTCCTTATGAATTATTTTGCCTTTAAAAGATATACAATATTGTTTAGTAAATTAATAATATTAATATCACTAATATTTCTAAGTGGGATGCCCAGACAAATCATAGGTAAATATTCTTCTGAAGTAATTGTTCAATGGAACTATTAAAATATTTTTTCTATAAATATTATAATTTTATCAAATAAAGAAAAATTGAAATAATTTCATCATTAATTTTACTTGTATCTACACACAATTTCTAAGATATTGAATAAAGAATTTTAAGTTTTATATTTGAGTCTTAAAGTTTGAAGTTTTAAATTTTAAAGTCTTCAAATAGCTACATTTTCCTCTAGGTTGTCAATAATTTTTAAAACTGACTTCTGTGGGTAATATTTTCTCATATGTTTAACTTAAATGGTTATCTTCCTGTACTCCTGATTCTGATATGTTAATGATTCTGATGTGTTAAAGCATATAGAGTGTATGTGCTATCATAGTTTTCTAAAGTCAAGCAGTGCTGTGGGACAATGGTTTGTATCCTGTCAATTATATTTTAATAAAATGCTGATTGGCCAGAAGACAGGCAGTAGTATAGGTAGTACAACCAGACAGGAAGTAGCGGCAGGGAGGTGAGAACAGGAAAATTCTGGGAAGAGGAAAGCCCATTCCTCTGCAGTCCTGACCCAGCCACAGAAAAAACAAGATGTAACTGCCTCGTTGAATAAGGTACCGAGTCATGTGGCTAACATAGGCAAGAATAATGGGCTAATATAAGTTATTAGAGTTAATAAGAAGCCTGAGCTAATGGGCCAAATCAGTTTATAACTATTATAGACCTCTGTGTGATTTCTTTGGGACTTAATGATTGCGGAAACCGGGCAGGACAGAAACCCCTGACAACAAAGCAGTTTTAACATGCATTTAAAATGCACTGCTTTGCATCACAATATTTAAGAAACATAGCAGATAATAATCTTATTTTCTTTCTTTCTGCACACAATGCAAATATGTTGCTGTCTTAGTTATGCTTTTATTGATTAGGTAAAAGCCATGATGGAAAGCAGCTTGGGGAAGGAAGGATATAGTTTCCTTTTCAGTTATAAAGATACTATGATTATCGGGACAAAGACCAAAGTGAGGCAGAGGCAATGGGGGAACACCTCTTAGTGGCTTGCTGTTCTAGCATGCTTAGCCCTGTTTTCTTTCAGCACCCACCTGCCCAGGAGTGACTCAACTCACATTAAGTAGCACTCTCATGTCCATCATCAATCAGGAAAATTGCCTCACAGCCTACTCACAATCCAGTCTCATAAGACCATTTTTTTGAATTGAGTTTCCTTCTTTTTAGATGACTTTTGTTTATGTCAAATTACAAACTAGCCAGCAGAATTATTAATGACAAGTTAAAGGTTTTTCTGTTTCATCTAATTTTGACATATGCAATTTTTAAAGCCATAACATAGTTCTAAATGTCATATATCATTTTGAATAGGTAATACTTCCTTCCTTCTTAGGCAGAATATCAGCAGTCAAGCATTTCTGAAGCTTATGCTTCCCTTAAACAAATGCTTCCCTTATTTGTTGTCCCAATGTTCCATAGTATTTGCCAGGTTTCATCCCTACCACTACAAAATTATTAGAGGGTTTATGTTAGATATTTAGCTCTGCAATCAACATATTCAAGGAACTGAGCAAACTATTTTAATGAACAGTTCTTTATAATTAAAAAACAGAATTACAAAACAAAAAATTATGCTTTATATCTTGAAAACGGGTTGAACTTGTTCATTTGAGTTATAAAATGTTGGTTGGTGATATCTGAAATTTCCCATGATTCCTTTTTCAGTGAATGTGAACTAACCTCAAACCTCAGGTTTCTATACTGATGGACTTCATAGGTTACTTTTTTCATAACTGAATAATTATTTTATATCCCAAGTTTTTATAATGCTCCTCTCTCTCATAGATGTTAAGAATCTACCCTGTACATTTATAGTCCGATAACTCTGTACTATTTCCACCATCTAATAAACATTTCATAATGTGACTCACGCTCTATGTGGGCCAGAAATTTGAACAATATTTACAGCTGAACATGACAAATAGGTAAATCTCTTCCATTTGCTTCAGACCAAAGGTGGAAAGTCACAATTGCCACACTCTCAGTTGTAGATTTGATTGATTTTCTGTCCTACTTTGTAGGACAAAAAATACTTTTAAATCTGTTTTCCATGAGCTATGTGGTTTCTTATACCTCTGGGTTTCAGCACAGTGGAAAGCTTTGGATGGCTTCATTTACATAAATTTACCTTCTGATAAGAACTAAATTCTAAATCTAGTCCTGAGAAAAATATCTGGATAAAATTTGCAGAAAAATTTAACAGAAAAAAAACAATAAATAAAATAATACTAATACCACTCGCAGACATTGGGGATAGAAAAATTTGAAGGTGTGAATGGTAGAACTAGCACCCTCATCCTGTCTTCTAACATCACCCACTGAGAATATAGTAGGTTTGCTTTTGTGCTATTTGGTATCAGGAGTCATGCTTTTTCCTCACCTGATAATCTACCTCAGTTTCCCATATCCTCTTCAAAAGTACAATGACAAACCTTAATAATGCTGATTAAGTAGTTTCTGTGAGAATAGAAGACAGGGTAAGACACATCATGGAAATCAACATTTTTCCAAAATATAGATTATTTTTCTTTCTCGCACAATACATTTTTCTTTCTCCACACCAAAGGACCTTCTATTCCTCAATCCTGAGCATCAACATCTTCATAAAAATTCTTCCATATATAATCCCCTTTCTTACTTTGAAAATATATATCAATGGCACCAATATCTTTTCCATGGTCTGAAGAGTATTAATGCATTTCTTAGCTTAATCTGACAGTTGGGCAAAAAAGAAAATAGATACAGATTTCCATTAGAGATTACAAACAGTTTCCAAAACGTGACCATTTCAAAATGTGTTTAACTCTCATTAATCAATTACCATTCATAAGGTAGTATATTTCTTCTATTTCTGTAGCCACAGTTTCCATAGCTTAAAAACACACATACACATTTACCATACAAGGTGAGTTGTATTTGAGTATTTATGACTATATATTTATGTGCATATATGTATGTAATTTCAATTAATAAAAATTCTCATTAATTTGAAAGATAGCAAGGATATGGGAGTATTTGAATAAAGAAAAGGAAAAGAATATTATGTAATTACCTTATGATTGCAATAATAATGGAAATAATAAAAATAAGTAAATTAAAATAGTGAGGTAGTATTTAATGTGTATTCTAGTAGTAAAATATGATCTTTTCATTATACTGCTCTAATGTTAAAGCTGAATATTTAAGTACCCCATCATTGTCCTTTTTATTTTTATTTGATACAAAATACAGTGAATTTGGTCAGTGCAGTTTTCTGTTCAAAGAAAAATAGAGTTTTGGAAGAGGTAGAGAGATTTTAAATTGAAAATATCAGTTTCTCTCAGATAAGGTTTCCAAGCCATAATGAAGTCATTTCATGATTCCCTACATGTCTGTACGTGTCGAACCCCAAGCTTTCTCAAGCCAGTAGTTCAGTTTCATAATTGAATTAATTCCATTACTAGAAACTACCTGCTTTCTTTTGTCCCATACTAGTCTGGAAAGAGCAATTTTTTTAAAAGGATCAAAAATTCTGTTATAATGTAACATTCAAAATACAATAGAAGGAACACACCCTTTCATTTAAAAGGTGTCCTCACAGTATTGGATAGTGCAAGGTTGTAGTTAGTATTGTTATTTTTCAATTTATTTAAATAAATGTCATAGACAATGATTTAGTTGCATTACTGCTTGCAGTAACAAGACTGAGGTAATAATTCTTTCACTGAGGTGCTATTAACTCTTCTGATATTGTAAATTTGGAGGTATTTTTGAAAACTCCACCATCCATCTTATTCCAGGATCTGTCACTTTTGGCTTCCACATATCTCTACAAACTGGTCTTAACTCCCACTGTGGCTACTTACCTTTAGTCTATCTTTTTCAAGACTCACACATTGCTGTTTTTCACATTTCTTGTAGGTGAATGCCCAGCGTGATTGCTTGCTGCATATAAAAGGAGAGAAGAAAGGCCACAGCAGGACGACACCTCTCCAAAGTCTGCAGCAATGATTTGATTGAAATCAGGTTGCATTTCCATTGGGTAATTGTAGAAGGAGCGGTGGGCTGTGTTCCGCCACCCGGCTAGGGCTAGCTTTATACCCGAAATAATTACACAGAAACAGTATTCATTTAAATACTGCCTGGCCCCTGGCCCGTTATCTGTAGCTTCTTATTGGTTGATTCTCATATCATGCTTTAACCCATATTTAGTAATTTATATAGCACCACGAGGGGTGGATTACCAGGAGAGAGCTTAACCTGCGTCCATCTCAGAGAGGAGAAGCATGGCGACTGCCTGAAGCGTCTCCCCACTCTGCTACCCAGCATTCTGTTCTGTCTACTCCTAATTTTCTGTTCTCTTAAAGAGCCAAGGCAGTATCTTTATTAATAATGAAAGTAACACATAGACACTCCTCCATCAGGTAATTTTTGACTTTTTTAAAAGAGGACTGTTTGTAGATCACATCATGCCAGGTTGATCTGTTCAACACTATTATTTCTCTGCAGTTTACCATTCTGACACATTTTGCAATTCTAATCTCTGGCAGATGTGTATGTTACTTTTGGACTTGGAAGGGTAGGATTAAAGGTTACTATAAATAATTCTTATTTTTTATTTATTTGACAGTAATTATAAAGGTTATATCTTTTTTTCAGTTAATGAGACAGATAAAAAAGATATCATATGTCAATGAAGGAATGAACCTTTTATTATAGAAAGGAACTTTTATCTTACAAAAGAACGTATACTAAGGATCCAAGGAAAAGGAATAGATGCTTCCATTGAATTTATCTAGTAATGTTCAGGCAATCTAAGACACCACAGCCCGTGCCTCTTTCCCACTACGTTTATTGTGGTGACACTGTACTATCAGTTTTTATGTGTATACTCACATGCTATCAATAAGAAATAAGCACAGCATATGGAGGCAAAGATAATTTATCTATAAAGGTTCCAATAATTTTTTTTTTGTTCCAAAAACTAGAGGAGCCAAAGTGGGAGTACTGGCCAGGGTCAAATTTCTAAATCTGTGCAAAATTCAGTTAAATTCTATAATCAAGGAAGGAAATTTCAGAAGCATACATTCTGTAGGGAAGAAGGAGCAAAATTTTTGGAAAGCTTCACCCTCTTCTGAGTTGACAACTGTGCACTGTCATTAGAACTGAAGAATTATGAAGTTCCATAGTGATCAACAACTTATTTAATTGATAAGTTTACCTGAGTCATGTCTAATTCAGGTGGATTTGAACTGTAATTGTATTCCTCAAAAAGATTCAGACCTGGCAGAGTGACCCATGAAGAACATAGGCCAACTTGATATATATAGAGTGTTCCAGGCCAACTGGTTCTATGTAGTATGTAGTAAGATCTTGTCTCAAATAAATGAATAAGAATATAAACACACAAGCATAAATAAATTTAAAATATTGGAGCTTTATAGTACTAAGTATAATTTGCAGAAAATCTCACTTTCTTCAAAATGATGTCCTTATTCAAAATTCAGTTTACAGATAATTATATATTCTTCTCAAGTATATATCCATGTTTTTCAATAAGAATCTGATTAACAAACTGTTATCTAGCAATTATTAATAAGGAGACTGTGTTGTTATAATGAAGAGGTAGAAAGAGCTAAGAAGTTTTGGGTTAAAGTAAAAATTGTATATATCCACAGAAAATACAATCTTAACCTCTCAACAAGACAAATTCTATTTGCAACAGATACCATTATTAAAAACCACAATCAATGGTAATGCAGAGTTGTGGGTCCTAGTCTCAGTGGATTCATCTACAATACAACTGTAGCATTTATGGCTCAAGCAGTATTGCAGAAGTGTTTGGATGGAAAGATTTTAAGAGCCAGATGATTAAGGAGTTTGGTGTGAGATTGTGTCTGATGCTCTTCAAATAAATTCTCACAAACATGGTGATCTAAGCATGAACCAAAAAGAGATAGAACAGTATATATTTAACAAGTATTGAGGAAATCCCAGAAGGCCCCAACCCTAGATAAAAAATGACAAGAAATTAAGGAATGGTGAAAGTGAGAGAAACTGTTTTCCCCAGGGATGAGCACTATAACTGGTATTTTAGTGCCAAATGGTCAACCCTGAAAACATACATCCAGGTAACACTATACAGAATGAGCAGATTATATTTAGAAATATTTATGTATATATATATATATATATATACATATATGCTTATAGTAATGATTATGAGAAAATAGACTTTGAATTTGAAAGTGAGAAAGAAAAGGTGTATGACTGGGCTTGGATGGAGAAAAGCAAAGGGGGAAATGAAGTAATTGTAGCCTAATTTTAAAAAACAAATTAGCAACTAAATAATAAATAAAGTATACATAAAAACTACTATGGGACTTGGATTCATGATACCTGGGTCACAGCCACTGTCTGGCATTTGAAAATAATAAAGAAACACCTTAAAACTGATTAACTTTAATCAGTTGAGGAGAGGGTGCCAGAAATGTCCAGATCCTATTGCCATACTCATGAATATCTTGCATATCACCATAGAACCTTCACCTGGCATTGGATGGAGAAAATGACAGAGCCCCACATAGGAGCACCGGACTGAGCTCCCAAGGTCCCGATGAGGAGCAAAAGGTGGGAGATCATGAGCAAGGAAGTCAGGACCGTGAGGAGTGTGTTTACCCATTGAGACGGTGGGACAGATCTAACGGGAGACCACCAAGTCCAGTTCGAATGGGACTGATGGAACAGGGGACCAAACCGGACTCTCTGAATGTGGCTGACAGTGGAGGAGGACTGAGAAACCAAGGACAACGGCAATGAACATGAACTCTACAGCATGGACGGGCTCACTGTGAGCCTTGTCAGTTTGGTTGCTCACTTTCCTGGACTTAGGGGGAGCTGGGAGGACCTTGGACTTAACATAGTGAAGGGAACCCTGATGGCTCTTTGTCTTGGAGAGGGGTGGAGTGGGGGTATGGGTGGAAGGGAGGGGAGGGAAGGAGGAGGAGGAGGGAAGGAGATGGAAATCTTTAATAAAAAAAAAAAGAAAAAAAAACAGTGTAGGGAACCCTGATGGCTCTTTGGCCTGGAGAGGGAGGGAGTGGGGGTATGGGTGGAGGGGAGGAGAGGGAAGGGGGAGGTGGAGAGGAGATGGAAATTTTTAATAAAAAATGAGAAAAAAGCTAATAAAAGCCTGAGCCAATGGGCCAATCAGCTTATAATCTTAAAAAAAAACTGATTAACTTTGTTGTATACATATATTCAAGTCATTTTTATCATTCCTTTATTGTTTAAAGATAGTTATGATGACAATTAGATAGGTATATTGGAACTAGTTTTAAGGACAGCTGTATTATTTACTCTTCTCAAGTGTGTGTGTGTGCACATGTTATGATTTAACATGTATAGCCATGTTTATATGTAGGTAGGAATATGTATGTCTTCATGTGGAAGAAGAGTACATGTATAGTTGGATATATGTGTACATTTTTACATATTTGTATGTAGTTGTATAAGTTGATATTGAGCGTCTTCTTCAATGACTCTGTACTATTCATTGCAGTCAGGTTTCCCATTTGAACACAGATTCCATTATTATGGCTAGTCTGTCTGACTAATATGCTCTAGGGATCTCTTGCTTCTCTTTTTTTTTTCAGTGCTGTAGTATAATACACACTACCATTCCGCTATGTATTTCATGAATTCTATGTAACTAAACTCTTGTCCTCATGCTTATATGGCAAATGCTTTAACCACTAAGCAATTCTTCCAGCCTAAAAACTGTCTTTGAGCAAGAAGATAGTCTGAGTTGAGTAATTCATTGTAATATGAGTTTGAAGAGGATGTTCCTACCAACAATACATTTCACATACTCTATGGGGAAGCATTCATTGTCAGTCACTCCCAGAGATATACAGCTATCATTGTGCTGTAAGTTTCCTCTCTGAAAATGAGAAACTCCATATATTCTCATAACCCCTTTTTATCCACTGTAAATACACAGAAAAGCAGCAGGAAATGCGAGTTACATTGCATTGGGAACTCAGAATTTTATCACAGTCCACTAAAAATGGGCACAAAGAGCTTTACACAAACCTAAGAGACCCACCTTAACATAGTAAGAAAACAAAACTAAAATAGTATTATTCCAGGACCAACATCTGCAGCACTTATAAATACATTTTTAAGGCCTTATGTTTCAAGAGATCTTAATTCCTTTAGAAGCTTATAATGTTTAGATGCAAGCTAAATACTTTTAGAAGGCTATAGTATTTAGAGGCAAGACTAAACTCAGTCACTGTCAGTAGCTTGAATCCTTTACCCAGACCTTTGAAATTGTCTGTAACAACATATGAATTCTTTCACCTTTGTCTTGTTGTAACAAACAAAACCAAGCATTTTTTTTCTGCAGCAGTTGTGAACTGGTTAAACAAAATATAAATATAACCCTCACAATACCCCATGACAGAGAAAATGAATGTATGAGCAGAAAAGTTTTCATATAAAAATTTGCTATCTTTGTAAAATACAAAATATGAGATAGATGGTTTCTGTCTTTAGGTCAAACTTCAGAGAGAACTCTTTTGTACAACAGTCTTGCCCTTTCTCTTTTGAGATAACTGATGTCAAATAGGCCAACATATTCACACTTCAGAAAAGGGAAGAAGAAATACAGAGGGGTAAAAACAGCTTCTACATGTGTCTTGTTATATTTCTCACACATTCTGCAAAGAGAACTGGAAAACGATTTTTTCAACAACATATGCTAAAAGTGGTGTGGTGAGAGAATTTTTTAGAAGGGTCAAATAGTAATAGTGAGACACAGAGCACACTGTTTTATGGCCCTTGTGTGGTCTCCACAAACTGTAGATTTACAACCACAATTTAAGGTACTAAACTACAGCGTAATACCAAACTTATGTTTTTATTTTAAATATTTTAAAAGATACAAAATTTTAAAAATTCATACAATTTAACCTCAACTCTGAATATTTGTACCCTGAATGAAAAAATTTTAAACACATTCCAATCATAGATGGCATTGCATTCTATCACAAGTTAATGTTAATCCTTACTTGTACTTCATCATTCTGGTAATATTTGATTTTTTTACTTTGAATTTTGTGAGAAAATCTGGTAGTATAATGCAGTTGACAGTCATTGTTTTGTTGAGGCTTGTTTAGTTGAAGTCTTTAAGCACTGTCCAAAAAATCCTCACTAAAATGACTGGGTCATGTATTACCAAATATGATGCCCTATGCAAATAATTCTTCTTGAATAAAGGGCTTCACAAGGGGTCTATGGAGAGTTACATCCACTAATAGACCCTTTCTCTATTCAAATCCACACAGGCTTATCTTCTCATTAGCTGTGAAACCACAGTCTTTCCTGATATAATTCTTTACCAGAGAGTCAGATTAAGAAAATCAATTGAATGAACTGTCATTGACATTTCTCAGTCAAATAAAGAGGAAACCATAGCTGCAGCCAGCTTAAAAATTCTATGTAGATTTACTAAGCTTTGGATTCTATGGCTGAAACACATTTTTAAAGAAAAAAGTCAATATTAAACTACATTTGATATATTTCTTTGCCAAAAGCCACAACTTCTACTATTCTAGAGAGGAATGATTTATAACTATTACATCCCACAAAATGTTCTTTTTGGCCCTGAAATCTGATAATTTGGTTTTACATGGTGACTGTACTTCAAGAAATAAAACTCCTGTCCATCATCATTATTATTATCAAGGAGAGGTTGTGAAGGGCTGTGGAACACACAGCATATTTCCCTGCTTTACTCTTGTGATAACTGTAGAATTTTGGAAATGTATTAGATTCAGCAAAAGAGGAATGAAGACCTAAGAGCTGCATTAGGCATAAATAAGTGTGGAACCTTTGCTTTCTATCTGGGGAACACTTCTCTTGGTATATGCTGTATAATATATTCCCGTTTGGTCTTGCAGATGCATTTTGGAATTTATTGGCCTGGAAACATTTTTCCCTGGCTTGCAAATGTTTCATCAACCTGCTCTCTCCCTGGACCAGAATATGATGCAGATTGGAATTGAAAAATGGGGAATGAGAATACAGTGCTTATTTTTCCCCTTAATTTTTTTCCATTGGGAGAGGAGTCTCTCTCTGGCTAGGTCATGATCATGAAGTGGTATATAGATAAGCTGAGGCAAAAATATACTCTTTAGTATAGATGCACTACTGTTTAAAAAGCGATAATTTTAGACCTAAAGCAAGAACTATCAGCAAATTAGTAGTGGCTACAAAATAAGGATAATGATAATCCTACTTGTATTGTAATAGTAGTCAAGCTGACCTGTCTGAGGATCACTTTTGAATTCCAACAAAATGGTAGTTTTGTAAAAATTGGATTTGTCTTTATAATTTTTCTGATTGAATGGTGTATTTCAGTGCATATTATTAGTAATTACTCTTACTCTTTTTTAAATCAAATAGGCCATACTAACAAGCCCATTTTCACAAACATAGTTTGAGGACAGTTTATGGGAATGAACCTGACAAGCAAGTGCAGGGATGTACAATTCATTCAGTGATTTAAAAAGTGACTACAGTAATATAATATAGATTATTAAAATATTAGTAAATGTCCAGACACCCCATGAACAACCATAGCCACCAGAACTCGAGGTAGGCTGCCATTCCACAGAACTCTTCCTCTTTCTCCCTGAATCCTCACTTTAAACACTAACCGCAATCCCCTCCCCTCTCCTTATTACCTTGTATCCAGCTTCATCCAGGCAGAAAGTCCCTCTTGAATCACAGGCTATGCAGAACACCAGAACTTCTTCGCCTAACTTTGTCATAGATCTGCTGTTCAACTAAAGAGCACAGGGCCAGAAGACCACAGGGAAAACAGAAACCAACGAACAAAATACCCATCCAACAAAGGCAAATGCAGAAATAGCACCTAGAACTACAGACATCCAAATATATGTCTAGATGCCAAATTATGAATACAATCAAAAACAGCCAGGGTAGTATGTCACCAATAGAATCCAGTTTTCCTACTACACCTGAATATTCTACGGCAGTTGATGTACAAGAAAAATGCATTGAGTTCAACTTGATGAAGATAATAAAGGCCCTTAAACAAGAATTGTGTAAATCCCTTAAGAAAATAGAGGAAAACAAAAGCAAAAAAAAAAAAAAAATGGAGGAAATAAATAAGTCCCTTACAGAAAGCCAAGAAAGAACATTTAACTGAAATGAATGAAAGTTTTTAAGACCTAAAAATGAAGGTAGAAGCAATTAAGAAAACACACACCAAGGGAATTCTGGAAAAGAAAAATCACGGTAAGTGAACAGAAGCTACAGCTAACAGAACACAAGAGGTTGAGACAATCTGGGGCATTGAAGAAACGATAGAAATGATAGAAAAAATGATAATAAAAATAGATAAGTTTGTAAAAGAGAATGTTAAGTCAAAAAAAATTTTTTTGACACAAAACATCCAGAAAGTTGGAGACACTATGGAAGGGACAAATTGACTGGAATGAAAGAAGAAGAATCCCAGGACAAAGGCTCATAAAATACTTTCAACAAAATCATGAAAGAAAATTTCCTATACGTAAAGAAGGAGATGCCTATAAATATACAAGAAGGAAACAGAATACCAAATAAGATTGGACCACAAAAGAATGCCCCCTTGCCACCTAATAATAAAAATTCTAAATATACAGAACAAAGAAAGAATATTAAAAGCTACAAAGGAAAAAGGAAAACGTAATATATAAAAGTAGACCTCTTACAATTGCACCTGACAGCTCATTGGAGACTCTAAAAGGCAGAATTACTTGGAAAGATGTTCTGATGACTCTTAGAGACCATAGATTGGGGCTCAAACACCAGTTAATTTTTGATTAGCATAGTTGAAGAAAACAAGATATTCCATGAAAAAGTCAAATTTAAACATTATCTATAGACAAACCCCCAGCCCTGTTGAAGATACTAGAAGGAAAACTCCAGTGTAAAGAGATTAACTCCATCCATGAAAACAGAGGAAATAAATAATATCACACCAGCAAAATGGAAAGAGGGGAAACTAACACATACCCTGGTCAGGTTCATGCTCATTACATTCCTATCCCCTCTCTTTCCACTGTAAGTATGTCTGTCTCTAACTGTTCTCTCTGCTCCTGGCTTTCAATTATGCAGAATCTTATCGATTTTCTGACTGCTGACTGTATTTCATGCTTCCATCCAATTGCTCTTCCACTTTCCCTACTTTTTTTTTTTTTTTTTTTTTTTTTTTTTGGTTTTTCAAGACAGGGTTTCCCTGTAGTTTCTAGAGCCTGTCCTGGAGCTAGCTCTTGTAGACCAGGCTGGCCTCGAACTCAGAGATCCGCCTGCCTCTGCCTCCCGAGTGCTGGGATTAAAGGCGTGCACCACCACCGCCCAGCCTACTTTTTGTTTTTTTTATATTCTCACTCTATCTTTGCTTTTGCTTCCCTGATGTTTGATCCAGTCATGGTGGGATTCATGTCCTGCACACGGCTGCTTCTTCCCCCTTCCCCAAGTGCTGGGGAGGCCCACAGCTTAAGCTACAAATAGTTGTGTCCTTCAAATGGCTCTCACCCCTCTTTCAAATATTCCCTTAGGTCCCTGATTCCCGTGCCATTACTACACTCCTGTACCATGCTGCCTCATCTTCCTCCTATGTTCTCTTATTGGCATACTTTTGGCAGGGCCTGCCAAAAAGTGCACGGTTTGACTTGGCTCAACAGACATCCCCAGAGTTTGGACTGAGGATGCAGGAATTCTTCCTGTGACAGATCCATACCCTCTGCCTGTTCTGTCATACTGTACTCTGCCTGTTCTTTATACGTATACCAAATTCATTCTCCTTCTTCATCGTTGCCTTCTTGATTTCCCTCTGTAGTGCCTTCTCTGTGCTCCAGGCAGTGAGCCGCCCCAAAACTGGTGAGAGTTGCATTGGCAAACATCTTTTATTCTTATGGTTTCTTAAACCATAAATTTTAAGTTGGTTTGTCATCTGACATGGTTTCCTGGAAATAGTTTTGTTTGTTTGTTGTTGAAGAAGTTTCTGTGAAAGCGATATGGCCATATGTTTGGTTGAATGTCTGACTTTGCATGTTCCATATGTTTTGGCTTGGGGATTTGCTAAATCTTGTATGATGACAAAAAATAGGTTATTCTGTACTGGTTTACCTCATTATAAAGAAAAAGCAGCTTATAATTGGATATGGTTAAACTTAAAATAGATAACTTTAAATTAGAACTGCTCTGGAAAAGTAGAAACACTTGATCATTTCAACCTTGGTTGAAGTCAAAACAAAAATCCTTACTGTCATCTTTATTAAGGGTAACCACGTGAACTGGTCCCACCAAAATGATATTACATCTCTAATATACTTTGAGTTAAGTAATATTCCCATGTGATAATTCCTGTCCTGTCCTCAAACAAGATTTATAAAAGTTAAGATTTAAAAATATGCTGGTTTATGGATATACAAATGCTGCACCTCTGCATTCATGTACAGGAATAAAATTTGCTGACTATCAGGTTTTGTAACTTAAGAGTAAACACATTGATATAAGTTTAAAATACTAAAACCTTTACAGTTTTAAAATTTGATTTTGCCTTTTACAGATTAAGAGTATGCTCTAGGTCTCAGGACCACAGCTGAAAACTAGAGACTAAAATACCCCTCTTAATCCTTTTGTCTTTACTTTTGTTGGTAAGCTGTAAAAAAGGCTAAGGAGAGTCACCAAGTCCATATTGGTGAAAATGGCTTTTAAAGTTTTAACACCCGAAAAGAAGCAGCTGAGTCTTCTCGAGAGACTGAACTGCAAGAAGACTATGTTCTACCTTCACCTTGGTAACTGCTCTGAGGCCATACTGGGACCCCCCACATACACACACAAAAGGGAGACAATGGAAGTAAACCATGAGGCTTCATCCAACCAGAGTTTAGCCCAAGTCAACACCAAGAGGACCCTTCTTTAAATGTATCCTGTGGTCACTGGTTATGGTTTGCTCTGATCCAGCAAAACTGTCTCCTAACTGCCAAAAGCCTAGAGTAGGCCCTATATTGTTATAAGAAGCCACTTGTTGGTTCCTGGCTGCTCAGCAGATCAGAGCCGAAATAATCACACAAAAACTATATTATTTTAAACACTCCTTGGCCCATTAGCTCTAGCTTCTTATTGGCTAACACTTATATCTTAATTTAACCCATGTTTAGTAATCTGTGTATCGCCATATTGCTGTGGCTTAATGGGTAAAGTTTCCAGTATTTTTCTCAGGTGGGGCTACATGACTCTTCTCTGATTCTGCCTCCTTTCTCCCAGCATTCAACTAAGCTTTTTCCACCTGCTTACCTTATCAGGCCTAAGACAGTTTCTTTCAGCATGTCTATCTCCAGCAGCAACTTCATGACTTCTTTCTAACTCCTTCTTTATACCCACATTCAGTTTAGTTTTCCCTGCTTAACTCTATTCCCTGTGCAAGCCCTAGACAGTTTCTTTATTATTCACAGTACACAGAAGGGAATCCCATATCACCTCCCCTTTCCTGTTTAAATAAAATAGAAGGTTTTAACTTTAACATAGTAAAATTACATATAACAAAAGAGGTATCAAGTAAGAATTACAGTTACAGTATTTATATCTACTTTATCTTTATCATAACTAAGGAAAACTATAACTTTAAATTCTACAACTCCACTGAAGACCACAAATTGGCACCAATGTGGCTAACTAAATCCACTTAAAACATGAGAGAGATTGAAAAGGAATTCTAGACATACACACACAAAAAAACAAAGTTTAGTTGCATATTTTTTTTTCCAAATAGGCTTTGCTTGTAGGTAGCATGCTGTGGTTCCTTTAAGAGAGGTCTTACTAATTCAGCACTATCAGAAAAAAAGCTGCACCATTTTGAAATGGCCACAGCTTCCAGGCCCATGCTTCCAGCATGCACTTTGGCTATGGAGAATTTGAATGGCATTTGTGGGCCCTGCTGTTTGAATGCCCACTCATGGTCAGGAAAAAGGTAGGTGACACCATTCCCATGGCTCAGAGCTCCCTGCATGAGAAGGTGGCAGGATCAGATCTACTAGGCATGCACAAGCAGGAGAGCATGGTGGATTCCTGCTGCCATACACAGAGATATTTTCAGGCCATGCAGTACGCTGCATGTCAGATTTAGCTTTTACTCAGAAAAAAAGGTTTATACGCTGCATGATGATACTGAGAGTTTAGGTGGTGAGGAAGGCTCCCACCCGGCAGTCCCAAAAGGCAGTAAATGTACTTCCACCATAATGGACTGGGTGGGAGAAGCAGGCAGTGCCATATTTCTCCTAGCAATAGTGGCCACTTCAGTTCAAACAAAGTACAATATTATGAGAATACAACTAAGCTTTGGATTCACCCTGTCCACATGTGCCTCCTGTAATTTTTCCTCAACCATTGTCAGTTCCTTTTCTGCTTCAGCTGTTAATTCTCTGGGACTGTTCAAGTCTTTATCACCATCTAAGGTTTTGTTTAAATGAATTATTAAATCAAGTTTTATCCCTACAGGCAGTCATAGGCTGGAGATGTTTCCTAACAATCTTTGAAAGTCATGAAGAGTCCAAAACTGATCTCTCCTAATTTGTGCCTTTTGTGTCTTAAATTTTTGCAAACCTATTTTATATCCTTTATAATTGACAGAATCTCCCCTGTGTATTTTTTCAGGAGTAATCTGCAATCCCCATTAAGGTAAAACTATCTTTACTTCTTCAAACAGTCTTTCTAAGGTATCTATGTTTAAATAACATAACAAAATTTCATCCATGTAATGGTAAGTTACAGACTTAGGAAATTGCTTATGTATTACCTCCAATGGTTGACTTACAAAATATTGACACAAGGTGGGGCTATTGAGCATCCCTGTGGGAGGACGGTCCACTGGTACCTCCTATTAGGCTGAGAATTATTATAAGTAGACACTGTGAAAGCAAACTTTTCTCTATTTTTTTTTCTTGTAAAGGTATAGTGAAGAAACAATCCTTTAAATCAATAACTATGAGAGGCCATCCCTTTGGTAACAGAGAGGGCAGAGGAATTCCAGATTGCAGAGGACCCATAGGTTGAATAACCTTGTTGATAGTTCTAAGATCTGTCACCATTCTCCATTTTTTCAGATTTTTTCTTAAAAAAACAAATACAGGAGAATCCCAAGGCCTGTTAGATTCTTCTGTATGTCAACCATCTAATTGCTCCTGTACCAGCCATTCTAAAGCCTGCAGCTTTTCCTCAGCTAAAGGCCATTGCTTGACCCATATTGGCTTCTCAGTCAACCATTTTAAAGGAAGGGCTGTTGGGTACCTCTGAAGGGTCATCAATTGTTTTGTGTTCTTGTACAGCCTGAATGGCCAGTGTTCATCGTCTTTAATATCTTCTAATACTTTCCTCAGAAATATAAGATTTAGGGGCAGCAGGAATGTTAATCTGGGTATTTCATTGCTGCAATAGGTCACAACCCCATAAATTCACTGCAATATTGGCTATATATGGCCTAAGTTTTCCTATTTGCCCTTCTGGCCCTATGCATCCAATCTATCTCGTGCTTTGTCTTACCTGAGATAGGATTCCAATTCCCATAAATTAGACATCTACCTCCTGAAGAAGCCAATTCGGATACCAAGATTCTGGAGTAACTATATTTACATCCGTACCCGTGTCCAATAAACCTTCAATAAAAATGTCATTTATACACAGTCTTAGCTTTGGTCTTTGTTCAGTTATAGAAATCTGCCAAAATATATGTTTCCTCTGTCCCACCAGATTTCTTGACTCATTCTCCACATTTATCTCTTCATTCAGACCATTATTGCTTTTCACAGCAGGCATGGGAGCTTTTAATTTTCCTGACAAGACACGTTCTCCCCAGTAACTGGAAATGACTAGACCACATTCGTCATGGGGGCCTGCTAGAGTTCCCCCATGGCATTTCCCTATGGTATCGGGTTGCCTTGTCTATCTCACATTGACCTACATTCATTGTTCCAGTGCTGGCCTTTGCCACATTTCGTACATAAACCTGAAGGCTGAGTCCTCCTGTTCCTGTTATTCCTAGAAGAGGCATTATTTCTGGAAATCTGTTATTTATAATACCTTCTCATATGTCTCATTCTACCACAATTAAAACATTTGGTATCTTGATGCCTTCTCTTATCATTGGAAATTGCTTCTCCTACCCACGTTTCAGTGCCATAGTCAAATGTCTTGACATTCATTGTGTTCAAGACCTATTATTCCATGGGTGCTGATCTGATATTTAAAGGTCCCAGGATCCTTTTGCACTCTATATTGGCATTCTCATAAGCTAAAGATTCAATTATTATACACCTAGCTTTTGGGTCAGTTATCCCTATTTGTATGGCCCTAGTTAGTCTTTGCATAAAGTCACTAAAGGGTTCTCTCTGGCTCTGTTTAACCCTAATATATGATTTCACTCTCTGTCCTGGGTCCTGATCCCTGTCCCAAGCCTTTAAAGCTTCTGTGGCACATACAGATAGGGTGTGGTCATCATAAAGAGCCTGTTCCTTAGGATCAGAGTAAAGTCCATCACCTAGAATTGGATCTAGGGAAATCTCAGTTCCTTTCCCTCTTCCTTGTTGTTCTAAAATTCTTGCTTCCTCTTTAAGAAGGCATCTCCAGTGCAATTGTGGCCCAATTTCTAGGACAGCTGAGGTTAACTGAGCCCAATCGTGAGATGTGGCTCTGGTACTGAAAGCCCAGGTTTTGACCATCTCTTTAACAAAGGATGAATGTAGTCCGTAATTTACAATCACTTGTTTAATTTCTTTTAACTCACTTATACGTATGGGCTCCCATGTATATTCCTTGATAACCTTAGGGTATTTGGAGCCGGCAACCTTTTCTGATGTTATTACTGGAAAGGCAAGTAGAACTCTGGGGAGGTTATGTACTGACGAAGTTATATTTTGCCTTCCTACCTTTTGCTCCTGGTCATCAAAGTTAATAATTTCCTCAATTTTTTCAAATTTTTACCATTGCCTTCTTCAAGGTCTGAATCTCCTGTTCAGTATTATGCTCTATGCCCTCACTGAGGATTCTAAGGTATTAAGTCTGTCCATTATAAATAATAACTCATCCTTAGACATGATCTTCATGGTATGTATATTACCTTCTTGGAGAGACATTCTATCAGTCAATCTGTCAAACCCTTTCAACAGAGTCCGATTAATACATTCAACACTGAGAATCCTCTCAAATAATGTTTCAGCACCCATTGTGATGGACTGAGTTTTATGTGTCAAATCAGCTGTTTCCTTCTTCAGCTTGCTGAACCTCTCCTTAAATGAATTATTATCAGACTGTACCTTTTCCAAAAAATACCTCAGTTGACCGAGTCGTTTTAAAGAAAATTCTAGTAACCTCTTTGAGATCTGCAATCTCTTTCTTGAAGAGGTTGGCATCAGTCTGAAATGTTTTTGAAATTACCTCAGCCAACTGAAAATTGTTAGTTAAGATGTTCATGCGTTTCCTTAGATTTTTCAACTTCTTTTCTAATAATCCTGGTGCATCATTTTCCTATTGTTAAACCATATTATGAAAAAAAAAAACTACAGAATACAAGAAAAAGGGTGAATCCTGGAGTCATATAAGAGGAATGTTATATGCGTCTTGTAAAACCTTAGATGGTTCGATTGTCTGACATATTTCCCTTTTTAAATTCAAAATAATAAGTCTTACCTGTGGTTCAATCAGCATGAGTAGGTGCAATAACCATTGTCTGCCAGTAGGTGTCGGGGTACACCTGAATCCACGTGCTTGGTTTTAGATGACTAAATGTAAATAAAATACTGGAAAATATACTCAAATCAATAAGTTAAAATCACAGACCATGTGCTGTGTGAATGTGTTCAACTGTTCAATAGTTTCCCGCTCTGGCAGAGTGACAGCTGTGGCTGGACCCAAAACCTGTAGCGCAGCACAGGCATGGGGCGTGTGTGCCTGAAAGTGCTCGGGTCCAGCGCTTGTAGAATCTGTCAGGAGAAGAAGCCGAGTGGGTAGTCTATGAGCATGAATGGTGCTGGGCGCGTGGAGCTGTTGGAAGCCAAGCCCTGGTATGCGCAAATGGTGCAGTGCGCGAAGCTACAATAGCCGCACATTGGGGGGTGCCAAGTGTAATGAATTAGGTTGTTATAATAAGTAATCAGGCTAGCTCAAGAGAAACAGGAACACATTAATTGTTAAAGAGGGGAAAACCTTACACTACAAGAATGGGAGTTCCGAAATCCGATAGGTCCGGCTGCCACTGTAAAGAAACCAGACACCTACATCTCCTGGTTTTTCTACCTGGGCTCCAGGTGGCCACACCCTAACCAGATGTGATTGGTTGAGCTTTCCCATCAGGAGACAGTTGCCAGAACTTTGCTGCTAGGCCACAGCCTCGTATTGATGCACAGATTAATGGGGATGGATTAACTTAACATGTAAGAGCCGATAAGAAGCTAGAGCTAATGAGCCAAGCAGTGATTTAAATAATATAGTTTCTGTGTGATTATTTCATGTCTAAGCTGCTGGGCAGGCAGGAAACAAACATGCGGCCCTCTCCCAACACTCTATGCCACACCACAGAAGTCCAGCTTCACCAACACTGGCATCTGTGACTCTTCCAACCTTCAAGCTCATCAGCCTGGTAGCAGACTGATTGTGCTTAGACTTGCTGAGTCTCTCGAAAACTGGTAGGTTGGTGAAGGTAGCATGCAAATCCATTGACTTTCTATTGGGCTTTGGAGCTGTGTTCTGTTTTAACCTCTCACTTGGGTCCACGGTTCACTTGCCAATTCCTGTCACAGAGGTGGTTTAGACATCCTCCTCCATTTCAGAGAAACCTGGGACTGCCTATGCAGATGGAAAAGCTGTCTCACTTCTGCTGATTTACTTATCCTCAGAGCTATCTGATGGTGTTTGATGACTAGGGTACTGGTAGGTTACTAGTCCATTTCTTAAGTTTCCTGCTATAAATATAGACAGGTATGCCTTTTGCACAGTCTTCATGGTACAGGATAAACTGGTTTTAAATGTAACTTCAAGGGTTGGGAGTGTTAAATTTCCTGTTGGTTTTTCCTAGATGTTCCTGTCTTTTAATCCATAGCCTTTTGCTATGACACCAAGACAAAAATCTGTTCCAGTTGTTTTATAGATACTTGTAGGTTCCTGGGCAAACATATCTTCTTCTAAGTCAAGAAATCTTCCCTGATGGAAAATAATACCAGTCTCTAAAACCTATTTTGACTCCAACCATTTTTCAATTTTGTTGTAGGTTCACTCCTCCCTCTTGGGCCAAGGTCAACCTAAAAAGGGTCCTCCAGATAACACCATTACCTGCCTCAGTTTCTAGAACTCCACCATTGCTATCACCTCTTCTGGCTCAAGTGGGAACTTACCCAGCAACTCAAGTCTGGTTTTAAAGGGCATATCTGCTCTCCTGTCTCACTCATTCACCCTTGCCTCTTCTGGTCAACCAGGGAATTTCTCCATTGTCTTCATTGTAGCAGTTGTCACCTTTATCAAGGCCATCCCCATTCATAGGGCTAATGATAAAAATCTAATGATTTTCTCTTAGCAACCTGCCTTCTCAGCTCTCTCAAAGAACAGATGCCCATGGTCTCCAGGATGGCAGTAAGGTGGATGTTTCTCCACCAACACCAGCTGCTGAGTGTAAGCCCACTGATTACTGACTCCCCCCCCCCATATTTTCCCATGCTTGCAGGAAGTAACCATACTTTAACCATACCCCTATAACCAAGGACTCTGGGATGTTTTATGGAAGCCCTGCTGGTGTCCATGTATATCCACAAAGGTTGGAATGTTTAGGATTTCCACCTTGGTTCTCCCCCATTCCATGTTCAGGTCTAACTCCTCCATTTCAAATAACACCCTCTGTGCACTAAGGTGGCAAACCCCTCTGAAGCTGTCTTCTTCAAATTCTGCCCCTGAGAAAGCCCACCAAAAGTCATCCACTCCTTGGGGATACTCAAGACCATGTCAACCAGCTATTTAAGGTCTGGTAGCCATATTTGCCATGTGATTTTTCCCACCCTCCTGGGGGTCACCCAGGACTACTTTGCTCTATTCATTAAACATGGTTTTAATAATCTGATTTGATTGGCTTATTATATCAGCAATGGCATATTTATAAAAAACAGGGATTCAAAACTTTTCTCAAATAAACTGGAATAATGTCAAAGAAGCTGGAGTCTGGCATATAAGAAGGATAGATGTATTCATAAAATAAAGAGAAGGCAAATAGGCAAACATCACTGATTTTCCCTAAGGACACTGTAGTGGGGTCATCTGTTGTATGGTGACACATAGTCTCTTGAGGAATCTTTACTCCCCAGTTAGTCTTTCCTAAAAATGCCCTCACAGACCTACAGAGAAAACCTCCCTCCCCTTGGATATAAGCCCCATCATCACTTTGACAATAAAGATTAGCAACTACAGCAATACATAAACAAAGAGCAAAATAAGAAGGACTATAATATTGGGCATCAAATCCTCTTCTAAAGACAGTTAGCAAATCAATACAACACTGGCATAACCACTTATGTACATCACCAGACATGAAACATAATAGATAAGCCAGAATTTAATCAAAATGTACAGTCACCACATTTGAAAAAAAAACTTTTTTTGACAAATTCACAGTTTAATCAATAATAGAAGTGAGTAATCTGGGTCTCCATATTCACAAGAATGAAAGTACATTCCTACAGTTCACAACAAACCAAAGCTTACTCAAAAATGTAACAAAGAATAACATAAATTTAACATCTGAAATTAGTTATCAAAAAGAAAAATATGTCTCTATGCTACTTGAGTAAGTGTAGAAAATATTTTTAAGTTATCTATTGGACAAGAGAATCAATTTTCAGAGTATGTAAGTATCTTAGACAATTTAACAACAAAGAAATAATCTGATTAAAACTATAACAGTTAGAAAGTAGGTAGAAGAGCTGTGAACTGCTTTCCTATGGGCATGACACAACCAATGCAATTGTGATGTCACAGTCACCGTAGCTGTAAGAAATAAACCTGTATAAGACTGGACCTGTCAATAGTCAATCACAGATCAAGCAGGAGGTCATGTGGCCATACTCTTCAGTGATGAACATTGAGCTACTCATGAAATCTTGGGGAGGATCAGACATTGTTTTTAGTTGTATACTCATTGATAAATTCATCATGTGCCAAGTAAAAGTGCCAAACCCATGATCACAAATATGGCTGAATATGGTGGGTCTACAAAACAAAAAACTTATGACTATAGTACAAGACTTGTGTTGGAGAAAGAATTAGGATGTTAGGTAAAAAGAGAAGACCATAGTGACAATACTCTGAAAGCACAAAATATATGTACAATTGTGTATAAGTAATACATAAATGTTTGTATGTGTATACATGCATATGTGTATGTATATAAATGCATATATGTATACATGTATATATGACAGAGGAAAAAATGAAGAGAGCTGGGTAAATTAGCCTTTGACAAAGCAGAACACTACCATGAACACATATTTTTCAAACAAAAATAAAAAACAGCCAACAGGTATATAAAATATTTCATGTCACCCATTATTTGATATTTTTAAATCTAATACATATTAATTTGCCATTTCCCAAAGGCATTAAATAAATGCAACAGAATATGCAAAGTAAGTGGAGCTCTTGTATTCTTAGAGAGAATTTAAACCAGTAAATTGGTGAAGGAAAACACCATGGAGTTTTTCAACAGTAATTCTAGTAGCACCAAATGATGTTTCATTTCCACTAGTGAGTGTATATAAAAGGAAATGGGATAATTATATAAAATAACATCTACACTGTCATACATATTTTAAAAGAAATCACTATAGCCAAGACATAGCATTACTGAGGTATTTGTAATTGGATGAATGGATATAGAATATATAGTATGTACACAATGAAATACCGTAGTCATAAAGAAATGGAATTTTGCCTTTTGTAGCAATGTGGATGGATCTGGCAGACCTCATATTAAGTGAAATAAGACTAGCAAAAATAAAAGTTGAAGTTCACATGCTGTTCATTATTTGTTGGAAATACAACAGATGATCTCAAAAAAATCATAATAGTAGTGACTAGAGACTAAGAGAAGTAGTAAAAGGAAGAGAGGTTCAGGGTGGTCACAGAGAGAGAGGGACAGATGAGGTTTTAGAGCAACCAAAGAGATCTTGATGGAAGGAGCCGTTATGGAATTAGGGAGAAACTTGGTGCTAGGGAAATTCCCAAGAATCCACAACAATGACCCCAGCTAAGATTCCTAGCAATAGTGGAGAAGGATCCTGAACTAGCCTTGCCCTGTAATCAGATTGATGAATACCTCAACTATCATCATAGAGCCTTCATCCAGCAACTGACAGAACCAGATTCAGAGATCCACACCAAGCACCAGGTTGAGCTCCAGGAATCCAATTGAAGAGAAGGAGGAGGGAATATATGAACAAGGGAGATCAAGATCATGATGGAAAAATCTAGAGAGACAACTGAACCAAGCTCAAGGAAACTTGTGAACTCTAAATTGACAGCTATGGTGCCTCCAAGAGACTGAACTATGTACTTCATGTATGTTCAGGAGACTGTCGTGAAGCTTGGAGTATCTTGGACCTGGGAGTAGGACCAAGATCTATCTCTGTTGTAGGAACTCCTACAGCCAATAGCCTTTAAGTTACCTGCCCACTTGGGAATAGACTCTTATATTATAAATGCCGATGTAAAGTGTGTGGTTGCTTTCTTTTCCATCTGTGGAATATGGTTGCTGTTCCCCTTTCAAACAGAGAACTGTGAACTGTAAGTCTACCCTAAATAAGTAGCTCTTTATTATACTTAATTTTGAGCTAGTATGGTATATCTTTTTAGCATCCGTCTTCATCTGGCATGCCAACATGGGTAACTACATCCACATAAAAACCTGAGAAAGCTTAAAAAGGAATTCTAGACATAAAAGAACAGAGATAAGCATGACTATTGATAGCCACAATTTTTTTTTTCTAGACAGGCTTATGATGAGCAAGGAGCCACGAAATGCAGTAAAAACTGTGTGGCTTCTTTATAAAACTAAGGCTTCCTGGGCCATGCTGCCAGAACAAATTCTGACGAGGTTTGATTATGGAACATTTAAATTAATTTTTATGAGCAGACTGCTACAACTTGCTTAATTGCAACATAGACCCATTGTATGCCTGAAAATGGGGCTGTAAGCATGGCTCATGCTAAACAGACTTCCGCTGCCATGTTGGATTGGGTGGAGCAAACAGGCAGGGCTATATTTCCCATAGCAATGCCACTGCTTAAGTTGATAAGAAGGGCTTAGCATATTAAGAAGCATTTTTGGTCATAAAATAATTGCAGACACACAATAAAGACAAATTCAGATGAAAAAGACCTCTAAATGAGACAGTGTGTTTACAAAATGTACGTAGGCTTGGGAGAGAGAAGAAAAAGAGTTTAAAGAGTTATATAAATGGTTTTCAAAAAAAAACAAAGTCTTTAAAGAGATAGGGTAAGGGTATAGACACTCAAAGATTAAAGAAGTAAAGATAATACAATAAATATTAAAAAGTAATAGACTAAAAATAGATAAGCCATATAAAGATGGACTATATACAAAGAGGCTGGATTATGTATATTGTGTTTTCTTTGAATTTTTTGGTTGTGAAGGAGCTAAGTAACCAACATATATACTTTAATGGAATTTTGTCTTCAAAATTTGGGTCTAATGATATATTGCTTTGGGAAAGAGGTTCTTCTTTTGTTTCCACAGAGGATGAAAACCTGTGGAATCCATCAGACTAATATGGTTTGTTGGACAAAGACCCCAGGAAAGTCATTGTGAAAACTCCTCCAAAATTACTTTGACCCACAAAAAGCAGGAAGCAGTTTGGAGAGAAATACACCCATATTCCCAAATATTCTTTATAAATGTTTGTTTACATTTAAAGGGGGATATGCTATAGAGATTTGCATTGAAATGGACCTTGGTTTATTGATACAAATTTAAGGTCAATTTTGTTAAATATGTATTTCTGCTCTTGATTAAGGTATTGTGATTGTGCAGCTCATTTGAAAATGCAATGTATAATTAAGAAATATAGGTTAATAGATAGTAATCTTTAATAGTCAAGCTTATAGTTATGTTAGGTTTTCTAGATACAAAGAGATAAATTTCAGTTAGATTGGTATTCTTCAAATCTTTCAGAGACTTTCAGAATATAGCATTTAAAGTTTTAATAACTTAGGACTTTTCATGAAAATGAGACAAACCTGCTCCTCACAGCACCATTACCTCAAGAGGAAGATGGACATTGAAGAGGTTCCTCATTGAGTTTTCTAGCCATTTGGCAAGAAACTGCTCTTGCCTGGATTGCTTGATGGTATGCTGTGTGAACTGGACATGCAGAACGCACAGAGAAATGACTGCTGTACTTTCCTAAAGGTGAGATGATCCTTCAGGTTTCCTGATTCATGCAAGAGTGTGCCAGACATTCTACAGGATACAGAAGAAAGTAACTGACAAACTGCCAATATAGATGGGACTTTCTTTAAAATGTTCTGTTTTGTGGAAAAGTCTGACAGATACTATGGGCCAGAACACTGAAGATGGATTCCCCAACAGTACAGAAGAACTTTAGGTGATTGCCCAGGTAGCAATTTGTCTCAGTCATTTGTTGTACATTTTGGAAGTTGCTTGGTTGCACTTCCTACTTATTCAAGAAATATTTCCCTTCTCAGGTCTTCAATGGGGTTGAAGACTAAATAATTGAAGTTACTTTCTTTTCATGACTTGGCCAAGTTATTATAATATAAGGCTTAAACTCCTTAGAATAGGATAATTATTGAAACATTTATCACGTTTCTTGCTTGATATTGTTTATGCTGGTTGTAGTTCTATTTTTTATACCTGATATTTGTTTCTATTGTATATTATTTTGTATTAGGCTTAGAACCCTCTTATTTAAATAAAAGGGGAGGTGCTATAGGAAATCCTAGAGCCAGTAGCCTTTGAGTTACCTGCCCACTTGTAATGGCCTCATATTATAAATGCCAATGTAAAGCATGAGGTTGCTCTCTCTTCTGGTTGTGGGATTCGGTTGTTACCCATTTGAGCAAAGACTGTGATCTGTGAGTTTACCCTTAAATAAATAACTTTTTATTATATTTAATTCTGAGCTATTGTGGAATTTCTTTTTAACCCCCAGCTTCATATCTCTATCATATAAGATAGCTTATTGGAGTCCATTCCCTATTATGAGATGCCATGCTCAGCCTTAATGTGGAGGATGGAGGCTTAGTCCTACGCCAAGTTAATGTGACAGACTTTGTTGACTTCCCATGGGAGCCCTTACCCATTAGGAGGAGTGGATAAAGGATGGGCTCGGTGAGTTGTGGGGCACAGGGTTGAGGCAGGTGGGAGGAGTAGGACAAAGGATGGGGGGAGAATTGTGGATGGAAAGTAAAATTAAATTTAAAAATAAATTAAAATATAAAACAGGTGCTATAACAGTTAAAGATGATAAATTGTAGTGTTTATCACACAGTAAAAATAACATGACAACAGAGTACAATATTTTATAATGTCCATAAATATAAACAGAGACATCTGGAGCAAAGGTGTTTGTGAGTTAAGAGATGGTTTTTGGTTCAGTCTCTGTGAGCTCTTATGATCCCAGGTTAGTTGATTCTATGAGTTTTCTTGTGATGTCCTTAACCCTTGTACCAACAACCAGGAAGTCAGTATGGAACTGACCTAGGCCCTTTGCATGTATGTGACAGTTTTATAGCTTGATCTTTTGTAGGACTCCCAACAGTGGGAACAAGGGCTGTCTCTGATTCTTTTGTTGGGTTTTGGGACCCTATTTCTTATGTTTGCCTTGCCCAGCTTTAGTAAAAGGGGACATGATTAGTCTTACTGCAGCTTCAAATACCATGTTTTGTTTATATAAATGGGAGGTCTAGCCTTTTCTGAATATGAAGGAAGAGTGGATATCTAGTGGAGTCAATGGGCAAGAGGGAGGAAGGGACTCAGTGGAGAGGAATGAGGAATAACTGAGGAATGGATGTAAAACGAATAAATAAATAAATAAATAAATAAATAAATAAATAAATAAATAAAACAGAAAAAGGTGGTTTTCATCTTGATTGGATTATTGCCCAATGATTTTATGTCTTACATTATCTTATCGCAACCCCTACATATACCAACATTACATCTGTTAAATGCTCAAAATAATTAATGTTTCATAATACCCAATTATTAGTCAGTTGACTTCATTTTTGATTGTTTATTAATTATTTTGCTTTCTGTTTTTTTTTTTTTTTCTAGACAAAGTTTCTATCTGTAGCTTTAGAGGCTATCTTGGACCTCACTCTGTGAACCAGGCTGGCCTCGAGCTCAGAGAGACTTCCCTGTATCTGAATTTCATGTACTGGGATTAAAGGCATGTGCCACCACTACCTGCCATTTGACGTCTTCAGGAAAGAATCTGAGTAAGTATGCATATGTATTCCTTTGAAACAGTCAGGGAATTCAAGCATATCTTGAATTTCCTTCCATTCATGTAAAGCATGCACAACATGAAAAATTCAGTCTAGAGAAAAACATTTTGAAAGATATCAGAAAGGTTATAGTAATAAAGTTCAGATTTCCCAGTCAGCCATTATAGACTTTAAAACATGATTATACAAACTGAGTTCTCCAAGGAGCCTTGATTCACATTCTGTACTTTAAGAATTGGAGGTAGGGCACAGACATTTCACAAACACAATGCAAATGCATCAGAATGTTTTTTTTTTTAAATCAGGATTTCATTATCTGGATAGGGTATAGGAGGAACTTCCCAAACTGGATGTTGAAGGTCTGGACTCTCCTAAAGTGATTCATTTATTGACCATATCAAATGAATTCTCTCAGTCTAGAAACTGCCAAGGAATAAAATAAATAAAAATTAGAATTGTACTATAAAGCATTTGTTCATAGCACAAAATTGCTGCTTGTGCTCTTTTATTCATATTGTGTATGAACACTGTATTATATAAAGTATTAGGAATTTCAATTACTTTGTGCAGTACAGAAATGATTTGAATCACTTTTGTTTCTTTGTGTGGTTATGCTACGAGGGTTTGAATAACATTCTTATGCCTACGGTCAAGTTCTGTAACACTGAGCTGCAACCCAAGCTTATTATGTTGCATGTCATAGATTGTTAATATGTTGAAATGTTGCATCTTTTAGTACTAAATTTTAGGTAAGAGAGTTTTTTTTTTTTTTAAAAATAAAGTTTTCTTATTTTTCTTTTGAGATTATAATACAATTTTAGGGCTTACCATTTAGTATTAAATAATCAATTGATATGCTTTTCCCTAGGGAAGACAATATCTCCCACTCTCAGCATTTTTTTGTTACCTGTAGTTTTTTCTTTTAATCAAAGGTTGAGGACTCATGAGCTTTCCCAGTACAAATGTTTGATAGTGTCAATGTTGTTCCAGTCTTGTACTGGCATTAATGCTGCTGAGACTTCATGGTCATAACTTCTGACACAATCTCAGAAAAACCTCTCAGTTTTTCTGGAATTTATGGTCTTTCCACATCCTTTAAGCCATGATCTCTGAGCTGACAAGTGAAATAAACTCTTCTATGCCCAATGGTAAAAAATGAGTACTTTGGGCATATGTCAAGGAGTGCTGTACCTGGGTCAGATGACAAGCTTTACTTTTAGCTTTTGGAGGATTCTCCATACTTATTTCCAGAATTTCAGGACAAGCTAGTAATCTGACCAACAGTAAATGAAAGATTCCTTTTTCCAGATCCCCTTAACATTTGTTTTAGGTTTTATTTGTTGTTGATTTTTTACCATTTTGATTATGGTAAGATGAAGTCTGAAAGTAGTTTACATTTGCATTTCCAAAATAGCTAGGGTTGATAAACACTTTTTTGAGACACATGTTACCATAAAATTAATTAATTAAATAATATTTTATTTACTGCTCATTATTTGTCATTTGAGTACTCTCTATTTAGACCACAGGCCCAATTTTGAATGGAATGTTTATGTTTGTTTTGATTCTTTATTTTTTGAGTTCTTTAACTATTCTAGAAATTCATCCTCTGTAAGATCTATAGAAGCATTCTTTGAAGGAGACCCTGGGATTATGATCTTTCTCTCTTTCCTTTTCCTCCTCTGTCCCTCCATTTATCCTTCCCTCCCTCCTCATCACCCTCTTTTTTTCTCTCCCTCCCTATTTATTCATGGTGCTGGTGTCTTATCACATCTTTTGATTTCTTCTCTCCCACCCAATTTATTATGGCTAACTCTTTTTGTATGCTAAAGCAAATCTTTTATGAATTGATTTTCTTGGATATTATAAAAAAAAGAATAACAACAATGAAGCCTGATATTATGGTGTCTTTGTTACTATAAAATTATTCTGTTCTGTTTACCACCATTAGTGTTTTTATTATGATATGCATGCCTGGCACAATGAATCTCACCAATCTTGTTAAAGTATACTGATAGTACATACTTTCTAGCCCAGCTTTATTTATAACTTCCTTTTTAATAGTAAAATTTATGGAATTGCTGACCAAGAAGCTTTAATATGTCAAACATTATGTTAATAAAATTCTACGAAACAGATGATAAGTTTCTGTATCTCTCTGACTGTGACTATTTTGAGTTTGTAAAATTGAATGATTTTTTACTGCCATAATACATCCTCTTCCCTACTACATCAATTTGACAATGAAAACTTCAATTTTACAAAACAGACAAATTTCCAACATTTGTATTTAATCAATATATAAATGAAATTGAAGTGTACTATAAGAAGTTCAATAAGAATCTCTGATTACTGAAGTTCTCTGGTCTGGAAGTTACTCTCTTCTCTGATCATTCAGTCTGATACTTAGAAATCTTGAGCGACAAATTGGTATCATGCAGAGAATATATTTGATCTTACCCAATGAAAGTCACAAATTCCTACTCCATAATGAAACTATTTGCTTCAAACTTGTTTAATATAAATCCAGACCACTACATAGAAAGATTTAACAAAATATATTCAGTAAAGTATTGATGGAAAACACAGCCTTTGATTCTTTATGTGGTTATCTTTCATGAGTGATCCTTGCCTCCAAACTCAATCAATAAATATTTTTTTTATTTCCATGGACTTTCCCTGCTTGAAAGTTTGTTTCCTTTCCAGGGAACTCCCAGTCGTTAATGAAAATAGTGAAGAGCATATTCTTTGTTGACTTATATTGAAGACTGATTCTGTCACATGGATTACCCATTAATTAATCCCACACTCATGTATGACATCTTTTAACTAGGATCATACAAGGTTTAAAGATACAAGTGTCTTTTTAACACACACACACATATATATACTAAATTAAATATAACATATATATTAAATATATAAACTATATTTAGCATATATGTATGTATGTGTGAAATACATGAACACACTGCATTCTTTCTGCATACACTCTGTTTTCAGCTGGGAAAAGTTTTATTATGAAGCAATCTTGATCATATAATGCACATTTTATTGTCTTAAGTTGAGGCACAATTCTTTTTCATCTTTAAATTAAATTCCAGATAGATATGACACAGGTACAGATATCAGAAATTTTATCATGCAAGGAAATTCAAAACTAGTCTTAGTTGACATAAAAATAAATTCCATGTAAGAAATAATAATTCTAAATATATAAGAAATTGCCTGAGTTTATATTTAAATAAACAATAATCCAATATGGATATTATTTTTTGTGTTGACATTAAGAATCCTTGGTTTGTTTGTATAATGACCCCTTCAGAAGGTATTGTTTTCCAAAAGCATACATAAACTTGTTTAAAATAGATTAACTGTTTTAACATTTGTATTTGAGAGTAAAATAAGAATTAATCCTAAAGTATTAGAAACACTCTAAGGAAAGAGTACTTGATACATTGGGGTCAAGTGAGTAATATGTGATTAATAGTTATTTGTAAACCTGACACTTTTAAAGAGTGCTGTTGGACTTCTAACTAATATAAATATGGCCTGAAGAAAATAGCAAATTTGGCAATAGAAAAGATCCTTAACTGAGGAAGAAAATATTATCTTAAGCAAAGAAAGGAGGGTAATTTTTTAAAAAAAAGATTGATCTAAATAGTCTAGGTCAAATATAGAGTAAAATATAATTTTGTATTTCAGGTCCTAAAAAACAAAAGCCCCCCCAAAATTAAATAAAAATCAGTTTTCCTAGAAACACATGTTTTTCTTAAAAAAACAGTCTGATTTTTACAGGTTAGAGTAACATAATTCAAGTGGGCATGCTTTACATCAGGAACTTAAATCTAAGGAAATTATTAGGATATAAAGAAAGAATAAAAACATCACAAAGAATCTCTAGAGAACATTTCACCTTCTTGTGCATTATAAGTAACCTGTTTAATAATGTTTCACAATATCCAAAATTCAACTAATAAACAGAATAAAAATAAACCACAAATTACAATGAATGTTAATAAAAATGTTTGAAAACTAGAGCTGGAAATAATTTTGAAGAATTCTGAAAGCAACCTGTGAATTATTAAAGTGAAATGATAAAAAAAGCTACTGAAATAGAGATAAAAATCACCCCTTTATCAAAAACTTACAAATAGCCAGGGAATGGTGGCTCATGCTTTTAATCTCAGCACTCAGGAAGCAGAGACAGGTGAATCTCTGTGAGTTCGAAGCCAGCCTGATCAGTAAGAGCTAGTTCCACGACAGACTCCAAAGCTACAGAGAACCCCAGTCTTGAAAAACAAACAAATAAACAAACAAAAACTTACAAATATTTTATGATTTTATCTCACTTGTGATTTTTACCAAAAATCTAAATTTAATAGTCCTTTTCCTACATCTTTATTCTACTGAATTTGCATTTCTTTCAAAACATTACACTGAAGCTGATCTCTCAGAATCAAGACTTTTGAGTACAAAAGTGATATAATCCTTGAATTTGAACAGTCACTGACATCTTGGGCAATTTCCTTTTATATCCAGGCTCTGAGACACACTCTTATTTGGTTTCCTGTGGTTCCCAAATCTCTGCCCACTCCTTTTTTGGCTTCGCCTTCTTTCTCAGCCCTCTAAAATGTCAGCATGACTCAGGGCACAACCTGCATCTACTTTTTATCACTAGTTGTATACTGTTGCAAGTGGCATTATTCAAACAGGTACAACTTGAACTACTGATTTAAAAATATTTATTTCTGAGCTCCAGACAGATATCCCCAGTGAAAAACCAGATGTCTCATTTGAAATGTTGAATAGGTTTCTCACATATTACATGGGAAAAGGCAATGTTATATTTCCTTCTCAAAATTATCTTCTATTCTCCAGTACATCTGTTAATGATTTTAGCCTTCAAACAATTTCAGAAGGCCAGGGAACATGATGTATTCTTGATTTCTTTATTTGTCTTCATCTTCATTTTCAAATGAATGTATGTTTAAAAGTTTACTCCATTATTCAGTCCCCTATCTAAATATTCATGTGCTATATTGATTGTGTCCATTGACAACTGCAATGGATCTCTTCTTTCTTCCTCTCTACCCACTCTCACAACAGACCAGTGAATTGGAAGAAAAGGACATTGGACCTGAGAGTGCTTTATCATACTCACTGAACACTGTAATCAGCACAGGACTTCAATTACTCTTTCTAACCATATACACTTATTATGATTTTTATCATAGCTCAACTTCTATATATATTAGCACACTTTGTTATTAAAATGAATTAAGATTATCTTGCCTCGAACAATGCTTGCTCTTCTTAACTTTTGGATGCTAAAAGACATATACACATATATTTTAATGGCTGGTTTTCTCTTAACATTCAAATCACTAGTTAAATGCTCATTCTCTTATAACAATTTTATTAAATATGTTTTATAAATCCACATCTTCTTAAACATCATGTTGGATAATATTCTATGTCACATTGGAGTACTATAATTTAAAAAGCCTTTTCTCAAATTCAGAAAACTCTAGAGAAGCAGAAGTGCCAATTTGGAGAATTGAATAAACCTTATATAGAAATGTGAATTAGATCAGAAATAATCTGCTAAAAATTTACAGTTAATTTCTCCTGTCAGAAACAAAGAAAACCTTTCTCAGTTAAACCTATCTTCAGTTAAAAGGTGAATAGTCATCACCTTTATGTAGATGGAAGTAGCATCATCATTTCTTCCCTTTGTTTCATATTAAATTTGCCATAGTGTATGTTATTTTTATGTATTTAAATGTCATGAGACTCATTTTGTATTACAAATATTTATATAGAAATACTGCATATATCAGAAACAGAAAGTTACTACTTTCTAAAATACATGAGTTGAGAAATGGAGCTATATTATCTCTGTTGTTTATAAAAGAGAGAGTAAAACTATCTGATTTATTTGCAGTTTGTCTTATGTTCATTATCATTGCTGCTGTTTTTGGGAAGCAATGATAAAAAAAGTAAACATTTAAGGTAGAATGTGTGCTTACAATCAGAAAAGGGAATAATAAAAATATTTGAGGACTAAGTATACTGCCATTTCTTTTAATTTTTCCTTCTAATCCTGTAATTATTTTATTTACACAAATTTAGAACAGGCTTATGCTAGCAAAATAAATATAGTAGAATAAAATAGTATCCATGTACACTTTTGGCCAAAATAAGTACAGCCTTCAGTCAATAATCACTGTAATGCTATGGGAACTCCTACAGTCAATAGCATTTAAGGAACTAGCAAACTTTGGGCATGGCCTCATGTACTATAAATGCAGGTGAAAAGTGCATATGGGCCTTTTGGCTCCTGGATTCAATTCCAGCTCCCAGTGCATGCAGAGAACTAAAGATCACTACCCTTTCTAGGAGTTTATCCCCAAATAAACTTTGTTATATTCCATATAAAGGCAGATCTATCAGAATTATACCTGACTTCTCAATGGAAGCAGTTAAATCCTGTTATAATAAGGCTGCTTGATGGTTCCTAACTGCTCGGCAGGTCAGACTCAAAATGATTACACAGAAACTATATTACTTATAGCACTGCTTGGCCCATTAACTATAGCCTTTTATTAGCTAACTCCTATTTTTTATTTATTTATTTTATTTTTTTGAGACAGGGTTTCTCTGTAGCTTTGTTGTCTGTCCTGGAACTAGCTCTGGTAGACCAGGCTGGCCTTGAACTCATAGAGATCTGCCTGCCTCTGCCTCCTGAGTACTGGGATTAAAGGCTTGTTCCACCATTGCCCTGTGCATTGGCTAACTCTTATATCTAAATTTTACCCACTTCTAGTAATCTGTGTATCACCATAAGGCTGTGGCTTACCAGGTAAAGTTCCCAGCATCTGTCTCCAGCTAGGCTACATGGCTTCTCACTAACTCCTCCTTCTTTCTCCCAGCATTCAGTTTAGTTTTCCCTGCTTACTTCTATTCCCTGCACACACCCAAGACAGTTTCTTTACTAACCAATGCTATTCACAGGATACAGATGAGAATCCCACATCAAAAGCCAAAAGGTCCTGGTCAAACATTATAAGACCTGCCCAGACTACTATTCCCAGCAAAACTTTCAATCACCATAGATGGATAAAACAAGACATTCTATGACAGAACCAGATTTAACCAATACCTAGCCACAAATCCATCCTTACTCAAAGTACTAGAAGAAAAACCCCAACCCAAGGATGTTAGGTACATCCACAAAAACAGAGACAATAGATAATCTCATAGCAGCAACTCTGGAATGGGGGGACACACACAATAACATTACCAACAATGAAAACTAAAATAACAAAGACTAGCAATCACTGGTCATTTAATATTCCTTAAAATAAATGGACTCAACTAACCTATGAAAAGACACAGGCTAACAGATTGGATACAAAATCAGAATCCATTCTTCTGCTGCATTCAAAAAATGCACCTCAGCCTCAAAGACAGACATTATCTCAGAATAAATTGTTGGAAAAGATTTTCCAATCAAATGGACCTAAGAAACAAGCTTGTACAGCTATTCTAATATGTAACAAAATAAACTTTAAATTAAAAACAATCCAAAGAGACAAAGAAGGATGTTTCATATTAGTTACAGGAAAAATCCATCAAGAGGAAATCTCATTATTGAACATATATGCTCAAAAGAATGCTACCCTCATATGTAAAAGAAACACCACAAAAGCTTAAATCACACATTAAACCACACACACTAATAGTGGGAGACTTCAAAACCCTACTCTTACCAACAAACAGATCTGCTAGGCAGGAAGTTAACAGAGAAATAAGGGAACTAACAGATATTATGACTCAAATGGACTTAACAGACATCTATAAAACATTTCATCCAAACACTAAAGAATATAACTTCTTGGCAACTAAAGGAACCTTTTCAAAAATTGACAACATACTAGAATACAAAGCAAACTTTAACATATACCAAAACATTTGAATAACCCCATATATCTTATCAGATCACCATGGCTTAAAATTAGATTTCAACAGCAAAACTAATTTTAGAAAGCCAAAAACACATAGAAATTAAACAGTGCTCACATGAATAACCAATGGGTCAAGAAAGAAATACAGAAAGAAATTAAATAGTTCCTAAAATTCAATAAAAATGACCATACACAAATTTATAAGAGTCAAGGAAAGCATTGTTAAGAAGAAAGTTCATACCACTTAATTCCTACATAGAAAAAAGCTGGAAAATACCCACACAAGTGAGTTAACAGATTACCTGAAAACTCTAGAACAAAAAGAAGCAAACCTACCCAGGAGTACTAGATGGCAGCAAATAATGAAATTGAGAGCTGAAATCAACAAAATAGAAACAAAGAAAACAATAAAAAGAATCAATGAGACAAAAAGTTTGCTGTTTGAAAAAAATTGAAAATATAGACAAACTTTTATCCAATCTAATAAAAATGCAGAGAAACTAAATAAAAATTTAAAAATCAGAAATGAAAAAGAATATATAACAACAGACATGGAGGAAGTCCAGAGAATCATCACATCATACTTTAAAAACCTGTATACCACAAAATTGTAAAACTTAAAGGAAATGGACAATATTCTGGATAAATATCACTTACCAAAATTAAATAAAGGCCAGATAAATATACCTGCTAACAAAATAGAAAGAGTCATCAAAAGTCTCCCAACCTAAAAAAACCCAGGACTAGATAGTTTCATCTCAGAATTCTACAAGAGTTTCAAAGAAGAACTAATATCAATACTCCTCAAATTGTTCTACATAATAGAAAGAGAAGGAATATTACCAAACTCTTTTATCAGGCTACAATGATCCTGATACCCAATCCACACAAAGACATTACTAAGAAAGAGAATTACAGACCAATCTCACTTATGAATATTGATGCAAAAATACTGAATGAAATACTGGCAAACCTAATTAAAGAACATTAGAAAAATCCAGCATGACCAAGTAGGCTTCATCCCAGAGATGCAGGGATTGTTTAGCATATGAAAATCTGTCAATGTAATCCATCATATTAAGGAACTGAAAAAAAAAAAGCATGGCCATCTCATTAGATCCTGAGAAAGCTTCTGAAAAAATGCAACACCCCTTCATGATAAAGGACTTAGAGAGTACAGGAATATAAGGAACATATCTAAACACAATAAAGGCAATAAACAGCAAGCCCAAAGTCAACATCAAACTAAATAGACAGAAACTCAAAGCCATCCCACTGAAGTCATGAACAAGAAGTGAAAGTTGTCTACTCTCTCCATATCTACTCAATATAGTACTTGAGTTTCTAGCAAGAGAAATAAGTCAACAAAATAAGATTAAGAGGATTCAAATCAGAAAAGAATAAGTCAAACTCTCACTATTTCCTGATGATATGATAGTTTACATATGATATGAAAGTGGAAAGATCTCTCATGCTTTTAGGTAAGTAGAGTTAATATAGCAAAATGGCAATCTTACCAAAAACAATCTACAGATGCAATGCAATGCCCATCAAAATCTGAGAATAATTCTTCTCACATCTCAAAATAATAATACTCTACTTCATTTGAAAAAGCAACAAACAAACAAACAAAAAATGATAGCCAAAACAATCCTGTAAAATAAAAGAAATTTATGGAGCATCACAATCCCTGACTTAGAACTCTATTACAGAGCTACAGTACTGAAAACAACCTCGTCTTATGAAAAGAACAGACTGGAGGACCAATGTAACTGAAGTGAAGATGTAAATATCAATTCACACACCTTCAAACACTGAAGTTTACAAAGAAGCAGAAAATATAAAATGGAAAAAGAAAGTATATTTAACAAATGGTGCTGGATATCAATATGTAGAATAATGAAAATAGACCCATATCTATCACCAACCACAAAACTCAAGACCAAAATGATCAAAGACTTTACCATAAAACCAACCACACTGAACCTCATAGAAGAGAAGTGGGAAGTACACTTGAATGCATTGGCACAAGAGACTACTTCCTAACTACAGCAGCACAGACACTGGGAGAAACAATTAATAAATGGGACCTCTTGAAACTGAGAAGCTTCTATAAAGCAAAGGACATGGTCAACAAGACAAAACAGCAGCCTGCAGAATGAGAAAAGATCTTCACAAACCCCACATCAGACAGAGGGCTGATCTCCAAAATATACAAAAAGCTCAAGAAATTGGCCATCAAAAGAACAAATAATCCAAAAAAATGGGGTATAGACCTAAACAAAGAATTCTCAACACATGAATCTAAAATAGCTAAAAGACACTTAAGGAAATGCTCAACATCTTTAGCCATCAGAGAAATGCAAATCAAAACAACTCTGAGATTCCATCTTACATCTATAAGAATGGCAAAGATCAAAAACACTGATGACAACATATGTTGGTGAAGATTTGGGGGGGAAAGGAACACTCCTGCTTTGCTGGTGGGAATGCAAGCTGGTACAGCAGCTTTGGATATAAGTATGGTGAGTTCTCACAAAATTAGTAAATAACCCACCTTAAGATCCAGCAATACCACTTTGGGGTATATAACCAAAGAATGCTCAATCATACCACAAAGACATATGCTCAGCTATGTTCACAGCAGCATTATTTGTCATAGCCAGAACCTGGAAACTACCTAAATGCCCTTCAATCAAAGAATAGATAAGAAAAATGTGGTTCATTTACACAATGGAGTACTACACAGTGGGAAAAAATAATGACATCTTGATATTTTGGACAAATAAATGGCTATAGAAAATATCATATTAAGTGAGGTAACCCAGAACCAGAAAGACAAATAAAGTATGTACTCACACTAAAGTGGCTTTTATACATAAATTAGAGGAAAACCAGCCTATAATTCACAATCCCAGAAAACCTAGAAAACAAATAGGACCCCAAAAGAGACATACATGGATCTAATATACATGGGAAGTAGAAAAAGAGAAGATTTTCTGAATAAATTTGGAGCATGGGAATCATGGGAGAGGGTAGAAGGGGAGAGAGGAAGAAGAAAGAGGAGCAGAGAAAAACATTTAGCTCTATAAAAACAATTATGAATAAAGAAACCTATATGGGCTAAACAATATATTTTAACAAAAGAAAAACTGCAGGCTTTAGAACAGCTGGTATAGGAGCAACTAGATGCTCAGCATATTGAAGAATTAGCCAGCCCTTGGAATTCTACTGCATTTGTTAGGAAAGAGAAAAATGGAGAATAATGACAGATATAAAAACTGTTAATACAGTAGCTCAACCAATGGACCCTCTACAATCTGAAAATCCTTTGCCTTCCCTATTGCCTAAATGATGGTGTCTTATAGTTACTGATTTAAAAGACCGTTTTTTCACTATACCTTTTAATTAAAGAGACAAATTTGTCTTCACAGTGAATATGTATAATAATTCTCAGCCTAATAGAGGGTAACAATGGAGGTTCCTCCCACAGGGAATGTTAAAGAGCTCAACCAGTGTCAATACATAAGCAATTACCTGAATCTATAGTTTACCATTACATGGATGACATTTTGCAATCGGATTCAAATGTAGATACTTTAGAAAGAATCTTTGAAGAAATAAGAAAGTTTTACGTAGTTGAGGATTACAAATTGTTCCTGAAAAAAAGTACATTATATCAACTATATAGGTTGTAAAATAGGTTTAAAGAAAATTAGAACACAAAAAGTGCAAATTATGAGAGATTGATTGCAGACTCTTAATGAGTTTAAAAGATAATTCTACTCTGTTGTCCACTTCTGGGATAAGACCTAATCAAATAATTCATTTAAACCAAACCTTAGATGGTGACAAAGGCATAAATAATCCCAAGGAATTAACTGCTGAAACTGAGAAAAAAATCACTTTGATTGAAGAGAAATTACAGGAGGCAAGTGTGAATCATGTGAATATGAATCTTAACAGGATTTTGGTCATATTACCCTCCAGATACTCCCCTACAGGAATTTTAATGCAGAGTGAAGATATCTTAGAATGGATCTTTTAAACACATGAACCAAGTAAAAAAAAAATCAAAAAACTTTTGTGGAAAAATTCTGTTTAAATTCTCAAAGAAAAATTGAGATTTCATCAATTAGCAGTGATAGACTCAACCAAAATTATAGTATCTTTTACTAATAAATTAAAAATTAGTATGGTAAAACAATAAACCCTGACAAAGAGCTTGTACAACTTTTAGGAGAGATTAAAAGCAACTATCCCCAAAAGTGATAGAATTATCATTATAAAGAAAGCTAATTGGATACTTCTTTACATTGTTTATGACACACTAATAACTAGAGCCCCTACCTTCTCTACTGATGGAAATAAATCAGTAAAGGCTAGTTACAATTCAGAAGATTTAAGTAAAATGGAACAAAGCCCTTATGATTCTGTACAAAGGCAGAATTATATGCTATTCTCATGGTACTAAGGGATTTTAAAGAGAAAATCAATATAGTTACTTATTCACAGTATGCAGAAAGAGTTGTTTTGCATACTGAAACCACTGAATTTGTACCAGATCATACAGAACTGATTTCATTATTTATTCAGGTTAAATATATAATCAGGAATAGGCTTTGTCCCATATATATAACACACATCTAATCCCATACAGATCTGTCAGGTCCCCTAGCATAAGGTAATATAGAAATTCATCAATTCTTGTTTGTAAATGTGCTGAAGGCATCAGAATTTCATAAAAATTATCTTGTCAAAAACAAAGTATTTTTCTATCGCATGACAACAAGCTAAGGAGATTATAAGGAGAAGGAGATGTCCTATTTGATCTTTGGATAACCAAACACCACTATCTGCAGGAAGTAACCCAAAGAGTACTCAAATGAATGAAATCTGGCAGATGGATGTGTTCCATTTTATAGAACTTGGAAAATTAAAATATGTACACCCACACCACTGACACTTATTCGGGTTCTCAATGGGCAACTTCCTTGAGTTCTGAAAGGGCTGATTCTTCAAACATTTGCTAGAAGTAATGGTTATCATGGGTATACTTGTACAAACATAATGTTCTAACATATGTCTCTAAGAAAATGAAACAGCTTTCCTTATTATAATATAAAGCATATTACAGATATATCACACAATCCTAAGTCAGGCAGTTATAAAAAGATCAAGTCAAACTATAAAGGGCATGCTAAACAAACAGAAAGTGATGAAAAATACCCCCAGGGATAAATTGCATAATGCTTTATTAACCTTCAATTTTCTTAATGCTAATGAGAAAGGAACAATGACAGCAGAGAGACAATGGACAATAGAAAAAAAATATGTCTTTATTAAATTAGTCAGTATATTTCAAGTATGTGTTATCTTCAGAATGTTTCACAGGAGATATGTTTCTTGGGGAAGGGGTTTTGCTATTGTTTCCAAAGGAGAAAAAAAGCTATGGATACCATAAAAATTAATGAAGATTTGGTTTGAAAAGGAGAAACATCTTGACAAAGATAAATGACAGCTCATCCACAAAGATGACAATTCTACAGGTTAAACGGAAACATCATAAGGGTTGGGGTAGGGTTAATTTCTTGTCTTTGTAGGAAAATATCCATCTAAGAAAATCGAGACCTTGTACTTCTAGATGCTTAAAGAAGAAAAGATAGCTATCTAGAAAAATCACCAAGCAAAGAGAAATCAGACTTATGGTATCAATATCTTCTATAGAGTAAGATCTCATTAACATATTTATAATAGTAGTTACCATTTATTAAAATTCAAAGTTGGTTTGGAGATGAACAGTGGCTATCCTCCTCTAAATCAAAGCATGTAGTTAGAAGAAAAATTTAGATTTTCTGTCTCATATCAGGATCCACCTGTAATGGGACAGAAGGAAGATAAAATTTAGTGAATAATATGATCAAAACTCTGCTTTCAAAAAATTTAATTCTCGCATACCTACTTTTGTCTCTATGGTAACTTTCATTGGATATATGTCTATATGAATAATGTTTATATTTTCCACATTGAACAAAAAAATTCTTTCAGCAATCTTTCAAATTTTCAGGAAGAAGATGGTGTCCTATAATGATGATTCCACCAGGTTGATATGATGTCATTATGCTGATAGCACCACTTTAAAACTGGTTTTGAGTTACACAGTGCTAGAGATTATTCCAATTTGGCAAAACGAGATGGCATGCCTTCTTACAATGTGTAATGCCTGTGTTACTCTCTACAGTACAGTTCATACTACTGTACCATTTGCAAGCTGGGCAGGGCCCTGGAGATTAAAGGAACACACAAGAGATGTGGGTCATCTGTGAGGAAAGAATGCCGAATGCTGTTTATTCAAGCTTAGAAAAAACCTTATTTACCTAGCTGCTGCACAATGGAAATCCCCCCTCCCGGGCAGGTGGGAAATTACCCTGCTCAGAGTAAACAAAACCCCTAAGCTTACCACCAGTGGGGGCAGAGGTAGAGCACAGGAACAAACAGGATGTTTAGCAGGAAACTGCAACAAGATGTTTGGCGAGAAACTGCAAGCTATCCTCAATATGAACCCTGGAAAGAGAGGTAGATCTGTGGGCCCTACAACAAGTTCTGGCCCGAACTTCAAATAAGAACTTCAAAAAACCCTACCAACTACACAAAGACTATTTCCAGTTATACCTGGCAGTAATCACTCACATGACAGCTGGAAGTAATTCTGGAAAATGACATCCCCTCTCCCAACATGTGTGTCCTCAGGACTAGGGGCATTATTAAAGGTTAGTTATAACTGGTATAAGGTTGAGGGTGGAAATGATGTAAGTAGGCTCATGGATATCTCTTGAATAAAAAAAAGAAAATGTATGGGTTAGTATACTAAGTAGATTAGTGTGGGCTTACTCATACTAATAATAATGGTGAATAATAGATTGCTTATGAAATATTAATTATAGACAATTTACATTGATATAAATTCTTGTATATTTATAGAAATTAAAATTATATTTGTTAAATTGAATATGCTCCTATTTCTGTTTATAAAATTTGCATACCTATGGAAAGTTTTTTGTTATATTGTATGCATGCATATCTCTATCTCTTCTTAAGATATTTTGTATATTGATGCAATTTTAGGATATATTTATCATATTGTACTACACATTTTTACCTCTGATCAAGATACTCATATATTACTTATATTTTGAGGTCATTGTTCTCATTTGCTGCCTGTAGCAGGATTTAAATCAGGTCACCTACATAAGCTTAGAGAAACAAACTTTAAAGAACCAAGTGGGGCTCAGCTGAACAGGATATCTGTGGTTAGCTAGCTCTGTAGATACGGGGCCTACAGGAAGACAGAAAACCACTGCGACAGTCTGTCAAAACCCAGAGTGCTGAACTTAGCCTTATCTAGATCTTATGATTTTTCTTATGAACCTGCAGATGGACAAACAGCCCTGTCCTAAGCTCGACCCTAGCCAACCATGCAAGAACCAATGAAATGCTTGTAGCTATGCAGTCTATTATGTAACTCCTGAACCCCCTATAAATGCATGATGTATCTCTAGCTCGGCATGCTCATTCAGCCAGCATGTTCACCCAGCTGGGCTGTTTTGCAGCATCCACAGGCACCTGTGTAAACAATAAACTGCCTCTTACTTTTGCATCCAGTGGACTGGTCTCAGTTCTTGGGTAGGGGGATCCCCAAATGTAAGACACCTATCTTTGGGGTCTTTCACCTAGTTAGCTGGTTATCTAGGTCATTTCTTGGACCATTTAAAAATTCCTTGATTGCACTTACTGTTTAATATTATTTGCCTTCTCAGGATTTTGACGGGGTTAAAGACTAGAAAGTCATAGTTATTTTCTTCTCATTACTTAGCCAAACATTTTTAAATAGAAGACTTAGACTCTGTAATATATGACAACTATTGACACTTATATGTTCATTGTTTGATGCTTTTCATGCTGGTTGTAATTCTTATTTATATGTATGCTTTTGCCTCTTCTTTTTCATGAAAAGTACTTGATAATTGGTCTTGTATATAGTTTTGTATTAGTCTGAGAACTTGCTTATTTAGACAAAGGGGGAAGATGCTGTAGGAATTCTTTCAGCCAATAGTCTTTAAGATACCAGAACACTTTTGGCATGATCTCATGTACTATAAATCCAGACCAAAAGAATTCATGGGGCTATTGTATGCTGGATTTGGTTTCAGGTACCAGCACACACAGAGGGCTGTGGATTGTTACCCTTTCTTTGAGTTTATTCCCAAGTAAATAAACCTTTGTTATACTCCATTCTGGGCTATTGTGAAATTCTTTTGTTTGACAACACTGTAAGAGTCAGACATTTTTTATAATATAAAAGCATATACCAAGCACCATTACCAGAAAAAAATACCCATATTCTCTGTTCTTGTATGTTTTACAGCTATATAATTTATATTTACGCTAATGTACAATGATATAACATTCCAATGATTTCCACAAATGTCCACTGATACATATCTACCACAGTTTACCACTATAGAATTAATGTGTTCCCTATTCATGAATGCACCCATCTAACTAATAAAAAGTCAAATGGTATATGTTTGTGAATATGTCTGTCTGTCTGTATGCATATGTGTAGATATGTTTGCATGTGTGGAAAATGTATGATTTTTGTATGCACATGCATATGTAGACTAAGGATAACTTTGGACATTTTTCTTGAGACACCATCCAATTTTGCTTTGTTTTAAGACAAAAATCTCTTATTAGCATAGACATCAAGCAGTAGGCTAGACTGAGAATCTGACTCTAGAGCTTTAAGAATCCTCCTGTCTCTATTTCATCAGTGCTTGATGTGAGCATCTCTTGATTTTCCTTTGCATATGTTCTGGAGCTTGAAATCAGGTATTCCCATTTACTATGTAAGCACTTTATCTGTTGAGCTATGCCCAGAACAGCTACAAATCTTCTTTACTGTCTTTACAGCATTGTTTTTCCAGATTCTCTTATAGCTAGAGAGATGCAATCTATAGCACTTACAGTTGAGCATCTTTCATTTAATAATTTGCACTTGTTTCTCCATGTATTTTAATGGTTGAAAATTTATTTGTTGAAATTTTAATTTTTCATTGTATGGAAATGCTAGATTTTGTCTATTCATTCCAGTTATTTTAGGTATACATATACAGACTTTTTTGTGTACTTTTTTGAATAAATGACAAGAGGTTAAATTTCTAGAATGTGTGGTAAAGGCATATTTCATTTTGTAAGAATTTACTAACCATACTAATTGTAACAAAAGGTGCAAATATATAGAAACATAAATAATAATCAGCTCTGAAAACATGAATGCAAAAGTAATGTTATAGCAATAGCAGGCATTGTGCATTTTTGTACTTAGGATTCTCTGTGTGTTCAATACCAATAAAAGAAATAGAATTCATGAATTAGAAAAAGAGCAGGAGGGCTATACAGGAGGGTTTAAAAGTAAGAAAGTGTGGTAGGAAATTATATAATTATATTGTAATAGTAAAATAAAAAAATATTTCTACTAAGAAAAAATTAGAAGAGAGGTAGCTTCTGCCTCTCTCCCTTCTCCCTTTACCCCTTTTATGTCTCTCTCTCTTCCTTTTTTTCTCTATCCTCCATCTCTTTCTTTCTTTCTCCCCTCCCTTACTCTTACACCATTCACAAATACCCACTAAATAAACTCTGTACCCCTTCCCAAATAAAGAAAAAAAATAGAAGTTATTGCCACATTGGGCATTGTCCTGTTTTGCTTAACTATTGCTATGGAAAAACATTACCAAAAGCAACTTAAGAGAAAGAAAAATATTTATTTGGCTCACAGGCAGCAGTCTGTCATTAAAGGAAGCCAAGGTAGGAACTCAAGGCAGGGAAGGCTCTCTAGAGCCAAGGTTCCATGAAAGAATGCTGCTCACTGACTTAGTTTCTATGGCTTGCTCACCCTGCTTTCTTATGAAACGCAGAACCACCTGCCCAGTTGTGGCTTTACATGTGCGAGTCTGGGTCCTTCCACATCAGTCATTAATTGATAAAATACCCCCACAGACATGAGTATGAACCATTATGACAAGGAAAATTCCTCATCTGAGATTTACTTTTATTGGGAGTCACTGGTTTGCTTCTAGTTACTAAAAATGAACAATTTTAAAATCCAAAACTGACACTGATCATTTCTTTGATCTCTAAGTTCATATGCTACACAAATTTAGGCAAAAAATAATATATTGGAACAATTAAATTAAAAGCAAAATAAATTGTCTTAGAATCCTGTGTGAATAAACATTTGTCCTGAATAAGGGCAAGAGAGATGACAGTCTGCATTGTCCTTGCAGAGGACCGGAGTTCAGTTCCCAGAACACATAATGAGTGACTCATAATTGTCTCTAACACCAACTTAATAGAATCCAAAAATTTTCCTTTGGCTTCCTTGGGTGCTGCAATCAAGGGCACATACCTATACACAAATACACAAAAGAAAAATTTAAAACTTTACAAAAATAAAAATGGTTGCATTTAATAACTAGTTGAAGTTTTAAAAATCATTTTAGTTTAAATTATATAAAATAGAATTCTTTGAGTATTTGTGTGAGTGTGAATAATTAGGAAGAAGTAAAAAATGGCTGAAAAAAGAGAATAAAAAGAAAAAGTGCAAAAATGAATATGATTGGAGGCAAAGTTCTATAAACATACATTTGAGCTAATTTCCATGGAGGGCATTGCCTTGGCCTAAGATGGAGAGATGATCTATCATACTCATGATGTCCATCTTCATATGATCTATTAGGGTCTAAACTCAAAGACATAAGCTCTCTGGATGTGCACCTCGAAGTGGCCGCAGTGGTCTGAGTTTCACCCATAGCAAAGAACTGGTGGTGAAATGTAAGATCAATGCTCAGAAGACTTCTAGGAATAAGTGACAGAAGGGCCTCTCTGGTTACCTTGGGTTTTGCAATGCAAGTACTAACTAGCCACACCAGAAATTTTACCAAACCTTGATTTAATAAGGCCTTATTATCCAGTCATGGTGATACATACCTGTAACTCAAACTGAGGAGCCAGAGGCAGTGGATCTCTGTGAGTTCAGGGCCTGCCTGGTAGTAGGGCTATAAAGTAAGATACTGGGAAAAAAAAAAACAAACAAAAGCTAAAAATATTGAAGGCTCCTTACCAATGAAATGATAGATTATTGCACATTGTATGTATTCACAATCAGACACTATATAAGAATGTTGTACTAAATGTCTTCTCCCAGAGTGAAAGAATAAATTCTGTTGTCATATGAGTAAGAATATATTTTCAGTGGGTGCTAGGAGACGGGAAATCAGTTTAACTTAGGGGTATGACAACAGTGGGTTGCTCATTCTCAATTAAAACCCTTACACTCTCACTATATGTGCATCCCTAAACTCTGTAAGTTACTTCAAAAATATCAATAACAATAATAAAGAAGAGGGAATAATATTGGGAGGCGGTCATGGGGAAAACAGGAAGAAGTGTCCAGGAGGAGTAAGAATAAGGAAGTAAAGGGTGAATATAGTTTAAAAAAACATGTGTGGTTGCATATTAATACAAAAAACAAAAAAATTAAAAAAACATTTGGAAGGTCATCAACATTGGGTTGGTTTAAATTTACATCTTATGGTGTAGGTGATTGAAGGCACCAGGTAGCAATTAACAAGAAAACAGTGTTTGGATCCAAGCTTGTGATGTGCATTTGCTTTGGTTTATTTATATGCAATTGTGTAGGTACTGGAACTTGTTAATGTATATTCATGTAGCCCTTCTCAATTCATGGTTTGGCTTTCAAGCCATTCTGAAAGTAATGCTCCATGCTATACTCTTATAAACAGTACTCACGTATAAGAATTAATATCACAGTTACAGGACATTCTGTTTAGCAATATATTGCTTCAAATTGAAAAAGAAAACTGCATAAAGTTCCTTAATAATGTAGTATCAGTTTGATTTAAACGTATTGCTAATATTATTAAGTTCCCAAAGAGTAACTGAAGTACCATATAGTGGGTAAGCACTCTGCCACTTTTGCTGTACGGGGCTTATAAAACACTCACCAACACATTACTGTATGCAAAACATAATGCTTTTTCTGGAACTCTGGTTTTTATGGACTTTTATGGCAGAACAATTGATATTTACCTACTGAGATTGGCTCTGAAGACGCTACAGCAGCACACAGAAGATAAACTATGACTATTTGCCTATAATATGAGAACAGCAAAATAGCTAAAGGCCTCTTTAAATATTCCTGGTATTAAACCAGCATGGCTGTTTAAAAGTTCAGCATTTTACTTTCATAGTAAGCATTTTAAGTTCTTTTATTGTCCTTCTTGCTAAAAAATGTCTTCAAGAAATCTTTTGACAGGGTTGTCTTCTGTTGCTATCCAATACATCAAGCCTATTTCCTCCTCTTATTTCAGAGTTTATCAGTTTTACAGATATTGTCTAAACTTTGTACTTGCCAGTTGGTATCTAATGACCCACATTGTTTAACACTGATTTTAATGATGGCTATAAATAGTGATTTGAATTGGTTCTACCAAGAGAAAGTTTTTTTTTTAACATGGTCTTTTCTAATGTACAGTCATAGAAAGTCTTTCTCAGAAAAGGCCAAGTCATATGTCAAATATCAATCATCATTGTATCTGAACCCTTAAGAAAAGTTAATATATCAGAAGTACATCACAGTTAAGGCATCCAGACATAGAGACAAACAGAGGAAGAATTAAAATTCCCACAGCTGGGAATGTACCTCTGGAGGTAAAGCATTTCAATGGAAACATGAGCACATGAGTATGGATCCCAGAAATCATGGTATCCTGGTGTAAGTCACAGCCTGTAATCCTAGGAGACAAAAGGGAAAGGCTGGGAACTACACATCAAAATATCTTAACTGAAACAACAAAACCCTGAGTTCAACAAAATAGCCTGCTTCTATATAAAGCAATGAAGAGTAAAGAAGGAAGACATCAGACACCATCTCAGGCCTCCACACAAACTTGTACACACATGCATACATGTCTGTTCCCAGTGCAAACACACTAGCATGGATAACACACAAATACACACATTTCAGATTTTAACTTCACAACAGGAAGCTTCAATTAGGATCAAATATGTGTTACAAATTAGTAATTGATGCAGCAGCATAGACTACTGTATTTTGGAAAAGTCCCCAAGAAGAATGGGATAGTATGTTGGCTGTGTGGAAGGACAGAGTCACCACATATAGCAGATGCATATAGGCAAAGATATAATATGAATTAAAGTAAGAGGAAGTGGTATGTGAGTGAAAACATTACAGAGTAAGCTTGACTCTATACTGCAAGATATTGGGCTGTGTTAAAGATGGGGTTTTGCCCTTTTGACACTGGAAATCATTAAATGTATTTAAGTAAGGCAATAGCTAATATTTGCTAGAATTATGTGGAAACATAAGACTATCAATTACCAAAGATCTTATTCTCTCTCTTAGTAGAATGGAGGCTTGATGAGACAATTCCTATTGTGGGCAGAAAGTGGGAGGAAAGCAGAATGAAAAGCTTTCTGAGGACTCAGTATTCCCAAAGGTTACACAGCTTGTGCCTTTCTGCACATAAAAAGGAATAATTAGGCACAGTGGGTGCTACATCATAACATGCACTTTATGACTGGTTTACACAATATCAGGCAACTGATGAGAACTGCTTTATTGTTCTAACTGCTTATTTTACTGCAGTGCAAGCTTAAGGATAGGGATAATGCTCCAACTAATACATCTGGGAGCATTTATATGATGGAATTTTCCACAGGGACTTTAAAAACTACATAGAACAGAGTTTCAATGTAATGCCATCATATCATCAGCACAGGGAGTTACAAATTTATTGATGAAGGCTGACTTTTATAGCGAAGGTAAAAAATGAACGAACTGTTTAAATCTGTTGTCAATGCCTAAAATAATTGATCCAGGCCAACATTATGCATTAAAATAATTGAAAATGTCATGCTAGGAACACAAGCTAATACAGTGGAGATGGGATGAGTTTTGAAGGGAGAGATAGCTATGCTTCTTTTACTTTTGCAAGATTTCACAGCTGCAAAGTAAACAGCTATTTTGCTGAGATTTTCTAGATAGGTGTCTTCTATTATGGATTGATTGGTGATTTGAAAGTGAATTCACACAAAGCAATGAAATCATTGGAAACAAAATGTTCTTATATGGGTGAAAGAAAAGAGGAACGGAGAAGGGAAGTGGGGGAGAACTTGAGGGAATGGGATACTCAGGATGGAGGAAGGACAGAAATGAGAGCAAGGGAAGAGATATCTTGGTTGAAGGGCCATTATAGGGCTAGCAAGAAACCTGGCTCTAGTGAAATTTCCAGGAATCCACAAGGATGACCCCAGCCATTTAAATGCTACAGTAATTTAAACTTAAAAGTAACTTAAATACGGAAAGAGTTAGGTTATCTATTTGACCTGAATATATGCCTGAAAGAGAATGCCCTAAGACTCTTTTAATTATGTAGGTAAATAAAATCGGATATGCATATTGCATTAGAATAATAAATTCATATAGTGTGTATATTTGTGAAATACTATTTACTTTATGTGTCTGTATTATGCCTTTTTTGTGTCTATGCTGTATGTATTGGCTGGATTGGGTGAGTGTATGATGTGAATTCTGTGAAAAAATCCTACTGTCAATACAAAAGCAGTGAGATTTCTTGATGGCTGAACAATCTTTGCAATCTCAAACAGATGTCTCAGGTTTTGACATTGCAACACAACATTTTTATTGAAAAATGTACTCTTAAGGACCACGTAATTAAAATACCCCCAAAAAACCATCAAAATAATTTCATTATGGTTTAAGGGAATTTAAGGTTTTTGGTTGGGTTGTGTTCATGCTGTTTTTTCAATGCTGTTTCATTTAGAGTTTTTTACTTTTGAATTGTGACTTATTTTCATTTATGACTAAACAGTGAATTTCTGTGAATAAATTCTAGGCAGACTCTAGGGTATTTAAGAATATTCTTTATCTCCACACAATAGACACCAATAATAACTCCTATTCTTGAACAGTAACAATTAAAATTATTTTCAACCATCGCCACACAACTCAAAGGATACAAAAGTATCACAGGGTAAAACCCAATAGAATAGAGAATATCTTCTATTTGTCTGAACAGACTAATGATCCTGAAAAAGTTACTTAGCCTTAGTTTCTTTATGGACATAATAAAATGAATAGACCAGTGAATCTTGACAGTGGAAAACAATATATATTACTTATTGAACTTAGTTTTTAATATCAGTTCCATATGATCCCTTTTTATTTCTTTTAAAAAATTATTTTATTTTAATTATGTGTGTGTGCTTTTTAAATTTTTTTTGTTGAGGTATATATTATTCTCCAGTCTTCTCGTTTCCTCTTCCCTCCCCTTCTACCCTCTCTGATTGTCCCCATGCCTCATGCTCCCAATTAACTCAGAAGATCTTGTCTTTTTCTACTTCCCATTTAGATTGGACCCATGCATGTCTCTCTTAAGGCCCTTGTTATTCTCTAGGCTCTCTGGGATTAGCAATTATAGCCTAATTTTCTTTGCTTTATGTCTAAAACCCACTTAAGAATGACTACATATATTTGCCTTTTTTGGGTCTGGGTTACCTCACTCAATATGATGTTTTCTAGATCCATCCATTTGCCTGCAAATTTCAAGATATCATTATTGTTTTCTGCTGCATAGTACTCCATTGTGTAAATTACCATATTTTCCTTTTCCATTCTTTGGTGGAGGGGCATTTATTTTATTTCCAATTTCTGACTATGACAAACAATGTTGCTAAGAGTACCCCATGTATCTTATCAGATCAGCATGGCTTAAAATTAGAATTCAATAGCAACACTAATTCCAGAAAGCCCACAAACACTTGGAAATTAAACAATGCTCACCTGAATAATCAATGGGTCAAAGAAGAAATAATGGAAGAAATTAAAAACTTCTGAAAATTCAATAAAAATTACCACACAACATACTGAAATTTATGGGACACAATAAAAGCACTATTAAGAGGAAACTTCATAGCACTAAATTCCTACATAAAAAGATGGAAAAGTCTCACACAAGTGAGTTAACAGATCACCTGAAAACTCTAGAACAAAAAGAAGCAAATTTACCCAGGAGGACTAGATGGCAGGAAGTAATTAAATTGGGACCTGAAATCAACAAAATAGAAACAACGAAAGCAATACAAAGAAATGATGAGACAAATAGTTGGTTCTTCTAGAAAATCAACAAAATAGACAAAATTTTATCCAAACTAACCAAAAGGCAAAAAGAGAATATCCAAATTAACAACATCAGAAGTGAAAAGGGGGACATAAAATAGACATGAAGAAAATCCAGAGAACCATTAGGCATATTTTGAAAACCTGTACTCCCTAAAGTTGGAAAACTTAAAGGAAATTGACAATTTTCTGAATTAATATAACTTATCAGTTCCATGAGATTTCTTCATAAAACTGCAGGGCAATTTATTTTCTAGACAGGGTTTCTCTGTAACTTTGCGGTATGTCCTAGAACTAGCTCTTGTGGATCAGGTTGGCCTCAATTCATAGAGATCCACCTGTCTCTGCAACCCAAGTGTTGGTATTAAAGGCATGTACCACCACCACCCAGGTTCAGCAGGGCTAATTTTTATGAAATCTTCTAAGATGTCTTTCAAGAAATAGTAAATGGAAAATAAAATCCCCAATCTAGATTACTTTTAACCATAAAATTCATGTTCAAGGAAAGATATTTGCTGTGTTAAGAATAGTATTTAAAAAATTAAGTTATAGAATATGATTCTATCTTATACTTTGACATGATTTACTATAATCATTTATAGTTTTCATTTCTAAATCATAGTCTTTTCTTTTTGGCCCAAGTTTGACTATTGCTTAGTCTATCATTGTCTCAAGAGAGGTTTCAGAGATGAGGATATGGTTCATTGATTCCTAGTACCCATATAAAACTGTGTGACAGCCTGCTCATGTAATCATATCTCTGGGATTGGATTTGGGAGAGAGAAACAGGAGAATCCTGGCAGTGTGCTGTCCAGGCAGTCTATTCAAAATGTTGAGCTTCATGTTAAAGTTCTTGTCCCTAAATGTTCGAGGGAGAGAAATTGAAGAAGACACTCAATATAGACATCTGGTCACCTTATGTGTCAATATAGAAAGCCAGAAAAAGCACACAGACACACAGGCATAAACATACATACACATATACATAGACAAAGACACAGACAGGTACTTGCAGTGTAAGTCTGGTAATGTGGAAGTCTTTACATAGACTAGGCAAGCCTTGATGTCACAGATATTCCTTTCCTTATGATGCAGAGTTCTGGATTTGATATATGCATCACTTTTTGCCACACAATTTTTTTCTAATTGATACCCTCTCACCAAAATGTACAAAAGTCTAATACTTTTAAGAAGCTCAAAATTGCAATACATCAAGAAACGTTTTCAATTCTATAGAATACAAGAATCACAGATTAAGGAGAAGATAGATTATTTATTATTTAAGGGCTAATTCTAACTAATATAAATTATATACACTTTCATCATTAATCAATGTTTATCCAATAATGATTAGATGACTTGGATATTAAGCAGTGAGGCTTGCTTATAAAAAACAGAGCAGAAGATGGTTTTGATCTCTGTTTCTTGCTGTCTTAATCTCTCTGTCTCTCTTCCTGTCTCTCCCCTCTTCCTCTTCCTTCTTGATGTTGTGGGATTTCCCTCTGTTGTGAATATGTTTTATTACAATTGGTTAACAAAATACTGCTTTGGCCTATGGCAGGGCAGAATAGAAGTAGGTGGGAAAACTATAAACTAAATGCAGGGAGAAAGAAGCAGAGTCAGGTAGATGCCATGTAACTGCCAAACAAGAAAGATGCCAGAACCTTACCAGTGAGCCACAGCTTCATGGTAAAACAGAGATAATAGAAATGTATTTATTTAAAATGTAAGAGCTACCTAGGAATATGCCTAAGCTAGTGGCCACACAGTGTTGTAATTAGTAAAGTTTCTTTGTGATTGTTAAGGTCTGGGCGGCCTGGACACAAATGTGTAGTCTCTGCTTACATCGTCCCTTTTCTCCATCTCTCCTCTTCTTCTTTCCTTTCTTTTCTCCCTTCCCTTTCTCTCTTCTGCATGCCATAATGTGAGTAGTCTTGTGCCACTTATGGCATTCCAAAACCATGATATTCTTCCTTTTCAAAAATCAGGTTGGTCCAGCTCATCATTTTTTTCAACTTCAAAGAAAATGAACCTCATCCTTTATGTTTATTTCCTCAGGAATAACTCATAGCAATGAAAAGTTTAATGAGAACAGCAAAGTTCTTATTAGTCTAATAGGGAATTACTCATCATCAGTATAAAAAGAGATCACTTGTTTTATATACCACAGCATCACAAAATTTATGGAGTTCTTATAAGCTGTACACACATACATATACACACACATATGATTATATATATATATATATATATATATATATATATATATATATTCTGGATGGCCACAATCTATTTTTCTGTGATTCTATAAATGAATAAACTTAGGGCACTATTAAGGAGAGTTTTAAAAATAGTTTAAAAATTTCTTTTACCTTACATCTTCTTTTTACTTCACTTACCACCTGGAAATTTGATAACATTCTTGGAACAGTAAGGTGAATACTGATCATATTTCTTTCATAGGTTTCCTAACAAACATTAGTCTCCCACATTTTTCAATCAACATAAAACATTTTAGTGGCAACAACCTCATGTCATTTCATAAGCCTAACTAGTTCTTGGCTCATACTTTTCTTGGGAATCAAGGAAAAAATATTTACTGGAACAAATGTTCTTTGTGCATAGAGCAGATGATTTAGTGTTGCAAGTAGACATCCATCCAAGTTCTATCTCAGAAAGAGTAGGAGAAAAGAATATAAATTCCAAAGAGTCAGCAAAAAGTACATAAAAGTCCAGAAACTTGGCAAGGAAGGTAGAAGATGGGTTAGAGAATAAATTTTCACATAGCACAAATTTGAGTAGCTCTGAGTCACTTTCTCCTGCTCTCTCTAATTTCATTTCTAACAGAATGGGGATGTGTGGGATGTAAGTACTGACATTGAGAATTACTGGTAAGCCCCTCAGGATACCAGTAAAAATGTGTGTGCTTAGATTAAAGTTTAGGTTAAAAAAAATAGGGAAGTGAATCACCTTGTAAAGTTTTAAGTAATTTTTCTCTTTAGTTTTCTTTTGCATTATGACTTGTTTGAATATTTGTATCATAAGTTGTTTGTATGCTCTTCAAAAAGGTATTATAGTATATAATAAAATACAGTTAGATTATTAAGCACAACTAATAGGCTTCAAAGTAACAATATTAGAAATGTTTACTGATCAAATATACAGTTAGGGTGGATGTTTTAAAAAATATGAATTGATGATTTTTAATTTCAAATCTTATATAATCAATTAATAGAATAGTAATATTAATATCATCATAAATTTCTCTTGTGTTACTTTGAGTGGTAATTAAATATCTTTAAAATATTTATAGGAGGAATCTAGCATAATGAGTGAGACAAAAAATTATTTTATGAATAGTGATTGATTTTTCAATAATGTGATATATATACTATTCTCAACATGTTTACCATTAAATACTCTTTTAATCATTATCATAACTTTTGCAAGTAGGCAGTTATACAAATATGTGGAAAGTAAATATTGCTCTAATACCTTTATTCTTCTCAAAATGTGAGCCAGGGACACCTGATGAAAATAAAAATTGTTCCCTTACAATATAAATTATTTTTCTTGTACAATTCAACAGTAAACTTGAGAAATTAATGGATTTTTGGAATGAACATTTCAACACATATTTCCAGTTAATTTTTGGAATAAATTACTAATGATATGTTTTAAAGAGATCATCAGTGTGGTACTGAGAAATTTCATTCTTATTATACTAATTATTGAATAAATTAATATACTATATAATACATTATGACCTTAATTTTTTATTTGTCTAACAAACTTCATTATACATATCATCTTTGAAACCATTCTTTAACCTATATTTTTTACTTATTCACTAATGTTTTCAATTACACAACAATAAAAGCAATATGAAAACTTATCAGGTATTAAACATAAAATCAAATGGTGAATAAAAGTAAATCTTATGATAAGAGATACAGTTTAAAGGTAAAAACAACAATATAAGAGCATACAACATATTGAGAAACTTCATTCTGAAGGTACACACCTTAATTCTATAAAATTCAGATCACAAATCACAGGAATGGAATCCAACATCCAGGTGTGGCAAATGGGGAGAGAAAGGGAGAGAGAGCAGGCAGACCTGTGCCCTTTTTAGTACCCATGGCCATGTCCAACTTGGACCTGCCTCTCAAGGGCCATTGGCTGAAGGAGATTACCCCATCAGAGCTCTCTTTTAATCATATGATCAGCCATATGTTTAAATAGAATGTTCCTGGTTATAGTAAAATTTACATTTGAAAAAACCTAAATGTGCACCTTTACAGTAACACGTTCAGCCATCACAAACTGGAGGGACACTTTGTTATTTGCCATTGCATGTTCAACCCATGTTGAATGAAATGGCATGCCAGGATGCTAAACAGAGCTTCAGTACCCAGTACCCAGGAGGGAATTGACTCCCAGTAATCTGAACTTTTAAATCTGCTTCTCTTAATGTCAAATTCCATTTAAGAACTGATACACATTGAAGGCTAACCAGATGATTCAGTAGGTAAAAGTGTATGCTGCCCAGCCAGGTAACCTGCATCCAATCCCTAGCTCAGTGGGTAAGGGCACTTATCATGCAAACCCAAGGACCTGGGTTTGATTTGCAGAACCAATTTAAAGATGTACAAAAAGAACCAACTCTATCAAGTTTCCCTTTGATCTCCACATGTGGAGCTTGGTGCAAATATGTCCATACACACATATACCCTATTATTATTTTCTACTGTTGTTATTATTGTTATTTAAATAAACAGTAACACGCAAAAAAAATCTACAAATTCAGCCATACAGGAAGTACTAGAAAGAAACCTCTATCTCAAGAAAGTTAGGTGCACCTAGAAAGCACAGATAGCAGACAACATCACACTAGCAAACCCCAAAGAAGGGAAACACAAAAACACTACTGCCACCACCAACAAAAAAATTTAAAAAGAATTAATAATTACTCGTCATTATTATCACTTAATATCAATGGTTTCAATTTGCCTATAAAAAGACAGAAGCAATCAGAATTCTTATGCTACTTACAAGAAACACACCTCAAATTTAAAGGCAGACATTACCTCAGAATAAAAGGTTGGGAAAGAATTTTCCTAACAAATGGACCTAAGAAACAAGTGGGTGCAGCTATCCTAATATTGAGCAAAATTGACTTCAAAGTGAAATTAATCAAAACTTATGAGGAAGGTTAGTTCACATTCATCACAGGGAAAAGACATCATGATGAAATCTCAATTCTAAACATCTATGCCCAAATATAAGGGTACCCACATTTATGAAAGGAATATTACTAAGGTTTAAATTTCACATCAAACCCCACACACTAATAGTGGGAGACTTCAGTACCCTACTCTCACCACTGGATAGATCTGCCAGACAAAAGCTAAACAAAGAAATAGGGGAACTAACAGATGTTATAACTCAAATGGCCTTACAGACGTCTATAGACTATTCCACCCAAACATAAAAGAATATACTTTCTTTTCATAACCTCATGGAACTGATGTGGGATACCTCTTTGTATGTTATGAATATGTTTTATTACCATTGGTTAATAAAGAAGTTGCTTTGGCCAATAGGCCAATAGCAGGACAGAACATAGCTAATGAGGAAAACTAAACTGAATATAAGGAGAAGAAAGGTGGAGGCAGGAGATGCCATGTAGTCACCCAAGAAGCAAGATGTGAGGTAACAAACCCTGAGTCTTGTGGTAAGATATAATATAATAGGAATGGATTACATAGAGATGTAAGAGCTAGCTAGGAATACACCTAAGTCATGGCCAAATAGTATTGCTATTAATATAGTGTTGTGTGATTATTTTGGTCTGGATGACCAGGAAATGAAAGCACAGTTTCTGTCTACAAATGGTGTCCAAACTTTTGACAAGAATTTCTATATAAAGCTCAAGAAGGATTTAAAAAAAAAAAGAGGGGGGAAATTCTAGACAGACAAGATCAGAGTCAAGCACACCTTATCGATAGCCATCTTTACCCTGGTAGGTTCTGTTTGCTAGTAGCGAGGAGAGGTGCAGTTCCTTTAAGAGAGGTTTCCTGACTCAACATAAATGGCAAATTCTTGCAGCTCTTTTAAGAGGTTCTGCCACCAAATACTAGAAGGGTTTTTATGACATACCATCATCAGGCTACTTGGTGATGGCATGGATCTTGAAACTCTGTAGAGTTGTGGCAATAAACATGGCTCTTGCCAGTACCTCAGCCATGAAGCTAGATTTTCACAAAGCTAAATGGGCAGAGTCATCCACCAAAGCTTCAGCTTTAATCCTAGTCATGCTACTTAGTAGATTAAAAACTCATGCACTCAGAAAAGGATAAAGATATACAGTAAAGACAAATTCTAACATAAGAAAGAAACTCTAAATAGCTTAATGATTTATGTAGTCTTGAGAAAGACAATAAAAAAGCATAGAGAAAGCACTTTAAAAAATATAGTAGCCATATGTGGCAGTACACACCTTTAATCTCAGCACTTGGGAGGGAGAGACAGGAGATCTCTCTGAGTTCAAAGACAGCCTGGTCTACAGAGTGAAATTCAGCACAGCTAATATAAGATATATAGAGAAACACTGTCTTATAAAAAATGATTCAAAAATAAAACTAAAAGTAATAGAGTTTAAAAAAAACATGTACAGATGGAAAATAGACAAAAGGTCTAGATTATTTATATTACTGTGTTTTCTTTATTTTTTGACTGTAAATGAGCTAACTACATAGGGATATTTTATTGTACAGGCTACTAAGATGATATATGTATTTTAAAGGTTTCTTGACTTTGAAATTTAAATCTAAAGATATGTTACCATGGAAAAGAGGTTCTGCTTTTCTTTCCACATAAGATAGAAAGCTGTGGATTTCTTATTGGCAAATGTGGTTTAATCAAACAAGATCCCCTGAAGCCATGGCCCAGCTGATCCAATATCCATGACAGCTTCAGAACTCCTGGCTGATATAAACCAATCACACAGGATAGTAGTGCCCACAATCTGTAGGAAGTATTCTAAAAAAATACTCCTGAATTCCAAAATACTGTTTAAAAATGTTTGTTTTCATTTAAAAGGGGTTGATTATAAGTGATAAATGGCAATCATTCAATTTATTTCTAAAAATAGTGGGGAGATATGATAGGATATGATATAGAAATGAATCATTTATATTGGTATGGATTTTGGTTTGTTGAAATAAACTGAAGGTGAATTTTGTTAATGTATATTTCTTCTCTAGTTTAAGGTATTATATTTATACAATTCATTTAAAATGTATTATATAATTAATAATTACAGATTAATAGATTGTCATTTATAGAAGTCAAACTTAAAGTCATGTTAGTAAGGTTTTCTAGAGTTAGATAAATAATCCTCAACACTTCAAAAGCCTGAATAATATGGCATTTAAAAGATTTTAAGAACTTAAAGACATCTTTTGGCAGTGAGATATGTCTGTTTCTGGCAGCACCATTTGTTTCAGAGAGTTTGATGGGCATTGAAGAAACCCACTATGGAATTTGCCTTCAATGTGACAGGCTATCCATTAGAGCAAGAAACTGTTTTTGTCTGGACTGCTTGACAGTATGCTATATACATTGGATGTACAGGACCAACAGAAAAATGAGTTTTGGCAATGAACTTGCCATTAGAAAGTGAGACAGTCTTCAGAGTGTCTGCTTCATGAAAGATTCTGCCAGACATTCTGTAGTACAAAGAAGAAAATGACTGACAAATTGCCAATGTAGGCAAATGAGTCTTGAAGATATCCTGCTACAAGGAAAAGTCTGCCAGATATTAGATCTTTTTTAGTCTAAATTTTCATATCAAATTTATCTTTTATCATAAATAAGAAAAATTATAACTATAACTATATGTCTTTAACTCCCTCAAAATCCCAGAAGTATATGAAGTAGGCTGAAGACTAACATTACTGTATGAATTTCCCTGGGAAGGTTAAATTGGAAGAACTTTTGGGTAAATTTGGAGTGTGTTTTGGGGTATTGGAGGAATGGTAACTATAGAGAGATTGTTGGGCTGGTTAGTTTTGGAATGCAGGCTGGAGGCAGAATGGAGGGGGAGAGTAAGAAAAGAGATGGTTTGATAGGTGTGTAATTCAGGTTTAGCAAGAAACCAGATGCCATAAAAAACCCAGGGAACCTATAAAGATGACCCCAACTACTTAGCTGGCTGTTATTAACCTGTTTATCATACTATATTACCTGGACCTGATTTGACATAAGAGGAGGAGGTCCTGCTTCAATTTGATATGCCTTACTTTGTCTAAGCCCAAGATTGGCTTACCCCTTTCTAAATGGAGATGGAGGAGGAGTGGATGAAACTGTGAGTAGATGAGAAATAGGTTGGAACAGGAGGAAATGAAGAAGGGAAAACTGGTTGATATGCAAAATAAATAAAAATTATATATAAAAAGAAAGTCTACTTGCCAATTTCTGGATATGTAATTGTTGGATGTGCATTTTCTTCCCTGGTCTTTGTTGACCCTCTGATCTTCTGGCTGTTATGTCTTGTGGTTGTGTAGAGGGTCTCCCATCACATTGTCTGAATGGTGACTGGTCCATCCAGTGTTATCAGCCTTTATTGAGGCTGACATTCTGGCTATATATCCATCTGTGATCTGGCCAGTGATGTTCTAGGTTTTAGAATGTTCGATGTGGGAGTCCCTTCTGTGTGCTGTGATTACCACTAATGAATAAAGAAACTCCATTGAATCTATAGCAAGACAGAACTTAGGTAGGCAGAGAAAGCTAGGCTGAATGCTAGGAGAAGGAAGGGCAGAGTCAGAGAGAAGCCATGGAACTGCTAGATACAGATGCTGGGAACTTTAGCCGGTAAGCCACTATCATGTGGCAATACACAGACTAATAGAAATGTATTAAATTAATATATAAGTGATTAGCCAATAAGAAGCTAGAGGTAATGGGCCAAGCAGTGATTTAATTAATATGGTTTCTGTGTGATTATTTCATGTATAAGCTAGCCAGATGGCCAGGAATAAACAAGCTGCCTCCTCCAACAGATTGGCACACCAACATGGTGTTCTAAAATCCACATAAAATCTGAGAAAGCTTGAAAAGGAATTCTAGACACAAAAATACTGAGTTTAACACAGCTTCTTGCTGTTTGCTGGTGGTGTTCTGCAGCTCCCTTAAAAGAAGTTTTCCTGATTCAGCACTGACCATTTTGAAATGCTGGCTTTCTGGGCTTTGCTGCCAGCATGACCTCTGGCTCTTTTAGGAGACAGAGCATTTGAATGGGGTTTGTGAGCAGACTGCTGCAGCTTGCTTAATGGCAATATAAAATGACTCTGTGCATAAGAATGGGGCTGTGTGTATGGCTCTCAGAGGTGTGAGTGGCTCCACCATGCTGGATTGGGTGGGCAAGCAGGAAGTACTGTATATATCACAGTAATGGTGAAGCTTAAGTTTTAAGAAGCACTTAGGATTTTAAAAAGTGCTCCTGGACTTTAAAGAATTACAGATATGCGATAAAGACAAATCCAGATGAATCATAGTGTTGGATAAATGTACGAAGGCTTGGAAGAGAGAAAAAAGGATATAGAGAGTCATCAAATAAAGTTAATCCTTTAAAAAAGGCAAAGTCTTTATAGAGACAGAGTACAGCTAGTCATAGATTAAAAGGAGTAAAGAAAAGTAAGCCATATAAAATTGGAAAATTCACAGAGAGTCTAGATTATATATATTATTGTGTTATCTTTGAACTATTTGACTGTGAGTGAGTTAAGTACAGAGAGACATTACATTGTATGGGCTGATAAGATAAACCAGCATGTATATTTTAAAGGTATCCTGACTTCCAAATTGGATCTAAGGATATGCTGCTTTGGAAAAGAGGTTCTTCTCCTGGTTCCACAGAGGATGAAAGCCTGTGGATTGCTTCCAGACTGTTGTGGTTTGATGGAACAAGACCCCCTGAAGGTTGCCGTTCCCCCCACCAAAAATTAAACAATTTGCAGAAAGCAGTATTGACAAAACAACATCCATATTCCCAAATATTATGTTTGTTTACATTTAAATAGGGATATGATATAGATATGAATAATTTGAATTGGTATGGATCTTGGTTTATTGATACAAATTTAAGGTCAATTTTGTTATACATATGTATTTCTGATCTTGATTAAGGTATTGTGTTTATATAACTCATTTAAAAATGTAATGTATATTTAAGAAATATAAGTTAATAGATAATCATCTATAATAGTTTATAATAGTCAAGCTTGTAGTCATGTTAGTTAGATTTTCTAGATGTATAGAGATATATTTCAGTTAGATAGGTATTTTTCAAATCTTTCAGAGACCTTCAGAATATGTCATTTAAAATGTTTAAAAACATAAGACTTTTCATGACAGTGAGACACATCTGCTCCTGGTAACACTAAGCTACTTCAAGAGGATACTGGGCATTGAATAGGCTCCTTATGGAGTTGGTTGACCATTTGGCAAGAAACTGCTCTTTCCTGGACTGCTTGATAAACTGGACATGCAGGACCCACAGAAAAATGACTGCTAAACTTGCATAAAGGTGAGATTATTTTTCAGAGTTCCTGCCTCATAAAAGAGTCTTCTAGAATTCTGCAAGACACAAAAAATGTGAAGAACAAACTCCCAATAAAGGTGAAACTGTCTTTGAAATATCTTGCTTCGTGAAAATGTCTGCTGTATACTATGGACCAGTAGGCTGAAGATGGATGCCCCAATGGTACAGAAGAAATTTGAGTGACTGTCCCAGTAGTGAGATGTCTCTGACAATTCTAGAATTTTGGAATTTGCTTACAATGTACTTCCTGTTTACTTAGGTAGTATTATATCTTTCTAAAGTCTTTGATGGAGTTGAAGAATTTATAGTTATAGTTTCTCTTAGTTATAAAAAAGAATATATATAGTAACTGCAATTATTGTTTGATATCTGTTTTTTATATATAATTTTACTTTTTTTTCTTTTTTTTTTTGGTTTTTCGAGACAGGGTTTCTCTATAGCTTTTTTAGAGCCTGTCCTGGAACTAGCTCTTGTAGACCAGGCTGGCCTCGAACTCACAGAGATCCGCCTGCCTCTGCCGGGCGGTGGTGGCGCACGCCTATATATAATTTTACTATGTTAAAATTAAAACCTTCCTTTTCAATAACAGAAAGGGGAGGTGATATGGGAGTCTCCTCTTTGTGCTATGACTACCATTAGTGAATAAAGAAATTGCTTTGGACCTATAGCAAAGTAGAACTGAGGTAGGCATGGAAAGCTAGGCAGAGTCAGAGAGAAGCCATGGAACTGCCAGTGATGCACAGATTAATAGAAATGGGTTAAATTAATATGTAATAGACTCGCCAATAAGAATCTAGAGCTAATGGGCCAAGCTGTGATTTAATTAATATAGTTTCTGCATTATTATTTCATGTCTAAGCTAGCTGGACAGCCCTGAACCAACAAGCAGCCTCCTCCAACATATGTTGGTCTGACTTCTGGTGGAGTAGGTAGGCATCTTCTACTTAGTTTTCAGGAAGTTAGACTTGTTTCTGGCATTCAAGATGCTGGTCTGGACTCTGATGGGACAGAAGCCTTCTGTTAATAATGTGGACTAGAACATGTTGATGATGAGAGGTGGGGTAGATGGATTTATGCTGGGGAAAGGTGGGTGAAGTTAAAGTTTTGGTTAAGGATACTGATCTGAATGCTGGTGGAGTAAGAGTCTTTCACAAAATGTATGAGATGTTGTATGGTAGAAAAGGGGTAAGGGTGATTGGGATTATGTTCTTTTTTTGTTTTGTTTTTCGAGACAGGGTTTCTCTGTGGCTTTGGAGCCTGTCCTGGAACTAGCTCTAGTAGACCAGGCTGGTCTCGAACTCACAGAGATCCGCCTGCCTCTGCCTCCCGAGTGCTGGGATTAAAGGCGTGCGCCACCATTGCCCAGCGGGTGATTGGGATTATGTTGGGCAGAAATGGGCAGTGTGGGTGGTCAGTATTACCTGGAGTTCAGGATGCTGGGCTAGCCTCTGGTGCTGTAGGAGACTTCTGACAGAGGTGTGCACCAGATAAAGAGACGAACAAGAGGGGTATTTGGGGTTAAACTGGGAGAGAACATGAGGCAGGGGTGCTGGGGTAGATTTCTTATCTGATTTCTAAGAAGCTGGGCTGATCTCTGATAGGGTGGATAAGTTCTGCCAGAATTGTAGAGTAGGTTGTGCTGTCAAGGAGAAGAGGGGCTGTTGGGGTTATGGTGGAGTGGCATAGCTGTGGGGGGCATTTTACCTGGGGTTCACTATACTGGCCTGGCCTCTGATGGAGTAGGGAGCTCCTGACAGAGGTGTGGACCAAGAAAATAATTAAGACTGGTGTGGGAAGTCCTCCTATCTATGTGTTACTTTTATTTGTTAATGAAAAAAGAAACTGCCTTGGTCTGTTGATAGGGCATAACTTACGTAAGGCAGGGAAAACTGGACTGAATCCTGGGAGAAGGAAGGCAGAGAGAGAGATGCCATAGATCTGCTACTAGAGATAGATGTGGTGAAATCTTGCTGGTAGGCTGCGACCTCATAGTGACATATAGATTAATAGAAATGGGTTAAATTAAGATGTAAGAGTTGGAAAAAAGAAGCTAGAGCTAATGGGCCAAGCAGTGATTTAATTGATACAGTTTCTGTTTGATTATTTAGAGTATAAACTGGTTGGGCAGCCAGGAATGACCAAGCAGTCTGCCCCTACACAAGACTCTCATTATAAACCCTATGAATCATTTGATTGCTCAGGTTGGCCTCAGGAACAGAATGATCTTTCTGTTTCAGCATTCTAGTTTGTGGGGTTGTTATATGTAGTTACCATACTTGCCATACATTGATGAATCATGTAAAATAATGACTATGTTTGACCAAATTCAAGAGAAAATGAAGATGGTGAAGTGATAAACAATTGTCAAAATTTCACACTTGAGAAAGATGAATTATCTAGAAAAAGCAAGTGCATTGAAAGGATAAAACTATTTTACAGAGTTCTTCCAGAATCAGTACATAGTACTGTATTTTTCAAATTTACTCATAAGAATCATGCTTAGTAAATATACATAAATTAATATCTACTTATATATGATCACTAACTTAAATTTAGAAGCAATGAATGTAATTAACACAAACCACTCTCTGGTTAATGAAATTTGTTGTTCTTGAAGAAATATTTTATTATAAGACACAAACAGGCCAGGCAGTGGTAGCACATGCTTTTAATCCTAGCACTTGGGAAACAGAGGCAGGTATAACTCTGTGAGTTTGAGGCCAGCCTAGTCTACAAGAGCTAGTTGCAAGACAAGCTACAAAGCTACAGAGAAACTGTCTTAGAACATAAAAAAGACATGAATATATAGGCAAAATATAAGAAGAATCTGTGACACATACAGTGACAGAGATTGAAAACTGTAATTACACAAGTAAGAAATATCCCATGTTCTCATGGACAAAATCATTTTAGAGTGCAAAATGTACAATGAACACTGTTGAGCAACTTGAGCAGAAAATGAAATGACCTGGCATGACATATTTAATAAAATGGTATTCTTAATCCAACACATATAAATAAGTAACTAAATAAATAAAGAACTGATATCTCTCTTATATGAAGAATTTATTTTAATTCAATTGAAAAGCTGTCCTCAATGGCATGAAGCATAATCTTGTATTCTTAATATTTTTTCTGTTCTTTATGTACCTGAAAATATGTCATGAAAAAAAGAGAAAAACAGGCTCACTTTAAGTGGAGAAACCCTATCAAAGAACATCCTATGCTAATGACCAAAGATGGTCAACCTGCAAAGTGATATTGAGGTAGAAGGATATTAATGTTTACTGAAGGCTATTCTGGTGTTTTTTGTGGAGACACAGAGCTGGCTTAGAGTGCAGGCTCCTCCTGGGACAGATGAGATGAACCTGGGAAACGGTTGCTTGGCAAACCAAGTATAGATGAAAGCGAACTTTCTCTACCCATTTCTCAAATGTTCTGTTGGAATTTGTACCCTGGATAAGGAAGTGGCTTCTGAGCTCAGTTCTTAATGCTCTACCAGTAACAAAGGAGTGCTTAGCTTCTGTATACTTTTTGCCTTGTTTCTATGTACTTCTTTTCATTTTTATTACTGTTATTAATTGAGGTATTGTTTCTTGCAAGGAAAGGCAAAAGTTTCTCATGATCATGTACATGAGTAAAGGGGGGTTTCAGAGTTGAGGTAATGCTTTTTAGTCCGTATTAAAGGTCATACAAAATAAAGCTTGTTGTGCAGTTGTTCACACTCTGCATCCCCAGTGTCCTGATTTGCCTGAGACCCTTACCCGGGGACCCCAACGCACTAGACCTTGACAGTTTTTAGTGAAAAATAGGTCAGTGACATCTCCATAACTAGGACCGTATTAATCCTTCATCTTCACCTTACCTATGTGGTCATTTTTCCTTTCTACAATTCTTATGTAGTTATAAGAATGGCACTATCCATTTCCCACCAGAAGACATACTATAAAAATAGTTGATGAAGATTTTTTACATTGTTGAGAATTTAAAAATAAAGTGAGAAAAACAGTAAGAACCTTGAAGGGCCTAAGGGGATGCAACAGTTAAATGTAATGTGTTAACCTAGATACACTCCTGGAATCTAAATAAGGGATTAGATTAAAAACTAATGATATATGAATAATGGATAAATTTGTGTTAATAATATATCAGTATTAGTTCATTATAGTAAAAATCTACTAAAGATATTTATAATAGATATAACTGGTTATAAGATTATTTGTAATTATTATGTACTGTATTGTTTTTCATAAGTAAAAACATTTCCTAAAATGATCATGTTTAACAAAAACATGTATACCCTTGATTTAAGGAATTACAGATGAGAACTTGTCCAAACTTAAGCTTCATAAATATATGAAAAAGCAACTAGAAATAACAAAAATCCAAAAATTAATGATGGAACTCATCCATGAAGGTCTATCAATTTAAATAGTTATGTTAGTGAAGTATAAGATTCAACTAAGGAAATTCTTTGTTACAAGAAGGACTTAAACTTTCTTTTAGATTAAGAAATTCAGGAAAACCTCAGAATGAGATGAGGTAATGACTGCATATACAAGTTAATATTTCTGATATCTATGTATAATATTGAGCTAACAATTTTATTACATAATCATGGAAAAAGGGGGGGATTTTTGTAAAGAAGAGGGCCTGAAATGGCTTTGAAAGAGTATTACATGAGTTATGTGGCTTCTCCATGCATCCAGAGGGAGGTGGAAAAGGAAGACTGAAGGATTTATTGTAATTAATTACTCTTTGCTTAGAGAACAAAACAAATTAGTGACATCATTAATTGATGAGTGAAATTTTGTGTATGCAAAGGACAATAATGACTCGAAAAAGACGGAGTTAAAGACATTAGTGTATGAATGGAAGCACCCCATGACAGGGAAGATTCTTTGGCAAAATATTACAGAGTTCTTTAAGTAAGGGTGGCTGATGAGGCAGGTAGGTAGGAGTGATTGCTCTACAAAAATCTATTAGAGCAACAAGCTAAGAAATGTAAGGGCAGATTTACATCTGTCAGTAGTGAAGAAAATCAGAGTTAAATTATTGGTTGAGTAGAAACTGGTATAGGGACACAGGTATGAAAAACTAAGATAGATTATAGATCAATATATCAATATCCTGTGACTAACAAAAAATAAACATGTTTAACAATAAAATGCTTGTAAAACTGGAGGCCATAAATGTTGAAGTGATAAAAAATATTACTTGAATATTTTTTAAAATGTTTACTCAAAACCACTCAGAAAAGTAAATAATAGTTTAATATGAAAGAACATTTCTTTCCAGTTAAGTGTTCCATGACTTTTCAATTACTTCAGATCATTTGAGTTTTATGGCAAAATACGTTCAATTTAATTGTATTCACTTGTTATTTCTGTATTTACAAATACATATGAATTTGGTTCCTCTGGTTTCCATGAAGTAGATGAGTTTCAGGAATCATCTTTCTTTATTTATACCATTTATTAATAAATACTGTTTTTAAAGGCAATGAAGGATGAATTGCAGGTAGTTGAGATTTTGGTGGCAAAACACAGCTGACTGACTCAATGACAATATCTTATGTGTTTGAAAGAGATTCAGCATTACCCAATTTCTCAATAAAAGGTATATTATTGTTTTTTACCGCCGATTAGTACTCTAATATGTATATATACCACACTTTCTTCATCCATTCTTCCACTGAAGGGCATCTAGGTTGTTTCCAGGTTCTAGCTATTACAAATAATGCTGCTATAAACATAGTTGAACAAATGCTTTTGTAATATGATTGGGCATCTCTTGGGTAAATTCCCAAGAGTGGGATTGCTGGGTCCTGGGGTAGGTTGATCCCAAATTTCCTGAGAAACCTCCACACTGCTTTCCAAAGCGGTTGCACAAGTTTGCATTCCCACCAGCAATGGATGAGTGTACCCCTTACTCCACATCCTCTCCAGCGAAGGCTATCATTGGTATTTTTGATTTTAGCCATTCCGACAGGTGTAAGATGGTATCTCAACATTGTTTTGATTTGCATTTCCCTGATTGCTAAGGAGGTGGAACAGGGGACCAAACCGGACTCTCTGAATGTGGCTGTCAGTGGAGGAGGACTGAGAAACAAAGGACAAAGGCAATGAGCATGAACTCTACAGCATGGACGGGCTCACTGTGAGCCTTGTCAGTTTTGTTGCTCACCTTCCTGGACTTAGGGGGAGCTGGGAGGACCTTGGACTTAACATAGTGAAGGGAACCCTGATGGCTTTTTGTCTTGGAGAGGGGTGGAGTGGGGATATGGGTGGAAGGGAGGGGAGGGAAGGGGGAGGAGATGGAAATCTTTAATAAAAAAATGTATATTATTAATATTCACTCCTAGTTTTAAGATTCATAAAATGTTATTCACAAATAAGTGTAGTTCACAGTGTAATTCTCTGTTCACCTTTCAGAGAGTAGATTATAAATTTTATGATGCTTCTACAGTTTTCTTAAGGATGAAAAGTAGAAACATAAATGAGTATTTGGTCTTTATACTTCAGTATTGTGAAAAACAACTTGTCAAATCCAAAACCATTGTATAGAATAAAAGTAATACTTCATGATGCTGCAAAAGTGAACTGACAATGGGTCTTCATGCCCATATATACATTATAGATAAAGATATAGATATAGGATATATAGAGGTGTCATGTATGCAAGTGTGTGTGCGGTGCATTATGTTCATGCTTTAATGTATATTATACAATCATATATACCCGTATGCACATATAATTTTAATTTGGGACTATACCCAAAATTTACCCCAATGTAACTATGATAGTTTAACCTATATTTATAGAACAACAATTTGAATTTTTTGTATTTACTGTGAAAGAAAACAAAAAATACAAAATGAAATACTCTTTAATAAGTAAAAATTCATATGATCTACTTGGAAATAAAGATAATATATATGTATATATACATATATAAAAATGTATTTTAAATAGTGCTCAAATATACTGATATCTATATTGACAATACCCTTAAGATAATTACATAGTAAACAGATTTTATCTGACAATATTAGAATAATGAAGATTTTAGTTAATTCATTCACAGAAGATATATTGGATAGATTATAATAAGTAAACAATGAGATGAGAGAAGCAATAGTTCTAGGCCAGTTTGAACAATCTTGTATGACCTGGTCTTTATGAAACAATCATACAATAAATAAGTAACACCCCACAAAAGCCAAAGTCCAAAAGCTGAGATAATAGCTCAATGATAGAATGCTTAATCGTTTAAACCTGCCCTTGATATAATTCTCACTTCCCACTCCAAGAAACAACCTAGAAATGAATACAAAAGAGTTCATCTATTTTGTTATCCACAATGTTAGTTTTAAAAATAAACTTACAGACAAATATGTTTGAAAATATTTAATAAAAGTGGTTTAAAAATTTCCAGCATCATAATTCCCTTCTTAAATTTCTTACATGAGAATTTATTCAATTTTTCCAATAAAATTCTTTTTTTCCATTTGGTAAAACACTAAAATATTAAATCGCTGGGCTTTTATTTAGAAACTATAAACATTTACATATACTGAGAGAAAAGATAATTTAAATTTTAGTATGAGTATAATGTGTCATTACTCTTTTTCTAGTTTAAACATGACCATTATTATTAATGACTGTCTAATATTTGTTTGCACATTAACATATGTTTTAATATTTAAAATGAACACAAGCATTTACAAGCATCATGTTATAATTATATTTTTCTGATCTTTCTCATTGAATGGGAAATTTTGAGACAGTAAAGATTCTTGTGATCATAGAGTCATGGTATACTAGCTGATATTTTTACATTGCTAGATTAGAAAACAGTTTGTTTTCAACCTTGCATCTTTTAAACTTCAGAAAATTCTCTAAATAACTGAGAACCTTGTAGGCAATGAGATATGTTCCAGGAACTAGTTTGACTCATAGAATAGCATTAACAATATGTGTTCACATTGAAGTCAACACAGAGGGACCTGAAATGTGCTTTTGTTTTGTCTGAGCAGGAGATTCACACTTGCTCATGGTATAAGTAATATAAAACTCTGTGTCTACTCACAGAACTCTGTTTGTTGAATTAGGGGAGCTACACCTGATGATCTGAAAATTCTGAAAAGTTGACATAAGTACAATAAAATGAAGATGATAATACTGTGTGCCTCAGCAGCTTCTGAGTGACTTACTTGACTAATATTCCCCAATCAATGATAAAACTAAGGATTTACTATGACGTAGGAGGTTCTTCTGTATTTGTGTTGCTTTCATTGGTTAAATAAAGAAACTTCCTTGGCCTTTTGATAGGGTAGAAAACTTAGGTAGGCAGGAAAGACAGAACTGGATGCAGAGTCAGGCAGACACCATGGTTTTCCTGTCCGAGGCAGATACTGGTTAGACTCATGCTGGTAAGCCACAGTCAAGTGGCAATACACATTATTAGAAATGGGTTAAATCAAGATGTGAGGGTTAGCCAATAAGAGGCTAGAAATAATGGGCCAGGCAGTAATTTAATTAATACAGTTTCTATATGATTATTTTGGGGGTTAAGCTAGCCAGGCAAGGGGATGCAGCCTGCTTCTCCATACAACATTACTATTATTAGTATTAGATTTAAATGAGCAAGTAAAAATGAACTTAAAGGAATTTAGAAAATACTAGAAAACATTTTGCCATGTGCTCTCTAAAAATTCTTCTCAGAGTTGAGTTTTCTATGCAGTATGTCTTTATTTCCTGGTAAATATTTTCTCAAACAATACTTGTGAAAGGATAGCCTAAACCCCTATACATACCCCCCCTTAGTATTGTCTCCGTTTTATTGCTAAACTGTGAAATTAGGTGTCCAATGTAGAATCCATAGTCATATTTAGGTAATAAATGCTGCCTTTCCATCAAGTGAATAGTTTTAGCTGTACATACATATGTCTACCATACATATGTCTATCATACATATTCTATCATTTTTATCTCTTGCATATTTTATACAGTATACTTTGTAGCACAAATTACTCTACAATAATTTTGCCATTTCAATAAAATATCGTGAAAAATGAGCTACTTTTCTAAGTCTAGATGTCGACTATAAAATTTTGATTTTATTTTACAGCTTCTAGTTTATTTATAGCTTAAAGAGAAAAAAAACAAAAATTCTAAAAAATTCCCCACTTGATCAGCATGATGTGTGAGAGATTCAGTACTGGAGATAATTTTCCTATATGACACATAGTAATATATATATATTAGAAGACACTCAACATTAACTCTCTACCTTATCCAAAGTTTACATATCATTTTTAAGCTTAAGAAAATTTAAATCAAATTAACCTCACATTAAATAATAACTTTTTAAAATTTTACTCTTCCTCCCATTCTTACTACATTTTTGGTGTTACATATTCCTCTGTAATCATCAGTTCCCCATGTGATGGAGGAGAGTTATCTGTCTATGTTACTTTCATTGGTTAATTAATAAAGAAAACTGCCTTGGCCCTTTAAGAGACAGAAAATTAGGTAGGTGGAGTAGACAGAACAGAATTGTGGGAAAAAGGAAGCAGAGTTGGGGAGATACTTCAGGCAGTCGCCATTGCAGTCGCCATGCTTCTCCTCTCCGAGATGGATGCAGGTTAAGATCTCTCCTGGTAAGCCACACTTCGTGGTGCTACACAGATTACTAAATATGGGTTAAAGGACCAAACATTATCAGGACATATGAATTGAGAAGAAAATTTCTTAGATTGAACTAATAAACTTTAAGCAATATATCATATAAAATGTCTAAATCTGTTTTCTATGATGAATTAGTATTCATAAAAATCATTCAACATATTATATACCAGATAAAAATTACTAAATTTGTAATTAATATGTAGAAATAATTCAGAATCACAATAAGGTATAACCAAAAATTAACAATTAAAAGTTTCCAAATATGTGCACACATTATACTTTATAAGCATTCTAAAAAAATCAGTACATTAATTCTTTGATATATGAAACATTATTTAAAAAGGAATTTCTTTAAATCAATCCTTTGTATTATATAATTTAGCTAAGAAAAGTCACAGAGATCATAACTACAGTGAAAATAAACCCAGTAGAGCAATTTATTTGTATATAATAATGTAAAAGCATAATTTTATTAAGTATAATTCAATATTATAATGAATAAGAACAGATATGTTTGAGAATAATTACCTGAATGCAAGGTTGGTTCAATGTGAATATAATTTTCATATCATTATCATGCAATCAAAAGAAAAATTAATTCTAGAAGAGATACTTGGGTACATTTCCAGTAAAAAGTCCTTGCCATCTGTTTAAAATTAGTTAATAATATTATTATACTACTTATATTGAAATATACACTTATGAATTATTAACTTAATGAATTAGAGATTAAACAGCTCCTAGCCATTTAAATATGCTTCTTACCAGGCTTGGTGTTCTTCCTAGGAAAAGGTTATAAATAAAATTTGAATTGAAATCAAACATCATTTAAACATTTTATAGTCACCAAAATGAGTTAATTTTGTATTGATGTCAGACAATTACTAAGATGTAGCATAATGGAATATAGACAGCTGCTGAATCAGATATATATTATGATCCATTCATAGGTTTTAAAAAGCACTCTCTAAATATATTCAATCATGATGCTCATATTTATACACATAACCTATTTATGGGTATAGTCAGAATATTTCTTTTTGGCCAGTTGCTAAGGAGTAACCATAGGCAATGTGCAAGAAATTCTGGAGTATGTATCTTTTCTTACTTTATAAAAGTTTGATATAAGCATTCACTTCCTTGTTATTACTTTCTTCTTCTACTATGTACTTGTCAATACATATTAAAATCTATAAATAATCTAAATAGTAATATGATATATTTAAAAGTCATTGAAATACAAATAACCTTAGATCATCCTTGGTTTACGTCAAGTTTACTTAAATTATTCTTGCAATATACACCAAATATGTTTTGTGAACATCTCGTATTGGTAATGCATGTGTCTAGCATTGGGATCAATCCACCTTACTCTGAAAGTATACCAGTTTTACTATATTTTATAATAACTCCTTTAAGAGGTTAAATTAACACCTAGTGAATTATGGAGGAAAACAGATGCATGTACATATGAAAATCATCTTATTTCTTCTAAACAGTTGACCAGTATTCATTTTCCTAAAATGTCCATTTTGAAAATATAAACTTGCATATTTATGAAAACTTTTATAGTGTTTTTCAGATAGAAATGATCTAATGTCAATGATCTAAGAACAAAATCAGAAAGCTTTAATATAATAAAATACATGAAAAGATTTTTTAAATAAATAAGAGGCAATACTATAAATAAAGCCAAAATACAAATGAATTCATTTTAAGTAGTGTCAGATACAAGGGCATGGTAAAAGAAATTTGGAATTTAATATATCAGTAGTAACATATTTTAATAAGTAGAAATCTACATCCATAGAAATTCAAATAAAGTTTGAAATATGGGCCTGGGAGATGACTTAATATTAACACGATTTCTGCTGGGAAAACATGAATTTCCAAGTTCTATCTGTTTGACCCATGTAAATACTACCAGGTGGGGCAGCATTACATTTAACTCTCTAATTAAAGAGGTAGAGCTAAGAGCAACCCTGGGACTCACCAAACAGCTAGTCCAGCCAAATTTGTGAGCAAAGTATTCACTGAGAAACCATGTCTCAAAAAGTAAGGAGTACCTTTTAGGGTGACGGGTGGGGCGAGAGGAGGGGAGAGAGAGGGAATTGTGGTTGGTATGTAAAATGAATAAAAAGTCAGGTTCTGTATTGTAAAAGTAATAAGTTGTAGTGAGGTTAAAGAAGATAGCTGATGTGGCATCTGGTCTCTGCACACATACATGCACATGTCCACAAAGATATGTGCACACAGGTAAGCAAAATTAAGAAATGGCTTAAAATTCTGAGCATTCTCCTTTATAAATCCTTGCTCATTTGATCTTATATAATGCTCTTTAAAGAGAAATAGTCATTCCACTAGAAGCAATTGAAAAAGAAAGAACAGGCCCCACCCTTGCCTCTGTGACATGGGCTACTTAAAGGATGATTGTGTTCTGTTCTGAACTGCTTACTTAAAATTAAAAGACTCCAATGGCATTTACCCTTCCCCAGAAGTTAAACTTAAACTATATGAAGTTCTGATGGAGGAGAGTGAAGGGAGAAATTATGAGATTATAATCTCAAAAGCAGCAAAAACATTAGTATATATGTAATACGTGGATGTTTGTAATATACTACCCCTTCCATAAGCAGCTTTCTGATTCTTTCTTCTTTTTAATAACTTAGGGCACTGAGAGAAAAACACCTTCTTTGTGCAGACCCCATATACTTTATACTTGAAATAGTAATGAGGTTAGAGTTAAGAGGGAAGCCTATGAAGGTGGGTGGGACAAGAAAACAGGACACAGCTTGTAAAAATAATACGACTACAAAGTAACTCTTGAATTTAGGGCTCAGAAACTATCATTAAACTAGGGGTACAAAAGTTGTGCAAGGCAGAGGAATAGGATACTAGCCATAAGATTTTTCTCCTACAAATGTGAGAGAACACCGGTGAAGTCTTACACTATAACTTCCTAAACGAGACCTGAATAAGAACACCAGAAGTCATGATAAAATGGAAGCAGGGTCTGGTTCAACTCTGGCCTTCGCTGAAGTCTCACCAAACTCCTCTCGGATATTCTTCTGTTATCTAGAGGCATGAAGATCCTGGGACTATCATTCCTCAGGGTCAGTCACTACACAAGCTCTGTTAGGTCACAGATGGGGTAGACCTTTACGTTGGGCCAACTCAAGGCCCAGGATATGGTCATGGGTAGCGGCTGGAGCTGATCAGTCCGGGCTCCTGGAACTATCCCCCTCAGGTGAGGGGCGGAACAAACTCTTATAAGCCAATGCCACTGGGACTAGCTCTCTCAATCCTTTGGTGAGGGGTGGGTACATTTCTCGCCATTGCAGGGACCTCCTCTCCCATGAGGGGTGAGATTAGCTCATCAGTGACTAATTACAATGAGCATTTACAGGTGGGGCTGATGGACAAAAGGGTATGCCGTATGATACACTGCAGCTCCCGATTCTTTAGAATGAATGAAGAGGTGTTGGAGGGGCGGGAAAGGCATGGGAGCTAGGCGTATTTGTTTTGTTTTGTTTGTAATTAAGTTCGGGAGGGGGAGATCTTTTGTGGAGGTGATGCTTCAGAGGTGCGGGCAGATATGGAGAAACTGGGAAGTGAGTGGGATTGGCGTGCAAAATGTGAAATTTCCAAAGAATCGATAAAGAATTACGATATAGAAAAATGGAACAAAGTTCAAGGGACCCCAATACAGAGAATTACAGACAACTAAGGAATTCTGAAAATCTTCCAGGGCAGCGCACACCAACTAGTTATGCAATACGAGTCAGCCCTGACAACATACATACAACTAAAATTGTACAGAAAAAGCAGGTTGAATTTATGTATTTAGCAATGTGAATGTGTACATATATGTATGTGTGTATGTAATAAGAACAAAGATCAAAAAATTGAAAGAGAGCAAGGGAAATTTTTATGAGAAGATTTAGATGGAAGTAGGAATTATCTAATAGTTATCCTTTGAAAATAAAAATATATTTAGACATAAAAAACACACAAAATAAATAAATGAAAAATTCTATTACTGTAAATAAATACAAGCAATATACTTCAAGTGGAAAAGCAATTTATTTTTCTTTTAAAAGTATTTGTTATATGTGTATGTTTGTTTTGCTTACATGTGGACATATATGTCTACAAACATTTCTGTGCAATTAGGATGTGTCTGGTACACAAGGATTGTGTAGAATCCCCTGGAATTGGATTATAAAGAAGAGTTATAAGTGGCTGTGAACTATTACATGGGTGCTAGGAATTGAATGCAGATCCTCTGGAAGACAATCTTGTTCTATTTCTTGAATTATTTCCCAGTCTCGGAAAAGCTTTATCTTCTTTCTTCAAACCCGCTTTGCTCATTCTCTGTTTATTTCTTGCCTAGATGGTTTGATCTCATAATGTTTTTTTGTTTTTTGCTTTTTTATGTTTTTTTTATATTTAAAAATTTACATCTCCTCCCCTCCTCCTCCCCCTTCCCTTCGCTCCCCTTCCGTCCACCCATACCACCCTCCCTCCCTCTCCAGGGCAAGGTGCCATCGGGGTTCCCTACTCTATGTTAAGTCCTCCCAACTACCCCCAGGTCCAGGAAGGTGATCAACCAAGCTGAGAAGGATCCCACAGAGCCCGTCCACGCAGAAAAATCAAAGCCCAGCAACATTGTCCTTGGCTTCTCAGTCAGCCTCCACCGTTGGCCACATTCAGAGAGTCCGGTTTGATCTCATGTTCCATCAGTCCCATTCCAACTGGAGTTGGTGATCTCCCGTTAGTTCTGTCCCACCGTCTCCATGGGTGAACGCACCCCTCACGGTCCTGACTTTCTTTCTCATGTTCTCCCTCCTTCTGCTCCTCATCAGGACCTTGGGAGCTCAGTCCAGTGCTCCAATGTGGGGCTCAGTCATTTTCTTCATCTATCACCAGGTGGAGGTTCTATGGTGCTATGCAAGAAATTCATCAGTATGGCTATAGGAACTGGCCTTTTCAGGCTCCCTCTCCTCAGCTGCCCAAGGAACTAGCTGGGGGCATCTCCCTGGAAACCCGGGAACCCCTCTAGAGTCAAGTCTCTTGACAACCCTCAGATGGCTCCCTTAATTAAGATATATGCTTCCCTGCTCCCATATCCACTCTTCCTGAATCCCAAGCATCCCATTCCTCCAAGCTCCCCCCATTCTCTCTTTCATGCTTTTGTCTCCCCATCTTCCCTTGGACCCATCTCGCCCCACTCTCAAGTTCCCAATTTTTGCCCGGCGATCGTGTCTACTTCCAATATCAAGGAGGATTACTATATGTTTTTCTTTGGGTTCACCTCCTTATTATCTTCTCAAGGATCCCGAATTATAGGCTCATTGTCCTTTAATTATGGCTAGAAACCGATTATGAGTGAGTACATCCCATGTTCATCTTTTTGGGTCTGGGTTACCTCCCTCAGAATAATGTTTTCTATTTCCATCCATTTGCATGCAAAATTCAAGATGTCATTGTTTTTTACCGCTGAGTAGTATTCTAACATGTATATATTCCACAGTTTCTTCATCCATTCTTCCACTGAAGGGCATCTAGGTTGTTTCCAGGATCTGGCTATTACAAATAATGCTGCTATGAACATAGTTGAGCAAATGCTTTTGTAGTATGATTGGGCATCTCTTGGGTAAATTCCCAAGAGTGGAATATCTGGGTCCTGGGGTAGGTTGATCCCAAATTTCCTGAGAAACTGCCACACTGCTTTCCAAAGTGGTTGCACAAGTGTGCATTTCCACCAGCAATGGATGAGTGTACCCCTTACCCTACAACCTCTCCAGCAAAGGTTATCATTGGTGTTTTGGATTTTAGCCAATCTGACAGGTGTAAGATGGTATCTCAAAGTTGGTTTGATTTGCATTTCCCTGATAGCTAAGGAGGTTGAGCATGACCTTAAGTGTCTTTTGGCCATTTGAACTTCTTCTGTTGAGAATTCTCTGTTCTGTTCAGCGCCCCATTTTTTAATTGGGTTAGTTAACATTTTAAAGTCTAGTCTCTTGAGTTCCATATATATTTTAGAGATCAGACCTTTGTCAGTTGCAGGGTTGGTGAAGATCTTTTCCCAATCAGTAGGCTGCCTTTGTGTCTTAGTGACAGTGTCCTTTGCTTTACAGAAGCTGCTCAGCTTCAGGAGGTCCCATTTATTCAATGTTGCCCTTAATGTCTGTGCAGCTGGGGTTATACATAGGAAACGGTCTCCTGTACCCATTTGTTGTAGAGTACTTCCCACTTTCTCCTCTATCAAGCACAGTGTGTTCAGATTAATTGAGATCTTTAATCCATTCGGACTTGGGTTTTGTGCATGTTGATAGATATGGATCTACTTTCATTCTTCTACAGGTTGACATCCAGTTATGCCAGCACCATTTGTTGAAGATGCCCTCTTTCTTCCATTGTGTACTTTTGGCCCCTTTATCAAAAATCAGGTGTTCATAGGTTTGTGGGTTAAGATCTGGGTCTTCTGTATGATTCCATTGATTGACTTCTCTGTTTTTATGCCAATACCAAGCTGTTTTCAATACTGTAGCTCTGTAATAGAGTTTGAAGTCAGAGATGGTAATGCCTCCAGAAGTACCTTTATTGTATAAGATTGTTTTGGCTATCTGGGGTTTCTTGTTTTTCCATATAAAGTTGATTATTGTCCTCTCAAGATCTGTGAAGAATTTTGATGGGACCTTGATGGAATTGCATTGAATCTATAGATTGCTTTTGGTAGAATTGCCATTTTTACTATGTTGATCCTCCCAATCCACGAGCAAGGGAGATCCTTCCATTTTCTGGTATCCTCTTCAATTTCTTGCTTCAAGGACTTAAAGTTCTTGTCAAATAAGTCCTTCACTTCCTTGGTTAAAGTTACTCCCAGATATCTCATGCTATTTGTGGCTATTGTGAAATGTGATACTTCTCTGATTTCCCTCTCTGCTTCCTTATCCTTTGTGTATAGGAGAGCAACTGATTTTTTGAAGTTGATCTTGTATCATGCCACATTACTGAAGGAATTTATCAGCTGTAGGAGTTTTTGGTGGAGTTTTTGGGGTTGCTTATGTACACTATCATATCATCTGCAAATAACGAATGTTTAACTTCTTCCTTTCCAAATCGAATCCCCTTGATTCCCCTATGTTGTTGATGTGCGAGAGTCTTCTGTTTGAGTTGATTTCATTGGCTAATAAAGAAACTGCCTGGCCCATTTGATAGACCGCCCCTTAGGTGGGTGGAGTAGACAGAACAGGAAGAAGGAAGTGAGGTAGATGGCTCAGTCAGATGCCACACCTCTCCTAAGTCAGACAATTGCCCTGCCTCTGCTCTCTGAACTGATTGCCATGAAGCCAGCCACCAGGACAGACATGCTGAATCTTTCCTGGTAAGACACCACTTTGTGGTGTTATACAGATTATTCGATATGTGTTAGTCAAGATGTGAGTAAGAGGCTGAAAATAATGGGCCAGGCAGTGTTTAAAAGAATACAATTTATGTGTTGTTATTTTGGGGCATAAGCTAGCCGGTGGACGGGAGCCGGGCGGGAACGCAGCCCACCTGCTCCTCACTACATATTGTCTTATTGCTATTGCTAGAACTTCAAGCACTATACTGAAGAGATAAGGAGAGAGTGGACAGCCTTGTCGTGTTCCTGAATTTAGTGGGATAGCCTTGAGTTTCCATTTAATTTGATGTTAGCTGTCGGCTTGCTGTAAATGGCCTTTATTATATTTAAGAATGACCCTTGTATCCCTAATCTCTCCAAGACCTTTATCCTAAAGGGGTGCTGAATTTGTCAAATGCTTTTTCAGAATCTAATAGGTTGACCATATGTTTTTTTTTCCTTCAGTTTATTTATATGATGGATTACATTGATAGGTTTTCGTATGTTGAACCAGCCCTGCATCTCTGGGATGAAGCCTACTTGATCACAGTGGATAATTTTTCTAATGTGTTCTTGGATTCGGTTTGTCAGTATTTTATTGACAATTTTTGCATCAATGTTCATGAGTGAGATTGGCCTGTAATTCTCTTTCTTGGTTGAGTCTTTGTGTGGTTTAGGTATCAGGGTAACTGTAGCTTCATAAAAGGAATTTGGCAGTGACTCTTGTGTTTCTATATTATGAAATACCTTAAGAAGTTTAGGTATTAGGTCTTCTTGGAAGTTCTGGTAGAATTCCGCATTGAAACCTGGTCCTGGGCTCTTTTTGGTAGGGAGGTTTTTGATAACAGTTTCTAATTCTTCGCGACTAACAGGACTATTTAGAGAATTTACCTGGTCCTGGTTTAACTTTGGTATATGGTATTTATCTAAAAAACTGTCCATTTCTTTTATATTTTCCAATTTTGTGGCATACAGGCTTTTGTAGTAAGATCTAATGATTCTCTGAATTTCCTCTGTGTCTGTGGTTATGTCCCCCTTTTCATTTCTGATCTTATTAATTTGCGTGTTCTCTCTCTGTCGTTTGATTAGTTTGGCTAAGGGTTTGTCAATCTTGTTGATTTTCTCCAAGAACCAGATTTTTGTTTCATTGATTCTTTGGATTGTTTTCTGTGTTTCTATTTTGTTGATTTCTGCCCTCAGTTTGATTATTTCCATTCTTCTACTTCTCCTAGGTGAGTCTGCTTCTTTTTTTCCAGAGCTTTCAGGTATGCTGTTAAGTCACCAATGAGTGCTTTCTCCGTTTTCTTTAAGTGGGCACTTAGTGCTATGAACTTTCCTCTTAGCACTGCTTTCATTGTGTCCCATAGGTTTGAGTATGTTGTGTCTTTGTTTTCATTGAATTCAAGAAAGACTTTAATTTCTTTCTTAATTTCTTCCTTGACCCAGCTGTGGTTCAGTAGTTGACTGTTCAGTTTCCATGAGTTTGTGGGCTTTCTGGGGGTAGCATTGTTGTTGATTTCTAATTTTAATCCATGGTGATCCGATAAGACACAGGTGGTTACTAATATTTTTTTGTAACTGTGGAAGTTTGCTTTGTTACCAAGTATATGGCCAATTTTCGAAAAGGTTCCCTGAGCCGCAGAGAAGAAGGTATATTCTTTCCTATTTGGGTGGAGTGTTCTATAAATGTCTGTTAAGTCCATTTGTTTCATTACCTCCATTAAGTCTTTCATTTCTCTGTTAGGTTTCTGTCTGATTGACCTGTCCATTGGTGAGAGAGGAGTGTTGAAGTCTCCAACTATTAGTGTGTGTGGTTTGATGGCTGCCTTGAGTTCTAGAAGTTTTTCTTTTACATAAGTGGGAGCTTTTATATTAATGGCATAGATATTCAGGATTGAGACTTAATTCTGAAGGATTTTTCCTGTTATGAGTATAAAGTGTCCCTTTCCATCTCTTCTGATTGATTTTAGTTTGAAGTCAACTTTGTTGGAAATTAGTTTGGCCACACAGGCTTGTTTCTCAACCTTTTCCCAACCCTTTACTCTGAGTAGGTGTCTGTCTTTGTGGTTGAGGTGTGTTTCTTGTAAACAGCAGAATGTTGGGTCCTGTTTTCGTATCCAATGTCTTAGCCTGTGCCTTTTTATAGGTGAATTGAGTCCATTGATATTAAGTGATATTAATGACCAGTGGTTGTTAACTCCGGTCATTTTCTGTAGTAGAGTTTGTGTGTTTCCCTTCTTCTAGTTGTGTTTGTGAAGGGTCACTAGATGCCTGAGTTATTGTGGGCATTGTTGGACTCCTTGGTTTGTGATTTTCCTTCTATTACTTTCTGCAAGGCTGGATTTGTGGCTACGTATTGTTAAATCTGTTTTTGTCCTGGAATATCTTGTTTTCTCCATCGATGGTGAATGCAAGCTTTGCTAGGTATAGTAGTCTAGCCTTGCATCCATGTTCCCTTAGTATCTGTAGCACATCTATCCAAGCTCTTCTGGCTTTCATGGTTTCCATTGAGAAATCAGGTGTAATTCTGATATAATCCCTTTATATGTTACTTGACTTTTTTCCTTTGCAGATCTTAATATCTGTTCTTTATTCTTTATGTTTTGTGTTTTGATTATTATATGGCGTGGGGATGCTTTCTTTTGATCCAGTCTATTTGGTGTTCTGTCGGCTTCTTGTACCTTCATAGGAACATCCTTCTTTAGGTTGGGGAAGTTTTCTTCTATAATTTTGTTGAATATGTTTTCTGAGCCTGTGAGTTGTAATTCTTCTCCTTCTTCTACCCCAATTATTCTTAGGTTTGGTCTTTTCATGGTGTCCCAGATTTCCTGGATGTTTTTTGTTAAGAATTTGTTAGATTTGTTTTGTTCTTTTATCTGTGAATTTATTTCCTTTATAGTATCTTCAGAGTCTGAGATTCTTTCTTCCATCTCTTGTATTCGGTTGGAAATAATTGTCTCTGAAGTTTCTGTTCGTTTACTCAGAATTTCCATTTCCAGTCTTCCCTCAGATTGCGTTTTCTTCATTACCTCCATTTCATTTATCAGGGCTTGTACTGTTTCCCTTACCTGTTTGATTGCTTTTTCTTCGGTATCTTTGAGAGATTTATTTATTTCGTCTACCTTTTTGTTTGTCATCTCCATTTCTTTATGGCAGTTTTTTACCTCCTGTTTAAGGTCCTCTATTATTTTCATAAAGTACTGTTTAAGGTCGGTTTCTTCTATATCTTCTGGAGTAGGGTGTTCAATTCTTGTTGTTTCAGGATGTCTGGATTCTGGTGATGTCATGTTGCCTTTCATGTTGTTGGAGGAGTTCTTGCTTTGGCGCCTGCCCATCTCTTCCTTCAAATGGAGTCGGGAGGTGCTTGGTGTCTTAGACCAATCTTTGCTGTGACTGAATCTGGTTGGATATCCTCAGTGCCAGAGCAGTAGCTATTCCTTTCGGCACAATCTGAAGAAGCCCGCACTCCCTTGCAGGAATCCTCAGACCTGCCTGGAGGCCAGAGACTGACCCCTTTGGGTGGATGGCCTTAGTACAGGAGCAGGACACCTGAATACACTAGGGAAGGCTTGGGAGAGGCAGGGATGTGAGAAACAAAGACAAGCCTGCAGCAGGAGCTGGGGGAGGGGGTCTATGCTCTCTTCCAGGGCAGGTTGCTCCAGGGTCTGCACTCACTCACCAGTCCAGATGTCATACTATTTTTTTTAATCTCTTCTGTGTTTTTTAAAATCAGTGATGCTAGAATATTTGCATATTAAAGTAAAACATTAAAATTCATGCACTATGACTCAAACGGGTTATGATAGTAAAATAATATTTTATTCCTGATATTTATGGAACAAAAACATTTTTAAATTGAATAAGATAACCCAGACACAGAAAGACAAACATGGTATGTACTAACTCATAAATGAATATTAGACATTAGGCAAAGGATAACCAGCCTAGTGTCCATGACCTCAGATAAGAAAGGAAACAAAGAAAACACTAAGAGAGACATACATGGATCCCCTCAGAAAGGGGAAGTAGACAGGATCTCTTTAATAGTGTGGCAGAACTGGGGGACAAGGGAAGGTAGTAGGAGAGTAGGAAGGAAGAAGGGACATATAGGGGAAACTATGAGGGATCAGAAAGATCAAGTTGGGTGAAGGACAGAGAGAGAAAGAGAGAGAAGGAGAGAGAGAGAGAGAGAGGGAGAGGGAGAGGGGGAGAGAGAGAGAGAGAGAGAGAGAGAGAGAGAGAGAGAGAGAGAGAGAGAGAGAGAGAGGGGATACCTTGAAGGAGGGAGCCATTATGGGGTTAGACGGAAACCAGGAAATAGGAAAATTCCCAGGAACCCACAAGGATGATCCCAGCTAAGAATATAAACAATAGTGAAGGAAGTACCTAAAATGCCCTTCCCTGTAATCAAACTGATGACTACCTAATTGCTATCAGAGAACCTTCATTCAGTATCTGATGGAAACAGATGCAGAGACCCACAGCTAAGCACTGAGCTGAACTCTTCAAGTCCAGCCAGGCAAAGGGTGGAGCCATATTATGAGCAAAGGCGCCAAGACCATGATGGGGAAACCACAGAAACAGCTAACCTAAGATAATAGAACTGACAGCTGGGGAACCTGCATAAAACGAAACTAGGCCCTCTGATTGTAGGTGAGAGTTGTACGGTTTGGGCAATTTGTGGGGCCTCTAGCAGTGGAATCAGTATTTATCCCTATTGCATGAACTGGCTCTTTGAAGCCCATTCCCTATGGAGGGATACCTTACTCAGCCTAGATATTTGGGGAAGGGCCTTGGCCCCACCTTAAGTAATGTGACACACTGTTAACTCCCCATGTGAGGCCTCACTTTCTCTGAGGAGTGGATGGGGGGTGGGATGGGGAGAAGATGTGGGGAGTGGGAGGAAAGGAAAAAGAGGTACTAGGATTGGTATGTAAAACAAGATTGTTTTGAAAATAATATTTAAAATGAAAATAAAATAAAAAATATAAAAATTAAATTTTAAACAAGATCTACATGCCTGGCTCTGTTTAGTCTTTCAACCTCATGACATAACTGTCTGCTGTGTCTGTATGAATGACAGCATGTATTTCAAATTTTCCTGTTTCTCTGTTATATTCTTCTCAATTTTTCTCCATCCTGAGGTGCAGTGTGCCCATGGAGTACAATGAAGATATGAATCAATGCTTCACCTAACCAACAAAGGCACAGAAAAGGAATACAACACCAAGAAAGGATGGGATTTATTACCCTCTTTTCTTCAACCATATGAATTTCATTCAGTTAAACACAGCATACCCAACAAAGAGTTATTTTATTAGTTTAAATTTTATTTATGTATATGTACACCACATGCATGCAGGTTCCCGTAAATACTCGAAGAGGATATTAGATCTCCTCTACCTGGCAGAGGAGAATATTAGATCCCTTAGTCCTGAAGATACTAGTGGAAATGTATCATGGGAACTGACCCTGGATCCTCTGTATCAACCTTTTAATTGCTGTTCAATCTGCTGTAGTCCAGAGCAAAATTAAAATATGTGAAACTTGGATTCCTTCAGAGGTAGGGCAAAAACGTTGTAACTGAAAGTATAAAACTTTTGAAATTAAAGTTCACGTGTTTTAAATACTTATCTGGTAATATTAATAAGTAAAAAATTGGAATTTTTTTCATATTTTTTCAAATTAGTGCATTTATTTCTTACCCATATATTCTTTATTTTCTATTTTCCTCTTTTTGTTAGCTTTTTTGGTAATTTTGCAGAACACATTGTATTCACCCCTCTCCTCACACCACTCACACTCTGACATCCCTTTTCTAACCACTAAATTTCATGCTCACTTTTTAACAACTAGTACTGTTGGTGCTCCCTGTGTACACTGAGTTCATAAGATTAATATAGGCAAAAGTAATGCATGTAAAATGCAGTTTCATCCTGGAATTTACGTCAAATCTCAGTTGTCATATTATTCTGTTCTAGAGAATAAGGTAGTTTTTTGCTGGGGTGTCCAGTAACAGAGTCTAACACCAGGTTCTGTTATTATAGATGTGTACCACCATGGCCAGTGTTCATGTGTTGCTTGGGATTGAATCCAGGACTCTGAACATGGTAGAGAAGCATTATCTTTTCTGAGTTATATGACCAGTCTAGGGGATATGTTTTGTTAATTTATGTGCCTTTAATACAATCCTAGCACAATCTCAGTTTACAGAAAATGAGAAACAACAGAAGGAATGATAATACAGTGCATCAAACCTTTTGCATTGCTGAATGCTCGACACCACAGACACCTGGATGTTTGATTAGTAACCATTTTTATTATGTTTCATTTTATGACAATTTGCCTGGATTTTCATGATATTTCTAACAGTGAATTAGGCAGTCTGTGCCAAGATATACAATGTCAAAACACTGTTGCTCTTTTCAGCTCCAATATTACACTAGATTTTCTGACCTGAATTTAAAACAAGCTTCAGTAATGAGCATATCTAAAAAGATCAGATCTTCTCAATCCTTCTGCAAGTAGCTTTTGTATTTTTTAATATTATGGGTGAGAAAAAGTAAAAAAATTTAGAAAATTGTATTTACTTTTAGCACACTGGAAAACTATTTGGGTGATACTGTATTATTAAATGTAAATGCACAAAACATTTTTATTTTCATATGTATGTATATAGCATAAAGATCAAAATTGCTACCAGTAGGATTTATAAATCTAGAGGGAAGATTAATTTTCTTTAATGGTTTGATTCTTGGCAGGTAGGCCATGCTCTAATGTATTTCCATACATCAAGGGTATATAGAAAGCATAAATTATATCCTGCTTTATGAAGGAAGAGAGGAGGACTTACATGTATAGGTTGAGAATATAGGTTTGGGAAAAGCTGAAGTCTATGATCAAAATAAATTATATAAAAATTCTCAAAGAATTAATGATCAATTTTTTTTAAAGCTGTGCATGAAAAATAGTTTAAAGTAACTATATATAAAAGAGAAATAAACAAATATAAGATATATAATTAGTTCAATGAATTCTCATTTGATAGGTTACAAATGCAGCTATTTCAAGGGCCTGAATTGCCTTATTCCCTGTTGTAGAAAATCATAATGATAAATGTGTTTTTCTTTATATATTTTTCTTTTTTTTTGGTTTTTCGAGACAGGGTTTCTCTGCAGCTTTTTTAGAGCCTGTCCTGGAACTAGCTCTTGTAGACCAGGCTGGCCTCGAACTCACAGAGATCCGCCTGCCTCTGCCTCCCGAGTGCTGGGATTAAAGGCGTGCGCCACCACCGCCCGGCTCTTTATATATTTTTCATTTTCAAATTTCAATCTGGGAATCTCTCAAATTTAGAAAGAAAAGAAAAGCAGTTACTTGAAAAATTAACACAAACCTACTTTATCAATGAGTTGTTATTATTTAAAATTCCATAGAAGTAATCTCTATAATTTATATTTCTATGCAAAATTATATGATATATACAAACATGTTAGTCTGTTCATGTTGTGATATAAATAGCAATATCTTTTCTGGAGATTTTATGTCCACTACTGACATCCTTTCATGTTACAGATTCCATCTTTAGTTTATATGAGAAACAGTGATGAGAGTGTCAACATTTAGCTATTCTGAAGATAATCACCATCTATTTGGTATCAAAACATTGAAATATTTCTCTGACTAAAGTCATTCACTATTGTGTAATTACTACTGAAATATTTATAGAACAGATTAGATCTCTGAACACTCCCATAGGTGCATAATTGCACAACTTTTGTAAAATGAGATAGAAGTTACTATATTGATGTTGTTGTGAAGAATATTTATTTACAATAAGTGTGATGAAACTCAGTTGTGAAAGTGCTAATCATGTTGATAACTGAGTTTTTGCTTCTCAAGGTCTTTGAGAGGGATAGGAAAGATAAAAGCAAACCTAAAAAACAAAGGATTAATTTTCACATTGATCAAGTTATCCTTTTTCTTTCCTTCCTTTCCCTCATATTCTTGTTTTTCACTTTTGCCCTATTGTTTTACTTCTCAATCTTTCCATCACACTTTAGTTAAAAGAAACGATTGTACCATAATCAGTTGTCTCTAGTGTCAACCACGAAAGGTTTGAGTATTATTTATATTAGCTCATGTCTAGATGAGCAGTTCTGTTGATATTATTTCTATTTGTCTAATAACCATTCTAATAACAATATCTACATCACAAGACATCAATGACTACAAGATCATATGGCAAATGAGCTTAGAAGAGATCCACACAGAAGGCATAGAGCTGTAATATCATTGTCATTGGCTTATGTTGTTTGACTTCAAAATTTTTGCTGCTCCATTCATTTCAGAAAAGCTTATAACCAATTTCTGATTGTTGTATATATGTGAGAGGAGAATGTTTGTTCATTTCCTGGCTGCTTAGACCAAAATAATCACATAGAAACTATGTTAATTACAACACTGTTTGGCCTATTAGCTCAGGCTTCTTATTAAGTAACTCTGACATCTTAAATTAAACCATTTCTATTAATCCATTTCAGTAATCCACGAGGCTGTGGCTTACTGGTAAGCATCCAGCATCTGTCTCCTTCAGCAGCTACATGGCGTCTCATTAGCTCTGCCTACTCTCTCTTACTATCTCTTCTTTCTCTAGCTACATTCTTCTCTGTTATAGGTCAAAGCAGATTCTTTATTAACCATTGGTAATAAAACAAATTCATAGCATACAGAGGGGAAATCCCACATTATGCATATGTTCAAAACATACAAAACATTTGATTTTAGATGATTCTTAAAACATTATAAGAAAAAAAGCCAACTATTAATCTCAGATATTTTTCATTTGCATATGGATTTTGATATATGGATACAAATTCAAAGTCAATTTGGTTATAATATATATATGTGTGTGTGTGTGTGTGTGTGTGTGTGTGTGTGTGTGTGTGTGTTTATTATTAAAATGTTTTTAAATGACTACTCTTGTTTAAGGGATTTTTGTATATTGATATCAATTAAGCATTTTCTCACACCATATTGTATATATATTTCTGCTCCTGTTTAAGGTGTTGCACCTAGAAATTTCATTTAAAATTATAAGGCAAAATTCTAGTTTTTGAAAGCTATTACTATGAACTATATAGAACAACTAAGAAACACAGGTCAGTAGTTAATCATCTAAAACAATCAAATTTGTAGGCATGCTAAAACTGTTTCCAAATTTTATGGAGATATATTTTATATACATAAATGATCCTCAAATACTTCAAAGACCTATAGAACATGGCATTTAAAATGTTTTGATAATTTTCATTACAATGAGGCACATTGCTCCTGGCAGGACTAATTTACTTCAGAGAAGATATAGGAATTGATGAAAATCCTTATGGAGTTTATTTTCATTGTGGCTAGGTTAGCTCCTGAACAAAGAACCTGCTCTTGTCTTTGACTGATGGCTGTGTGCTGTGCAGCCTGGACATGCAAGACCCACAGGAAAGTGACTGCTACAAACTTTGTCCAAACAAGGCAGGAAGGTCAACTGGGGTTCCTGCTTCACAGAAGAAACTGCCAGACATTCTGCAGGTCACCCAGGAAAGTGACTGACAAACTGTCAAAATAGGCAGGACAGTCTTCCAAGCATCCTGCTTCATTGAACAGTCTGCCAGAACTTTGTGCATGAGGGTGAAGATGGACACCCCTGCACTGCAAAGAAAACTTTGAGCAACTGTACATGCAGAGACTGTACAGTCTTTTAAATGTCTTTGTCATTTCTAGTTTTTAGAAGTCATTTGCAGTGCACTTTTTGTTTACTTAAATAATATTATTCCCTTCTGGTGCCTTTGATGGTGTTGAAAACTAGATAGTTATAGTTGGAGATATTCTTAGATATAATAGAAAGTAAGTTAGCGTAAAAAACCTGGATTTAGTAAGATGGGATAGATTAAGGAGTATTTTCTTTAAATTCAACAGACATAAATGAATTGGAATTCAGTACATGGTGAATGTAAAATTTACTTAATAATAGTTTATTTTGGCATACTATCTTACTATATTCAAGTTAAAACTTTTCATTTTTTAAGAAAGAAAAAAGGAATATTGGGGAATATTATTTTAAGGTATGTTACTTTTGTTTTTGTTGTATTTGATTAACTGTAATTCTTTGCCTGTCAAAAAAAAAAAGCCTGATGATGCTAGTGAAGAGCTGAACAGTCAGAAGTGAGGCAGGAGCAAGGATAAGTGGGGCTGGTAGGCAAAGAATATAAATAGAAGGAAAACGAAGGAAGAGGAGAGAACATCAGGAGTCAGTCACCCAGCTACATACCAAGTCATAGAGAAAGAAGAAAAGGAAGGTATACAGAAACAGCGAAATATAAAATCCCAGAGAATAAAGGTATTTGGGGTAATTTAAGTGAAGAAAAGCTGGCAATAAACAAGCCAGGCTAAGGCTGGGCATTCATAACTAAGAATAAGTCTCTATGTGTAATTTTCCAGGGAGCTGGGTAGTGGGCCCATTGAAAAGGCAAAAACATAAAACAACAGACTACAAAACATAATAACACAAAATAAAAATAAATATTATTTGAGTATTATAAAAATATTTTTTGAGCATTCAATAATTTTCCCTTTATAGATTCCTTAAGAATATGGAAGGGGAAGATAGTATCTCATCATGGAAAAAGCAATCTCCAATTATGAAGAAACAAACAAAAATATAGAGATTTTAATTTAAGTATACACCATCCTCTGTAAATCTACATGAAAAGTTGAACATGGTTACAGATATGAATTTAGTAAAAATTAATTATCTGATGATTAAAGTAGTTAAAATTATAAAAAGCTAAAAACTGATATAAAGGAAATAAATATACTTTACCAAGGCATTTTTGTTTATTTGTTTGTTTTTTGGTTTTTAGAGACAGAGTTGCTCTGTAGCTTTGGAGCCTGTCATGGATCTAGCTCTTGTAGACCAGGCTGGGCTCAAACTCACAGAAATCTCCCAAGTTCTGGGATTAAAGGCATGTGCCACCACCACCCAGCTCTCAGCTACCAAGACATTTGTATGTATGAAAGCTTTTGAAATGGAATTGAAAGCCATAGGAGGAAAAGAGGCAGGCATAAATGAATGCATTATAGAAAAGATGCAAAAAAACCAAAATTATTAATATATTCCCAACATCAAAAATAATAAAAGAATACTAATTTTGTCTCATGAATAGTAATTTTACTTGGCTACACTTTTTTCTTTTACATATGCCTAATAACAATTTTCTTTGCAGTTTCTTTAGTAGTTTTAATAGTAATATACATGGACTGAAATGTGCTCACATGCTTGCCTAAAGGGAAAATCAGCAAGGACTATTTTATAACAGATAAAAATCTAGAAATGTATCTTCTTTGAACTGAACAAATCTACTTTTGCTCTATTATTATACAGAAATAAAATAAGCACAAAGAATTCAATGAAATTATCAATACGTTCAACATAGTATTGTTGATAGAAGTGGGGAGTAAAAATTATCCATAAACACTTAATTAGCATTTAGAGTAAATTGTCTCTTTGTTGTTTTTAAATTGTTTTAGACATTGTGATTTTTATTTTAAAAAAAGAGAAAAATAAATGTCAAACAATACTTTTTATTGAAAATGTATTTTTCTCTCATACAATGCATCCTGACCAAAGTTTCCCCAACCCTCTACTCCTCCATACTACCCAAAACCAGTCTTCCACACCAGATTCATTCCACTTCCTCTTCAGAAAAGGGTAGGTCTCCAAGAAAAAACAGGACAAACCAAGATACAATAAGAAAATACAAACACACTCATATTGATGCTGGACAAGGTAACCCAACAGGAATAAAGGATTCACAAGACCAAGCCAAAGACAGACAAACCCTTCCCACTCTTAGTAGTCCACAAAAACACAAAAGTAACAAACATAATATGTATACAGAGGATCTGGTGTATAACCCTTTATGACTAGAGATTGAGCCCTGCTTCTTGATTCTGTGGACTGTGTTTGTTCAGTGTCTTCCAGTCTTTCTGACCCATATAGCCTTTCTTCCCTCTCTTCTGTGAGGTATACTGAGCTCCAAGAAAATAAATGCAATGGAGATTTCCAATTTAGAATTTATATCTATAAATACATACATTTTAAAATAATCAAGCTGGTCATGAAAGTCAGAAGACCAGATAGGTGACCCAACTGTAAAAGTCTCCCACTCCCTTTTAGATTTCTACAGACCTAGTCTGCCACCATTCCCTCTTCCCTGTTCATTGTCATATCCCAATCTGAACTTGGGCAGAGCCTTCCATCTCGACAAAATGCCACACTAACCAGATCTCCAGACAGGCTGCACTCCCAAGGATTTCCTTGAATTTCTTAGAGTCCCTTCAAACACTCTCTTTGATCACCCTCCCCTTCTCATTATTGTGGAGAAGTGCCCAACTCAGAAAACCCATCCCTGCTCACCAAAGGCTATGCTAGCCACCATAAGTCTTGGTAATTCAACCATCTGCAGACTTCCTCTTCTAACACAGTGCCCTCTGTCCCCACAATTTCCCCTTCCCTTTTGCCTTGTCCCAACCCCTAACTCCCAGCTTTGAAGAAGACTCCATGTAGACCAAAGGTCTTGCCTGACTTCAGAAGTCCAGCACCCAACTTCATTGGAGAATACAGGATACATAGACTTGAAGACCAGAGAAACAGAAACTAAGGAACAAAATACTCATCCAACAAAGAAAACTTAGAGATTAGCAACTAGAACTATGATCACCTAAGCCCTGTCTATACATCCACCTAAGAATTTACTGCCAGAGCAATATGTTACCACTAGAACCCAACTATGCTACTATAACAGGCCCTGAACAGAGCTGAAGCATAAGAAAAACATCTTTAAACCTACTTTATGAAGATAATAAATGTCCATAAAGAGGCAGTGAACAAACCTGTAGATTGTCACCCACTTTACAGGGTTGCATATCAGATATCCTGAATATCAAATATTTCCATTATAATTCTTAACAGTATCAAAATTACAGTTATAAAGTAGCAACAAAAATAATTTTATGTTTGGGTTTCATCACAGCATGAGGAACTGTATTAAAGTATTGCAGCATTAGGAAGGTTGAGAACCACTGAACAAAAGCCGGGACGATTGTGGGAGCCAAAGGAGTCAAGGACATCAAGAGAACACAGCCAACAAAATCAACAAATCAGGGCTTATAGAGGCTTGAAGAGACTGATGCAGCAATCATGAAGCCTTCATGGGTCTGTGTTAGGTCCTCTGCATATATGTTGGGGTTGTATTGTTTGGTGTCCTTGTAGGATTCCTAATGGCCTGAGTTCTGGGTTTCTCTTATTTTCTCGACTACACTTGGGAGCCTTTTCTCTTACTGAGTTGCCTTTCACAACCTTGATAAGAGTGTTTATGCCTCATCTTATTTATTGTAGCTTATTATGCTTTGTCTGGTTGGAATTCCTAGAAAGACTGCTGTTTTCTGAAGAGATTCAGATAACTGGACCTGAGGAAGAGGGGAGGTAGCTGGGGGATTGGGAAACTGAAGGGAGAGGAAGCTGTGTTTGCTATGTATTATGTGAGAGAATATAAGTTTTAGACAAAGAAGAAAAGTAAAAAAAGGAAGGTTGAGCTTATATATATATATATATATATATATATATATATATATATATAGAGAGAGAGAGAGAGAGAGAGAGAGAGAGAGAGAGTAGGCAGAGTCAGGGAGATGTCACATAGTTGCCAAAGAAGAAAATCTCTGGAACCTTACCGGTAGGCCACAGCCTGGTGTTGATACACAGATTAATAGAAATGGGTTAATTTAAGATGTAAGTGCTAGGTAGGAATATACTTCAGTTATTGGCCAAGCAGTGTTGTAATTAATATAGCTTCTGTGTGATTTTTCAGGTCTGGGAGGCTGGGAAATGAATAAGCAGTCTCTGTTTACATGTAATCACTTGGAGTAATGTAACTTTTTTCCAGTAAACTTTCTCCTTTTGATCTATACCACCTCTGGAAATATGGATGCATGTGTTTGTAGACATATCTGTGTACTTATTTGCATTAGAGACTTGACTCATCTCCTTGGTGTATACCTTACGTATTCTGAACATTTTAGAGTAATTGAAATAAAGCCATAAACTTTTGTAAGACATATCTTAGATAGACAAGTATAACAAGATATATTATCAAAGTTAAATGAAATGCTCTTAAATGAAAACATTAATATTTACAAAAAACATATGCCTTATTGTCTATTCTGTGAGTTTTTACTATAACATTGCCAAGAGAAAATGTAAGCGGAAAACTAAAGATAAGCCATTGTCTACATGATAACTTGTTACTTGTGGATTAGGTATATAGAGATATTGGCAGATAAAAAGGAATAGTCAAAAGGAACAGAATATTTATACAATATGAAAGCTTTCAAACTCTGATTGTCTCTTATCAGTGAATCTGAAGGTCTCCTACCAGTATCTTTCTGCCTTTTTATCCTTGGCTATGGGTGCTAATCTATCCATAAAGACAGAATATTTCTGATTTGATCATACATTATCTGACACATTTTATTTTCCAGCAGTGTTTATAATCATTCAGTAGAATAAAAAAAACCTGCAATTAAAAACATAACATTCCTATTAAGAGACTTCACCTTTTAATCAAATATCTTCATGGACTAACTGCTCATACCAAAAGTTTTCTCTTCTTTCACCTGACAAGTTATTCATCTAGTTAAGTAATTGCCATACAAGTATGAGGACTTTTATGGCCAGAGTGTGAGGTAGAGAGTCCTCACATGTAAAAGCAAAAGAGCCTTTATTCAAGATTGAGCTTGGACCCTCTGTGTGTCCAATGCGGCAGTGCATTAGTAGAGTGCTGAGCCTGGGAAGGGTAGGATTACTATCATAGTAAAGGTTGGGGTAAAGGAATTTCTAGGTTTCAAGACCCTGATTGGCTCACATTTGTCTAGGGGTGTCTTGGCAAAAGTGAAATAGGTGTGTGCTGGGCTCAGGGACATTTGGTGATCTTATCTAATCTTAACTAACAGTTGGAATGTTTGGGATGTGGTAGTCACCTTATATGCTAGCCCATCCTTAGGTAGTGTCAACTTATGGTTTTTCCTGGAGCCATTTACTGTCTCCTGGTAAACCAAAACTCAAGCCTACTTTTTATCTAGTTTTTCTTGAGCCTGTCATGGCAGCAGCATAGCCAAGATGCCCCGAGACCCACAAGGACCGTAGTTAAGTTCCTAGAGAACCATTGCAAAAATCTGGTGGGCTATAGCCTGCCTGCAATTCTATAGCATTGGATTAAGATACAGAAGTTTTTCAGTAAATAGTGAGTAGATAGACAAGCCAAAATGGTGAACTATAGGATCAGAGAGAAACCTGTTTCATGTATAAATGGTAAGCAAACAGTGTTAACTTTGGGTCTATACTTGCATATGCCCACATACATTCATGAGTAGCAGCACACATATCTTCCCATGTACATTTAAATATGCTTGTAAATATGCTTGAAAACATAGCACACACCTGCAAATGCAAAAGAATGCTCTCAGTTCATAGGTGGATCTCCCGTGTACAGTTTAACATAGTACGTGTATAAATATATAAATACAGGAATCAGAATTTGAAAGTTCTTTCATTCCCACTATAACTGAAGCTTCTGGCTATGCATTCACCTAAAATATTCTCCTATTATAATCTTTCTAAACCACTTCTGATCCGTGCACATGAATTGAATTCACTGAAGACCCCACTTGTCCCTGCTCACTCCTGTTGTCCCTTTTACTCCTGTTCCTTTTCTCTTCACTCTGAGAATCAGTGTGCAAACTGAATGAAGTAAAGGAGATAGTGAGGGCAGCATACAACTCTCTTCATGGTAGCCTGTGAGGCTTTTGGTAAGCAGAAGAGAACTCTGTGGTCATTCCTGAAAACATATTTCATGTAACTCTTTCTCAGTATTGCCAACACAAAGCCCTTTGAAAAAGCTTTCTGAAATGCCTGTGTCTCATAAAAATAAAGATGACTTCTCTCATCTCCCAGTTCATTTCTGGTAGAGGCCACCCTGCTAAAACCACTTACTGCCCTGACTACTGACACTGTGTAAGGGAGCTCCTTTTGTCACCGCCAATGTGACATCCAGAGTTTCCTAACCATTGATGCTTCCAGTGCTTTTTGGACTCATTCCCTGAGGCTTGACACTAAAAGTAAAGAATGTCAGTCTTCCCGAGTATTCTCATCGAGAAATTGCTTCTCTTCTATTCCAAGGCAGCTATTGGTGGGTCAAGGTGTGTCTCATTATTTGAGGGAGAGGGTCTTCCCCCTAGCCCCAGGCATCTATTTTGGAAATGTTTCAGTAGAAAGCTCCAAGCCCCCTCCCTTGGGAGTTGTTGCAGTCCAGACTCTACCTCCAAGAAAGCCTGCCAAACAGTCACCCCTACGCAGAGAGGGTTAAGACCACTCTCAGAGACTATTTAAACAGCCCCCCAGAGAAGGAACATGTGGTCTTTCTGGTTCCCCTCCCTCAGGGTTCTCCTGGAGGACCACTTGGGAGCACAGGCAGGCATTAAACCTGGGTTCTTTCTAATTTGGTTTGGTTTGGTCTAATGTGGATTACTTAGTCAGTTAAGAGATTTGTTGTGCTAGCTACAGAACCATACTAGGAATATCAACCAAGCCAAAATGGTCAACAGAGGCACAGCATCATGGTCGGCTGCCTCCTTCAGGATATGGAGATCTCAAAAAAAGCTGTTAACTTCAACAAAGTCTGGAAGATCACAGAGCTAGCTGATAAAAACCCAGCCATTTTATTAAACTGATTACAAGAGACTACGGTTCAACACACTCAACTGGACCCAGCTTCCCCAGTAGGATCCACCGTCCTAGTTATCCATTTCACTTCTCAGTCAGCATCAGATATTAGGAAAAAAATAAAAAGAAGCTGAGAAGGATACCCAAACCACTATACAGGAATTGGTAAAAATGGCCTTTAATATTTTTAATGCTCAAGAAGAGGCAGCTGAGTCCTCCCAACAGACAAGGCTGCTACAGGTAGCTATGCTCCAAGCCTAGCAGCCACCCTGAGGCTACTGGGACCTCCAGAAGGGGGACAAGGGAAGTGGACCATGACACTCCATCCCACCCATGCTCAGTCTAAGTCATCTTCACCAGGAGCCTGCAACAAATGTGGCCTTAATGGTCATTTCGCACAATATTGTACCGAAGCCTCCATTGCCTATAAGGCCGTACCCTATCTGCCAGCCTGGACACTGGAAATCACAATGCCCCCATGTGGGCTCATCCTTTATGCCATGACATAGAGGTCCAGCCTCACCAACACAGGCAAGTGAGACTGTGCCAGCCTTCAAACTACTCATCCTGGTGGAGGATTGACACAGCCCAGACTTGGTGATACCCATTGCCCTCTCCGAGCCTAGGGCAATGCTGCAGGTAGTTGGTAAGTTCATTTCTTTTCTGTTGGACATGAGAGCTACCTACTCTCTTTTATCATCTCACTTGGGCCCTACAATTTCCTCACAAATTTTAGTCATGAGGTTAGATGGGACCTGCTCCTTTCCACTTAAGACCCTATCACTGCCCTGCATTCTTGCAGGGCCATTCTTTACTCATTTCCTAGTCACATCTGCTTGACCTGAATCCCTACTTGGTCAGGATATTCTTAGCCACTTCAGGGCCATACTCACCTTGACCCCCACACCTTCTCCTGAGTCCCACTTTCTTCTCACTTTAATAACCTCACAAGTTCCTATCTCAGACTATACTGTCCCTATCCTTCCTGATCCAGTAGATCCCCAAGTATGGGATATTTCCACTTCCATGGTTGCTACTCACTACCAGCTAGTTCTAATTCACCTTAAAGACCCCTCTTCCTTCCCTTCCAGACCCCAGTATCCCTTTCCTGAAACCCACCATGAAGGTCTTAAGCCTATTATTGCCTGTCTCCTATCTCAAGGACTTTTAATTCCTATTGGCTCACCCTGCAACATTCCCATTCTTCCTGTGCATAAACCTTCTGGTGCTTACTGTTTGGTTTAAGACCTCTGCCTCATAAATGAGGCTGTTAATCCTATTCATCCAGTGGTTAACAATCCATACACTCTCCTGTCTAACGTTCCTTCTGTCACCCCCTACATTACTGCTCTGGACCTAAAAGATGCTTTCCTTATTGTCCCTTTACACCCTGACTCATACTTGCTCTTTGCCTTCACCTGGGAGGACCCTGACTCCCGGTCCTCCAGACAGCTTACATGGACTGCTCACCCTCAGGTTTTCGGGATAGCCTCCAATATTTTGGCCATGCTCTGGCTCAGGATCTCTCGAGCTTTGACCCTGGTCCTAGCATGCTTCTCCAGTGAGATGATCTCCTTCTCTGCAGTCCCACATTGCCTCTGTCCCAACAGACCACCTCTGTGCTCCTGAGTTTTCTTGGATCTCTGGGATATTGAGTCTCACCACCTAAGCCTCAGCTGTTCTCTCCCATGGTGGCATATTTGCATATTTGCATATTCAACTCAGCCCGGGGTCTAAGATCCTCAACTCTGACAGGATCCAGGCCCTGTGGGATTTACAACCCCCAACCACAGCAGCTCAGATTCTCTTAATTTTGGCCTGATGGAATTCTTCCATCACTGGATTCCTAACTTTGCCATTATAGCCAAGCCTCTGTACCAGGCAGCCAGGGGGACCCCAATGGGGCCTCTTACCCACCCAGCCATTGTCCACAGCAACTTCTCTCTACTATGAGATGACCTTCTAACAGTCCCTGTTATTGCTTTTCTAGACCTCATGAGACCTTATTCCCTTTATATAGATGAAAGGTCACGAATGACCACGCGAGTACTAACCCAACAGGTTGGGCCTTTTAATTGTCTGTCACCTTTTTGTCTGAACAGCTGGACCTCACCATCTGTGGATGGCAGCCATGCTTGAGAGATCTGGCATCAGCAGCTGAACTCACCTGGGAGGCTCTCAAGATCACCCTGTCCAGGCCAATCATGGTATATTCTACACATCACCTCTCAGACCTTCTGAGTCATCCCCCCCCTTCTCCTTGGGCCTTCATGAGTACAAGTCTTTCATTTACTGTTTCTTGAAAACCCCCAAGTTAACATAGCATCTAATCCTGCCCTAAACCCTGCAAATTTCCTTCCTTTTCCCTCCCCATCTGGTACCTCCTCTCACTCTTCTCCAGAGGCTGTGGAGGCCTTATGCTCACGTCAGCCCTGTGTCTTAGACTAGTCACTTATGGATCCCCAACTTACCCTGTTTGTTGATGGAAATTCCCTTAGAGACAAACCAGAAAAACATCCAGGCAGCATTGGCAGTGTTCACTTCCACTAACACAATTGAAGCAACCTGCCTGCCAATGGGAACCCCCTCACAAAAGGCTGAATTAATTGCCTTGACTAGAGCACTCCAGAAAGCCAAGGGCCAGTGGTCTAACTGGCCCTAAATATCCCTTCTTAATAGCCCATACCCCGTCTGTACTCTGGAATGAAAGGGGCTTCCTTACTACCAAGGGCACTCCCATACTTAATACACCCCTTTTATAGCCCACCTCTTGGAGGCCCTCCATCTCCCTGCAGAAGTAGCCATCATTCACTGTCAAGGACACCAGTCTTCCAAGGACCCAGTGGCCTTAGGCAATGCCAAGGCTGACTCAGTAGCCAAGGGGCTGGCCTCCAGCTCCTCTGATTCCACAGAATATATTTTGTTCTTGACTACATCCTATCAGCACTGTTATCAACCAAAAGAGAGGGATGAGTTCATAAGGAAAGGGGCCACAGAAACAAAGGATGGATAGTTCTGCTTAAATAACTGTTTCCTCCTTCCTCAAGACCAGCCATTGCTGATCATTTCAGACAACCATCAGACCTTACACATAGGTCCCAAAGCTTTGTTCTGTTTCTTAGAGCCCCTCTTTGACTCCACCCATATCTGAGATCAATCTAGTTTTTTTCTCCTAGCCACCTGCCATCTCATCTCCACCAAGACACAGATGCCTGAGGTCTCCAAGATGGCAGTAAAATGAATGCCTTTTCAACCACACCTCCTGCTGAGCATTATCCCAAGAACTGTAAACTCTCCCTTCTCCCACACCACCCCATGCCTGCAGGAAGTATCCAGATTTAAGCCAGCACACTCTATACCCAGAGAGTCTGGGTTGTTTGGTTGGAAGCATCACCTTAGCCCCTAACACCCCTATATCCAAAGAGTCTGGAATGTTTGGGTGGGCCTTCACCAGGCATCCATTTGGGAATGATTGAGTGAGTGGAAACTTCCATTTTAATTACTCTCCCCTGAGAGTTGCTGCAGTCCAGACTCCACCTCTGAGAAAGGGTCCGGAATGTTTGGGTGGACCTTCATTTCAGCCCCTAGCATCAATATTTGGAATGCTTAAGTGGAAAGTTCCATTTCAAGCTTCATATTGATACTCACCTGCATGATATCCATATCTCTATAAAAATAATTATATATATGTAAATAATTATATATATATATATATATAATTCTTAATCACAGTGGGATGTTTCACATATACATTATTGTTAGATAAAACACTGATGATTGAAAAGCAGAGTAGGAAGCACACAAAAAGTTTCACACTGTTAAATTTGAATTCCTTACCTCTGTGTACATAACAATAATGTAGCTGAAACAGAGCCACCTCCAAAAAAACATATTTCTCCCCATCAAGTGTTATTATAAATATTCAAGATTAAACCCTTCCAGCCAGGCAGTAATGGCACATGCCTTTAATCCCAGCACTTAGGAGTCAGAGGCAGGCATAACCCTGGGAGTTTAAGGCCAACCTGGACTACAAAAGGTAGTTCTAAGACAGGCACCAAAGCCATATGGACAAACACTGTATTGAAAAACAAAAAACAAAACAAACAACAATAACAACAAAAATAATAAACCATTCATTCTCACAGATTGTCCTATGAGGGGTATTGTCATTAAAGTCTTTTTTTTTCTTCAGGAATCAGGAATCTATGTAGAAGAGGAGAAAAACTGTAAAAGCCAGAGGTGATGGATTACCCCAAGGAAACAGTATCCTTCCAGACAGAGCAGGACTATTGGACATATGAACAGACATGCTCCAAGAACTAAGAGGAGAGAACGGTAGAGTGGACATGGATTCTTACCCCTGACTAAGAAGATATGTGCAATTAAAAGCAAAATTGCCAAAGAAAAATTGGTTTTCTTCAACAGAATTTCACTGGGTTTCCTAAACACACTGCAGTGTAAATTCCATCTCCTACAGTAGCTGACCAATGTAAAATAAACCCAAATATATTTTTGTAGATGTTTTGTCCCATATTGCTTTGCTTGAACATTGTCTTATTGATATTTTATTTGTATATTGTGTCTTCAATGAGTGTGTGTGTTTTATCCTTTTTACCTTTCATATTTTATTTTATTATAATAAAAAACAGAGATGGCAAAGAATGGGGGAGGTGGGGAGGTGGAGAGGTTCTGAAAAGATAACAATAACAACAACAAAGATTTGATTTAAAAATCTTTACTACTCACAAGTTCAAACCCATCTCATTCTTCTTCAAAACCAACTCAATAAAGCAACAACAATATGTCATAAATGTTCAAGTGGCTTTTAAAATTTCAAAACATTACATCAGAGTGTGACTTTCAAGTTGAAGTAGGACTAAGCTCCTCTTTTGAATTAAGCTGAGCAAGGTAACCCAGTATGCTGAATAGCTTTCTGGAAGTCAGCCAGTCTTAGGGACAAAGCCTGCTCCTGCTGTTAGGAGTTCCACAAGTAGATCAAGCTTACAATTGTCACATAAATGTAGAGAGCCTAGGTGTGTCCTGTGCAGGCTCCCTAGCTGTTGGGTCTGAGTCTATAAATTCCTATGAGCCTAGGTTAGTTGTTTCTGTATGTTTCCTTGGGATGTCCTTGGCCTACCTGACTCCTACAACCCTTTCTCATTTCAACAGATGGGAGGCTTGCCCCTTTCTGAACAGAAACAGGGGATGAGTGAATTTGGGTGAGGTAGGAGGAGGCAAATAGGAGGAAAGGAGGGAGGGAAAACTTCCATTAGATATAAAAGAAATGAATAAATAAATTTAACTAAAAATAAAATAAGTACTGTGTACTGTTTCTTCAAGACTTTCTCTGTCCCCGCATCCACATCAGGCAGCTCCACAGAGCCCCAGGGTGATGGTGATCCTTTGGTGTCTGTAGGCATCTGACCTCACACACATATATTCTAATATACATGATTTAAAATAAAATAAAAGCTTTTTTGAAAATTTTTAACTCAATATCTGCTTCTGTTGTTGGAATTGCTGAATTATTAGGAGCACATTGAAACTGAACGTCTATGTTTTTGTGCTCTCTGCAAAAGAAGACTGAATGTTTTTTATATAAAACTCAGAGATGACTTAAATGGACCTAATGAGTATTTTAAGTTGAAACAATCTAAGTTTCACCTGTTGAGTTTTATTGGTCACACAGGTCAGGATGCCAATGGGTAATTGTAGAAGGGAATGCTGTAGGTGTGTCTTGATGGGAAGAAAGCAAGCATGTGCAGAAAAGAGGCACATTTGTAAACTACAATCAAAATGTGGCCTACTTTAACAGGCATTCTTTCATGTAGAAGATATACTGATTTTCTCTTTTGATTCAGTTTCTATATAATGGCCCTTATTAGAACAGGATAGCTCACACCACCCTCTATCTAATCATCTGCTTCAAGTGTACAGTTGGTTAAGTTTCCTGGGTATGTAATTTGCTGCAGTGCAAAAAAAAACCTTAAAAATATTGAGTAGACATAAATATAAGTGGCATTATGCAGACTGAGTAGATTGTACTTATGCACTAGTAATATATATATATATGCATGTAATATGTATATATATACACATATGTACACATACACGTTTTTATCTAGAATAACAATTGATGAAATGAAGTTTTCAATTTTAAAAAAATCAAAGAAATGTAGCGGAGGGTTAAGAGAAAGGAAGGGGAAATAATATGTTATAATTACAAAAATTAAAGAATATTTAAAAATAAAGAAAACATTGGGAAATGAGAAAAAAAGATGTGTTGACTGCATTGAAATTTGCGCAACTTTGTATTAATTTCCTTAGAAAAAAGCCATCTTCATAAAATGTCTTCACATCAGGCCATTTTCAATGTTGGGCCACAAACCAGAGTTCTATTGGGCAATATTCTGTGAATTAGGAACCATTTATTTCTCTTCTTGTGAAGGCATAAGGATTTATAAAGAAGACCTTATATCTAAGAAGACTTAGATATTAACTTGCTATTAAGGGGGACATGTTTTGTCAATCATCTCAGATCTTTCCTTTTCAAGTTTTATTTTTCGAAACAGAATCTTGCAATGTAGCTCAAGGTTGTCTGCAATTTTGTATGTAGCACCTACCTAAACCTAAATGTATGCTTTTCAATTATCAGCTATCAGCATATGCTTCTCTCTTAAAGCCAAAAACGGGGAGCGGCGCTGATAGAACCTTTGGTTTGGCAAAATGCAAGCATCTAGGATATGAACAACTGAAGAACAGCCATAAACTGACTGTCCATGCACACTTATGCATTGCCAGGGCAGAAATAATGATGATGATGATGATGATGGCGATGATTATGATGATGATGGTGGTGATGTTGATGATGATAATGGTTATCAGCATCCCACATGATGGATTTATAGGCAAGTTTTTTACATTTAATACTAGAGTAGAATTCTCTATGTAGACCAAGCTGACTTCCAACTAGCAGCAAACCTCCTGATTGAACTTCCCCAAAACTTAAAAAATATGTATGACTCACTGTGTTGGCTTTAGTTTATTTGATATTTACTTGAAGATCTCTCTACCTTTGAGCCTGTGAATATCAACCTAGGAATGCCACTGATGGAAATACAGCTTTTGTTCTATTTACAAAAATGAAGGTTTTATTTTTTATACCTTATTCTTCTCTTGCATTTTGTTAAACAGACTGAATGAATTGGCTTTTAAAATATTTTTTTCTCAATATAGCTTAAGTCGGTTATATTTTCTGCTTTTGAATTTTAACTAAAGCATTCTCTACTCACTCTGGCCCCTATATCCTTCCTAATTGTTGATATTCACTTACTTTCCTTCAGCTCAAAGTTGATATCTTAATTCTTCCTCTAGTCTTCTACACAAACTCCAATAGCTTCTTACCCTTTCAATCACCAGGTTGAAAACTAAATACCACATGGTTTGGTTTCTTTTTGGTTGTACCCCATTTTCAAATATAAGTGTGTCATTTAGTATGACTTCACATTTTTAAGATCTAATTTACCACTGAAGTCATTGTTTTGCTTTAAACAGATTTTCAAGTATAATCCACATCTTTATAAAAGGTAAATTTAAAGGAAATGTTTTATTTTATAAATTACTATTTAATAACCATATCCAATTAATCAAAAGGAATGATTTATACATTATCTATGTGATAACAAAGAAAAATGACATTTATTATTTGTAGACATGTCCAAAATTATGTTAATATGTGTTGCATTGTCTCAGAAGACCATTTCTAAAACTGTATTTAGTTTCTGTATATGATATCATGGGGCCAAAGTTATTCTACATTCTATAAAATAGATCACCATGTCCCATAAGCACTGCTGCACTATACTGAAACAAATTTCTCTCAGTTCCTGTGCAGTTCAAGTACCAATTTTATAGATAAATTGCTATTTTTAAATGACTTTAAGGACTTTAAAAACTGTTGCTTGGGATTATCCAGACACCTAAGCAGGCAAAGTACTTCCTTGCAAACCTGCTAACCATAAAACAACAACAACAACACACACACATATACATACGCACACATAACTTAATAAGTAAAGCAAATTTTTAAATTTTTATATTCTTGTCTTAAGTTTGTCATGGCTAGTTACACAAAAATAGATAAATGATACAGGAAATTTTATATTTAGGCTCTCTATTTTTCATAGAATCTCCTAGCACAAACAGTCTGACTCCAAATCTCTTTTTCCTGCTAAGCTACTTTGCAGCCAAATTGATTTCTTCATATATTCAAGTGTGTACAACTGTGATCACTTTGTTTTTGAATTACACAAATTATCATCTCAGACACTGTTTGGGTATTTTGATGTTCACACATTCTTGACACCATTTGTTGTCTAAGAGCTAGGACATACACCCATCAGTCTAGGTTAATTTTAAGACAGTCTACACATAGTCAAGAGAATTAACTATGTGACCTTTGTAGCTTCCTTCTAGCAGCCTGCCTCTATGATTGATGTTTGCTCACCTCTTTCATGGCAGCATTTAATGGTGCTAATTTACTATACCTTATGAAAAATCAGAACCCTCAATTCTCTTTTATAATACTCTATAATTGCCAAACAGGAAGCTTAAATTTGCAATATTGAGGGATGATGAATCCAAGTGCAGGAAGAGAAAATAATCATTGTGCATAGAATTCTTAACACCTGGGTAAGTATTTTGATTACTAAATAGCATACAAGAGGTAATTATTCCATTTACAAACATTGACAAATGTGTTCTTTAAGGTAATATCTACCTTAATAAGAGGGTTATGAAGGGTCTGTGGGCAAAATATACCTTATTAAGTCATTCAGATTTTTTTCTCTAAGTTTTAGAACAAAACAATTTTTTTTCTTAGAAACACATTTGAATACCTCTATATTTTATCTGATCATTTCACTTTGAGTGGTTATTTAATGGATAATTAATGACAAGAATATATGACAAAACTGTTTGGCAATTTGTTCTCTGATCTCTGTATATGCACTGTGACCTGAAGCGATGCTCACTCACATCCAGGAACCCACAAACAAATACAAATTTTTAAAATTGTCATTATTTTTATTTTATTGGTATTTTCCATATATGTGAGGGTGTTGGAACCTGGAATTATAGAGTGCTGTGAACTGCTACGTTGGTACAGGGAATCAAACCTGATTCCTCTAGAAGACGAGTCGGGGTTCTCAACCACAGAGTCATATCTCCAGACTGCTCCATTGACAATATTTGGAAGTATAATATTTAATTTTATTTAAACTCATGGTGATAAAATAATCAGTGTTCTGTAAATGAATAGAGAAATTGAGTGAATAAATATTAAAATGGCATTTATTAGATTGGATTGCACAATATGATCTGGGTTAAAACAATGGCTGTCATAATATTAGAGAGGTCAAGAACACATTGGAACCTCAGATCAAAAATTTGAGTGTTATATCAGTCTCACGCTGAAGGGCTGGGGATTTCTGGAAAGCCATTTATCTCTAGTCCTCTATTGGAGGATTAAAGAAGCTGAGTTATACAAGTGAAGGAATGCAGCAACTGCAACAGTAATAGCATCAGGGTTAGTGGACTCACTGATCAACAGAATAAACTTTCCAGAGCTGAAGGCAAGATGACAGCAAAAGGAAAGCTTTTTCCCTTGAACCCCATTTAATCTAGCGTCTTCCTTTGGATCCCCTTTAGTCTAACTTCTTCCAGTGAACCTTTGTTAGACTAATTACCACTAGAAATTTCCACCCATATTTAAGTTGGGTCTTCTCACTTTAAATAACATGATCAAGAAAATGTATTACAGATGTCTATAATGTGTATGTTTTAGTTTATGTCAGATATAATTTTTTCATTGTAATCTACACATTATCAGAATGGTCTGCTCATGTAGTTAATCATTTCACAGTTCATAAATGTATATGGTCAAGGCTTGCCTTTGTGAAGCTAATTATGTGAGGAATTATTTCTTATATTACTTTTCCTCTCTTAGAAATAATTGTAATTGTTTAAATTGTTGAATTTTAGGAAATCATTGGATTAAATTTTAGTATTTGGGATATGAGTCATTACTGGACATAATAGAGTACACAGTTTCTATGCTACCAACAGCACTTCTTCCTCCAGCTTGATACCTGCTTAAGAAAATTTAAAAATTATATACTGATGAAGTCAAAAAGACAGGTCATGTCATTAGAAGAATGATTAGGATTTAAAACAGTAGTTTCTATTACTACTTTCTCAATCATTTTATCAACAATCCTAAATTTCTTTCAACAGATAATAAATGTTTAAAATATGGTACATATACAATATGGAATACTATTTAGTTATAAAATGAAATTAAGTCATGAATTTCACAGGTAAAAAGATGGAACTAGGAATGATCCTCTTGACCTGGATCCCTCCATAAAAAAATTGTCTATATATTTTTCACTATAGTTTCCTACTTCAAATCCTCAGATATGAATGTTTTTCCAATTATAACTACAAAAATTAGAAATTTAAAATGGGAGCATTGCCAAGATAAGATTTTTAGGAGCAATAGAAAAAGTATAGCAGGGATTTTGATCTGAGCAGGGAAAAGAGAAAAGAGAAAGGAGAATTCTTTAGTAAGGGGAAGAAGGAAAATACAGAAGGAAGGTGAAGCGACAGTGAAGTTGTTAGACATAAGGAATCACATTGTTGTCTTTTTACCAAAATCAACCCTGTAATGCACATAATTCTGCAAATAAATATTTATATACAGTTTTAATAAGCTTTTGTAATCTGGGATAGCAATACTCTATCCAAGAGCAAGAGAGCACCTAACAAAACTGCAATACATGAAAGACCTTCTGTGACGGCTGTCTAAAAGAACTCCAAAACATACAGTTTACTGCTATTATACTTGAGTATTTGCCAGAGGTTGAAGGTACATCCCTACTGCTGAAGATACAATGTACATCAGTAACAGGGCCCAGAGACTTCTGAGCTGGAATTGACATAAATCTTACCTTTCTGTAAAATCTCACCAAAAGACAGTATTCAAGCTTCCCCAGGACTGGTACAACCAATAATCTTACCCAGCTTTGATGTTTATGAACCACATCAATGACAAGCATGGCATGAAAAACCTGAGGGTGTCATGGGGCATGCATACCTTGATAGTAGCCACCAGCTATCTAATTAGACTTAGGACCTTATCAACAAGGTAAAGCAATGCCTAGCTATGGAAAGCTACTTAACTGTTTAGTGCTAGTGAAGTCATGGATATTGCAGAAGGACCTAAAGCCAGCACTATAATAAACCAGCTTAATCTCTAACAACAATCTAGACACACAGATTATTATATCTTTAATGCCTCATGGATAAATTTCTCTTGATAATAGACAGAGACCACTACAGAAACAGAAACAATCAAAACACAGAGTTATGGAGCTTTGGTCCAAATCAATGCACTCATAAAACACTCCCTCAACAAGGATCTTCAGGAGCCAGAATGATTGCAAAAGCTAGAGACCTCTGAGTTTGCTATGATGCTGTCTCCAGGTGACACCAGAAGGTACAACCATACTCTCAACAACATGATTGCACAAACATGAGCTAAGCAAGGGTGGCACCAACAGAAATTCAAAAATGTATTGTAAAAAAGCCCAAGAAGACTTCATGCTACACAAAGAAGTACAGGTTTTGGCAGAGGCGGCTTGTTTGTTTCCTAGCCACCCAGACCCAAAATAAACATACAGAAACTGTATTAATTAAAGCATTGCTTAGCCTATTAGCTTACGCACATATCTATCTAGCCCTTATAGATTAAATTAACCCATTTCTAATAATCTGTGTATGGATAGCCACACAGTTGTGGCCTACCAGTAAGGGTCTTTCCAGCATCTGTCTCCTGCTACAACCAAATAGCTTCTCTCTGACTCTGACTCTCACCTCTATCTGCTTGGAATTTTGACCTTGACCTATTCTGCATTGCAACAGGCCCAAAGCAACTTCTTTAATAAACAATGGTATTCACAGCATACAGAGAGAAATCCCACATCACCTCCTCTTTTCTGTCTAAATAAAATAAAGGTTTTAACTTTAACATAGCATTACTACATACAACAAAACAGTTATCAAGAAAGAATTATAGTTATATTATTTATATCCATTTTGTCTTTTATCAAAACTAATGAAAACTATAGCTATAATTCCTGTTCTTCAACCCCACCAAAGATTCTGGGATATAATATTACATAAGTAAACAGGAAGTGCCTTGTAAGAAATTTTCAAAACTCTAGAATTGACAGAGACATCTCACAGCCTGGATAGTCACCCAAAGTTCTTCTATAATATTGAGGCATCTATCTTCAGCCAACAGACTCTTAATACCTGGCAGGCTTTCTGATGAAGCAGAAAATTTCAAAGACAGTCCTGCCTATGCTGGCAGTTTGTAACTTTCTTCTGTGTCCTGCAGAATGTCTAGCAGACAGTTTCATGAGGCAGGATCACCAAAAGACAATATCATCTTTAGGAAAATTCAGCAGTCATTTTTCTGTGGGTCCTGCATGTCTAGTTCATGCAACATGACATCAAGCAGTCTAGACAAGAGTAATTTCTTTACCAAATGGCAACAAACTCTATAAGTCATTATTATACATTACATTTTCAATGAGCTGCATAAACAAAATATCTTAAATGAGAGCAGAAATACATATAAACACTATAACAAAACCGGCCTAAAATTTGTATCAATAGACCAATATCCATGCAAATGTAAACTATTCATATTCTCCTCTAAATTTAAAAAATATTTATAAACAATATTTGGAAATTTGGGCATAGTTCTCTCCAAACTGCTTCTGGCAAAATAATTTAGGAGTTCACAGAGACATTTCAGGAGGTCATGGTCAATCAATCCACATTAGTCTGGAATTAATCCACAGGTTCTCATCTTCTGTGGAAACAGAAAATGCTAAGTGGGTGTGGCTAGGACCAACTCTGCAGCCCTCCCTGTTGGCTCCACCCGGTCCAACATGGTGGGGTCTTACTGCCTCTGAGACTGCTGGGTAGGCGCTGATCTCACCACTTCAACTCTGGGTAGAAACATGTAGCATATAAGCACTTTTTATCTGAGTAAAATCTAAATCTGCCATGCAGCACACTGCACAGCCTGACAATATCTCTGTGAATGGTGTCAGGAATCTGCCATGCTCTTCTGCCTGTGCATGCCTAGCAAACCTGATCCAGATGCCTGCCTAGGCCTGTTGAGCAGCAGACATGCTCTTAGGTACTTTCCTCCTAATCCTGAGTGGTCATACAAGCACACAGACAGGAAGTATGTGGTTTGCCACGTGGGTTAGTGCCAGTCGTTCAGGTGCCATTCTGTAGTTAGAGCCTGCTTGTTCATTTTCTGGCTGTCCAGATCTGAAATAAGAACACAGAGACTGTATTAATTAAAACACTGTTTGGTCTATTAGCTTATGCATATTTCTAGCAAGCTCTTATATTTTAAAATTACCCATTTCTATTAATCTGTACATCACTACATGGTTGTAGCCTATCAGTAAGTTTCCATTAGGCATCTGGCACTGTCTCCTGCCACAGTTAAATGGCTTCTCTCTGACTCCACCTATTCTCTCCTCCTCTATCTGCTTTTAATTCCTGCCTTATCCTATTTCATGCTGAAATAGGCCCAAGGAAACTTCTTTATTAAACAATGTTTTTCACAGCATACAGAGGCAAATCCCACATCATACAGGCAACTAAAAAATGTTGTAAGCTAGAAAACATTGTTTTCTGGGAAGAACACACCAATTAGCTATCCAATTCTAAATGGTCAGACATGAAAACATTCATACAAAGAATTATAAACTATGACTGATACAGATACAGAATATAGAGATTAAGTTTAGGAATATTTATGTACATTCATACAACATTCACACAAACATACACATACATGTACACATACATATATGTATTCAATGACAAATAATGAAAAGGGGGCCATGAATTTTAAACAGAGAAAGGAGAGGAATATGGAAGGGTTTTCAGGGAAAAATGAAAAGAGAGAAATGTTGTAAATATAAAATAATCTCAAAAATAAAAAAAACATAGACTTGAAAATTGCAGGTAAGGTAATCCTGAAACAACAAAATATTGACATGTCCTGTACTCAAATATAAAAAGAACAATGTGATATTAATGGAAGGTAGACTTTTGGTAAACTTTTATTTGTAGTAGTGCAGATATGATAGGAATACATGTATTCATATTTTTCACTTGCCTTTGTAAGATATTAAATGTATATTAAAAATAGTGCATTGCTTAAATACATAAAAGGCATTATAAATAAAATGTTACAACTCCAAAACCATGTTTCTAACATAAAATAATCCTTAAAAGGAATATGTCTTTCAGGCATTGGAATGTTCACCAAAAGAACATATAACACAGTTGATTAATTGTCTATGATGATTGTACTGTTTTTCAAAATTTGGCAGCTATGTTTGTAACATCTCAATTATGCCAGGAAATGTTACTAGGGATGAAATCAGTCAAAATCAATTTGTAATTTAATTGAAGTTGTTAGAATCATTTAATTTCCTAAAATAACTCTTTCTTGTTTTCTGTTTCCCATGTTCTGACTTTCTGTATCTGACTTTAAAAGTCTTATTATTTGTCAACTAAATTTAATCTTATTCCAAATCTATCTTCTGACAAAGAAAGCCTTTGTGAGAAGAAGAACATCATAGTGACTAAGGGATTGGAGTCTATGTGAGAGTACCAAGATTCATTTCCTGGGTTTGCTGAATTCTACCTTGTGCAGACTGCTTAGCCCCATCTGTTATTGGGCCAGAGTTACAGTAAACAAGAAGAGTTATCATAAAGAGTTAGTTTAGAATCTATGTGAAGTTCATGGGACAAGGTACAGGGACTTATAGAAACATTTGCTTTCAGTACAATGAAACAGGATAAAGACTTGGTATGTATTGGAAGCTTACCTAGAGAAACATTCAGTCCTCTTGGAACACGAGATAACTTGTATAATATTCAAAGACCATTTCTATTTGACTTTGGAAGAAACTTCATGTCATTATTTTATTTTCACAAGATTGCCATAAATAAATACATAATTTATTATAGCAGCTATCTCAAGTTTCTACTGCATCCGTGCTTCTTCTTTTATACTTGCTAATATCCAAACCATTATTTGAAAACAATGCAATGGAAGGTTGCAGTTTTATGAAGACATAGATTAAATAATGAAGATTTTCTGAATCCCTCAGGCTTTTTCTTAGTGAAGCAACAGAACACTAGCTCTAGCTTCCTTTCCTCCTTCTCCACTCCTCTGTTGCAGACTGGCTTCAACAAAGATACCACTTACCAATGTAGCTGCATGGGGGTTATGAAATAAAGTACAGAGATGAAAATGTGAGTGAAAATTATAAAACAGAAACATAGAATAATACCAGGAGGAAGTTCTAGTGAATACATTTAATTTCCCTTTGCTTAATTACACCAGACCTCAAAAGACAGAAGTAAATTAAAGACCTGCATTAATATGATAAAAGGAAATAAACATACTAGTTGAAAGTTGCAGGCTACATTTTTGGTTAAATATTCTGTTGTTAGAACAAGACAAGTAATGCTCACACCCTAGACCAAAACATTCTGTAGGTAAACCACTCCCTGGGTGGACTCCATTGTTATGTCCCAAAGGGAGAAGGAATTTAGTTGAATCCTTAGACTTTTGTTTGAGATATAAACATATCTACTTCTCTATACCTGAAATACAAGGTCTGAATATTAGCCACACCTGTTGGCAAAAACCTTGAGAGAGCAGAATTTCTCTGATCTAAATCTAGGCGCACCATTGTTTGAGGTAGAAACAGACAATAACCTAGAAGGAATAGAAATAAGTTCCAACTCTCTGGCTCTCAGACATGGTAAAATTAGGCTCACATTTTTAGGCCTCAACATATTTCTCTATTTTATTGATTTTAATAAAGTCTGATCTTTTGCTACAGGACAGATGATTGTGTCTATCTTAGGTTATTTTCCAGACTTACCTGTTTTTGGCACATGCATTCTAAGTATGCATGCCCATGTCTTAGGTTCTGGGGGGAAAAGGATCATACCTGTCCCTGACTGCTGACCTCTGTAAGCCAAACATTAAGGGAGAGTGTACCTCTACACTCCATAAGCCTTTGAGCCAACTTTTTGTCTAAAGAGTTCATAAGTAATACGATAATCATGTGCAATCAGATAATGTTTTGTGATATACATGCTCTCATGATACAATATCTCCTAATTAAAGAAATGGAGGGTCCCAGGGGTGGGAAAGCACATTTGAATTGTTCTAGAGTGTTTCTTAACAGTTTTCAGTTGTATTAAAATCTAAACTTGTCTTATTAAACATGTCAAATTCAAAAACTCATTGGCAATGCCAAACTTCTCTTTGACAAGTTCTAATCCTTCTCTAATCATTAACATCTTATAGTGAACTAAAGCACTTACAAACACTAAAAGGTCAGTGCCATTATTCTAGTGTGGAAATTAACAATAAGCACAGAATTTATCAAATCACAATTCTCTTAAATTCATTCCAATCAAAACACAGAAGAAGGTTTCTATGATGGGTTAGAGTCCAATTGTAATGCTGCTTTTTCCCAGTCTCTTAGCAGCAGCAGAAACCCATAGGCTACCCTCCACATCTCTGAAGAGGGGCTTCAGTCACTGTAGATGAACACTATAAAGTAGTCCTACACTAGCTCAGGATTGAGTATAATAAAGGGTTCTTTATTTAGGGGTTGACTCAGAGATCACAATCCTCTGCACCAGTGGGGAAGAGAAACTGAAACTAACAGCTGAGTGAGAGAGACCATGTAAGCTTTACATCAGCATTTGCAGTACAAGAGACCATGCCCATATGGGTTAGTATCTTGAAGGCTGAAGGAGTTACCACAACAAGTCACTCCTTGTAAAGGTTTTTTTTTTTTTCCCCAGAGAGGAAAATTGAGGTGTCAGTTCTCAGGTCCTTTATTTTAACAGCAGATTGGATACCATGCTCACAATCCAAGTTCAGTGTCCCAAAGTATAAAACTGTTAAATATTCAGTCAGTGGTTTGGGGATGACTCCAAGGTAAATAGGATTTACTAGGTGCAGAAGTTTGCACAGCAAGTCTGTCAAGAGACTTGTAATTGCCATTGCCACAACCGTCCTTCCCTTCTTGGCCTGTAGCATGGTGATAAGAGGAAGTCAGGAACATAGGATCTTACTCCAGCTCTTCTGTGGGAGTGTTAGCAACTATGATTTCATTGGTGCTGGCACCCCACTGCTGGGCACATCGAGCCAGACATTCTGGAAGCCATCTTGCTTGATCCTCATCTTTTGAAAAAACATGCCCCCAACCCCATATTAACAGAGGACTGGGTGCAAGGGTCTCTCTCCACCTTGCTTTAGCAAAGGTTGACTGAGTGCCACCATGCCAAAATGTGTCTGTGGCAGATTGATCACAAGCAACCATATTCAAGAAATATAGAGTAAAAAGTGCACAACTTAAGGTTTCATGTGGGAATTGAGGTAATTCTCCTGCTTTTATCTTTTGAAATTGTGTTTTCAAGGAGACATGGGCACACTACTCAATTCATTGTCTTTGAGGATTATAAGGAATACTTATTTATGTTCAATGTTCCATTGGGAACAAAATTGCTAAAATGTTTTTCTAACATACTCACACCCATTAATCGTCTGTAACAAATCCCTTAAAGAAAATCAGAATGGGACCTACCTAGGCCTTATACATATGTGACAATTGTGAGCTTGGTCTATATTTGAGTCTCCAAACAGGGGTTCAGGGGTTGTCCCTAACACTTTTGCTGGTTTCTGAGAGCCTATTTCTCACAATAGATTTCCTTGCTCAGCCTTAATACAAGGGGAGGAGTTTAGCATACTGCAACTTCGTGTGCTATGTTTTGTTGATACCCATGAGAAGCCTGCTCTTTTCTGAAAAGAAACTGAGGAGAAGTGGATTGGGGTGGGTTGTGGGGTAGAGAGAGAGAATTAAAGGAGAGGAGGGAGGAGAAACTGAGATTTGATTGCAAAATAAATAAATAAATTTATTTTACAAAAGAAGTTTAGGAAACCCAATTAATAATTAGAGGATAAATCTCTTAAGGAAAGCTCCTAAAAAGCAAGCAACAGTTGACAGAAACAATGAAACTGCTCAAAATCTGATAGTATAAATAGAATAAATAAAGACAACAAACTGAGGGAAATCTGTAAATTGAAAATTTAAGAATTTGAACAGGAATTACAGAGGCATGTTTCACAAACAGAATATAAGAGATGAAAGAGAGAATCTATTATTGAAAATAGAATAGAAGAAACAGATACATGAGTCAATGAAGATATTAAATCTAAAAAAAATTAAGACACAAAATATTTATGAAGTCAAGGACACTATAAAAATACAAAATCTAAGATTAGTAGTAATAGAGAAAGGATAAAAAACACAGGTCAAAGGCCCACAACATATTTTCAACAAAATCATAGAAGAAAGTTCTTCTAGTTGAAAGACAGAGATGCCTATAAATGTATGAGAAATATACAGAGCAATAAATATGGTGTGCCAGAAAAGAAAGTGCCCTTAAGAGATAAGAATCAAACACTAAACATACAGAACACAGAAAAATAATAAAACTATAAGGGGTAAACAGCAAGTGACATAGCAAGGCAGACAATTATTATTATACCTTACTTCTCACTGAGATTTTTGTTTTTTGTTTCTTTTTTCACTTGAGATTTTAAAAGACAGAAAGGCCTGGGGAAATGTTGTGCAAACTCTAAGAGACCCCAGATGCCATCCCAGACTGCTATACTCTCCCAAATTTTCTATCATTCTAGATTGAGAAAGGATATGTTGCATAATAAATTCAAATTTAAATATCTATCTAAAAGTCCATTCCTAAAGAAAGTGTTTTAAAGGAAAACTGCATCCTAAGAATATTATCTGCATCCACGAAAACATGGAAAATAAACATATTCACACCCGCAAAATCAAAATAAAGGAAATATACACACACACACACACACACACACACACACACACACACATTACCACCACAATAAAAGCAGAAATCAACAATTAATGGTCTTTGATATCTCTAAATATTGATTATCATTTTCTCCAATAAAAACACACAGACTAATAGAATGGTTGTGAAAATAGGTTACATACTTCTGGCATCTAAGAAATATACCTTAATATTAAGAATAGACATGACTTGAGTGTAAAATTTAGAAAAAGATACTAAGGCAATGCAGCTGGTTGCCTGGACAGTTCTGCAATGTTGGGACATCTATCTTTGGCTGTCAGGCCTAGAATATTCAACAGACTTTTCTGTGAAACCAGATATTCTGCAGGTCTTTCCCTCCTTGTCTTGATAATGTTTGGCAGTCACACTCTTTGGCATACTGCTTGTCCAATTAGGACACCATTATGTCAGCTGTTGAGGTAAGGGCATTGTCTTCCCCAGTGGCTTATTTTGTCACAAAGAAAGTAAACTATATGTGAAGTTTCTTTGATTCCTATAATTGTCTCTGATGTAGAATGATGCTGTTAAGAATAGACATTTCTCATTGTCATAAAAAAGGGATATGCTATTAAAACCTCTAAAAAGGCATGTTTCATGCAACATTTCATTCAAACACAAAAGAATATATCTTCTTCTAAGCAACCCATAAAACTTTCTCCAAAACTGACCACATATTCAGATACAAAGTGAGACTCAGCAGATACAAGAAAATTGATATAACTCTCTGCATCCTACCAGTTCACTATGGATTAAGCTGGATATCAACAATAGAAATAACAGAAGCTTACAAATTCATGGAAAATGAAAAAAAAAAAACTCTACTGTAAGAACATACTTACTGAATCAACTAAGGGTGAATATGAGTTCGCAAAGACAAGCATGGGACCTACTGCATTAGGTCCTGTACATGTATGTAGTAGCCTTTATCATGGTGGGTTTTTCTGTGACTCCTCTCTGTGGGTGTGCATAAGTCCTTGACCTTTGCCTGCTTTGGGCACTCTTTTCTTTTTGTTAGGTTGAATTTTCCAGTCTCAGTGTGAAGGATGTTGCCTTTTCTTGTTTTATTTGTTTTGTTGTGGTTTGTGTGTGTGTGTGTGTGTGTGTGTGTGTGTGTGTCTTGGAAATTTGTTCTTTCTGAAAGGAGATAGTGTAGGAGAAGATCAGGTGAGAGGTGAAGTGTTAGGTACCTGGGAGGAGTGACTGAAGTAAAAACTGTGGTTGGAATGTATTGTATGAAAGAAGAGCAAATTTTCAAGAGAAAATAAAGAAAAAAATAATCAACTGAAGACATTGATGTCAGTTTAACTCCCATTACAGTGAAATTGTTACTATTTCAAGTTATTTTTTTAAATCAGGAAATTACATAAAAACTTGTGAACCTGTCTCTGGACATATCTAATAGAAAGTTGAAAAGTGATGTGGACATTTTAAATTCTGTCCAAAAAAGGACCTATAATCTATGTGCATACTGCTTCTTTGTCATTGCAGTGATGAGGTGATTTGGATGGTTGATTATTTTTGGGTGTGATTTCTTTAGCTACTGTTTCAAAATCTCTCTTATCCTATGATATTTATTGAGTAGTTAAAAGATGATGTGTGGTAGTCTGGTCCTTGTAAGTAAAACAGGGAACCAGAGAGATTTTCTGCTTTTGTAGTGTTTACATGTAAAGAAAGAATATAAGACAGTTAATAAATATAATTATAAAAAGTAAAAAGTGACTAAAAGTTGCCTTGGTTATTCTGTCTTATCACATGAATGGAAGAATAAATAAATATAATATGGTCGTTGGTGACTACGAGTGGGAAGGTGTTCAGAGAAGTCTTAGAAGCTCACATTGTTTCTCAGATGTTAATGATAATTACTTGTGGCTCCGTGGTAAGAAAGATTAGAGGGATAAGGAGTGCCTAGGCTTCTATTTAAAATTAATCTGGTTATATTATCAAGCTTGAGAAGATTACATTTAGATGAAGTACATGGCATCTTTTCCTATGGATGATTACATAACACTCACTGTGGAAAGTGGATTCTATTCAAAGTACAATGAGAATTCTCTGAAGTGTGCTATAGATGAGTACAATATTGCTTTGTACACATTTGTAAAAGGTTTCTTCAGATTTTAGAATATTTAAATTTTATGGCTGTTTTGTATGAATGTCTACAATTATAGAATGATCAAAGCACCTGTGATAATAAGAATAAAATTTTCTGATCTAGAAGGGCTTTTATTCTAAAAGAAAATTCTATGTCTGCTGAATGAGAGGAGCTTTTGTCCTCTATCCACTTTCTGTCTCATCTCCATGATTCCTATATTTTTTTTATAAGCTTAGTAGTATGTGAAGATGGTAAAATATTTTAAAGATCATTAAATGGCAAAATATTTTATATGGAAAATAATGCTTTGTAAAACATGTACATTATGCTGTTTCACAAAATAAAATTAAACTCATGGTGTGAAAACAAAACAACTTAGTATCTAAAAATTTGCAATTAATTGAAAAAATATATGTAAATTTATTACTTTGTAAAAATTATTTAAGACATAACTTCTACTTAGCAAAATATAAATATGTTGAAAATTAGCATTGATGAATGCTATGGAGATAAAAAGGCAAGAGTTGGTAAAAATTAAGGTTACTGTATGAAGGAAAAGTCATTCATTCAAAAGTCACAGTTTGGCTCATTTGGTTGCAGTCTCTAGTGAAGAGAATGACATGAAAATAACATATTGAGAATTAATCATATGTTTTATTTTAACAAATTTTATTATTGATTACATAAGTCATATTTATTCTTATAACCTGTTTCTGTTCTATCAAAACATCATAGATGGTCATAAAAGTAACCCTGTGTTTGCTTACTCTTTTATTTACTCATTATTTTTGTCTTTGAGACAAAATGTGTAACTTAGGCTGGCTTCAAGCTTGCTGTGCAGCTAAAGATGATACTGAATGCCTGCTTCTCCTCCTCTGATGTCCCCAATGATAAGATTATAGGTGGGCAACAAGTATTGTATTTTATTTATGTAGTACTACAGATCAAGAGTAATCACTTGTCCATGATTGGCAAACACTCTACATCCTCAATCCACCTTTCTACACTTGAAATAAATATTTTTTCTTTGTCAGAAAGTAGCTATGTTCCCTCCCAACTGATTCCTCAGACATCCTCCTAGTTAAAGTGACTTTTTTAAATGCTGATTTTAACTGGGCACTTTTCCTATTGCTTAAGGTATAGTATGGCTCTACTTGTCTTCCTATTGACCAAGGTTCCTCTATGTGGAGTAACTTTCTTCTATTCCCTCTAATTCAAATGCCATGGATATGAACCCTTCATGTGTATAATGTTTTTCTAATGGTTATATGTTGATTTTATTTACTCATTTTCTTGCCTTTTCAATATAATAGTGGTTTAGATCTTAGTTACTAGCTAATTATATTTAATTCTACTATTATATCCCTTAAGACACCATTCTTGTTTCAGAAATAGTCCTTACACAGATATGACATTTCTAATAGTTTTATATAACAAACATCTATGTAGTTTATTAACAGGCTTATAAAGACCATACCTGTTCCCATATGTTTTTTATCATTCTCTTTCAGCCTCTTGGTTACACTTAATAAGTACTTTATTGAAGAAATAAATCAGACTTCAAACTAAAATCAATCAGAAGAGATGGAAAGGGACACTTAATACTCATTACAGGAAAAATCTATCAGAATGAAGTCTCAATCCTGAATATCTATGCCCCTAATACAAAAGCACCCACTTATATAAAAGAAACATTACTAGAACTCAAGAGAGCCATCAAACCAAACACACTGATAGTGGGAGACTTCAACACTCCTCTTTCACCAATGGACAGGTCAATTCGACAGAAACCTAACAGAGAATTAAGAGACTTAATAGAGGTAATGAACCAAATGGACTTAACAGACATCTATAGAACGTTTCACCCAAACAGGAAAGAATATACCTTCTTCTCTGCGGCTCATGGAACCTTTTCGAAAATTGACCACATACTCGGTAACAAAGCAAACTTCCACAGTTACAAAAACATATTAGTAACCACCTGCATCTTATCGGATCACCATGGATTAAAATTAGAATTCAACAACAATGCTACCCCCAGAAAGCCTACAAACTCATGGAAACTGAACAGTCAACTACTGAACCACAGCTGGGTCAAGGAAGAAATAAAGAAAGAAATTAAAGTCTTTCTTGAATTTAATGAAAATAAAACACAACATACTCAAACTTATGGGACACTATGAAAGCAGTGCTAAGAGGAAAATTCATAGCACTAAGTGCCCACTTTAAAAAAAAAAAAAACGGAGAAAGCACACATTGGAGACTTAACAGCACACCTGAAAGCTTTAGAAAAGAAAGACGCAGACTCACCTAGGAGGAGTAGAAGACTGGAAATTATCAAACTGAGGGCAGAAATCAACAAAATAGAAACACAGAAAACAATCCAAAGAATCAATGAAACAAAAAGCTGGTTCTTGGAGAAAATAAACAAGATTGACAAACCCCTAGCCAAACTAATCAAACGGCAGAGAGAGAACACACAAATTAATAAGATCGGAAATGAAAAAGAGGACATAACCACAGACACAGAGGAAATCCAAAGAATCATTAGATCTTACTACAACAGCCTGTATGCCACAAAATTGGAAAATGTAAAAGAAATGGACACTTTTTTAGATAAGTAACATGTACCAAAGTTAAACCAGGACCAGGTAAATGCTCTAAATAGTCCTGTTAGTCGCGAAGAATTGGAAACTGTTATCAGAAACCTCCCTACCAAAAAGAGCCCAGGACCTGATGGGTTCAATGCAGAATTCTACCAGAACTTCCAAGAAGACCTAATACCTATACTCCTTAAGGTATTTCATAATATAGAAACAGAACAGTCATTGCCAAATTCCTTTTATGAAGCTACAATTACCCTGATACCTAAACCACACAAAGACTTAACAAAGAAAGAGAATTACAGGCCAATCTAACTCATGAACATCGATGCAAAAATTCTCAATAAAATACTGGCAAACCGAATCCAAGAACACATTAGAAAAATTATCCACTATGATCAAGTAGGCTTCATCCCAGAGATGCAGGGCTGGTTCAACATACGAAAATCTATCAATGTAATCCATCATATAAATAAACTGAAGGATAAAAACCATATGATCATCTCATTAGATGCAGAAAAAGCATTTGCCAAAATTCAGCACCCCTTTATGATAAAGGTCTTGGAGAGATTAGGGATACAGGGGTCATTCCTAAATATAATAAAGGCTATTTACAGCAAGCCAACAGCTAACATCAAATTAAATGGAGAGAAACTCAAGGCCATCCCACTAAATTCAGGAACGCGACAAGGCTGTCCACTCTCTCCTTATCTCTTCAATATAGTACTTGAAGTTCTAGCAATAGCAATAAGACAAAACAAGGGGATCAAAGGGATTCGAATTGGAAAGGAAGAAGTTAAACTTTCATTATTTGCAGATGATATGATAGTGTACATAAGCGACCCGAAAAACTCCACCAAAGAACTCCTACAGCTGATAAACTCCTTTAGTATCGTGGCAGGTTAGAAGATCAACTCCAAAAAATCAGTCGCCCTCCTATATACAAAGGATAAGGAAGCAGAGAAAGAAATCAGAGAAGCTTCACCTTTCACGATAGCCACAAATAGCATAAAATATCTTGGGGTAACTCTAACCAAGGAAGTGAAAGACCTATTTGACAAGAACTTTAAGTCTTTGAAGAAAGAAATTGAAGAGGATACCAGACAATGGAAGGATCTCCCTTGCTCTTGGATTGGGAGGATCAACATAGTAAAAATGGCAATACTACCAAATGCAATCTATAGATTTAATGCAATCCCCTTAAAGATCCCATCAAAATTCTTCACAGATCTTGAGAGGACAATAATCAACTTTATATGGAAGAACAAGAAACCCAGGATAGCCAAAACAATCTTATACAATAAAGGAACTTCTGGAGGCATTACCATCCCTGACTTCAAACTCTATTACACAGCTACAGTATTGAAAACAGCTTGGTATTGGCATAAAAATAGAGAAGTCGACCAATGGAATCGAAGAGAAGACCCAGATCTTAACCTACAAACCTATGAACACCTGATTTTTGATAAAGGAGCTAAAAGCACACAATGGAAGAAAGAAACCATCTTCAACAAATGGTGCTGGCATAACTGGATGTCAACCTGTAGAAGAATGAAAGTAGATCCGTGTCTATCACCATGCACAAAACTCAAGTCCAAATGGATTAAAGACCTTAATATCAATCTGAACACACTGAACCTGTTAGAGGAGAAAGTAGGAAGTACTCTACAACATTTGGGCACAGGAGACTGCTTCCTAAGTATAGCCCCAGCAGCACAGACATTAAGGGCAACATTGAATAAATGGGACCTCCTGAAGCTGAGCAGCTTCTGTAAAGCAAAGGACACTGTAACTAAGACAACTAGGCAGCCTACTGACTGGGAAAAGATCTTCACCAACCCCACAACAGACAAAGGTCTGATCTCCAAAATATATAAGGAACTCAAGAGACTAGACTTTAAAATGCTAATGAACCCAATTAAAAAATGGGGCACTGAACTCAACAGAGAATTCTCAACAGAAGAAGTTCGAATGGCCAAAAGACACTTAAGGGCATGCTCAAACTCCTTTGCAATCAGGGAAATGCAAATCAAAACAACGTTAAGATACCATCTTACACCTGTCAGAATGGCTAAAATCAAAAACACCAATGATAGCCTTTGCTGGAGAGGATGTGGAGTAAGGGGTACACTCATCCATTGCTGGTGGGAATGCAAACTTGTGCAACCGCTTTGGAAAGCAGTGTGGAGGTTTCTCAGGAAATTTGGGATCCACCTACCCCAGGACCTAGCAATCCCACTCTTGGGAATTTACCCAAGAGATGCCCAATCATATTACAAAAGCATCTGTTCAACTATGTTTATAGCAGCATTATTTGTAATATCCAGAACCTGGAAACAACCTAGATGCCCTTCAGTGGAAGAATGGTTGAAGAAAGTATGGAATATATACATGCTAGAATACTACTCAGCGGTAAAAAACAATGACATCTTGAATTTTGCATGCAAATGGATGGAAATAGAAAACACCATCCTGAGTGAGGTAACCCAGGCCCAAAAAGATGAACATGGGATGTACTCACTCATAATTGGTTTCTAGCCATAAATAAAGGACATCGAGCCTATAATTCGTAAAAATCCTAGAGATGCCATATAAGAAGGTAAACCCAAAGAAAAACATATAGTTATCCTCCTGGATACTGGAAGTAGACAAGATTGCCGGACAAAAAATGGGAACATAGGGGTAGGGTGGGATGAGGGGAGGGGGGATGGGGCGAGAAAAGTGTGAAGTGGAGGATGGGAAGAGCTTGGGGGAATAGGATGGTTGGGATATATGAAGGGTGGCAATGGGAACAAGGAATTATATATCTTACTTAAGGGAGCCATTCTAGGGTTGGCAGAGGCTTGACTCTAGAGGGGTTCCCAGGTGTCCAGGAAGACGCCCCCAGCTAGGTCCTTGGGCAGCTGAGGAGAGGGTGCCAGAAATGTCCAGATCCTATTGCCATACTGATGAATATCTTGCATATCACCATAGAACCCTCACCTGGCATTGGATGGAGAAAATGACAGAGCCCCACATAGGAGCACCGGACTGAGCTCCCAAGGTCCGGATAAGGAGCAAAAGGAGGGAGATCATGAGCAAGGAAGTCAGGACCGTGAGGAGTGCGTTTACCCATTGAGACGGTGGGACAGATCTAACGGGAGACCACCAAGTCCAGTTGGAATGATACTGATGGAACAGGGGACCAAACCGGACTCTCTGAGGGTGGCTGATGGTGGAGGAGGACTGAGAAACCAAGGACAACGGCAATGAATGTGAACTCTACAGCATGGACGGGCTCACTGTGAGCCTTAACCTTCACCTGGCGATGGATGGAGATAGAGACAGAGCCCCACATTGGAGCACCGGACTGAGCTCCCAAAGTTCTGATGAGGAGCGGATGGAGAGAGATCATGAGAAAGAAAGTCAGAACCGTGAGGGATGCGTTCACCCACTGAGACGGCAGGACAGAACTAATGGGAGACCACCAAGTCCACTTGGAATGGGACTGATGGAACATGCGACCAAATCCGGACTCTCTGAGGGTGGCTGATGGTGGAGGCTGACGGAGGAGCCAAGGACAATGGCGATGGGCTTGGTCTCTACGACATGGACGGGCTCTCTGTGAGCCTTGTCAGTTTGGTTGCTCACCTTCCTGGACCTGGGGGGAGTTGGGAGGACCTTGGACTCAACATAGTGTAGAGAACCCTGATGGCTGTTTGGCCTCAAGAGGGAGGGAGTGGGGGTGTGGGTAGAGGGGATGGGAGGGAAGGGGGAGGAGGAGGGGAGGAGATGGCAATTTTTAATAAAAAATAAACTGGAAAAAAAATGAAAAAAAGAAATAAATCATTAAGAAATGTACTGAATACAATCAATAAATATTGAAAAATGCTTATAAAGTATACTTTAGTATCTTCTCATGTAAGCTAATTTACTAAAATTATCTGATATAGTAATGGTTTTTATTAACTTCCCTATAATAAACAATGCAAACACTTACAATTTTGATTACTTTTACAAATAATCAGTATAATCTTTATATGTTTTGATCATTATAGTTTTGATAATTTCTGTCATGATCATTGTCATTGTATAAAAGTTTAAGAACAGCTCTGTTATATAGTGTAGCTCTATGGAAATGTAGTTTGCAGTCAGATAGAACCAAGGCATATTTTTAACAAATAAAGTGGATTAATGATTAAAGAAAAAGGAATTAAATGTGAGTCTTAGAATTTATTTACAGTTTTAATTATAATGTAAAAACAGCTTTGAAATGAAGCAATAAAATTTTCATTTTTGAATTTACACCTTGCTGTGGGATAATACTCTTGTACACTGTAAAGATTAGTCACTCGTATTGGTTTAATAAAATGCTGATTGACCAGTATCCAGGCACAAAATGTAATAGTGCAACCAGACTAGGAGAATTCTGGCAAAAGGAAAGACAGAGAGTCAGTCAACAGCCAGAAACAGATGAAGCAAGATAAGAATATCTTACTGAGAAAAGGTACAAGACACATGACTAAACATAGCTAAGAATTATGCGTTAATTTAAGTTATAAGATCTAGTTAATAATAAGCCTGAGCTAATAGGCCACAGAATTGATAATTAATATAAGCTCTGTGTGTTTCTTTGAAACTGGACCAGGTAGTTTGACAAAAACTTCTGCCTACAATACCTAGTTTGACACATTTTGAGCCAGGACAGAAATAACTGCCATCAGTAGAGATTGCTATACTTAGCTACCATTGTAATAGAATTTAATAAATGCATTTTCTCAGAGACCTTCCTTTTACAGAGCAATTATTTTTAAATGTTTGTCCTTCATCCATAATATAGGTCCTTCATCACTTGTAGAACTTCAAACAATATCTTCACAATAGGCTAATACTTTCATCTGAACTTTATTATGTATGCAAAATATTATCTGCACACAGAACATTTAGACAACATAATATAAATGCACACAAAATCTGTGATGGATTATTATGGGCTTATTAGATTTCGCTTTGCATAGAAAATAATTAAGATTCACTTTGGAAAAAGGCAGAAACTCTTAAATGTAACACTGAAGACAGTCAAATTTGTATTTTATAATGTATTATGTGTGTATATTAAATTACAATAGATTAAGGAGTACAGCTTTTTTGCATTTTGCATAGCATATAAACGTTCAATATATTTGCTAGATGTAGGGATGAAAACATTCAATAAATCAATGATATACTTCAGGTTTTGTTAATGATCAAGATCCAGTAATTCTTAACGATTTTATTTGAAATGCATTTGGAAAATATGGTGTTTTAATTGTAAATGCAAGCACAATATTTCAAAGCTAAATAATTTCATTGTTCAAATTATCAGTAACTTAAAAATCGTACAAAATTTGCTTGTTAAAATATGAACATTACTTATAGTGGGAAAATATAATATGGAGAAAGTGTCTATGATTTGAGATTACCATAGCTAAAATTGTCATCTGTATATAATTTATAGTTGCTTCCACTATATTGTTGAGAATATATCTAAGTAAAGCATAAAAGCGGGTAAATGCATAGCTATGTGAGTATCTATGTCTTTCTCAATTGACTGATGAGGTCAGATTATTGGAATTATTTACAGAATAATTTCATTAGCTCTAAGTTAACCATTCCTCCTTTATTCCCTCTTTCCTATGCTGCTTTACGTCTTCCTCTTTTTCCTTTATCCTCCCTGCTTTTCTGTCCTTCTTTCTACTCTTTGCACTACCTTCTTAATCTTCCTTCCTCTATCTCCCTCCTTGCCTCCTTTATTCATCTCTTTTTTTCTTCCTGACTTGGTGTCCCTTTATATTGATCAGGCTGGCCTTGAAATACTGGATCATTTGTTACCCATGTATAACTTAAACTAGAGGTTTGCATCACCATACCTGGACAGGTTTTAGTGATAGTAAATTGCTATGAATATCTGAAAAATAGTGAACATACTATACATGACTTTGGTGAATTGTTTCACTCAAAACAATTTTCTTTTAAAAATTTATTATTTTTATAGTGATTTAAATCATATTTCATCTCATAATTTCTTTCTGTGTATCTAGTGTATTTTGAAATTTGTAGGTATTGTTATGTAAGGAAATACTTAGTGAAAGAAAGTATAAAATATCTCATACTTTTATGTGCATAATTAAGGTTCTAACACACAAAATTTCAGTGTTGTCAATTGTAAAATAAAGGAGTTAAATGAATGAAACACAAATGTTCTTTCCAACATTAACATTCTGGTTTTAAATTACAGACTAATTTTCTTTCATCCAATTGATCCTGAGATAAGTGTTTTCTGATATTTTAAACCTAATAACATTTCCTGTTTCAGAAAAATAAGAGTCAATTTCAGATCATATGAAAAGAAAACAAAAAATTTGGAGCATGAAAGTGTTGTGGAATGAGTTGACAACCTATAATTGACATTTTGTAACTGTTGAATCCTCTTCTGACATTACTTTTTAATAAATATATTTAGGAAATATTTTATGAATAATTTGAGAAACATGAATAAATTGGTGATTTGAACATATTCTTATATCTGAGTATTTTCATGCAACAAAAGCTTAATTTTAATCTGCTACTTTTCTATAGAAATGTCAAAGGTATTTACAGGAAACTTCAGTTAATGAATTTGCAGACTTTTATAATATAAAGAACATTAGACTCGATGCTGATAGAAGCTGTACATCAAACTAAGTTTAATTTCCATCTGTTATTGGATATAAAATGACTTGAAATTCTCTTCTGTAGAATGACGAACAATTTAAATACTAATCATCTCTAATTTTCTGTGCATTTTTTTCAAGGAAAATGATAGTATTGTTTATTTTTTCTATCTGGTGTATCTGTCTCTTTTTGGTGTATCTACTTTACAGATTAGAAATCTGAAGTGTTAAATTGAAATATGTAGGGGGCTGGGCAATGGTGGCACATGTCTTAATTCCAAGCTCTTGGCAGGCAAAGGCAGGTGAATCTTTGTGAGTACAGGTCCATCTCTTATATATAGTGAATTCCAGGACAGCCAAGGCTAAACAGACAAACCATTAAAAAGAAAAAGAAATAAAGGAAAAAGAATTCAGGGCTGTTTGAAGTAGATTGTAAGGGTACTTAACAGACAGTAGTTACCATCTTAGTGTTACTGACAATTGTAAGCTCTCTAATAGGTTTTGATGAACCAGGCTGCCTCTATTTTAAACTTGAAAACCATAGTATAGACAAATTAGGTTCATCCAGTTTAGGAACAAATCTCTATTTCTCAAAGATTGGACTATACCCCACCTGTATCTTTAACTACATGTAGTTCTGTAGTGCTCATTCCAGAAAATGGCAAGCATATCTTTGTTACAAAATGTTTTTATTAAAAAGAGAAACAAAACCCCCACAAAATATTGTATGACTATCTTGCAACCTTATCATTAATTCAAAGGTTATTAACCACTTGTTGTTATGATTGCCTTATTATGTTTTTCTTTAATAACTATGCCTATGTGTCTGCATGATTATTAGGTGATTATTCTTTGGCCAGTTGATTGACTACTGAATTAATTTTAAGAAAAAAAACAAGTGCAAGTCTCCATCTTAAAAAAAGCTACTTCTTAACTATAACATTTATAAACTTTGATAAATTCTATCTTCCCTTAATTACATAATGATATTTATATAAAGCAAATGATTTATATGTTATTGAACATTGAAATACTGAAAACTTGAATTTCAGTTATGTTTAAAATCTTAAGTACCTTTTCTTTTATACTACATTTTAAAATTGCTACTGATTCTTTCTTATATCTCAAATCTTTACAAGGCTTGTAAACAGGTTGTGCAATTTAAGCAAGTTCATAAGTTTGAGTCTTTTTACACATTCATGTCTTTTTTAAATTGATTTTTATTGAGCTCTTCATTTTTCTCTGTTCCCCTCCCTGCCTCTCCCTTCCCCTCCAACCCTCTCCTTAGATCCCCATGCTCCTAAATTACTCAGAAGATTTTGTATTTTTTTTACTTCCTATGCAGATTAGATAGATATATGTCTCTCTTAGAGTTCTCATTGTTGTCTAGGTTCTCTGGGATTGTGATTTTTAGGCTGGTTATCTTTATTTTTTATGTTTAAAAACCACTTATAAGTAAGTACATATAATTTTCTTTCTGGATCTGGTTTACCTCACTCAAAATTATATTTTCTAGCTCCATCCATTTTCCTGCAAATGTCAAGATGTCATTTTTTTCTGCTGTTTAGTACTCCATTTACACAAAAATGTACCATATTTTCTTTATCCATACTTTAGTCAAGGAGCATCTAGGTTGTTTCCAGGTTCTGGCTATGATGAACATTGTTGCTATGAATATAGTTGAACACAGGTCCTTGTGGCACAGTTGAGCATCCTTTAGACATATACCCAAAAGTGGTATTGCTGTGTCTTGAGGAAGGTTGTTTTCTAATTTTCTGAAAAACTGCCACACTGATAAACAAAGGGGCAAAAGGCTATACCAGTTTGCACTCCCACCAGCAATGTAGGAGTGTTCTCTTTACCCCTCATCCTCCCTAGTATAAATTGTCATCAGTGATTTTGATCTTGGCCATTCTTACGAATGTAAGATGGAATCTCAGAGTTAATTTTTTAAATAATTATATAATTTTACAAATTTTCACCCCCTCCTCCCATTTCTTTTCCCCTCACTTATCTCCCCTCCACCTCCCTCTCCACACCAAGGAGCAGTCAGGGTTCCCTACCCTGTGGAAAGTCCAAGTTCCTCCCCAATTCATCCAGGTCTAGGAAGGTGAGGATCCAAACAGACTAGGTTCCCTCAAAGCCAGTACATACAGTAGAATCAAAACCCAGTGCCATTGTCCTAGGCTTCTTGGTCAGCCCTCCTAGTCAGCCATGTTCAGAGAGTGGTTTGATCACATGTTCCATCAGTTGGCCTTGGTGAACTCCCATTGTCTCGGTGTATGGACGCACCCCTTACAGTCCTGACTTCCTTGCTCATGTTCTCCCTCCTTCTGCTCCTCATTTGGACCTTGGGAGCTCAGTCCAGGGCTCCAATGTGGGTCTCTGTCTCTATCTCCATCCAACGTCAAATGAAGGTTCTGTGATGATATGCAAGATAATCATCAGTGTGGCTATAGTAAAGGGCCAGTACAGGCCCCCTCTCCTCAGCTTCTCAAGGAGCAAGCTAGGGACATCTCCTTGGACACCTGGGAACCCCTCTAGAGTCCAATATCTTGCCTACCTTCAATTAGGCAATTAATTACCCTTAATTAGGATATGTAATTCCCTGATTTTATATCAACTCTTCCTCTATCCCAACTGTCCCATTCCCTCAAGCTCTCCCCATCCTCCCCTTCTCACTTCTCTCTCCCCATCTCCTCTTACTCTCATCCTACTATCAATTTTTGCCTGGCAATCTTGTCTACTTCCAATATCCAGGAGGATAACTACATGTTTTTCTTTGGGTTCACCTTCCTACCTAGCTTCTCTAGGATCATGAAATATAGGCTCAATTCAATGGCTAGAATCCACTAATGAGTGAGTACATACCATATTCATCTTTTTGGGTCTGGGTTATGTCACTCAGGATGGTGTTTTCTATTTCCATCCATTTGCATGCAAAATTCATGATGTCATTGTTTTTTACCGCTGAGTAGTATACTAATGCATATATATTCCACACTTTCTTTATCCATTCTTTCATTGAGGGGCATCTAGGTTGTTTCCAGGATCTGGCTATTACAAAGAATGCTGCTATGAACATAGTTGAACAAATATGTTTGTAGTATGATTGGGCATCTCAGGTTTATTCCCAGGACTGGTATTGCTGAATCCTCGGGTAGATTGATCCCAAATTTCCAGAGAAACCACCACACTGATTTCCAAAGTGGTTGTACAAATTTGCACTCCCACCAGCAATGGATGAGTGTACCGCTTACTCCATATCCTCTCCAGCAAAGGCTATCATTGGAGTTTTTTATTTTAGCCATTCTGACAGGTGTAAGATGGTATCTCAAGGTTGTATTGATTTGCATTTCCCTGATCATTAAGGAGGTTGAGCATGACCTTAATTGTCTTTTGGCCATTTGGACTTCTTCAGTTGAGAATTCTCTGTTCAGTTCAGTACCCCATGTTTTAATTGTGTTAATTAGCATTTTAAAGTCTAGTTTCTTGAGTTCTTTATACATTTTGGAGATCAGACCTTTGTCTGTTGTGGAATTGGTGAAGATCTTTTCCCAATTAGTAGGTTGCCTTTTTGTCTTAATGACACTGTCTTTTGCTTTACAGAAGCTTCTCAGTTTTAGGAGGTCCCATTTATTCAATGTTTCCATTATTGTCAGAGCTACTGGGGTTATACGTAGGAAATGGTCTCCTGTGCCTATATGTTATAGACTCTTTCCCATTTTCTCTTCTATCAGGTTCAGTGTGTTCAGATTGATATTGAGATGTTTAATCCATCTGGACTTGAGTTTTGTGTATGGTGACAGAAATGGATCTATTTTCATTCTTCTACAGGTTGACATTCAGTTATGCCAGCACCATTTGTTGAAGATGATTTCTTTCTTCCATTGTATACTTTTAGCTCCTTTGTCAAAAATCAGGTGTTCATGGGTTTGTGGATTAATATCCGGGACTTCTATTTAATTCCATTGGTCAACTTCTCTGTTTTTATGCCAGTACCAGGCTGTTTTCATTACTGTAGCTCTGTAATAGAGTTTGAAGTCAGGGATGGTAATGCCTTGAGAAGTTCCTTTATTGTATAGGATTGTTTTGGCTATCCTGGGTTTTTTGTATTTCCATCTAAAGTTGATTATTGTTCTCTTAAGGTCTGTGAAGAATTTTGTTAGGATTTTAATGGGGATTGAATTGAATTTATAGATTGCCTTTGGTAGAATTGCCATTTTTACTATGTTGATCCTACCCATCCAAGATCATGGGAGGTCTTTCCATTTTCTGATGTCCTCTTCAATTTCTTTCTTCAAAGATTTAAAGTTCTTTTCAAATAGATCTTTAACTTCCTTGGTTAGAGTTACCCCAAGATACTTTATGCTATTTGTGGCTATCATAAAAGTTGAAGTTTCTCTGTATTCCGTCTCTGCTTCTCTGTCCTTTGTGTATAGGAGGGCTATGGATTTTTTTGAGTTTATCTTGTAACCTGCCACTTCACTGAAGTTATTTATCAGCTGTAGGAGTTCTTTGGTAGAGGTGTGGAGGTCACTAATGTACACTATCATATCATTTGAATTAATGAAAGTTAGACTTCTTCCTTTCTGATTTGAGTCCCCTTGATCTCCTGATGTTGTCTTATTGCTATTGCTGGAACTTCAAGAACTATGTTGAAGAGATATGGTGAGAGTGGACAGCCTTGTCTTGTTCCTGATTTTAGTGGAATGGCTTTGAGTTTCTCTCCATTTAATTTGATATTAGCTGTTGGCTTGCTATATATTGCTTTTATTATATTTAGGTATGATCCTTGTATCCCTAACCTCTCCAAAACCTTTATCATAAAGGGGTGTTGAACTTTCTCAAATGCTTTTTCTGCATCTAATGAAATGATATGTTTTTTTTCTTTTAGTTTATTTATATGATGAATTACATTGATAGATTTTATATATTGAACCAGCTCTGCTTCTTTGGGATGAAGTCTACTTGATCATAATAGATAATTTTTAATGTATTTAATGTATTTTTGTATATTTGCCAGAATTTTATTTATTTTAATGTATTTAATGTATTTTTGTATATTTTGTATATTTGCCAGAATTTTATTGAGGATTTTTGCATTGATGTTCATGAGTGAGATTGGTCTGTAATTCTCTTTCTTGGTTGGGTCTTTGTGTGGTTTTGGAATCAGGGTGACTGTAGCTTCATAAAAAGAGTTTGGCAATGACTCTTCTGTTTTTATTATGTGAAACACATTAAGGAGAATAGGTATCAGCTCTTCTTGGAAGTTCTGATAAAATTCTGCATTAAAACCATCAGGTCCTGGGAGGTTTTTTATGACAGCTTCTATTTCCTCATGACTTACTGGTCTGTTTAAATTGTTCACCTGGTCTTGATTTAATTTTGGTAAGTGGTACTTATCTAAAAACAAGTCCATTCTTTTTACATTATTTAACTTTGTAGCATATAAGCTTTTGTAGTAATACCTAATGATTTTCTGAATTTCCTCAGGTTCTGTTGTTATGTCCCCCTTTTCATTTCTGATCTTGTTAATTTGCATGTTTTCTCTCTGCCTTTTGATTAATTTGGATAAAGGTTTGTTGATCTTGTTGACTTTCTCAAAGAACCAGCTCTTTGTTTCATTGATTCTTTGGATTGTTTTCTGTGTTTCTATTTTGTTGATTTCAGCCCTCACTTTGATTATTTCCAATCTTCTACTCCTCCTGGGTGAGTCTGCTTCTTTTTTTCTAGAACTTTCAGCTGTGCTGTTAAGTCTCTAATATGAGCTTTCTCTGTTTTTAATGTGGTCACTTAGAGCTATGAACATTCCTCTTAGCACTGCTTTCATACTGTCCTATAGGTTTGGGTATGTTGTGTCTTTATTTTCATTGAATTCAAGGAAGACTTTAATTTCTTTCTTTATTTCTTCCCTGACCTAGGGTTGGTTCAGTAGTTTACTGTTCCATTTCCAAGACTTTGTAGGCTTTCTGGAGGTAGAAATATTGTTAAATTCTATCTTTATTCCATGGTGATCCAACAAGACACTGGTGGTTAGTAATATTTTTTTCTATCTGTGAAAGTTTGCTTTGTTACCGAATATGTGGTTAATTTTCGAGAAGGTTCCATGAGCTGCAGAGAAGAAGGTCTATTCTTACCTATTTGGGTGGAATGTTCTATAGATGTCTGTTAAGTCCATTTGATTCAAAGCCTCCATTAATTCTCTTATATCTCTGTTAGATTTTTGTCTGATTGACCTGTCCATTGGTGAGAGGGGAGTGTTGAAGTCTCCTACTATTAGTGTGTGTGGTTTGATGTCTGCTTTGAGTTCTAGTATTTTTTTTTACATAAGTGGGTGCTTTTATATTAGGGGCATAGATATTCAGGATTGAGACTTCATTCTGATGAATTATTCCTGTTATGAGTATAAAATGTCCATCTCCATTTCTTCTGATTGATTTTAGCTTGAAGTCAACTTAATATCTTTTCTTTATTTTGTATGTTTTGTGTTTTGATTATTATATGGAGAGGGGATTTTTTTGATCCAATCTATTCGATGTTCTGTATGCTTCTTGAATATTCATAGGAATATCTTTCTTTAGGTTGGGAAAGTTTTCTTCTATAATTTTATTAAATATATTTTCTGGACCATTGAGCTGTAATTCTTTTCCTTCTTCTACCCCTATTATGCTTAAGTTTCGTCTTTTTATTGTGTCCCAGAATTCCTGAATGTTTTGTGATGAGAATTTGTTGGATTTGCTGTTTCCTTTGATCAGAGCGTTTATTTTCTCCATGGTATCTTAGGAATCTGAGATTCTTTCTTCTATCTCTTGTATTCTGTTGGTTATGCTTGTTTTTGTAGTCTCTATTCATTTACCTAGATTTTCTTTATCCAGCTGGCCCTCAGTTTGTGTTTTCTTCCTTGCCTCCATTTCAGTTTTCAAGTCTTTAATTGTTTCCATTATCTCTTTGATTGTTTTTCCTTGGTTTCCTAGTATATCATTTATGGATTTACTCAATTCTTCAAACTTTTTGTTATTCTTCTCATCCATTTCTTTAAGGGAGTTTTTTGCCTCTTGTTTAAGGGACTCTATCACTTTCATAAAGTTAATTTTTCTACTTCTTCTTGATTAAGGTGTTCAAGTCCTCCTGTTGTAAGTTTGCTGGGTGCTGGTGCTTTCCTATTGTTTCTCAAATGTTGGAGGAATTCTTGCATTGGCGCCTGTCCATCTTTTTCTCCGACTACTCCCCTATGGATCTTCTTTTACAGGATCAGGTCTTCTTGCTGGCCAGGGAGCTTGCAGTCAAATGGCCTACCTTGCTGCAGGCAGGCTATTGAAACAAAGGAACTCCCACCCCCCTGGTTGCACTGGGTCCCAGTGCCCAAACAGTCTGAGCTGGGGGTTTTATGACCCCGAAGAGTTGAGGATGAAGGGAGGGGTTATCTGGGTGCAAGCTGGGATGGGATAGGAAGAGAGAGGCAGTAACTGGGGAGAATAGCCTCTGCAGGAAGACCAGGAAGTATACGGATTGAGGAATATCTGTGCTCCATCTCAGGGCTGCTGCTGAGGGTCAGGCACTCACTCACCCTACTGATGGATCTTCTGGTCTCTCAGAGTTATTTTGATTCACATTTCTCTGATGACTAAGGATATTGAACATTCCCATAAGTGTCTTTCAACCATTTTAGATTCCTTTGTTGAGAGTTCTCTGTTTAGGTCTGTTCTCCTTTTTTTATTGGGTTATATGTTCTTTTGATGACCAATTTCTTGAGTTCTTTGCATATTTTGGAGATCAGACCTCTGTCTGATGTGGGATTGGTGAAGATCTTTTCCCATTCTGTAGGCTGTTGTTTTGTCCTGTTGTCCATGGCCTTTGTTTTACAGAAGACTTCAGTTTCAGGATGCCCCATTTATTAATTGCTTCTCTCTTTTCTGTGCTACTGGGGTTATATTTAGGAATTGTTCTCCTGTGTTAATGCATTGAAGTGTACTTTCCAATTTCTCTTCTATGAGGTTTTGTTTGGCTGGTTTTATGTTGAGATCTTTGATCCATTTGGACTTGAGTTTTGAGACATGCATGTATTTTTAAGTGAGAAAATAATTGAGGGGATTCTGTCTTGAGGCATATAGAGTTTCTTAAAGTGAAGGAGCCTCAAATATAGCCAGAGAAAAGTAGTGCTTGTATATTCATATTAACACACACAAAATATGAGTGTGACATCATAAGATCAGTAATTTTAGAGGTAGTTTATACTATCAACATGGTACAAAACTTCTAAACTATATCCTTGGGCCTGATAGGTTATTTTAGTTAGATGCTTAATTACCTGGGTGCTACACATACAGTATTCTACAATGTATGACCAGCCATTTGTACTGTATAAAAAAGGTTCTAATACATGTAAAAATAGAATTATAGGTGATTCTGACATGATCATGCCATGTTCATGTTTTATTCTGACAGGTAGATCAGTACTTAATATCAGAGTGTATACTCCTACAAGCAAAAAAACAAACCAACAAAACCACAAAAACCAAAAAAAAAATTACCACAGGTTACTAAATTATAAAGAGTGATAATGAGTTGTTTGAGAAGGCCAGATAGATACTAAACACTGTTGGTAAATAACAAAATTCTTGCTGTGCAGGGTCAATAGTGTTAACTGAATTTCTGCCCCAGGCAGGAATAAACAATTGGGGCTGAAAAAGTTTATGTGGTCAGTACTTTTTCCCCTGGCTCATCAGTAGAAAGGTGGAGACTACACGTGGGAATGAAACTCCTTAGATTAAATCACCTCCTTGCATGTCCAGAAGGCTGAGTGTAAAATCTGGATTTGAATTGTCTACTTGAAATTAATAACCCAAAATTGTGATCATTCTTCAATGTTCTTCCTGTGAAAGCATCAACACAAGACAGTGACCATTATAACATTAACTTTTCTACAGTGTGACCAAATCAGTAACTGACTCTATATCTTTGACCTTTCTACCTACAGAGCTTTGCAGCTGCAAATTCTTTCTCTGCTCCTTTGAAATGGAAGATTTAAAAGCTCCTTGCCAGTTTACAGCTGAAGACAGAAGACTATCTTTTCCAAGGATCTAGAAATTCTTTGAAGAGCAATCATCAAGAAAGATAACAGCACTATCTTCTAATTAGGTGTCAGGTTTTCACCTGGTTGAAAGTTATAAAACTACTCCATGAGGTAAATATTCCAGGAAGTTTTCTTTGACTTGACTACAAGCAATTAGCAAACACAGATAGCAGAGGGGCCTCTGGCCACAAATTCTTCAGGAATACAAGCACTTCTAGAAAGCACTTGAGTTCAGATGACTTTCTTTATCTTTTTCCTATGGCAGTGACTTTAAATAGCCTTGTAGTGATGTCTGTTAAAGGTTAGTTTGTAAACAATGCTTTAAATCCAGCTAAAAGTGAGTACGGTATCATCGCATACTAAAAAATAATTCTTTTGAAGAAAAAGAACTATTCAAACCCAGGGATACCCAGAAACCGGTGTAAAAGTCAATTCATAGATGCTAATAGTCTGATGGCAATAATATTATAGTTTTCTTAAGATTATAAAGTAATTGTGATAAAATACCTCCATGTGAAAGTGTGCTATTTGTAAAGATCTTACTTAAAGCAAAGAAAAATTTATAAATCTCACCCAATAAATAAAAATATTTCAGCAAAGAAATTAGAAAAAATACAAATGAAAATAAATTTCTAAAAATACTATCTTTAAAGAAAACCTTAGTGAAAAGGGTGAGAGCAGGACAAATGTTGTATAGGAGGTTCTTCTGTCTATGTGTTGCTTTCATCAGCTGAATAAAGAAACTGCCTTGGCCTTTTGATAAGGCAGCATGTAGGTAGGTGGAATAGACAGAACAGAATGCTGGGAAGAAGAAAGGCAGAGTCGAGATGCCATGGATCTCATGCCTGGGATGGATGCCGGTTAGAACCTTGCCTGTAAGCCATAGTCTTGTGGCACTGCACAGATTGATGGAAATGGGTTGAATTGGGATGAAGGAGTTGGCCAATGGGAGGTTGGAGCTGATGGGCCAGGCAGTGTTTAAATGAATACAGTTTCTGTGTGATTATTTCGGGTGTAAGATAGCAGGACAGAATAAGCAGCCCCGCTCCCTACAACAGACATGACATTTTTATATACTGAAAACACTTAATTACTAGGATTACTTGCAAATTAAGATAGTTATGTTCTTGCACATGGTTCTGTTTTCTTATTTTAGTTTGAAAGCAATTCTTTCACTGTGCTGTGAAGACAATTTGAAAAATTTGTATCAATAAAAGAAATTATACTAGATATAAAACTTAACCTGTAATAAATTATTTAAATAGTCTAGTTATGATTGTAAATTTAGAAAAAAACAGATTAACAACTTGGTTTTTCATAATATTTAGCATATTTGGCAAGAGTTCCATGTGTTTTTTTAGTGAAGCATTTTACATATTCTGATGCACAAGCCATAGCAGATAATGAAGCTATATGTATACTTCAGCAATACCAAATTAATGAGAAAGAATAGCCTTACTTTCACCTATCTTTCTGAATTTTCCATCACGTTAGAGAGAATACCTCTAAATAATAGCACAATTCTTTTATGACATCTCCTTTAAATCATTAATAAACCTCAGGTATAGAATTTTCAACTGGCATCATGTTCAGTGTGTGTACACATGTTCAGCCAATCATACAAGCATAAATAGATAAATACAGTTTTAAAAGACATTTTAATAGATTTTTTGAAATTGCGATGAATACAGAGAGAATACAGAAAAAAGTGAGACACACCAAGGAAAGTACATGTGGGTTTCCCAGAGAGAGGCTCATTTCATGGTATTTGCAATGGCAGCATGTACCATTTTGATGAGCTTTGAAGCTATTATCTGAGCTGACAGGATCATGAGTGGGAAAGTTCAACTCTAGATCTTAGGTATGCAGCAGGAGATTAAGGTTTCTTTGTAAACAAAGTTAATAGTCTTAGTTGTGTGTCCCCCAAAAAAGTGTAAAAGTGAAATAAGGCCCTTCTAAAAGCAGATTAAATCAGAAAGTAAATATGGATCCTTAGCATATCAACATGAAACATCAGCATATAAAAGGGATTGTCTCCAGGTCCACAATCTTTGTACAAATGTTAATTGTTCTGGCATTCTTCAAGAAAAGCTTCAACTTCAAGTGGTGTATGGGGCTCTTCATATATATATATATATATATATATATACACACACACACACACACACACACACACACACACACACACACACACACATATATATAATTTCTACAATTTCCCCATCTTTCTATATTGCTGCCAGACTGCTTATTTTCTTAGTAACTCAAATAAATCATATTTCTTTCTTTCTGGTCCATTTCCATATTTGTGGCCACTACCAAGACTCACAACTTCCCATCTTTGTTGCTTTTTTTTCTCATAGTCTATCAAAATTGCTTTGGAGTTTTATTTTTAAGATCATTTTAAAATCATGTTTGTCTATGAAACTAAATTCTCATGAAAAAAACTTTGTTTCTTCATTACAATCATTTTTATATGCTGAATTTTTCAAAGATTTAACTTAAATAAGACTAATAAGCACCAAAAATATGTATGACATGAAAGTAGAGAGCACTCATGATGGCATTTTATTCATGTAAGATTCAAATTTAGATGTATTAACGTCTCAGTATTTGATAACTGAATCTGTTTATTATATGTCTATTCATGATTCCACCTTGTTAAGGATCAAGAGCCTGTGTAATTTTATTTGCTCTCTTCATCTTGGTTGACAAATTTATTGGTGGCTGTTGTTCAAAAAATATTTTAGAGTCTTTGTACTTAGTGCAGTTAGCTGTAAAGTCTTCCTTTGACCTCTGATTTCTTTAATTGAGTCTATTTCTCATTTTCTAGCTAATATTTTATTTTTCAGTTTTACCTTTTTTAATATCAAGAAATTTTATTTTTAAGATTTTTATTATTTTTTATATTTAAATATATTTGACCACATAATTCCCCTCCTTCAAAGTGACCTAGAGTCTCTCCCCCTCCCTTCCTACCTAGCTTTAACTTTCAAAAACTCAAAACAGTACCCAAATTCCCAAAATATAGATAACAAAATACAATATCCCCCTAAACAAATTCAAAATAAAAAACAAAACAGAAACAAAAAATGAAACATATCAAATTATAACCAAATAGGAGCACACATACAGTATTGTGGAGTCCATTATTTGTCGATCAATACTCTTGAATGTGACAACTGCCTTGGAGTCGTTGGTATAACCAGTGTCATTCCTCCAAAGAAACAAAATTTCCCTTTATCAGTAGGTATGAGTAAAAGTTTTGTTTCTAAGTTACCATCATGGCTAGGTTTACATTTGTTTATTCATTTTCTCAAAATATAACAAAATAAAATATAATGAGTTTTGACCCACGTAGGCTTTGTGCATGTTACTTCATTCTCAAAGGGTACATCTGACGTTTGATCATGTTGATTTAGAGGGCTTTGATTTCTTAGTGTTCCCCATCCCCTCCTGCTCTTACATGATTTCTGCCTTCACTTCTATGGGGTTCCCGTAGAACTGAGGAAAGGGATTTGAAGAAGATATCCCATTTATGGCTGAGTGTTCCCAGGTTTCTCACTCTCTGCTTAATGTCTTGCTCTGGGTGTCTCTATTTCTCCCCACCTGCTATTGCAAGAAACTTCTTTGATGATGGTTAAATTTTGGGTATAACATAGTTTTATAGCAGTGATCCATGAGTATAACAGAATATTATTAGGAGTCATTTTATCGCTACATTTTTGGAAGATATCTATCTATCTATCATCTATCTATCTATCTATCTATATCTATCTATCTATCTATATTTTCATCATCATCATCATCATCTATCATCTATCTATCTAATCTCTCTATCTCTCTACCTACCTACCTATCTATCTATCTATCTATCTATCTATCTATCTACCTACCTACCTATCTATCTATCATCTATCTATCTATCTATCTATCTATCTATCTATCTATCTATCTATCTATCTCAAATATATATATTTGAGACCAGTAGTATTTTGTTTTATCATGAGTCACTGGGCTATCTATTCTCTTGTTCTCAGTCACCCAAGAAATGTCAGGTATGGAGTGGAACTTAAGTCAGATCAGTTATTGCTTGGTTACTCCCATAAGCTTTGTGCCATGATTGCCTTAGCACATCTTGAAGTCAGCTCAATTCTATTTTAGATGAAAGGTTTGCAACTGGCTTGGTGTTTACATTTCCTTTTTGAAACCATGCTGAGTATCTTTCTACGATAGAACATAGGCATGAAGGTTGAACATTGGCACAAGCTTGACATCTCCATGTCCAATGAGTTGTGGACTTGTTTTAAGAAATGGGATGTTGCTGTCAGTTTTTGGAGAGCAACCTATAGTCTATATATAATATATATATATATATATATATATATATATATATATATATAGTCTAACAACCTATAGTCTTGTTAATAGCCTGGATTGTTTAGAGATTCCTATGGGGTCTCTGGCAAACAACACAATTAGATGTAACCAAACATAAAACTGAAATTTTAATTTGGTGATGAGAGATGGAAAGATGTCCAGTTATGTCTCTGCCTCCCTCATGATTTGGTGAATTTGTTTTTATCTCCTTCATATATATATATATATATATATATATATATATATACACACACACACACATACACATACATACGTATATATATGTATATATATGTATACACACACACACACACACACACACACACACACATATATATATATATATATATATATATATATATGCCTTTGAGCATTCCATTCTAGACCACTCCATCCATCTATGCATCCATCCATCCAATCATCCATCTATCCATAAACACTATTTTATTTCTCTTTCCTAATAAGATCTATCTGATTCCCCTGGTCCTTACTCTGTTCCTACATTTGGGATTCTATGGATTGTAGCTTTGTTATTATTGACTTAACAGATGATATCATATATCAGTGAATAGATACAATATATGTTTCTCTGAGTCTGGGATATCTTAATGAGGATACATGTTTTTCTGGTTCTTTCAACTTGTCTGCCAATTTTATGATGCCATTTTTTTAAAAAAAATCTGAGTAATACTCCATTCTATAAATGAACCTCATTTTTTATCCATTATTCTATTTAGGGACATCTATGATAATTTCGAATTTCTGAATATTATGTATAGAGCAACAATGGGCATGATTGAGCAAGTTTACTTGCAGTATGGTGGAGATTTCTTTGGGTATCTGATGAAGAGTAGTATAGCTGGATCTCTCTCTCTCACTATATATATGTAGTGAGAGAGAGAGAGAAAGAAAGAGAGAGAGAGAGAGAGAGAGAGAGAGAGAGAGAGAGGAACTGAGGAATCACCATACTAATTTTCATATTAATTTTTAAAGTTTACACTTCCACCAACAATTCCACATCATCACCAGCACAAGCTGTCACTTTTATTATTTATCCCTCCCACTCTGATAGGCGTAAGTTGGAACCTCAAAAAATTTATTTTCATTTCCTTATGGCAAAGAAAGAATGTTGAATATTTCTTGAAGTGTTTCTCAACCACTTAAGTTTCCTCTATTGAGAAATCTCTGTTTAAATCTATACCATATATATAACTGGGTTGTTTTTTTAATATTTAGTTTCTTGTATTCTTCATACATTTTGGATAGTAGCACTCTATTCATTTGGTAGGTGTTAAAAAATCTTTTCTCTTTCTGTAGGCCACTGATTTGATAATTTCCTTTGCCTTACAGAAGCTTCTCGGTTATATCATGTTTCATTCCCTTTTCTATTTTTAATAAAAATTATTCATTCTATGTCTTTTATATTTTAATTTTTTATTAATTTTACATACCAAACACAGTTCCTCCCTCCCTTCTTCACACTTGTGCCCACCCCTAACTCCAATCTTCTCAGAGAGGGTAAGGCCTTCCTTGAGGAGTCAACAAAGTCTTACATATCAAGTTGAGGCAGAACCAAGATCCTCTCCCATAAGTCAAGTCTGAGCATGCTATCTCTTGATAGAGATTGGTCTCCAAAAGCAAGTTCTTGCATCAGTGACAAATCTTGGTACCACTGCCATAAGCCCCCAAAGAAGACCAAGCCATACAACTACAACTGTCACCCACATTCAGAGGTCCTTGTTCGGTACTATAGCTGTTAGTTCAGAGCTCATGAGCATCTGCTAGCTTGTGTCAGCTGAATCTGTGGATTTCCCCTCATGATCTTGACACCCCTTGCTCCTATAATCCCTCCTCCCTCTCTTTGACTGGACTCCAGGAGCTCTGCCCAGTGCTTGGCTGTGGATCTTTGCATCTCTGCCCTTCAATTACTGGATGAAGGTTCTATGATGATATTTAGGATAGTCACCAGTCTGATTACAGGAGAAGGACAATTTAGGCACCCTCTCCACTATTGCTAGGAGTCTTGAATACTGTCTTACACTGGTCAGAATGGCTAAGATCAAAAACACTAATGACAGTTTATGTTGGATAGGATATGGCATAAAGGGATCATTCTTCCACTGCTGGCAGGAGTGTAAATATGTACAGTCACTTTGGAAATCAATATGGTGGTTTCTCAGTAACTTGGGAATCAATCAACACCAAGACCCAGTGATACTACTCTTGGGCAAATACACAAAGGATGCTCAACCATACATCAAAGACACTTGCTTAACAATGTTCACAGCAGCATTATTCATCATATCCAGAACCTGGAAATAACCTAGATGGCTCTTTTTTATTACTTTATAAATAATACCAATCAAAATTTCACTTCTGCCCCTCCTCTGATTTCCCTCCCACTCCCCCAGACAGCCTCCCCCTCCCCTGAGAGAGGGCAAGGTACCCTGCCCTATGGGAAGTCCAAGGCCCTCCCTCCTACATCCAGGCTTAGGAAGGTATGCATCCAAATAGAATAGGATCTCCAAAAGCCAGTACATGGAATAGAGACAATTCCCAGTGCCATTATCATTGGCTTGTCAGTCTGAGGCAATTGTCAGCCAGATTCAGAGGGTCCAGTTTGATCCCATGCTCATTCAGTCCCAGTCCAGCTGGCTTTGGTGAGCTCCCATTAGCTCAGGCACAAGGGGTGGACCATCCCCTTGAGGTCCTGATTTCCTTGCTCATATTCTCCCTCTTTCTGTTCTTCAACTGGACCTTGGGAGCTTAGTCCAGTGCTCCGATGTGGGTCTGTCTCTATCTTCATCTGTCGCCAGTCAAAGGTTCTATGGTGATATTCAAGATAGTCATCAGCCTGACTATGGGACAAGGCTAGTTCAGACACCCTCTCCTCCACTGCCCAGGGTCCTATCTGGAGTCATCTCCATGTACTCCTGGGAACCCCTCCAGGGCCAAGACTCTTGCCAACCCCAAAATGGTTCACTTAATTAAGGTATCTCCTTCCCTGCTCCCATATCTGTCCTTTCTCCATTGCAACCATCCCACTCCCCCAAGCTCTCCCCAACCCTCCCCTTCTCCCATTTCTCTCCCCCACCCCATGCTACCAACTTTTGCCTGGCCCTCTTGTCTGCTTCCAATTTCCAGGAGAATCTATATATGTTTTTCTTTGGGTTCACCTTATTACTTAGCTTCTCTAGGTTCACGAACTATAGGCTCAATGTCCTTTGCTTCCTAGATGGCTCTTAACCAAAGAATGGATAAAGAAAATGTGGTACATTTACACAATGGAGTACTACTCAGTAGTACAAACAATAAAACCATGAAATCTTCAGGCAAAGGAATGGAACTAGAAAAAAAAGTATCCTGAGAGAGGTAACCTAGACACAGAAAGACAATCATGGGTATGTACTCACTCATAAGCAGGTATTAGATGTAAAGCATAGGATAACCAGTCTCTATTCCTCCACAGGCTTTAGAGCCTGTCCCTAAAGCTTGAGGTGGGTTTTAGGAACCTCTTTCTTATATTGGGTTGCCTTGCCCAACCTTAATGCAAGGAGAGGAGTTTAATCCTACCTCAACTTGATATGCCATTGTTTGTTGCCACAGGTAGGAGGCCTGATCAGTAACAGTAAATGCAGCTTCAGGTTATTCTAAATCATTACCTAGTGTAGTTGGAGACTGCTTATTCATTTCCTGGCAACGAGACCTGAACAATCACACAGAAATGATATTAATCAGAAGACTGGCTAATGCACCAGGTGTATTTCTAGTTAGCTTTTTCATTTTAAATTAATCCATTTCTATTTATCTATGTATTGCCACAAGACTATGGACTAATGTTAAAGTTCTGGCATTCACATGTCTTTCTCCTTCAGTAGCTATATGGTGTCTCCCTGACTCTGCCTACTCTCCCTCTCTATCTCTTTCAGCCTGGCTGTATTCTGCTAAGCCTTGGCTGAAATAACGTTATTATTGACAAGTGGTAAGTTTACAGAATACAAAGGGAATCTCTAATCACTCTAATATGTAACTAACACACTAGAGAGGGTACCCTTAGTCTCTTCTTAGTAATAGAGTATGTCCAGACACCCCATTTAGAGTCATTGACTTGTGGTCAGACTATTTTGGAGGAGAACAGTCATGGAGTCACTAGCTACCCCTATTTATCCAACATTATTTTCTTTCTTTCTCTTTAAAAACAAAACAAAACACAGCATAAAACTAAATGTTCACCCATGTATGCACACACAAAATCGTGGAGGCCACTTTTTGTTTGATACTCTTGAGCATGAGACTTTCTCTGTAGTGTTGTGGGTTTGCCGAGTGTCATTCATTGAAGAAAAGTGATGTTACCTCTCTCTGAAACTACCAACTGCAAATAATTTTAATATTTCCACAGGATGTTCTGGTGTATATAGACTACCATTCAGATTTAAGGCTTACACTTATTTCTGTCTTTCAGTAATAAGTCTTGTGTCTCTTTTTCTACCCCAATCCTAATAATTTTATTGATTACTGGAGATATGTATAAAATGCACCCTTTGTATTTGCTTCCCATTTCTATTTAGCAAATAGTATAAGAAGAGTAATATTTAATTTATAAAGTTAAGATATAATCTAAAATTGATGAGGACAAATGTTAGTTATTTTTAATATGTAGTTTTATTCCATATGTGCATATTATCTCTTAAATTCAAAAGCTGTTACTTAACATATTAATATAGTATAATTGTTTATTTTTATTCATATCCTTCTGCTTTAGCCTCCAAATTTGCTAATAATAGCATGTTTCCAGGAATAAGTGTGGTTTGTGATTTTCTTGTCAGACTTTCATGTATGGCACATTGGGTAATATGCTTCTGTGTCTTCTTGAAGTTTTATGTGCTGTGTCATCCTTTGTAGTGTGCCTCTCAACTATGCCCATTTTTTAAAGTCATCAGTTATTTTATTAAGATCCTTTGGTTTTTTCTCAGTAGGGATAAAGTACCACCCTATGTTTATTTATTAAATAGTTTGTCCATGATATAGTAGCCCTCAATGTCACCTCATTAATTAGCAGATTCAAAGAATGAATATAGCTTTGTTTTGACTTATTTTCACCAATATTAGTTAAAATTTGTTTCATAAATAAAGGATATAACTGCTTTATTGTTTACTTTGATTGTTTTCCTCAAATCAGATGTATTTTACCCAAGTATAACAAATGCAGAGCAATGCTTCAAACAGGACTGAACATAAATAACACTCATAAATGTTCTCATAAATATCACCAAGTGGTCATAATCACCTTGCAGCCAAAGATATAAAGGAATAAATCATAAACCATAATGGAACAAGTTTTTTACATCCTCCAAATTCTTACACACACTCATTCACAAAAATACACTTATTAAATGATATAAATCAGTCTGAACTTGTTTTTAAATCCAAATATGAGAAATAATTCAATATTTATTAATGTACATGGCTTTATTCTTTTCTTTTGATGCAACTTATTCACAATGCTTTGAGAAGCAATGTGTTTCTCCTGCTTGTGACTAAACAGAGTTTCACAGAGGAAATATTACAGTCTAATTATTCACTGTACTGTTTGATGAGGGGCTACTGGCTGCATTCCACTGACTGTAATGCTGCTGTGAGCATCCTTATTTGCTATGTTCCTACTGCTTTATAATACGTGTGCTAACTTGAGTTTTACAAGTTTTCTGGTTTTGTTTTTTGGGGGGCAGGACAGTGACAAACATTCCTATTTGATGAGCTGGATACACAACAATATGCTTTATTTTAAGATAATATGTTATTGTATACATAATTATATATATTTTCTATTCTTCCCACTAGAACACTTCATTTTCTGAGTGTGTATTCTGATTCACTTATTTCTAATGTTTCCAGTCTTACATTTGATCTTTAATGCATCTTTTTTCTCTCCATTTTTAAAGTTTGTTAGCATTTATTTATTTATTTGTGTGAGTTTAACCCAGATCATCAGGTTTTAGGTAAGACCTTTACTCTATGAGACATATTGCCAGGAAGCAGTTTAATTTAATCAACAACCCTGATTTAATTATTAGGTTGGGTTTATAGCTAATGAGAAGAAAATTTCTGCATAAAGTGCACCATGTTTCTTGACTGAACCCTAGTATGAAAATACAAATTCAAACAAAAATAAGAAAATATTTAATCTTTGATCTTTACTCTTTTTTTGTTTTTTTTTTGTTTTTTTTCTTTTTCTCATTTTTTTAATTCAAGATTTCCATCTCCTCCCCTCCTCCTCCCCCTTCCCTCCCCTTCCTTCCACCCATACCCCCACTCCACCCCTCTCCAAAGACAAAGAGCCATCAGGGTTCCCTTCACTATGTTAAGTCCAAGGTCCTCCCAGCTCCCCCTAAGTCCAGGAAGGTGAGCAACCAAACTGATAAGGCTCACAGTGAGCCCATCTTTACTCTTTTCAAATTGAGAATCAGTATAGATATCCGTATTTATTTTTGACATTCATGTAAGTTTTAGATCTTTCATGTAACAATGAACCTATGTTGAACTATTTGTAATTTTATCTAGAATATTCTTACTTCATTTTTAAAATTTATTATATATTTATCAACCTATTTGTTTAGGTTTTCTCTCTCATTCTTTCCCTCTTTCACCCAAACTTATCTATTATTTTGTCTTTTGTGCTTTAGATAATTTTCAATGAGTGATCCATCCAGGATAGGTATCTTATACACTAATTACAGTGATTTATATCTATGAGAGCCTTTTATTCAATTCTTAATCTTAGTAACCAACATGGCAAGTTATCTGCAAAAATATGTCAATGGAAACAAACAGCTCTCTCATTGAACTTAAAGGTACACTCCACAGGAGGGAAATCGTGCCTGGTACAAGAAACCTAGCTAACTTCCTATGGTAAGGACAGTTATAGACATTAGAAAAGAATCTGCTACCACAACTTTACTAGATCAGCCTAATTTTTTTTTCATTCTAAGTCTTATTCTCATATTCACAGATAAGTGAAGCTGTGATCCCTCATTAAAGAAGCCTCTGTTTATAGAACATGGAACCACTTGCAGAAAACTACAACTGGGCAGAATGCAAATATCAAAGGCTCATGTAGATCCCAGCCACAGGGATATATATTTTTTTCAATTTCTTTTTCTTTATTCTTATTAAAAATTTCTGCCTCCTCCCCACCTCCCATTTCCCTTCCCCTCCTTTAACTCCCTTCCCTCTCCCTTTCGAGTCCAAGGAGCAGTCAGGGTTCCCTGCCCTGCGAGAGGTCCAAGGTCCAACCCACTCCATATGGGTCCAGGAAGGTGCGCATCTAAACAGAATAGGCTCCCCAAAAGCCAGTACATGCGGTAGCATCAAAACCCAGTGTCATTGTTCTTGGCTTCTCAGTCAGCCTTCATTGTCCTCCATGTTCAGAGAATCCTGTTTGATCCCATGATTTTTCAGTCACAGTCAAGCTGGCCTTGGTGAGCTCCCATTAGACCAGCCCCACCGTTCCCGTGGGTAGGCGCACTCCTCACGGTCCTGACTTCCTTGCTCATGTTCACCCTCCTTCAGTTCCTCATTTGGGCCTTGGGAGCTCAGTCCTGCAATCCATTGTGGGTCTCTGTCTCTATCTCCATCCATCGCCAGATGAATCACCTATGGTGATATGCAAGATATTCATCAGTATGGCTATAGGAAAGGGCCATTTCAGGCTCCCTCTCCTCTCCAAGGAGCTAGCTGGGGACATCTCCATGGATAACTGGGAACGCCTCTAGAGTCAAGTCTCTTGCTAATCCTAAAATGACTCCCTTAATTAAGATATCTTCTTCCCTGCTCCCCTATCCACCCTTCCTCCATCCCAACCATCTCATTCCCCCAGGGTTCGCCATCCTCTCCTCCTCACCCATCTCTTCTGCTTCTAAGAGATACACAAATTAAAAATAACTGCTCCCATTCTTATTCTTTTATAACTCCAGTCAATTTTTTTTGTCTTGACATGCAAATGAATTTTTCAGGGAAGCCTTTACTGCCACATGAAGAATCTAGATGTTACCCACAATTACTTACTCCAATATTTTTCAACCTTCCTGATATTTCAACCCTTTAAATACAGTTCTTCATGTTGTGGTTACCCTAAATAATAAAATTATGTTGTTGCTACTTAATAACTGCAATTTTATACTGTTAAGAATAGTAATGTAAATATCTGATATGCAGAATATCTGACATTACAACCCCAAAGGTATAGTGGCCCATTGGTTGAGAACCACTGATCTATAACCTATGTAATTCCCATTCTTTGAATGTAAGTCCTGTGAACAGGATGGACTATATGCTGCATATAGGTGAATAATCAGGAAAAAAATGTTGGGTTAATTGTTTTTAATTAAGTAGACCAGAACTGTTTAGAGAGTGAAGGAAAAGAATGCAAAATGTCAGAGAGACTCCTTAACTGGTCTGTAGAAAAGTAGAGATAAAAGATAGTCTTCAGCGGGGAACCAATGTAAACCTCAATCCAAAACCAAGCATGATGAATCCTGCCAGCAATATAAAGGCCATGAACTTCAAGTGAATCTGAATCTCGGCCATCTCAAGTCCAGTCTTTTCTACATAGAAGAGAAAATCCAGTTCACCTGTGGCACAACATCTGATCTACAGACAAATCTTTTCTAGAATTTTTCTCTTATGTATAATCACAAGTCAATAATTTCTGTTTTATTCATCACTGATCCAAGACTGATCTCTTAAAAATATGATACATTCAGTAAATACTTGTAACTAAATGAGACATAGGAAGCCACTGAAAGCTTTGCAATTAAAGTGTCAAATATCCTGAAAATAATTATAATAATAATCAATTGTGCACATGATCCTTACCAATGGGCTTAATTCCATTGCTAATAATTGACAGACCCCTGTCAGTATTCTTCTTTTATATTATTTCATTTTTATAGTCTTTTTATTGAAAGCAATTTTTCACAGAAAAATATTGTGATCATGCTTTTTCATATCTTATCTCCTCCTAGATCCTCTGTGCTCCCAGCCACCCAACTCCATACTTCCTTTGTTTTTCTTTAGAAGACAGAGGCAATTCCATGCAAACAGAAAACAGAATTAAAAAAAAAACAACTAGGTAAGATCAGATATTTAGAAACTTGGCAATGTTAAATACACTGCTATTTAAATTTATATTTTCTTGTTCATTAGGAGATTTTGCACCTTTTTAACATTTTTTTGACTTTTGAATTTCTATAGCTTTCTTGTTGTTCTGGATCAGTGTTGTCCAATAGAAATCTAATATAAGACAAATAAACTTTAAGAGTTGCTCTTTAAGAATTGCTAGAAAGCCAGGTGGTAGTGGCACATGCCTTGAATCCCAGAACTCAAGAGGCAGAGTCAGGTGGATCTTTGTGAGTTCAAGGCTACCCTGGTCTACAAGAGCTAGTTCCAGGACAGGCTCCAAAGCCACAGAGAAACCCTGTCTCGAAAAACCAAAAAAAAAAAAAAAAAAAAAAAAAAAAAAAAAAAAAAGTTAGTTCCAGGATAGGCTACAAAGTAACAGAGAAACCCTGTCTCAAAAAACAACAAAAAAACTTGTTAATAAATGCACTAAGGAGAGTAGTAAGAACCAATTGGTGTTCATCTTAATTATATATTTAATTTATATATCTCAAAAATATTATTTCAACATTTAGCACATATGGAAATCACAAACAAGATTGTGATTTGTATTTTTTTCATGCAATGCCCTCAAAATATGTACATGGCATTTCCTTCCTGCAGCATGGTTCCAATCAACCCTGTTTTGAATGCCCAACAGCCCCTCGTAGCTATCATTGTGGACAGTGTAGTTTCACTGTCTGATGTTTTGTAGGTTATAAGTTCCAAGATAGTTCCACTATTCTACCTCTTCTCTTTTTATTTTTTATCTTCTGATTCATATTGTATAATGTCCTACCATGCAGCTCTTGTAGCTGCTGTGCCATGACTTCTGTATCCCCTACATGTTTCTTGAACTAAGAAAGTTGAAAACAAAAATTATTCGTCACGAAGTATAAGCAACAATTCCCAGATGAAGCTTTTGCAAATAGGATTGTTCACTTTATTATTGTTTCCTTGTCCTTTTTTTGTCTAGTTTAAGAACTCATGCTTACCCAAAGTTATACCTTATACCACTCTCCATAATGTTCTTTATCAAGTTTCAGGATTTTAGTAATACTGGAAATATAAAACACTGGGAATTCATTTTAATTAACATTGCAAAAAAGACGATTATGTTGTGTAAACATTTCTATACAATAAGGTAGTTGTCTGAGAAGCATTATTGGATAGTCCAGTGTTTTCTGTTTATTTATAGTGGCCTCTGTCCTTATTTCCACATGGTGTTTCTGCATTCTGCATGTTGTTGTACTTGTTTATTATTCTAGCCTATGCCAATATCACAGGTTTCAAGCTTTGAAAAGTAAATTATAATGCCGGGCGGTTGTGGCGCACGCCTTTAATCCCAGCACTCGGGAGGCAGAGGCAGGCGGATCTCTGAGTTCGAGGCCAGCCTGGTCTACAAGAGCTAGATCCAGGACAGGCTCTAGAAACTACAGGGAAACCCTGTCTCCAAAAACCAAAAAAAAAAAAAAAAAAAAAAAAAAAAAAAGAAAAGAAAAAAAAAAGAAAAGTAAATTATACAGCTGCTGCCTTCCATGGGTTTGTACTTTCCATATTTGCTTATGGGACAGAAATCATGGATTCTTACAAAAAGCATACATCCAGAGGTTTGGATTTCTGCAAGCCACAAACGAGCCATTGGCGGCAGAATCCTGATGGACTTGCAAGGACCATTTCATCTCTGAAGCTGAAGATGGGTTCAATGGCACCTAAACCCCATGATTGCAATTATACCAGAAAATATCTGAAGTTGGGAACAGTGGGTGAGAAGAAGCAAGTCATCCTGGGGGGACAATGGGACAGTTGGTGAAGATCTGATTTTGGAGGGCCTAGATAAATCTTCCTGATTTGCTGAAATCTCTAGGAACATAGAATGTCCTTACTAATTAAAGGTTCTTATCAGTCTGGAAAAAAAACGAAAAAAGAAAGTTTGAAGTCAACTTTGTTAGAAATTAGTATGGCCACACCCACTTGTTTCTTAGGTCCATTTGCTTGAAAAACCTTTTCCCAACCCTTTACTCTGAGTAGATGTCTGTCTTTGTGGTTGAGGTGTGTTTCTTGTAAACGACAGAATGTTGGATCCTGTTTTCATATCCAATCTCTTAGCCTGTGCCTTTTTTTTTTTTTTTTTTTTTGTGGAGAAAGAGTGCTTTTTATTCACTACTGGTTGGATTACAAATTATGAATATCATATATCCGTAGGAAAATTTCTTTAAACAGCTAAAAGCTTGGTCCTATTGTGAGGTTTTCTTTTTTTTTTTTTTTTTTTTTTTTTTTTTTCCTCATGGTTTATTTTTTTTTTTATATTTAAAAATTTCCATCTCCTTCCTGGACCTGGGGGGAGTTGGGAGGACCTTGGTCTTAGCATAGAGTGGGGAACCCTGATGGCTCCTTGGCCTTGAGAGGGAGGGAGGGGAGGTATGGGTGGAGGGGAGGGGAGGGAAGGGGGAGAAGGAGGGGAGAGAAAGGGGAGAAGGAGGGGAGGGAGGGGGGAGGAGGAGGGAAGGAGATGGAAATTTTTAAATATAAAAAAAAAATAAACCATGAGCCTGTGCCTTTTTATAGGTGAATTGAGTCCATTGATATTCAGTGATATTAATGACCAGTGGTCATTAACTTTTTTTTTGGTAGTAGAGTTTGTCTATTAACCTTTCTTTGAGTTGTCCTGGTGAGGGGTTGCTAGATGACTGAGTTATTGTAGGCAGTGTTAGCATTGTTTGGTTCCTTGGGTTATGATTTTCCTTCTAGTACTTTCTGCAAGGCTGGATTTGTGGCTACATATTGATTAAATTTGTTTTTAATCCCGAAATATTTTGTTTTCTACATTGATAGTGAATGATAGCCTGGCTGGGTACAGCAGTCTGGGCTTGCATCCATGGTCTCTTAGTTTCTGTAGTACATCTATCCAGGACCTTCTGGCTTTCATGGTTTCCATAGAGAAGTCTGGGGTAAGTCTGATAGGTTTATCTTTATAGGTTACTTCACCTTTTTCCTTTGAAGCTCTTAATATTCTTTCTCCAATCTGTATTTTTTGTGTTTTGATTATTATATGGCGAGAGGAATTTTTTTTAATCTAGTCTATTTGGTGTTCTGTATGCTTCTTGAACATTCATAGGAATATCTTTCTTTAGGTTGGGAAAGTTTTCTTCTACAATTTTGTTGAATATATTTTCTGGGCCTTCAATCTGTAATTCTTCTCCTTCATCTACTCCTATTATTCTTAGGTTTGGTCTTTTTATTGTGTCCCAGATTTCCTGAATGTTTTGTGATGAGAATTTGTTGCATTTGCTGTTTTCTTTGATCAGAGCGTTTATTTTCTCTATGGTATCTTCAGAATCTGAGATTCTTTCTTCTTTCTCTTGTATTCTATTGGTTATGCTTGATTCTGTAGTCTCTGTTCATTTACCTAGATTTTCCATATCCAGCCGGCCCTCAGTTTGAGTTTTCTTTATTGCCTCCATTTCTGTTTTCAAATCTTGAACTGTTTCCCTTACTTGTTTGATTGTTTTTTCTTGGTTTTCCAGTATATCATTTACGGATTTACTCATTTCTTTGAACTTTTTGTTATACTTCTCATCTATTTCTTTAAGGGAGTTTTTCATATCCAGTGTAAGGGTCTCTATCACTTTCATAATGTCAGTTTTTTCCATTTCTTCAAGATTAGGGTGTTCCAGCCCTTCTGTTGTAAGATTGCTATGTTCTGGTGTTTTCATGTTGTTTTTCAGATTGTTGTAGGGATTCTTGCCTTTGGCGCCTGCCCATTTCTTCCTTCAAATGTTCTCCAATAGTTTTTCTGGTACAGGATTATGGCCTTTTGTTGGCCAGGCACCCCTCTGATGGATCTTCTGTGACAGTTTAAGGGCTCCTTGTTGGGCAGGTACACCTCCAATGGGTCTTCTGTTACTGGATATTGGCTCCTTACTGGGCAGGTATATCACAGACAAAAGGCCCAGCTCTTCACCAGCAAGCTGAGTGAAACAAAGGATCTCCTGCCACTCACCACCCGGTCCCAGCCCCAATATGGGCTGAGCAGAGTGGTTTTGTGGCCCCTAAGGAGGGGAGCGGTGGGATGGGATAGGAAGAGAAGGGCAGAAGGCACGGGGAGAGTCCCCTGCAGAATGACCAGAAAGATTAGGGGGTTGAGGAATGTCTGTGCTCCGTGACCCGGGCTTCTGCAGCCCGCTGTTCAGAAACACACTCACCCCTCTGCTGGGTCTTCTGTTACCCCAATATTTTGTATTTATTTTACCACAAATATCTTTAAATATATATATTATATTTAATATATATGTCATTATGAAAACAAATTACTATTTCAAATTACATTTTGCTTTTCTTTACTTGAGATATTTGATTTAATAGTTTTTAAATTATTTGTAAGAGTCTTTCATTTACATTTACATCTAAATGCCTAAGTACATATTTAGATATCTTAAAAAGTTATTCTCAATAGTCCTGTTTATTACTCTAGAGTGTATGTATATTATCAATAATTTAATATAACTGTGTATTATTTTATGTTATAATTTTGACAGTTTTAAGCTTATAGAAAGATTGAGCATCATGTTCATAGGGTTTCAGTATAGTTCTTCAGTTTCTGTTTAGTTTCTCTATGGTAATCAACGTACATTGGCTAAGTGAATAAGCCAAAATTGATATGTATTATAATTGACTCTATACTTCAATACAGAACTTGCTAAATATTTGGGAGCTATGACATTGTTTAATTTCTTGTTTCTATTATATCTGTACCTGATAGAACACAAATGTTGATATAACATTTTCCTGGGGTCTACTTATTTATTCTTGGCAATCATCAGTCTTTTTATTATGTGAATAGCCTTATGTTCTCCATAATTTTGTGTATTTGTGTTGTAATGAGGCCAGTGTGTGTTTCCTGGCCAACCAGCAGCTTAGACCTGAAATATTCACACAGAAACTAAATTGTTTAAAATACTGCTTGGCCCATTAGATCTAGCTTCTTTTTGGCTAACTCTTACATCTTAATTTAAAGCATTTCTAGTAATCTATGTATCGCCACATGGCTGTGACTTACTGGGTAAAGTTTCCAGCATCTGTCTCCAATGGGGCTACATCGCTTCTCCTCATTCTTCCTCCCAGCACTCAGTTTAGTTTTCCCTGCCTAACTCTATTCCTTGTTCAGGCACAAGACAGTTTCTTTATTTATCAATGGTAATTACAGAATACAGAAGGAAATCCCACACCATATTGTAATTATCCAACATTTTTATACTGACATTTTCCCCTAATGATAAAAAGTCAAGATTTTTGTTTGTTTGATTGTTTTTTCAAGACAGAGTTTTTCTGTGAAGCCAACAACCATGACTGTTCTAGAAGTTGCTTTGTAAGCCAAACTGGCCTGAATTACCAAAAAGAAAGATTCAACTGTCTTTGCCCCTCACCCCAGTGCTGGAATTAAAGGCATGTACCACCCCACCTACTGACATTTAAGAGTTTTCTGTAGATTCTTATCCCATCAGGCTATTTTTCATTAGTAAACAATGTTCTTTTGCTTTTGAGTAGGCATAACTTCATTAATTCTTTGAAGTAATCATTAAAGTGTATGCTTTCTGCTTTATGTAGAAAGGGACAAGAAGTTTAATTAATGCAAACTCTCTTTAGAAGTGACTTTCCTATTTCTTTCTCTCCAGAACTGACTCAGAGTCCTTACTCCTCACATTGTTACCACATACCAAGAGTGGTCAGTGGTTTAGAATTTATAATTTCTTACTAGTGAGTGATAGTGTTACTAGTGTTACTTCAACATTTTAAGATTAAGTTACTCTATGATGTCTGGAGTTTAATATCACTACATGCAATAGTTTGAGACTACTGTATTTGCTTCAGTGAGGAATATCTTCGACACATTTAAATTTCATCTGTTTGTTTTGTTGTTTTATTAGATTGTCATATATATATATGCAGTTTTTTATACTAACTGTTCAACGGCACTGCTTTCATTTTTATTTTTTTATATATTTATATTTATTTATTATTTATACAGTGTTCTGTCTGCATAGAAGAGGGAACCAAATCAAATTGCAGATGGTTATGAGCCACCATGTGGTTGCTGGGAATTGAACTAAGGACCTCTGGGAAGAGCAACCAGTGCTCTTAACCTCTGAGCCATCTCTCCAGCCCCCAGTGCTTTCATTTTTAAACTAAATTTTATAGCTGTTATACTACAAAGGAATATATTATTTTATTTTTTATTCTTTTTACTCTATTTCTATTATCCCTCCCAGATTTTGTTATTATTTCTTATTAAAGTGAATTCTGTAAAATCTTTTGTTGAGTACTTTATTTGTTATAAGCAATCTCAAAGATATGTAACTGAAAAGACATTATTTACTATTTGCTTTCCCCCAAAACACAGTAATATAAGCCAATTTTAAAGATGTTTCTAAAGGCCTGTCCACATTCCTGAATAAGTATGCAAAAGGAGATTACTGACATCCATTTTCATTTATTTTATTTTGTTTGTATGACAAGTGTATTCTGTATTTCTATGAAGGTTCTTTTTGTGTGCATTATTTCTAGTGAGCTTGTGCCCAAGTGCATATGTGATTGTCTAAGGAAGATCTTAGGCTGGTATTCTGTGATTTTAGTTTTGCCTATTTTCTATCTTCTTAGAGACAGAGGATTCATTTTGGTCTTTGACATTCTGTAAGTCAGACTAGCTGGCCTACTAACTTCCAAAATTTTTTCTTTTCCTATTGCCCATTTGGCCATGGGAGTACTTTGGTTATTTGTACCACCATTTCTGGCTTTTTGTGTTTTTCTAAAGGTTTGAAATCTAGTCCTCATACTTGTAGAGCAGACAATTTCCCCACTGGCCACCTTTCCAGCCCCTGACTTTTCCTCTATATTTCTTTTATATCTAATGAGAATTCTTCCTGTTAAGAAATGTTGATACCAATTTTTTTTTTCTGGCAAAGTGATATTTTAAAGCTTAGTTCTTGGTTTTTCTCCAATAGTGTTGAGAAGCTTATGAAACAAATGGTGAGGTAATATTTAGCCTCATATATCTTTAGGGATATGCCTCACAACAAAGATGACATTTGAGCAAAGCTTTGAAAGTTTTAAATAAGGAAATCATTAAGCTATGTGGAGATAGCTCATTCTTTGTATATTCCATGTCTTATATAACGATGTCCTGTACTTTGAGGAAAATCTGTCATCATTATGATAGGCACAGCTTAAGTATAAAAGGGAATGCTGATAGGAAATTTTTTAAAGGATTGGCTTCATTTAATCTTTTAGTAACATACAAAATTAGTGAAAAATTTTGAAAAGAGTAAATATACATTGAAATAATAATTGCATCCCCATAAACAACTAAAATTTATCATTTCATAAGAAACAACTTTCCAGGAAAATAATAATATTACAAAACCTTCATACTTTTGTTTAGGAAAGATGTTTAATTATTTATTATATTAAAATTAAACATAAGTAATTGAATTATTTTTTCCTCAGAAAACTGCATGTACCCTCTCATATTAAATAAAGTGTGCCATTAACTTGGTGTATTAAATAATAATAATAATAATGATGATGTTGACAGGAAGACACTGATTATTTCTTCTATCATGTAATGAATCCTCATTGAATGTGTGGATTTTATATGTATGTGTACATGTGTGTGTATTCATCTCACATTGTAGCCACTTCTCATTCAATTCTTTCATCCCTCTTATTAATAATAATTCTCAATAATAGACATATATTTTATATTTTCAAGAAGGTAAGCATCTCTTTCATGCATGTACTACTAATTTCTAATTTTACAAATTATTTAATGCAGTAGTATACCTTTTCAAATCTTATAAATGGTGAATATGATACTAAGATCAAAACAATTCTGCCCTCACCAGCTATTTGTGACTAAATTAAATTTCCCTATTTTTCCTGTTTCAGCATGGTATACATATGACTTTCCCTCTTCAATTAAAGCAAAGAATTAGGTAAACTACCTAAAAGCTATTGCAGAGATGCTCAAACTCACCTACCCATCATTACACTCCCATTAAAGCAATCATTTGCCTTCACCTAAGGGCTTTAATGTAATAGTCTACACAGTTTAGCTAATGAAAATGATATAAAAGTCTCATTTGCCCAATGATTAAGATTTGATATTATAATGTGCCATTTATCTAGTGTTTCTCTTCAATCATAATTATAATTATTCCACTTTACACTCCTTAAATTTTCAGATGGGTTAATGTTACTGGGTATTATAAATTCCTGTTATACAAATTTTAATAATTTCTCCTGACGACTAAGATTATTTGCCTTCCATTGATCAGAATCCCAAGTGACCCATTCGTTAATTTGTAATCATTGATTGTTCTTTACAGCAATCAAGAAAAGGTTTATTAGTATTTCTCAAGTTCCATCCACCCTCATTAACTGCATAAATGATAGGTTTCTTTCCATAATTTCTTATGTATTCATAATTTTACCTATATTTTTTCCATAAATTTTGTGTATTCACAAAATTAGTCTATTTTTCTTAAATATCTACACATATTTCACCAACCAAATGTTATTTCATAATCCTGAGTCTGGTTGATCTGCTTTTTTTAAAAAAAAAATCAAGAAACTCCTATTTTTCTTTCCTTCTTGCTCATATTGCACTACTTACAAAGTTTCATCAAGACTATATTTTTATATTGTATATTTCCATCATATACATTGTAGAATCCATGGCTAAAATTAATTTATATACATTTCCTCAGAAGGAACCTTGCATCATTCAGTAAACCATTTCCGAGTATGATCCCCTATCTCCTAAGTTCACCACTGTACTTCTTTTGTAAAATTTTTCTGCTTTGAGATTTTTTTGATAAACATGCTTTTGTTGCTGTTGTTTCTCATCTAGTTGTCAAATAACATTTAACTGAATTGCTTTTTCATACAGATACTGTATTTTGTTTATTCATTAATTAGATGACTCAATAATATTTGAGTTTGTTTTAATAGCTTTGTGATTCTTTTTTCTTTTTTTTCATTTGAAAGTAAATTTTATTTTCATACAATACACTCTGATCACAGTTTCCCCTTTTCCCACTCCTCCCAGCTCCCTCCAACCTCTCCTCTCTCCCAGATTTATTCCTGCTCCTTTTGCCTCCAAAAGACAATAAGCAAACATGACAAAACAAGATACAATAAGTCAAGATAAAACTCCCTATATCAAGGCTGGACAAGGCAGTCCAGTATGAGAAAGAGTCCCAAGAGCAGGCAAAACATCAGAGACACTCCTGCTTGCACAGTTAGGAGTCCTCAAAAACCACTATGCTATCAGTCACAACATACATGGAAAGGATTTAATGCTGGCCTTGCAGTCCGCAGCTCACTGCTACAATTTCTATGAGGCATTCAGTGAGTCATTTTCCCTTGGTGTCCTCCATACTCTGTGATTCCTATCCTCTCTCTTTTCCCCCTTCCACAAGTAGCCTGAGATCACCCAATGGTGACCTCAAATATACCTACTCTCTCCACACCTCTGGGTGTGGGTCTCTGTATCCTCTATCATCTGCAAGTAATGATATTTTGACTTGTTCCTTTTCAATTTGTACCCCTAGAATGCTATCAGTTGTCTTAGATATAGAGAGTACACAACCTTGTCCTTTCTTGGATTTCTGTGGAATTGTTTTGAGCTTCTATTCATTTAATTTGATATTGACTGCAGACTTTCTGTAAACTGACTTTATTATGTCTCATTTATCCTTAATCTCCCAAGGATTTTTATTATTAAGGGTTGTTGGATTTTTTCAAACTTTTTAAAAAGCATTTAATGAAATTATCCTATTTTTTCAGTTTATTTATGTGGTGATTAAGATTGATTGATTTTTGTATGTTGAACCATCCCTGGCATGAAGCCTCTTTGATCATATTGTATGATATTTTAAATGTGTTTTTAGACTGTATTTGCAAGAATTTTATTGACTATTTTTTGATTCTATGACCATGTAGGAAATTGTTCAAAAGTTCTCCTTCTTTGTTGAGTATTTTTGTAGATTGGTACCACAACAGTTGCAGCATGAGAAAACGAATTTGGCAATGTTCCTTTTGTTTCAATTTCATGAAATTACTTGAGGAGTAATGCTTGAAACTCTTCTTTGACAGTCTGGAAGAATTGTGGATCAAAATCATTTGGCCCTGGGCCTTCTTTGGTTGAAAAAAAAACTATTCATTTCTTTTTGATTTCCCAGTTTGGTAGACTACAAGCTTTTAAGTCTATACTTTTATCTGAATTTACTAGGTATCTGATTTTATGTCCCCCTTTTTGTTTTGGATTTTTGTTAAATTGGATATTTTATCTCTGCCTTTTAGTTAGCTTGGAAAAAAAGTTTGTCTATCTTGTGGCTTTTCTTTTAATTTATTTATTTTATTAATTAAAATCAATTACTTCATGTTGCTACAGAAGATTCCCCTCTCCTCTTTTTCCATCTTCACACTCCTGCCTGTCCTCTGTCTCCCCATCATACACTGATCCTCTGTTTCCTTTCAGAATGGGGCAGGCCTCCAGTTGATGTCAACAAAGCATGGTAAATCAACATGAGATAGGACTAAAATTCTCCCTTTTAATTAAAGCTGAGCAAGGAAACACAGTATAAGGAATAGGTTCCGAAAAGCCAGCTCAAGAATTAGGGACAGGTCCTGATCCCGCTGTTAGGAATCCAACAAAGAGACCAAGCTACATAACTATCACAAATATGTAGATGCCCTAGATTGGTCCTATTCAGGCTTCCTAGTCCTGAGTATGTTAGTACCTATGACTCCAGTTGTTGCTGTTGGTTCCCTTGTTATAACCGTGACCTGCCTGGCTCATACAATCATTCCTCCCTACCTTCAACAGAATTCCTGGATCACAGCTCAAGGCTTCATTGTGGATCTTCACATCTGTTTCCATCAGGTACTAGATGAAGACCCTTTGATGACATTAAGTGTAGACAACAACCTGGTAATAGTAGATGACTTGTTCAGGCACCCTCCCCACTATTGCTAGGAGTCTTAGCTGGGGTCATCCTTGTGAACTCATGGGAGATTCCCTGGCACCAGATTTCTTCCTGACCTGCTAATACCTGCCCTCCTGTCAAGACATCACTCATTACTCTTCCCCTCCAATCCAGTCCCCAGCCTACTCAACCTAATATCTCATTTCCCCATCCACCTCTGATCATTCCCTCTACTTTGCCCAAGAGACCTCTTCCATTTCCCCTTTCCAGGGAAGTCTATGTATCCCTCCTTGAGTTTTTCTTGTAATCTAAACTCTCTGACTGTGGATAATACAATAAATATCCTTTACTTTTCAACTAATGTTCACTTATGAGTGAGAACATACCATTTTTTTGAGAGGGGAACTAGGTTTCCTCACTTAGGATGATATTTTCTAGTTCCATCTATTATCTGAAAATATCATTATTCCTTGTTTTTTTAAGATGGCTACTTCATTGTGTAAATGTAACATTTTCTTTATACAATCTTTTGTTGAGGGTCATCTAGGTTGTTTCTAAGTTTTAGCTCTTATGAACAATGCTGCTGTGAACATAGTTGAGCAAGTTTCTTTGTGGTATGTTGGAGCATCTTTTGGGTACATGTCCAAGATTGGTATGCCTGAATGTTGAGGTAGATTGATTCTCAATTTTCTGAGAGACTGCCACATATATTTCCAAAGTGGCTCTACAAGTTTTTACTCCCATCAGCAGTGGAGGAGTATTTCCCTTACTTTACGTCATCTCTATCTTCTCCTGACTAAACCTTTCTCCTCAGGGCATGGTGAAGAATGCAGAGAAGAAGGTAGGAAGGTTATAAGACACAGAAGGGATGGATGGCACCAAGAAAGCAGTGTCATCATGACACAACAGGAATGATGCTTACGTGAACTCACAGAGACTGTGACACAGGGTCTTCATAGGGCCAGCAAGACCTGATCTGAAAGCTTAAAGGGGGAGGTGAGGTGAATATGAATGCCTATCTCTAACCAAGAAATTACCTCTAATGGACAACTTCTTGGAAAGAAAGATTGATTTTTCTGAATCTCAACTGTATATCTAAATCATAAATCAGGGTAAACCCTATGGCCAGCACTATATGGCAAACACAAAACAAATTCAATAGTTTTTTTTTATCTCATATTGCTTTGTTCAGACAGTTTTTTGGAGGGTTACTCTTCATTTGCTTCTATGCTATAGCTTCCGATTTTGTGGTTTTGTTTGTGTGTGTGTGTGTGTTTCATGTATTCTTTGTTTTATTAATTTACTCTATTTTATTCACCTGTTTCTTTTCTAAAGAGAGAGAGAGAGAAAAAATAAATGATACTGGATGAATGCAGAAGTGTAGAAGATCTGGAAGGAGATAGCGAGGGAAAATTATGATCAGAATATATTTTTATTTTAATTTTTCCTTCTTATTTATTTTTTTAAAAGATAACAAACTTTCTTTTTTAAATTTTACATACCAATCCTAGTTCTCACTTTCTCCCATTCTCTCCACCTACCCGTTCAGAATATATATATGAAAAAATACTTTCAATAAATAAGAGGTTTGCTGTATTTGCCATCCTCCAATGACAACTGAGAGTGGAAAGCTCTTAGCTTTGAGCATCAACCAAGGCTCTCCACTTTGTAGTTAACTCCTACTGGTAAAATCCTGAGACAAGACTAAGCAACTTTTCTGATTGAGATATAACTCATCTTGTTCATAATCTGTCACCCTGACAAACAACAGCAACCATCAGAATACATTATAAGGTTTTCATAATTATCAAAATCATCAAAATTAATAAGTATGATTAAATGGTGTCCACATTTTATATACTTTGTTTTAAAAAATAACTTTAAACTTTGATTTTTTAAAGTATCTAGCTCAAGTTAGAGAAATTTGAAACTCAAACTAGCGGAAAAGATTCACTCAAATATACTTACTGTGTACTTTTGAAAGTAAAATGGTTTTAAAATATGTATAAAAGCCAAACGGAAAAGTCACTTGTTCAGCAATATATCAGATAGCTGGAAAATGAACTTTGGGTCATAGGTATTTCTGCAACATAGATGCAAGCTCTTAAATTCTTGAACATATCAAATTACGGAATGAATCAATTTGTGTCTCTGATTCTATCTTTGCCTCTCCAACTCAGAAAAAGGATATCAAGAATAGAAGAAGAATCCTGAACATTCTTCACAGGCACCAGACATTTCTTACTGGTGTTTAAGTCAATCACTAGCCTGCTTCACGTTAGTGGTTACTGAACCCAGAGAGATTGACTTAATGCAGTCATGTTCTCTGCAGACATCTAAAAGAGAAGCTGAAGGAAATTGGAATTTAGGTACTTGATCTTCGTGAGATTGAGGTCTAATCCTTTTCTTTCCTGGTGTCAATGGGCAGTTGTCTAAACTTCAGCTTATTTTCAGAGTTATGAGAAGTTGGGACTTTGAAACCTCTGAAAATACACTTTAAAAATTACAGCATGTCTGAAACTTCATCTTCAAGTGGAGATGATAACCACATCTCAAACTTTATGGAACTAAAAAACACATGACAACTATAATAGCATCAAAAACGGATATGATTATATATTTGAATAAATGCATTAAATGTAAATATTTCTTTCAATAGCACATATAAAGGAAAGAGGACCAGAGATAATATTATCACTATTACATGAAACAGATTTAAAAAAAAACTTGGACATCTATAACAGTGATTAAGATATGTTATTTGATAATTCTGCACATTTATATAAAAGAATCTATAACTTGTTTCATATAACCCTGAACTACTTTATAGTCATTTTCATAAATAGCAAATGTTTATGTCTCATATTAAGATGAATAAGATTGTTATGTTTCCAACACAATAAGAAATTTCCCACATAAAAACATTTCACTCATTGTTATTTATCTTAATAAGATTAATTTTTCAGCACAATTTTTATTTTTTTTCTTTTTAGATTAATTTTAAAAATTAATGTATCAAACTCATTTTTTTTCCTCTGGAAATTATCATATCTTGCCAAATTGTCTTAGTAACCAATAAAACAATCAATATCATAGAAAGTCTCAGTTTCAGAGAAGAAAAAAATTTACATGTCATAAAATGTCTAAAGAAATTAGATTCCTAGAGAAAATGATAAGATGTTAAAGTATTGATATTAGCCCATTTTGCATTCTTATGCAAATACACAAGAGGCTTGCTGCAGTGTAAATAAGGGTCCTATCACTGCTGTCCCAGCAACAGCAGACTCTTGTGTTCACTTTTATAAACTCACATCATCATCTTTGAGAAGATGTGGGTTTTCCAAGTACATTGTGTCTTATTCTACTCTCTCATCATAGGTATTAAGCTTACAACATTATCTCAAGAAAGTTCTCATGGGGCAGTGGTGGTATACGCCTTTAACTCAAGCACTCTGGAGGCAGAGGCAATTGGATCTCTCAGTTTGAGGTCAGCTTAGGCTATAACAAGAATTCAAGGACAGCCAGAGATACACAGAGAAACTTCTCTCAAAAACAAAAACAACAAAATAATCAAACAAATAGTTGTTTTATATATATATATATATATATATATATACATATACACATATATGTATGTATATGTGTATATGTGTGTATATATATACACACATATACACATATATGTATGTATGTATGGACAGGATTACAGGGTTTCTTTCTCTCTGTAGCTTTGGTGCCTGTCCTGGAAATAGCTCTTGTAGACCCAGCTGGCCTTGAACTCACAGAGATCTGCCTGCCTCTGCCTCCCAAGTGCTGGGATTAAAAGCCTTCACCACCACTGCCCAGCCTATATACATATATATTTTTAAAGGAAAGACATGAAAAGAAAAATTATTTAGTTCTCAGTTAGAGTTTTAGGGACCCTGTGATATTATTTCTGGATAGAACCTTCTTGAAGAAGGCAACATCAGGAGAGTGCATGTGAGAGAAATCATACTAAAAAGCAAGCAAAGACCAATATATTGGTAGAACTATGGTACCAAGTTTTATTTACAAAAGGTCCTTTCTAAAGTATATACCTGTTCCAATGGTATTTTCTTTAAATATCACATGGAAGTCAGTCTTCAAACACATGAAAATTTAGGCTCTGTAATGAAATTGTAACCATAACATAATATTTACCTAAAGATACTTTGTTCAATTTGGAACAAAAAATAATAAAATGAGCATATTTTATGACTTATAGAGCTATTGTGTTTTTAATGAATTGATTCATGATTTCTATTTAATTTTTCAAATTAATAATATTATTCTGATTGTAGCTTCTGCTCACCCAATCTCTCCCAAATCTTCCTCACATCCTCATCTACCCAAATCCACAAACTCTCTTTCTTATTAAAAAAATAAACATTTGAAAATAATAAAGCAAGATAAGATAAGACAAAATAAAAACAAACACACACGAAGAAAAAAAATGAGTCAAAGAATAGGTATGAGAAACACAGACACAGAGACACATATTCATACACAAAGAATTCTTAAAAAAACACAAAATCAAAAGTCATAATAAAATCATAAACAAAAGACCTGTAAGGTTAAATAGAAAGCTTAATCAAAGCCTTATGTGACAAAAAAATTCCAAAAATTTCACTGAGTTTTTTCTTTTTTCTCTTCTTTTCTTTCTTTCTCTCTTTCTTTCTTTCTTTCTTTCTTTCTTTCTTTCTTTCTTTCTTTCTTTCTTTCTTTCTTTTCTTTTTTTTTGGACATCAATTATTGGGCATGAGGCCTGCCATTATATGTGGTTCACTGGAGGAAGCTAATTTTTCTTTTGCCAGAGGTTATCAATTGGAGATAGCTTCTGAATTACAGATGGAATCTTATACACATTTTCACTCAAAATATTTTAATGATAAAAAGACAGTGAAAAATTTGGAAAACTGATAATGTACCATTTTGTTCGATAAGAAATATAAATTCTATATATACCTCTCTGCTGGATTTTAAATATTTAGGTAAAAGTTATTTTAGCTCATACAAATCCTCTAACGCATATTATTTAATATAATGGATGGAAATAGAAAAATAAGTGGATTCTAGCAATAAATAAAGGACATAATAATTTGTGATCCTAGAGAAGCTAAATAAGAAGGTGAACTCAAAGAAAAACATATTGTTATCATCCTGGATATTGGAAGTAGACAAGATTGCAGGGCAGGGAATGGGAGCACGGGGGTGGGGGTGAGGTGGGAATAAGGGGAGATGGGGAGAGAAGGGAGAACAAGAGGATGGGGAGAGCTTGAGGGAATGGTACTGTTGGGATGGAGGAGGGGGGAAATGGGAGCAGGGAAATATATACCTTAATTAAGGGAGCCATTATAAGGTTGGCAAGAGACTTTAGAGGGGTTCCCAAGTGTCCAAGGAGATGTCCCCAGCTTGTTCCTTGGGCAGCAGAGGAAAGGGTGCCTGAACTGGCCTTGTCCTATAGCCACAATGATGATTATCTTGCATATCACCATAGAACCTTCATCTGGTGATGGATGAGATAGAGACAGAGACCCACATTGGAGCATTGGACTGAGCTCCCAGGGTCGTAATGAGGAGCAGAAGGAGGGAGAACATGAGCAAGAAAGTCAGGACTGCGAGGGGTGCATTCACCCAGAGAAGGTGGGACAGATCTAATGGGAGATCACCAAGGCCAATTGGAATGGGACTGATGGAGCATGTGATCAGACCGGACTCTGAATGTGGCTGACGGTGGAGGTTAACTGAGAAGCCAAGGATAATGGTGCTGGGCTTTTATTCTATTGCTTGGATGGGCTCTGTGGGAGCCTTGTCAGTTTGGATGCTCACCTTCCTGAACCTGAGGGGAGTTGGGAGGACCTTGGACTTCCCATAGTGTAGGGAACCCTGACTGCTCTTTGGCCTGGAGAGGGAGAGAGTGTGGGTGTGGGTGAAGGGGAGGGGAGGGAAATGGGAGGAGGGGAGGATATGGAAATTTTTAATAAAAAAGTTAAATAATAAAAAAAGAGAATAAAAAAGAATTAAAAAAGAATATAAGAATTCAGAGGTTGTTAAAAACAGAAAATAAAATCAATTATTGGAATAAAATAAGAAAAAAGTCTGAAAATACTAATGAACTTGTCACAGGCCAACAATTCAGTATCATGAAACTGTTTGGAAAACCTCAGAAAGAAACATACTTAAAAAGAACACTTGACTAACAGAGAAGTCTTATAAACGGGCAATGATAATTAAGACAATGAATGACAAATACTAATGAAAACTTCTTAGATATGGAGAAGGTAGAAAATGCTTAACTCTTCTATAGAGAATGAATTAAAAAATACCCAGAAATTAATGTTACATACTTGTGCAGCGGATAAGTAACTGAAGATACAGTTGAAGAAAGTATTTTTTAAATGAAAATCAGAGTGTGTCAAAATATATTACATGTGTAAATATTCATTAGAATTTATTAAATTTTAAGCATGCAGTTTAAACATAAACTTAAGATGCGTAAAATCTTGTCCTTAAGAGGCTCATCTCATGTGACTGTGTCCTGCACAGATGCTTCTGGAAGAAATTGTGAAATTTAAACAATATAGCCATAGAACAGCCAACTTCATCCTCATTATAATGACAAGGATGATCTAAACATTTTGCAAACAAAATGGGTATTAAACATCTCTGGACAATATCCTTAAGAATTAATAGCAATTATTTCAAACAAAACACATGAATAATAACAGAGAAAGAAATAAAAATTTGTTAGTGGGTTAGCAACTGGAAAAATTTTAAACTGAAATAAAAGAAAATTATTTTGAATGTGTGGGGTCAGGATGTAAGGTTGATAATAATAATAATAATAAATCATTAATGAGCATAATTCTGCATATATGTTTCAAACAAATACTAAATATTATCAACAGACAGTTATTTAAACATTTATCTTTCAATACTCAAAAAATAAATTTAGAAGGCATTACCACAAGACTGTTAGATTAAATCTGCCATCAATTTTTGAGCTCTGTGTTAATTCTCACATCTTAAAATCTACATTAATTACTAATCACAACTTCAATGGAATTCTGCAAAATACAGTTGTGTTTTTTAATAAACAGCTCCAGGAAATGGAGAACATTTTCTTCTAAAAGACTGGTGGTTGCGGCTGGTAACTGCCTTTGCCTATTGTATTTATTTCCACAGTTTTAGATAAATTAAAATATATTTCCAAAAACTGTTTTCAATGTAGGAAAAATAAAATGTCAATATAAGTAATTCTATAATCTCTATAACAATGAAATATGTTTTATCTCTCAATTATTATCTAAACAATTATCCAAATATTTAATTTGTAGAATGTCCTCTCAAATGACAATAAAAGAGCACAACAATTCTTATACAAAAATAATTTGGATCAATTACCTTCATATATCATAAAGTTTAGTTTATATATGAACACCAGATTCTATAGACCATCACAAATCTTATTAAAGGTAATGTAGTCAAGTCATCCATATTCCTGGTGTTTGATAATATAGAAAATCTCCTCAGCCTTTTAAAATTACAGACAGTTTTGAAATGTGGAGTATTCACTTTATTTAACTATAAAGTGAATGAATATTTATCCAGTCCAGGCTGTACTGATTAAAAAGAGAGGATGAAAGGTCTGACCATGTCTCATTATGAGCACTGTTACGTTAGAACCTGTGGCACAATCATTTATTCCCTTAATGATCTTGCAGGTTTCAACAAGAGTCAATTGGGTGAGTAACTAAGTGCTGTTTAAACAAGGTCAGTATCCTATTCCTGAGTGCTGCAGCCTCATTAATGATAACAGGAGGGAGGGCTGCTGACCTGCATGGGCTTGAAATAAGCTTAGTAGGAAACACTCAAAGATCAACAAGTAAATTATAGCTTTTTAAAAGTTATTATTAAAGAATTCATTCTCTCTAGGAAGCAAAAGTCAAAGCAATCAAAAGGATTATTTTTACAGCATTTCAAAGCATAGATAATCACAAGTTGGAAATCTGTTCAAAAGTTCACAGTGCACAGTGTGGCTCTTATTTTACTGCTGCCCCTGCCATCAAAGAAAAGACAAAAATGTGTCCTTAGCCACCACCCTCAAGCTTGATTTATATTTTTGCTTTCTAACTCGATGCTGCATATTTTAGGCCCTAAGTTACCATTAAACTCTTATGTTCACTGTTTCTGGCCCAAGGCTCTTACATATAAGTGCTATTTTTATTTTTAAATCTAGATTTAAATTGAGCAGACACAGATGGGGGTTAATGGGTTTTGAGTCTTCATTGTATGTTGCTGAAAGCTTTTATTTTATCTTTTTAGTAAGGTGGCTATTAAATATTTCCCAATTGCTGTGTTTTTATGATGATAATCCAATCAGATGTTAATTTTACATGAGAGGTTTAAAGTCTACCTTCCCCCCAAACTCCAATCACCTGGAGTGCTGGTTTATAATCTACATGCATGGACCTTAAATTTGGCAGTTTTGATATAGTACAACTTAGCACCCAAAAATGTATATTTTTTCAGATAAGGGCTATATTTTGAATAGTAAAAATGAATCCTGGTATGGTTAGTGTTTTACTGCAAAACAAAAAGATTTTATAAAGTGAATATTTGAGTCTATCATCACTCCTCTTTTTCAAATGCCTTCCAAACTGTTTTCTACAATATTTTGTAAAAATATTGTAACATTTAGCTCAACATGCATATGTAAGAGAATGGAATGATCTATCACTAATACGATTTGATTCAAATCATGAAATGGAGCCTGTAGCCATCAGGTATTGTTTGTTTATTTGCTTGATTCTATAAGAAACAAATTCATGTTTCTTTTAGTCCAGATGTTCAGATTTCTTCTGTATTTATGAATAGTCTGCCATAGGAAATTCTAATAAGATCCATACCTTATGGTTATTAAAAAGCTGGGAGGCCAGTTTAAAACACAAACCTTGACAATTAGCATAACATTGTGACATTATGCATGTTACCGTCTTTCTAACTCTACATTATTCTTTGCAAATAGTGGAAATGTATATTGTTTTATTATAAGTGAAATCCTAGATACAAATTGTCTGACACAGGTACACAGAAAACACTCTGTAACCAATAATGGAAATTATTACTGTTAAATTATTGATCATCATTAAAATGTATTTGGGGATTATATTGAATTTTATTTAAGAGCACAAGCTTTAATAGAAAACATTACCTTATATATACAAGGTCACTTTATTTTTTATTTAATTGATTGATTTTACTACTCCGATAAAGATATATCCCCTTCCTTTAAGTCCAAATAAGGCATGACACATTGAAGCATTAGTAAATTAAACCATGCCATTATGAATAAATAAACATAAGAAAAAACCCTGTTGGGTAGTAATAATATTGGCATTGTTAGGATTTTAAAACATACTGTAGAATGAATAGAATCTATATTTATCTGAATTAAGAAGAAACATAAGAAGGCATAGGGACAATATTATCCTTTTTCAGTTAGAGATTTCCTTCCAGTTGAACAAAACACATTTGAATTAAAAGCATCAAGCAAAATACTCCAGTAACTTTTCTGATTATTCTTGAAATTTAAAACTCCCATGATCTGATAAATTCAAAGGTCTCCATCATCTCTCAAGTGGGAAACCATTTTTAGATTATTTTTTATTTTATGATATTATAATTTAATTGCATCATATCTCCTTTTCAATTTCTCAATCTATACCACATAATGCATCCTTTCTTGATCTCTTTCAAATTCATTGTTTTTTTATTAGTTGTTGCAACACACACAAACACCTGTCCATAAATACATAAATACAGCCCTCTCATTCTGTATAATGTTACCTGTATGCTTGTTTTCAGGCTGATGATTTGCTTTTTTATATCTTTACTCTGAGTTTAGTTGATAGAATTTAACTGGAAACTGTTAAAAAGAATTACTGTGAACATTAAAAATATCATGTATGGAGGCCACAGAGAAGAAGGATAATAAATATAAGTGTGGTAACATAACAAGCAGAGAGAAATAAAAAGTCACCTAAGTCTATTGAATGTTTACTACACACTGACAGCACTTAGATATTTCTCATAGCATATATACAGTATATATGTATTATGAAATATATTGTATAACATAAAAATGTAGTGTTTCTGGGTCATTAAGTTAGCTTATCCAGTAAAGGTGATAACTGTCAAGCTTGATCACCTGACTTGCATTCCCAGAAATCACATAGTTGTAGGATAGACCCAGTTCCAACAAATTGTTCTGTGACAGAATCTTACACACACACACACACACACACACATACACACACACACACACACACACACACAGAAAGAGAGAGATACACATAAGTAAATAAACAATATGTCATGTTATAATATATTATCAATAAATGTTTCAAGTACAGAACAGTAAAATAACTTGAAAGGGACGGGCTCTGTGGGAGCCTTCTCAGCTTGGTCCATCACCTTCCTGGACCTGGGGGGAGTTGGGAGGACCTTGGACTTAGCATAGAGTGGGGAACCCTGATGGCTCCTTGGCCTTGAGAGGGAGGGAGGGGAGGTATGGGTGGAGGGAAGGGGAGGGAAGGGGGAGAAGGAGGGGCGGGAAGGGGGAGGAGGAGCGGAGGGAGGGGGAGGAGGAGGGAAGGAGATGGAAATTTTTAAATATAAAAAAAAATAAACCATGAGAAAGGAAAAAAATAGGTTTCTTGATTATAGAGAAGGATAATAAATAAAAATCTTAAAAATCTGGAAAGAAAACATAAAGCAAAAGAAAAATTAGTTAACTTTAAGGAAATAGGCTTTGGTCTCCACCATAAGAAATTAGGTAAAATACATTATATATGACAACACTGGGAAGACAATAGAATGAAAATTAGTTGTGTTAAAACCAAAACGGCACATTTTGTCTACTGGTATTTCTGAACATGATGATGGAAACCAGGTGCAGAAATATTGTTCCTATACCTTTTCCTTCATTACTCTCTTTATAAAGTTTGAGACGAAACACAATCCTACCAAACCTCTACAGGTAAATGTTATATATGGTTCATAATATAATTTTACTTGCTTTTAAGAAACTACAAAACATATAACACCTGAAGCATAGAATGTGCTCTTAAGATTAAACCAGAAACAGCAGAATTATGTTTAGAGTTGTAGCTCAAAAACCTGTAATAGGATTAAAGATAGTTCTCTTAGAATCAATTGGATTTAATTGTCAGTTTCAGACTGCTATTTCTATTTGTTCTCACAAAGCTTTTTGATCCCCATACCCCCGAGCCATCTTTAAAAAAAACAACTAATCTCACAAGTTGTCATGTACCAAGTGCCTTATATCCACTTATAAATGCATACATACCATATTTGTCTTTCTAGGTCTATGTTACCTCATTCAAGATGATTTTTTTCTACATTAATCCAGTTGGCTGAAAATTTAAAGGATTCACAATTTCTTTAGCTATTCTGCAGTTGATGGCCATCTTGGTTATTTCAAGTGTCTGACTCTTAGGAATAACGCCTCACTCAAAATAGTTTAGCAAGAGTCCTTCTGGTAGACCAAAATGTGGTACAGGTATATGCCCAAAAGTGGTATAACTGAGTCTTTGAGTTCCCAAAGTTCTGAGAAATCACCTGAATGTCTGTAGAAGCTTGTGCTCCCACCTGTAATGGAGGAATGTTGCCTTTGTTCTACTGCTCACAGCATAAATTGTCACTTGTGTTATTGATCTTAGCTATTGTGACCTATAAGACAGAATATCCATGTAGTTTTGATTGCTATTTCTCTGATGACTAAGGATGTTGAACATTCCTTGAAGTGTATCTCAGGCATTTGAGATTCATCTTTTAAAATGGCTCAATTTAGAGCTATATCCCATTTTCAATTGAATTATTTGGGGGTGTTTGAAATCTAGTTTCTTGAGTTCTTTATGTATTTTGGATGTTAGTCTGCTACCAGATGTGGAGTTGGCAAAATTCTTTTGTTTTGCAGGGTGCCACTTTGCCAATTGACAGTGTCCCGTGCCTTACAGAAGTTTTTCTATTTCAAAAGCTCCCAATTATTAAATGTTGATTTTAGTGCCTGTGCTATTGATGTTCTGCTCAGAAAAATTGTCTCCTGTTACAACACATTCAAGAGTATTCCCCACTTTCTCTTCTATCATCTTCAATGTATTTAGTTTTTAAATTAAGGTCTTTGATCAACTTAGACTTGAGTTTTGTGAAAGGTGATAAATATGACCTACTTGCACTATTCTATATGAATACATACAGTATGACAGGCACCATTTTTAAAGATGGTGTCTTTTTTTAAGTATTTATTTCTGGTTTTTATATGTAAAACTAGGTTTCCATAGGTAAGTGTATTTATGTCTTGGTCTTCAATTTGATTCCATTGATCATCATGTCTGTGTATATTTTAATGCCAATACCATGTGGTTTTTATTACTATATCTCTGTAATACAACTTGATATAGGGAATGACAATCTCCAGCATTTTTTATTTTTCCTGATTGGTTTAGCTATCCTATTTATTTATAATTTCGAATTAGCATATGAAGCTGAATATTGTCTTTCAACGTCTGTGAGGAATTGTGTTAGAATTTTATTGGTCATTTCATTGACTCCATAGATGGCTTATAGTAGAAGGTTCATGTTTACTATGCTAGTCCTTCTAATCCATACACATGGAGATCTTTTCTTTTTTCTTTTTTCTTTTTTTTATTAAATTATATAATTTTACAAAATTTCACATCCTCCACTCCTCCCATTTCCCTTCCCCTCCCTTCTTTCTTTTTTTATTAATTTATATAACTTTACAAATTTTCACCTCCTCCACTCCTCCCATTTCCCTCCCCCTCCCTCTCCAGTCCAAGGAGCAGTCAGGGTTCCCTGCCCTGTGGAAAGTCCAAGTTCCTCCCCCATCCATCCAAGTCTAGGAAGGTGAGCATCCAAACAGACTAGGTTTCCATAAAGCCAGTACATGCAGTAGGATCAAAACCCAGTGCCATTGTCCTTGGCATCTCAATCAGCCCTCCTCGTCAGCCACATTCAGAGAGTCCGGTCTGATCACATGCTCCATCAGTCCCAGTCCAGTTGGCCTGGTGAGCTCCCATTAGATCAGTCCCATTGTCTTGGTGAATGGATTCACCCCTCATGGTCCTGAGTTCCTTGCTCATGTTCCTCCTCCTTCTGCTCCTCATTTGGACCTTGGGAGCTCAGTCCAGGGCTCCAATGTGGGTCTCTGTCTCTATCTCCATCCAACGTCAGATGAAGGTTCTATGGTGATATGCAAGATAATCATCAGTGTGGCTATAGTAAAGGGCCAGTTCAGGCCCCCTCTCCTTAGCTGCTCAAGGAACAATCTGGGGACATCTCCTTGGACACCTGGAAACCCCTCTAGAGTACAATCTTTTGCCTACCTTCAAATGGCTCCCTTAATTAAAATATATACTTTCCTGATTCCATATCCACTCTTCCTTAATCTCAACTGTCCCATTCCCCCAAGCTCTCCTCATCCTCCCCTTCTCACTTCTCTTTCCCCATCTCCCCTTACCCCCATCCTGCCTCCACCCCCAAGCTCTAAATTTTTTCCTGGCAATCTTGCCTACTTCCAATATCGAGGAGGATAACTACATGTTTTTCTTTGGGTTCACCTTCCTATCTAGCTTCTCTAGGATCATGAAATATAGGCTCAATTCTATGGCTAGAATCCACTATGGTGCTGGCAGAACTGGATGTCAATCTGTTGAAGAATGAAAATAGATCCATATCTATCACCATGCACAAAATTCAAGTCCAGATGGATTAAAGATCTCAATATCAATCTGAACACACTGAACCTGATAGAAGAGAAAGTGGGAAATATTCTACAACATATAGGCACAAGAGATCTTTTCATCTTTTGATATTTTCTTCAAATACTTAAATTTTTTTAATGATACAACACTTTCACTTCATTGAATAGAGTTACTCCAAAAATTATATGATATCTGTGTCTCTTGTGAAAGGTGTAATTTACTTAATTTATTTATCAATCTGTTTGTCCTTTCAATATAGGATGGTCATTAATTTTTTTTTAGTTAATATTGTATGAACTCACTTTAACTGACCCTGCTTGACAGCTCTACAGTTTACTTGGTGGAATTTTTAGGGTCACTTAGGCATACTATCAAAGGATCTGATAAAATGAATATTTTGACTTCATTTCCAATCATATTACCTTGATCTTTTTCAGTAGTTTTATTGCTCTAGCTGAAACTTCAAATACTATATTGGATATAAAAAGAGAGTGGACAACCTTCTCTTGTTGCTGAGTTTAATGGAATTGCCTTGAGTTTCTTTCCATTTAATATGGTGTTTGGCTATAGGTTTGCATCTAATTGGCTTTATTAAACAAGGTATGTCCCTTGTATCCCTAGTTGCTCCAGAACTTTTATTATGATAGGGTGTAGGGTGTTAGATTTTGTTAAAGAACTTTTCTGCATCTAATGGTATGATTATACATTTTTCTTAGAGTTCATTTATGCGATGGACTATATTAACTGATTTTCTTATGTTGATCCATCCCTGCCTTTCTGGGATGAAGCCTTCTTGATCATGGAGGATGATCTTTTAATGTGTTCTTTGATAATGTTTGCAGACATTTTGTTGAGTATTTTTGTCCCTATGTTAATAAGGCAAATTGATCTGTAATTATCTTTATTTGTGGAATCCTTATGTGGTTTGAGTATCAGTAAAATTGTGGCCTCATAAAAATAATTTGGCAATATTATATTTGTTTTTCTTTTGAGGAATAATTTGAGGATTATTGGTATAGATCTATATTGTTTATATCTTTGTTCTTTGGTAAGTGATTTCTTTTAAATTTCCTGTGTTGTGAAGTACAGGTATTTAAACTATACTCTTATGAGTCTGTATTTTCTTGGTGTCTTTTGTTATTCCCTTTTTCTTTTTGTTTCAATTAATTTGGATTTTCTCCTGCGATCTTTCAGTAGCTTGGATAAGTATTTGTCTATATTGTTGATTTACTCAAAGAACTAACTCTGTTTCATTGATTCTTTGTATGTTTTCTCTTTCTTTTGTATATTTTCTAAGTTTGACATTTCCTGCCATATACTCTTCTGGGGTGTGTTTGCTTCTTTCTCTTCTAGAGCTTTCAGGTATTCTTTTAAGTCAACACTGACAGATCTGTCCATATTTTTATGTAGGCATTTAGCACTATGATCTGTTCTCTTAGAACTCTTTTCATTGCCCCATAATTTTGGATATGCTAAAAATACCTTTTTATTGAATTTTGGAAGGTCTTTAATTTCTTTTCTTATTTCTGTTGGACCATTTTTCATTCAGCAGATAGTTGTTCTGTTACCAAAAGTTTGTAAACTTTTTATAGCTTCAGTTGTTATCTAGCGTTTGATAGTCTGACAGGATGCAGGGAGGGACTTAAATTTTCTTATATCATTGGAGACTTCCTTTTTGTCTGAATATTCCATAAATTTTGAAGTAGCTTCCTTGGGATACTGAGGTGAAGTCATATTTTTGTGTGTTTGAATAAAATGCTCTGCAAACATAATTTACTTGGTTTATCACGTCTCCTGGCTTCAGCATTTCTCTGTTTACTTTTTGCTTTATGACTGGTTCTTTAGTGAAAGTGGGGCTTTAAAATTTCCAAGTATCAGTGGGTGAGGGTTAATATGTGATGTAGCCTATAATAGTATTATTACTATTACAAAGATGGATACCTTTCTGCTTCAGGCATAGATGTTAAGATTTGAAATGCCATCTTAGTAAATTTGTTTTATCATTTTGATTGAACATTCTCAATTTCTTTTGATCAATTTTGATTTAAAGTCTGTTTTCTTAAATATTACAATGACAACACCAGCCTACATTTTTGGTTTATTCATTTGGAATATTTTGTTCAAAATTTTGTTGTCAGGTAATATCTATCCTTAAAGTATCCTTTTGGATGCAATAAAAAGATAGATACTGTTTCCACATCCACCCTATTAGTCTGTGTATTTTTGGGGGGAATTGAAACCAATGATATTGATAGATATCATTAACCAATGATTATTGATTTCTGTTTTATTGTTGTTGTTGTTGATGGTCGTGGTAGTTGTGGTAGTGGCAGTGACATTGGTGTCTAGGTATGTGGGTTTATAGGTCATTATAGATCTATGGCCTTGGTAGAGTAGATTTTACTTTGTTGAAGGAAATATGCAGCTGTGGGGTGGGCTGGATAGTTGGTTTAGTGGTTAAGACATACCTCTTAAAGATGATTGTCTAAAAAGTTTAGGTATGTTGAACCATCCCTCATCTCTAGGATGAAGCTGATTTGATCATGGTGGATGATATTCAGTAGCCCTCCTGTACATAGATAATAAAAGGGCTGGGAAAGAAATCAGAGAAACATCACCCTGCACAATAGCCACAAATAGCATAAAGTATCTCTAAGTAAATCTAACCAAACAAGTGGAAAACTTGTATGACAACAACTTTAAAGCTTTGAAGAAAGAAATTGAAGAAGACACCAGAAGGTGGAAAGATCTCTCATGCTCCTGGGTAGGCAGAATTAACATATTAAAAATGGCAATCTTCATACTCATGAATATTTTGCATATCACCATAGAAATGGATGGAGAAAATGAAAGAGCCCCACATAGGAGCACCGGACTGAGATCCCAAGGTCCCGATGAGGAGCAAAAGGAGGGAGATAATGAGCAAGGAAGTCAGGACCGTGAGGAGTGCGTTTACCCATTGAGACAGTGGGACAGATCTAACGGGAGACCACCAAGTCCAGTTGGAATGGGACTGATGGAACAGGGGACCAAACCGGACTCTCTGAATGTGGCTGACGGTGGAGGAGGACTGAGAAACCAAGGACAACGGTAATGAACATGAACTCTACAGCATGGACGGGCTCACTGTGAGCCTTGTCAGTTTGGTTGCTCACCTTCCTGGACTTAGGGGGAGCTGGGAGGACCTTGGACTTAACATAGTGAAGGGAACCCTGATGGCTCTTTGTCTTGGAGAGGGGTGGAGTGGGGGTATGGGTGGAAAGGAGGGGAGGGAAGGGGGAGGAGATGGAAATCTTTAATGAAAAAAATGGCAATCTTACCAAAAGCAATCTACATCAAGTTGAAGCAAGACAAATCTCCTTACTTTCTTTACATTGAGGCAGAACCCTGTAATCCAGCATGGGGAACAGGTTACCAAAAATCAGCTAAAATCAAGATGAGGTCCTGCTCTCACTGTTAGCAGTTTTACTAAGAGGGCAAGCTACACATTTGGAAGGCGATTATTTTTAAGACTAGTCTCTGAAATATGGATAAGTTTAATAGATTTAAAAAAAGAATCAAGGATCCAATGAAGAAAGCATATTAAATGAATGTAAGTTCAGTTATGCAAAGAGTTTATTTGTTAAATATTTAACATTTGGAGTAGTCATACAAAAATCTACATTCATCACTCATAGTATTTATCAGTATACAAATTAGTCAATAAATATATATTGCTGCATTTTGTTCAATACACAGTTAAGTATATATGTTTGTACATATATAAGGCATTAAAGTAGCAGGGGAATTATTACAAGGAAGTGGATCATCTAAAGTGAGAGAGAATGCACACATGAGTAAGATTTGGGGGGAGAAGGATGATATGACACAGACACTCTCTCAAGAGTAAAACGCATATTTGATTACAAAACATATATCAATATATAAACATATTTTAATAATGTAATATATACCTGTATATAATATAGTTAAATTATATGTAAATGTGTGTATAACTTGCCTGAAAATGATGAACCTGAATGAAACACTGGTAAAAGAGATGAATAAATATCATAGGAGAATCCAGCATTTTCTGAGTAGTTTTCAGGTCCACCAGTTCCCCTCCCTCCACCACAAAAGTGGCCAGATTCTACAACTGGATAAATCATGAGCTAGGGCAATACTTTTTATTCTGCTGAAGGAACATTGCAATACAGTGATTCCTAATGATGTACTGTTTTACCCATAAATCAGTCAGTGTCTTACTCATTTTATTTCAGAGAAGATTTTTTTTTAAAAAAAAAAAAGTAGATGGAAATTAACACAGACACATAAAACTGGGCAATAGTCAAATAATGAGATAGACTTTAATTAACTAGCACCAAACAGGATGTTTCTATCCAGCCCCTCCCATCATGGCTCAGGGATCTATTAGAAAGAGGAGACAGAATGATTATAAGAGCCAGAGATGGTGGATGAGTGAAAGAACATAAGGCCTTCCAGATACACTGTTAAACATAAGAACAAACAAAGACTGTGACAGCTCACAGAACACCTTCGTAGGTTCAAGACCAATAGGGTCCCAGCACTGAGGAAGAAAATTTAGCATTGTTTCTCTCCTTTTACCTACAAGTTTCCTGCAATTGATACCTGATGTGAAAGGTAAAATCAGTTTTCCAATGGAGGCCTACTGGTATATCAAACACATTTCTGGGCAGTCCACCATACCCAAGAGTATATGACCAATAGAAACAGAACTCAATGATATTTTGTGAGTTTTCTGATTCATTTTACTTTGTTTTCTCATTTTTTATTTCTTATTAATCTTATTAATCTTTTGCTTATTATTATTATTTAGTTTTCTTTTCTGTCTTTTTTTCCTTTTGTGTGGTTTTTTGTATTTTTGTTTGCTTTTGTTGTATGTACTTTATGTTTTTTTTTTTACTTTGTGTTTTATTTCATTTTGTTTCTTGGTTCATTCATTGTTTGTTTCAGAAAAAGAGAAAAAAACATAAATTTGGATTGGTATAGAAGTCAGGAATACCTGGAAAGAAATTCAGAATGGGGAACACGAGAACAAAATGCATATTTATTTTTTCAATAAAATATTGAGATAGTTTAACATATCTATAATTGTCTGGTAAAAGATTTCATCATTTATAGCACAGAACTTTTAAGCAAGATAACTGGGGTAATTTGTAAGTTCCAAAACCTATGCGAATTCCTGTGCTTCTCTGTAACTTCAGCCTCTGCAAGAAGATGAAGTGGATCCCTAGTACATGGGTTTGGCTGAGAGATACTTCTTTACTGAATAAGGTGTCAAACTGTATCTAATAAAGACACAAAATGGACTTCTACATGACCATAAACAAATGTGCATTTTGTTGGCATATGTCTGTTTACTAACACAAATGTGAACACGTACACTCACAATGAACATAAGGGAAAAGAAGAAAAACATTTAAAAAGAATATCAAAGAATATATCACTTGCAAGTGAGGTTGAAATATACCATTAGGAGTTGGTTCTGTTTTTACCTTCCACTCTGGGATCCCAGGATAAAACTCACGTCATGAGATTTGTATGGTAAGATCCTTTTTTGCTGAACCATCTTCACTGCTCAATTCTATTCTCTTATTTATTTACTTTTTTTGTCTTTTCTAAAAACACTAGTCAGTTTCTATCTTCAGATGTTATAATAGCTTAGAAAGATATACTTGCAGATGTTAATTGTACAGACATTTCCTAAATCCAATGTACTCTATGACTTAGACATTATCAAGAAAGTCAATGAAAGTTTTACAGTTAAATTATGATGCTCATAGTTTACAATTTAAAAATCTATCCATAATAGAAACGAAGTCACAATCTTCTCTTATAAAAATAGATATTTTGTGATTCTTCAAAGATATATAGAGACTATTCTTATGCAATGATGCAAATCACATTAAATCAATATTTAGGGTAAATGGTTTTAAATCATTTAATTTAATCATGTTTAAGAACAGTTAAAATAATTAGATTTAGAATGCTTAGATTTTTGGCTATTTAGAAGTCTATCCCAAGTATTGCAATGTGTTTTACTTTCAAATTATGTAAGCAAAAATAACTTGATTAATATTTTATAGCCGGGCGGTGGTGGCACACGCCTTTAATCCCAGCACTCGGGAGGCAGAGGTAGGCGGATCTCTGTGAGTTCGAGGCCAGCCTGGTCTACAAGAGCTAGTTCCAGGACAGGCTCTAAAAAAGCTGCAGAGAAACCCTGTCTCGAAAAACCAAAAAAAAAAAAAGAAAAAGAAAAAAAATATTTTATGCACCATCCTTCACATATACTTTCAAATAATTGATTTAAGTATGTGGAAAGACACTGGTTTAATTCATTGACAAATGTAGGATTACTTTTAGGTATTTAAAAATACCTTTAAGAAAGCTTAAAAGTGTCACAGAAATGTTTGCTATTGAAAGCAAAATTTAAAATTCCTCAAAATTGTCAACACACACACCTAAATCATTATAGTAAAACTATGTGTATGATACTGGATCTTAGTAACAATCGTTAAAAAATATATAATGATCTTTTGAAAAAATATAATTAGTGCAAATATTTTATTGTGTTTTCTATAAGTTAACAACACTTCATAAACTGTAGATACTTTTTTCATTTAGCCAATGAATATAGTCTGTTCTCCATCACTATAGTAGTCACAGACTACTTTATTCTGTGATATATTCAGATTTTAATTAAATTTAGAAGGTAGCACGTGGTTGAGTAAAAAATTAACATCATGAAAAGAATGTTGTTAATCTTGTGGTTTTAGTCATTATTATCTACCACTATAAACTTTCATCCTGTACTCAAGAAGCACAGTGTCCATTTTACAAATTTTTAACATGCTGAGATTCATTGGCTGATTAGAAAAACCTGATGTTTTATAGAAGAAATGATTCCACTCTACTTCAAAATATAAAACTAGCTTTGATGAGACAGGAAAAATTCATACTCAAGTATGTTGCTGTAATCATATATGGGTGGAAGACCAGGCTTTTTTCATTAGTTGGCTTTTATTATGTTTCTCTTCAAATTTGATTGACTCATTTGCTATAGTCCAAACCTCAGTCTAAATATTACATAAAAGTTTTTTTTCCAGTATGAGACAGCAAGTACCATGGAATAAAGAATTATAAGTATAATAGTATCACATTAATGACCAAGAACTGTTGTTGCTAATTGTGACAATTTCAATACTACATATTGTTAGAAAAAGTCCTTTATGGGTTACAATACAATGCTTCATGATGTCATTGTTCATAACACCTGAGTAATAAACCACTGTGTAAATGTACCACATTTTCTTTATCCATTCTTTATTTTAGGAACATTTATGTTGTTTACAGTTTCTGACAATTACGATTAAAGCTGCTATGAACATTGTTGAGCAAGTGTCCTTGTGATATTGTAGAGCATCCTTTGGGTATATCTCCACAAAGGGTCTTGAGATACACTAATTTCCCATTTTCTGAGAAACCATATATATCAATTTTAAACGTGGATGTACAAGTTTGTGCTTCCATAAGCAATAGAAGAATGTTACCCTTGCTCCATGTCCCCTTCAACATGAACAGTCTCTTGTATTTTTGATATTACCCATTCTGATAGGTATATGACAGAATATTGGAGGGTTTTTTTATTCACATTTCTCTGTTAGCTAAGGATGTTGAGCAATTCTTTAAGTGTTTCTCAGCCATTTGAGTTTTATCTGTTGAGAATTCTATTTAGATCTGCACCCCAATTTTTAATAGGATTATTCAATTTTTGATGTCTAGTTCCTAAAGTTTTTCTATATAATTTTTAGATAAGCCCTCTGTTGGACACTGGTTTGTTGAAGATCTTTTACCATTCTGTATGCTGCAATTTGTCCTGTTGATGGTGTCCTTTGCCTTACAGAATCTCCTCAGTTTCATGAAGTCCCATTTATTAATTATTGATCTTAATGTCTGTGATATTGGTATGCTGTTAAGGAAGTTGTAATCTGTGCCAATCTGCTCAGGATTCTCCACATTTTTTTTTCTATCAGGTTCAGTCTATTTGATTTTATGTTGAGGTGTTTGATCTACTTGAACTTGAATTTTGGGCAAGGTGATAGAAATGGATCTACTTATATTTTTCAACTTGCTGATATCCATTTAGACCAGTATCATTTATTGAAAATGCTTTCTTCTTTTCCATTGCGTATTTCTATTTTTTTTTTTTTTGAAAAAAATCAAGTGTCAATAGATTTGTGGATTTATGTCTGAGTCTTCAATTTGGTTCCATTTAATCCACCTGGTTATTTTTATGCCAATCCCTTGAGGTTTTTATTGCTATTACTTTGTGGTACTGCGTGAAGGCAGGACTATTGATATCTCCAGAAGTTCCTTTATTATACAGGACTGTTTTAGTTATCCTGCATTTTTGTTTTGGTTTTTCCATATGCAGATTAATATTGTTCTTTCAAGTTTTGTAGATAATTGTCTTGGAACTTGAAATTCACTGGCAAATGAAAGTATCTAGAGAAGATAATGTTGAGTGAGATAACCCAGACTCAGAAAGAGAAGCATGATTGTCATAAGTGAGGCTTTACTTAGAAATTGATGGAAACAGATGCAGAGATCCACAGCAAAACATTATGTGGACCTTGGGGAATCCTGTAGAAAAAATAACAGAAAAATTTTTGGAACCAGAGGGGCCAAGGAAATTATAAGAATACCCAAAGACCTATTGTCTGCAAGGTCTTTGGCTCAGGAACAGTTTCCTGCTCCTGCACTAAGGCTTTCCACCCAGAGGACTGAGTGTCTGACTGCCAGGCAGGCATGAAGGTCCCTGCAAGAAGCAAGGGCACTTTCAGCTTGTGCTGCAGGGTCTTCTGTGTTCTACTCAACCCTGCCCTGCCCCCACATATGCCCTTTTGAACATGGTGTCCTTTGGCTACCAGGCATCCCTGTTTCAGTGCTGAGGAGTTCCATCCAGATGGGTCCTTGGCTCAGGAACAGTGTCCTGCTCCTGCACTCAGGCTATCCACCCAGAAGGTGGTACAAGGCATCCCTGTTTCAGTGCTGAGGAGTTCCATCCAGACAGGAACAGTTTCTGCTCCTGCACTGAGGAGATCCATGCAGAGAGTCAGTCACAACAAAGACTGGACCAAGACACCTAGACTCTACTGGCTCCATTTAAAGGAAGAGATGGGCAGGGGCCAAGGCAAGAATTCCTCAAACACCCTGAAAGGCAACATGACATCACCAGAATCCAGGGATCCTGAAACAAGAAGAATTGAACACCCTACTACAGAAGAAATCGACTTTAAATGGAACTTTATGAAAATAATAAAGGACCTTAAACAGGAGGTGAAAAACTGCCATAAAGAAATGGAGATGACAAAGAAAAAGGTAGAGGAAATGGATAAAGCTCTCAAAGAGACCCAAGAAAAAGAAGAAAAATAAGAAAAAGCAATCAAACAGGTAAGGGAAACAGTTCAAGACTTGGAAAATGAAATGGAAATAATGGAGAAAACACAAACTGAGGGAAGGCTGGATATGGAAATTCTGGATAAATGAACAATAACAACAGAGACAAGTATTACCAACAGAATACAAGAGATAGAAGAAAGAATCTCAGACTCTGAAGATACTATAGAGGAAATAAACTCACTGATTAAAGAACAAAACAAATCCAACAAATTCTTAACACAAAACATCCATGATATCTGGGACACCATGAAAAGACCAAACCTAAGAATAATAGGGGTAGAAAAGGGAGTAGAATTACAGCTCAAAGGCCCAGAAAATATATTCAACAAAATTATAGAGGAAAACTTTCCCAACCTAAAGAAGGATATTCCTATGAAGGTACAAGAAGCATACAGAACACCAAATAGACTGGACCAAAAGAAAGCATCCCCATGCCACATAATAATCAAAACACAAAACATACAGAATAAAGAACAGATATTAAGAGCTGCAAAGGAAAAAGGTCAAGTAACATATAAAGAGAAACCTATCAGAATTACACCTGACTTCTCAATGGAAACCACGAAAGCGAGAAGTGCTGCAGACACTAAGAGAACATGGATGCAATCCCAGACTACTATATCCAGCAAAGCTCGCATTCACCATCGATGGAGAAAACAAGATATTCCAGGACAAAAACAGATTTAAACAATACGTTGCCACAAACCCAGCCTTACAGAAAATACTAGAAGGAAAACCACAAACCAAGGAAGCCAACAACACTCATAATAACACAAGCATCTGACATCCCTCCATCAGCACAACTTAAAGATCGGAAACACTCAAACTCTACCACCATAAAAAATGACCAGAGTTAACAACCACTGGTTATTAATATCACTTAATATCAATGGACTCAATTCACTTATAAAACGGCACAGGTTAAGAGAATGGATACGAAATCAGGATCCAACATTCTGCTGTTTACAAGAAACACACTTCAAACTCAAAGACAGATACTACCACAGAGTAAAGGGATGGGAAGGGGTTTTCCAATCAAATGGACCAAAGAAACAAGTGGGTGTGGCTATACTAATATCTAGCAAGATTGATTTCAAACTAAAATCAACCAGAAGAGCTAAAAATGGACACTTTGTACTCATAACAGGAACAGTTCATCAGGAGGAAGTCTCTATCCTGAATATCTATGCCCCTAATATAAAGCACCCACATATGTAAAAGAAACATTACTAGAACTCAAAGCATACATCAAACCCCACACCCAAATAGTAGGAGATTTCAACACTCCTCTCTCACCAATGGACAAGTCAAACAGACAGAAACTTAACATAAATCAGATGTAATGAACCAAATGGATTTAACAGACATCTATAGAACATTTCACACAAACAGAAAGGAATATACCTTCTTCTCTGCATCACATGGAACATTCTCAAAAAGTGATCTAATAATTGGTAACAAAGCAAACATCCATAGATACAAAGAAATTGTAGTAACCACCTGTGTACTATCAGATCACCATGGAATAAAGTTAGAATTCAACAACAATTCTAACACCAGAAAGCCTACAAACTCATGGAAACTGAACAGTCAACTAGCGAGTCACCCCTGGGTCAAGGAAGAAATAAAGGAAGAAATTAAAGTCTTCCTTAAATTCAGTGAAAATAAAGACACATCATATCCAAACCTATGGGACACTATGAAGGCAGTGCTAAGAGGAAAGTCCATAGCACTAAGTGCCCACATAATGAAAATGGAGAAAGCACACATTGGAGTCTTAACAGCACAGCTGAAAGCTCTAGAAAAAAGAAGCAGATTCACCCAGGAGGAATAGAAGACTGGAAATAATCAAACTGAGGGCTGAAATCAACAAAATAGAATCACAGAAAACAATCCAATGAATCAATGAAACAAAAAGATGGTTCCTGGAGAAAATCAACAAGATTGACAAAACCCTATCCAAACTAATCAAATGGCAGTGAGAGAACATGCAAATTAACAAGATCAGAAATGAAAAGGGAGACATAACCACAGATGCAGAGGAAATTCAGAGAATAGATCTTACTACAAAAGCCTGTATGCCACAAAATTGGAAAATGTGAAAGAAATGCATACTTCTCTAGATAAGTACCATATACCAAAATTAAATCAAGACCAGGTGAACAGTTTAAATAGACCTGTGAGTTGTGAGGAATTAGAAGCTGTCATCAGAAACCTCCCTACCAAAAAGCCCAGAACCAGATGGTTTCATTGCAGAATTCTACCAGAACTTCCAAGGGGAGCTAATACCTATACTCCTTAATGTGTTTCACAAAATAGAAACAGAAGAGTCATTGCCAAACTCCTTTTATGAAGCTACAGTCACCCTGATACCCAAACCACACAAAGACTTAACCAAGAAAGAGAATTACAGGCCAATCTCACTCATGAACATCAATGCAAAAATTCCCAATAAAATACTGGCAAACCAAATCCAAGAACACATCTAAAAAATTATACATTATGATCAATTAGGCTTCATCCCAGAGAGGCAGGGCTGGTTCAACATATGAAAATCTGTCAATGTAATCCATCATATAAATAAACTGAAGGATAAAAACCATATGATCATCTCATTAGATGCAGAAAAAGCATTTGACAAAATTCAACACCCTTTTATGATAAAGGTCTTGGAGAGATTAGGGATACAGGGGTCATTCCTAAATATAATAAAGGCTATTTACAGCAAGCCAACAGCTAACATCAAATTAAATGGAGAGAAACTCAAGGCCATCCCACTAAATTCAGGAACACTACAAGGCTGTCCACTGTCTCTATACCTCTTCAATATAGTGCTTGAAGTTCTTGCAATAGCAATAAGACAGCATAAGGAGATCAAGGGGATTCAAATCGGAAAGGAAGAAGTCAAACTTTCTTTATTTGCAGATGACATGATAGTGTACATAAGAAACCCCAAAAACTCTACCAATGAACTCCTACAGCTGATAAACACCATTAGTAATGTGGCAGGATACAAGATCAACTCCAAAAAATCAGTTGCCCTCCTATACACAAAGGATAAAGAAGCAGAGAGGGAAATCAGAGAAGCTTCACCTTTCATGATTGCATAAAATATCTTTGGGTAACTCTAAGCAAGGAAGTGAAAGATCTATTTGACAAGAACTTTAAGTCTTTGAAGAAAGAAATTGAAGAGGATCCCAGAAAATGGAAGGATCTCCCTTGCTCTTGGATTGGAAGATTCAACATAGTAAAAATGGCAATTCTACCAAAGGCAATCCATCAATTCAATGCAATCCCCATCAAGTTCCCATCAAAATTCTTCAGAGATCTTGAGAGGGCAATAATCAACTTAATATGGAAAAACAAAAATCCCAGGATAGCCAAAACAATCCTATATAATAAAGGTACTTCTGGTGGCATTACTATCCCTAACTTCAAACTCTGTTAAAGAGCTACAGTAATGCAAACCCCTGGTATTTCCACAAAAACAGAGATGTTGACCAATGGAATTGAATAGAAGAACCAGATTTTAACCCACAAACCTATGAACACCTGATTTTAGACAAAGGAACTAAAAGTATACAATGGAAGAAAGAAAGCATCTTCAACAAATGGTGCTGTTTTGATTTGTATTTGCATTTCAACATGTAGAAGAATGAAAATAGATCCATATCTATCACCATGCACAAAACTGAAGTCCAAATGGATTAAAGACCTCAATATCAATCTGAACACACTCAACCTAATAGAAGAGAAAGTGGGAAAGAGTCTACAACATATAAGCACAGAAGACCATTTTCTACATATAACCCAAATAGCACAGACAATAAGGGCAACATTGAATAAATGGGACCTCCTAAAACTGAGATGGTGTAAAACAAAGGACACTGTCATTAAGACAAAAAGGCAACCTACTGACTGAGAGAAGATCTTCACCAACCCCACAACAGACAAAGGTCTGATTTCCAAAATATATAAAGAACTCAAGAAACTAGACTTTAAAATGCTAATTAACCCAATTAAAAATGGGGCACTGAACTGAACAGAGAATTCTCACCAGAAGAAGTTCAAATGGCCAAAAGACACTTAAGGTCATGCTCAACCTCCTTAGTGATCAGGGAAATGCAAATGAAAATCCAAACAACTTTGAGATACCATTTTACACCTGTCAGAATGGCTAAAATTAAGAACACCAATGATAGCCTTGGCTGGAGAGGATGTGGAGTAAGGGGAACACTCATCCATTGCTGGTGGGAATGCAAACTTGTGCAACCACTTCGGAAATCAGTGTGGCAGTTTCTCAAGAAATTTGGCATCAACTTACCCCAGGATCTAGCAATATCACTCTTGGGAATATACCCAAGAGATGCTCTATCATACTACAAAAGCATTTGTTCAACTATGTTCATTGCAGCTATTGTAATAGCCAAAACCTGGAAACAACCTAAATCCCCCTCAATGGAAAAATGGATAAAGAAAGTGTAGAATATGTATGCATTAGAGTACTACTCAGAGGTAAACAACAAGAACATCTTGAATTTTGCGTGCAAATGGATGGAAATAGACAACACTATCCTGAGTGAGTTAACCCAGACCCCAAAAGATGAATATGGTATGTACTCACTCATAAGTGGATTCTAGTCATAAATAAAGGACATTGAGCCCATAATTCATGACCCTAGAGAAGCTAAATAAGAAGGTAAACCCAAAGAAAAACATATAGTTATCCTCCTGGATATTGGAAGGAGACAAAATTGCTAGGCAAAAAATGGAAACTTGGCGGTGGGGTGGGGTGGGAGTAAGGGGAAATGGAGAGAAAAATGTGAGAAGGGGAGGATGGGCAGAGCCTGGGAAAATGGTACTGTTGGGATAGAGGAGGGGTGGTTTTGGGAACAGCGAAGTATATGTCTTAATTAAGGGAGTCATTTTAGGGTTGGCAAGAGACTTGACTCTAGAGGGGTTCCCAGGTATCCATGGAAATGTCTCCAGCTAGATCCTTGGGCAGCTGAGGAGAGGGAGCCTGAAATGGCCCTATCCCATAGCCATACTGATGAATATCTTGCATATCACCATAGAACCTTCATCTGGCAATGGATGAAGCTAGAGACAGAGACCCACATTGGAGCCCTGGACAGAGCTACCGAGGTCCAAATGAGGAGCAGAAGGAGGGAGAACATGAGCAAGGAAGTCAGGACCATGAGGGCTGCGCCCACCCACCGAGATGGTGTGGCTGATCTACTGGGAACTTACCAAGGCCAGCTGGACTGGGACTGATAGAGCATGTGATCAAACTGGACTCTCTGAATTTGGCTGACAAGGAGGGCTGACTGAGAAGCCAAGGACAATGGCACTGGGTTTTGATCCTACTGCATGTACTGGCTTTGTGGGAACCTAGTCTGTTTGGATGCTCACCTTCCTAGACCTGGATGGAGGAGGGAGGACCTTGGACTTCCCACAGGACAGGGAACCTGGACTGCTCTTTGGACTGGAGAAGGAGGGGGAGGGAAATTGGAGGTGGGGAAGAGGTGGAAATTTTTAATTTTAAATAAATAAATTAATTTAAAAAGAGAATACCCAAAGAATCAACCCACCTGGTCTCACAGGCATTCAGAGATTGAACTGCCAACCAGGGAACTAATCTAGGACCTCTGCATATATATTGCAGCTGTGTAACTTCCTCCTCTTGTTGGAATCCTATATTGAGAGTTAGGACTATCTCTGACTCTGTTACCTGCTTTTGGAATTCTTTCCTTCTGCTGAGTTACCTGCTCCAGTTATAATTGGAAAGGAGGTGTCTTGTCTTAATGTAATCTGATAAGCACTAGTTAGTTGATAGACATGAGAAATCTGCCCTTTTCTGAATAGAACAGAGGAGAAGTGGATTGAGGGTGGGACAAGAGACTGGGAGAAGAAATTGGGAAGAGAGTAGGGACAGAAGGGAAACTGTGATTGGATTAGAATACATTAATTAATGAAGGAATAAGTTACTAAAAAACACAGTGCTTCAAATCCTAATTACATCTCATGATGAGATTTTATGGCACACTATTCTGATCAGCAAAACTCTAAGCTTCACTTATGTAGCCACCTTGCACATATATAACCTACATAATTCCATGTTCAATCACCTATTTTTATGTGTTGGCATATATTTACTAAGAAATAGGGTCTAGTAACTGAAAATAATGGTTTGTGAAATAGAGAAAAAAATTCACTCATAGTGTAAAAACATTGATGATAGTGATTTTAAATATAAACTAGATATTTCAAGACAGTTACATTGCTATCAAATACTTTTTATTAGTCCTTTGTAAATGATATTCTACTTTAGAATGATTGTCACATTAAACCAGAACATTACAAAAAATAAAATATAAGTGTTTAATATTCATGAACAATTCTACAGCTTTCTAGGAGAAAATTTAAGCACTATCCAAAATTCATTTCAATAAATGGTGATTAATTTATTTTGTATTCATTAATTTACAATACATTATATAATTATGAAGAAATTAAATAATATGAAATATTAATGAAATAATTTAATAGCAAAATGTATATGTAGGTTGATAGCCCCAGGCTCCACACTCAGAAGAGAAGTCAAATATATTTTTTAAATAGATGAAACATGTACATACACACAACCTGACACTTTATATATTTTTACAATATTACTTATATAATATTGAATAACATTCTTTTACATTAAACATATTGTAAAGCTCGTTGAATTTTAGTACTCAGGCATTTATATTTTGAAATAGTTGTGCATTAATCTAATGAAATTCATGCTAAAATTTACTTGATCAGATTTACATTGAAAGTATTTTGTTGTTCTGTTTGACTACTTACTACAGAAAAATCAATAATGAATTTTCTTGTATTTGTTAAATTAAATATCACTAACTTCTCAGTTGTATTATATATGTAGTAAGAATGTTTTGTTAAATAACCATAGAAAATTTTAAGAATTTTAAAATGCTGTAAAAAAGTAGAGTTCAAAATCACCAACATTTTTTCCATTCAAAGTTATTATTCAGAAGTCTCATGGGAGAAGAAATATTATTTTTTTTAGAAATGTGAATTACTTAGTGAGTTTAATTAATCAGCCATGAATCAACTGAGGAGAATTTATAATTATGTGTGATCAGAAACACACTATATATAGGTTCTTATCTAAGTACAAATTGCTAGAAAATATCTGTAGAAGGGATTTTGAGCTAGATTATATAATAGGAATGTAACTAATATTCTTTTTGTGAGTAATGCTTAATAACAAGTAAACTCATTATGGGGTATGTACAGAAACTGCCGTATATACCCTGACAGATAGAATTGGAAACATTAGATAAAAATTGTTACATGGAATAGCAAGGTATCTTTTCATAAGAACATTTTAACAGCACCATGTACTATGTTTATGAACATAAAAAATCTCTGCTATTCTCTTTCTTTCATTTCCTACCATATTTCAAAGAGATCTATTGAAAGCTAAGAGCTTGAGATATTTTATTTTCTTCCCTATTAGCTAAAACTACTTTGAGATTCCATCTTAAACCAGTCAATATGACCAAGATCAATATCATACAACAGCTAATGTTGGTGAGGATATGGAGCAAGAGAACACTTTTCTAATGCTGGTAGGTGGTTCAAACCTGTATAATAATTACGGAATTACATATTGTTGTTCCTCAAAAAGTTGAGAGTTGATCTACATCAATTTCTAGATATACCACTCCTGAGCAGCCAAACAAAGAACATGACATCCTACCATGAGAACACCGGCTAAAACATGTTCAGCGAGGCTTTATTCACAATAACCAAAAATTAGAAACAATGTAGATGACTTTTAACAGAAAAAAATCGATAAAAATGTGGTCCATTTATATAATGTGGTAGTATTCTGCTGTTATATTGAAAATATGAATATAATTCTAAATCCCTTTTACTGTGTGTATGCCATCCCACTATATTGTGAAGTATTCAGAAGGTTAGACTTGTATTAACAAATGATGAGTAGAATCCTTCTCAGGCTTAGTTTTGCTTACTATGACTGTGGACTGATCTCTAAAATCTTTTAAAACAAACAAACAAAAGGATAATGCTTAATGCCTCATTCAAAAGGTGCTACATAGATCATGCAAAGTTATAGATTGATAAGTGTTTACATTTGAACTCAATGTCCTTGTGTGAGATAAAAAATTGAAAACAAAATTTGTGTAAGGAATCTTAATTCTGAGTCCCTGACTATAATAGACTATAATATAATATATTTATAATAGAATATAAATCATGGGGCATATATCAAGTGCAGGATTCTTGCATTCTGTCAGTCGACTTCCCCTGTCCAAGTTGTGTCTCCAATATTCCCCATGTATCACAACGTATTACAATCAAAACTGATAAAAATTTATTAAATTGGTTAAGGATACTTTAGATGTTAATATATTGAGCACACAATTTTTTTCTTGATGAATAAGTTTTCAAACATAAATTTTCTCAGATCCAATTTTCTTTTGTGGTCCTCCAATATTATATATCATGAAAACCACTGCATTACTCTTGATCAGATAAATAGCTCATTAAAATGTATTAAGATTATAGGAATATTAATAATTATGTAAAATAGCCTAAAACAATAATGCAATCTTATCCACAAGTAAAATATTTCCAGGCTATTTTCCTTCTTAAGCTGTTTTTTAAAACCATAATCCGCAAAAAAAGAATTTTTTGATAGACATCCCAAAGGGTATGTGGGGTCACCTACATTTCCTATGATTCTGTTTTAAAATACCTTACATTTTTGACTATGAAAACTGAACAATGTGCTAAGTCAAGTAAGTGTATTTTATTTCAAGGATGCTAGTGTTGTATTTTCAAATTAATTTTTAAAATTGGTTTTCAATTTAATAAAACTGCAGTAACACTATGTGTTTGTAAAATATATAAAAATATCCCCAAATTCTGAGTAATAAAGACAAATTAGAAGAAAATATATTGAGAGTATCAATAGTATTATTTCATCTCTTCCATTTTTCCTTCATAAATATTCCATAAATTAACAATTGTTGAGAGAAAAAAACTTTAAAGAGGAAAATATTAATTTTGAATAAACATTTGGAGGGTTCACCCTGTAACCATTGACACAATGGCAGCAGGAGCTAAAAGCCTGTGGGTTCAAAAAGCCCTTGATCTCATGATTTGTAGGATGTTGTGACAGCTAGTTTTAGGGCAACTTGTCATAAGCAAGAGTCAAATTGCTCCCACCAGAGTGGACTGTGGGCAAGCCTGTGGTGCGTTTTCTTAATTAATGACTGACATTGGAAGACCCAGGTTAGTACGGACAGTGCCATTTTCATCTTGTGGTCGTGTTGCTACAAGAAGCATTCTAAACATTCATGTGAAGAAATCCCTTAAGTACATCTCCATCTTTCTAAACCTGGGTTTCTGCCTTGATTTCCTGCACTGACTTTACTCAGCAACATGAATGTCAAAAGGAAATTAACCCTTTCTTGTATAAATTGCTTTTGGCCATGCTGTTTTAGCACAGTAATAGAAACCTTCAGTATAACATATGTAGAGGAAGGGCATAGCTGGGGTAGTTGTAATCTTTGAGGATATACCTCCAGTGACCTGCTTCCTTCAAATACTCCCAACATCCTAAACACACAGGAGCCTCACAAGAGCCTGGGACCAACAGGGTAACACACAAATCACTGGGTGGCATTTCGTATTAAAATCATGACATTCTTTCTTGAGCAGCCGAAGCTTATGACTATCTCATAATATAAAAATAATGTGTTCTATTTCCAAGAGATTCCCAATTTTTCATGGGTCTAAGATGTTTCATTGTTTTTTTACTCTAAACCTTTCAATCTCAGGACAAATTGGGATGTGGGCCACTGCGAACTAATAATTATTGCTGCACATGTCCAAGTACTCATAGCAGCAAGTAAACAATTTCCCTGAACATAGTAAGGAAAGGAAAAAGAAAGATCCAAGTACTGCATTACAAATTCCAAATCTTTTAGAAGCTGGATTGAGCTAATATTGTGGTATATATTAATTTTAAAGACTTGATTTGCTGTTCCTACTGTTTTCTGGTTTATAGTCTACACAATTTTTTTGGGGCTGACCTTTCTGACAACCAGTAACTTTCATCAATATATAATCCAAGTTATCAGTATCTCCATCTTTCTGGGCCTCCCCTATAGGTCAGAATTTACCCTAACTAGTATGTGCATCTCTCTCTCTCAGGTGCTAAAAGTCACTGTAATCCCCAAACTCTCGCATTTAGCATGCTTTAAACACCAGGTAAGCTACGAACAACCCCAGGCTCTTCAGGCAGCTCATGTAGTAGCCACGCTCCACTGGAATATTGGAACATGACTACAGTGACTTCCAAACATCCATATGGTTGGTCATGGGAAATTAATCTTAGAAATACAACATCAAATGGGGGGGGGGAGTTTGAGAGAAGTGTTCTTTACCCAAAGAAAAGTCTAATATATTTGCCTTTCTATACTTTTAAGCCAATGTGTGATAAGGAAGGTCTAACCAATGTCTGAAATGCACTAAAAGCATCATTTCTATTCACAGGAACAAATTTGTCCGATTTCAAACTTCTCAATTCTTTTCAATGATACTACTAATATCTTCAACAAACACTCTGTAATAATAAATTATATCTTTCCATGGCAAATTTCACAATTTAAAATTCTTCTGTTATGGTATTTATACCCAGGGAAATATTTGATTATGAATATGCATCCCAAATATCACTGTATTTGAGTCATATAATCTGATGGATTCTATAACTTTGACATTAAGCTTTTTCCTTTCAATATTTTCTTTCTTCTCACTTATATTTTTGTGTTTCCAAAACACAGTATTTTTTTCATTTCCTGCTTGCAGTTATTACAGAATTAATTCTAGTAAGAAAGTAGAGCCAGACTAATGTATAAGTAATTCATTGATAGTGAATATGGAAGTTGACTTTATAAAGTAAGTCACAAGAGGTTACAAAGAAAATTATGAAAGATCACAAGAAATTTAATTAACAAAAATATTTTTTCTTGCTGATCTTGATTACTTAAACTTGAAATTATCCTCAAGACTTTGTTCAAAACACCTATTTGTCATTTTGAAGAATTATTTCCCTGATATTAGCAAGAACTATCAGTTTTTAAAATTGTTTTTATTGAACTATACATTTTCTCAACTACCCTCCCTTCCTCCCTTCTCAATTTCTACTCACTGCCATGACCCCCATGTTCCCAATTTACTCAACAAACATTTTTGATATCATGATATTAGAATGACAGGACAAGTTCATTGTACAGTTTCTTTTAAAATTTTATTGCATTTATTTATTTGTTGTTAGTGTATAAAGTATAGAATACCTTATGAGTTTGCTTGTTATCATTGTGATGGGCCACATCAATCTTTTCTTTACCATCTCTCCAATTTTAATTTATATGTTGATGAAGTGAGCATTGTTCTACAAATTCCTAATTTATGAACGTATTGAAAAGGCTTGACTAATTGGAACCTTATTATAATATTCAATATAAAAACTTAACAGAGATAGTCCATTTGTTTATATTTTGATTACTTATCTTACAGGCAAAGAAACAGGGAGAACATGCGGATAACTCACGTATAGTATTGTGTCAATTTAAATAGCAACATATAATCTAATATCTTCAATTACTTGAGACATTTCCTCATCTTTATGAATTAAAAATTTAAAAGCTCCTAAAATGGTGTCAACTCCTTTTTCTGTACAGCTCAAAATTTAAAACTTAATCTGTGTTGCTAATACATTTAAACTAACTCTAACTTGGAAAAAAATTGAAGAATCAAATTAAATAGTTAATGACTTATATTTCCATATTCAAACCTATTCTAAAATTTGTATTTATCTTACATCCATAAAAATTTTATTGCTTTGTCATATGAGTGGTGTACCATGAAGGCATGATTTAACTGAGATATTATAAGCACAAATGAAATTAAATTTTATTTGACTAGTAGTGTTGAAGCATTTCTATTTCTTATTAAATTTAATCACTAAACAAAATATTATCACTGTATTAAAGATTATGAAATAAGTGCAGCTATAAAGTGAGTTTACAAAATTCAAAGGCAATTTATGATATGAATTGAGTATACTAACAGTAAAAATACAAGCACAAATCTAGTAGATCCAAATCATTAATCTTTTCTTATCTCTGAACTTTCAATTTTCTGCAATTAAAAATTTTTGTATGCAGGACAAATGTAAGTATCTCAATCACAGTGCCAGAAATAGAACTTTTTATGTTATTATAATCTGAAAGCAAATTTCTGAAAGCAAATTTCAATAGCAGTTTAACATTATGTAAAATAAACCTAAAAACAACCAAACATTACTGAAATGATAGAATATAGAAATGAAAATAAAAATGTGAGTTATCATATTATGCTGTTGAATAAATATGTAATATATGTACATTATATATTCCCTTGGCCTCATTACTCTTACTGAAAATTTGAGAAACCTGGGGTAATGCACTTCATCTTTTTCAGTGATGTTCTTAATTACAGTCATACCTGATTCTCTCTAAGATTTAGGGACAGACATATGAATTTATCAACTTATTCTTCAAACCCTAAGAATCAAACAACCTAGCATATATAATCTAGGTAAGCCATTTAATCAAGGGAAAAGTACTTTTTTGACAAACTATGAAAAATCAGAAAACATTTGCCTGGGAGGCAGTTATGGTATTATTTAACATCTTTAGGCAAATTTAATTTATAAGTATTTATTGAACCAGGTAGCATGTAGAAATAAGATAGCTTCAGAAATAGGAAGCAACATACAAAAGTGACGTAGGCATTTACATTCTGTCGTGGTTTGATGAGACATTCATTTTACATGGGTGAATTCAAGCTTTGGCAGCAATAATCTATGGTGTCAATAAAATCTCTTCAGGACATCCATGAAGTAATAAAACGTCTGGTACAGGCATGCGGGTAGTTCTTTGTTCATATTATTGTTCAAAAATAAGAGCTAAAATGATTCTAACAACTACGAACTAAAAAATATAAATATCAAAATAACAATAGCTTAACTTAATTAAAAAAACATAGAGTATCATAATAGAAATTTCTCATTAAAATTACCAATGTTTTATAGTATTTAAGAGAGCCTTAGAAACTTCAATGTCAAAGAGAGATGGGTTTTTCTGTCTTACTTTCAACATCCCTAAGACTCATTAATAAGATTATGAAATTATCAGTCATATCCATACTCTATTGTTTTGTCTAGTATAAGTTTTCATAGCTGTGAACTATTTCTAAGTTAGGTATAAAGATATTTATAAACATAATAAACTTTAAAGTTTAAATATTGAGTTGTAAGAAAAAGGCCCATATTTACACACTGAGCAATTTCTTTTTTTTTATAACCATAAAAATCTAAGAAGACTGACAAATTTAACCATAGCCAAAATTAGCTGTGTTTCTTTCTGTTTTATTGTGTTAATAGAGTACTTATTCCACAATATATTTTTTTTTTCTTTTTTCTTTTTTTTTATATTTAAAAATTTCCATCTCCTTCCCTCCTCCTCCCCCTCCCTCCGCTCCTCCTCCCCCTTCCCTCCCCTCCTTCTCCCCCTTCCCTCCCCTTCCCTCCACCCATACCTCCCCTCCCTCCCTCTCAAGGCCAAGGAGCCATCAGGGTTCCCCACTCTATGAATGGCATAAGTTTCACTACAGAAATATATACATCAATATATAATATGATGAAACTTATAAGTTTATAAAAGTGAATGTAATTGTTATAATCTCTAGTTAGTTTAATAAATGTTTGTTAGATCATCTGCTTAAGCATATTATTTCAGGGAAGCAAAAGTCAATGGAAACAAAATCAACATACAGAAATTTAATGCAAACTTTAACCTAGACTTGGATGAACTAACCATTGTGAAATTGGTCCAAACAGAGGTTTGATGAATGACACTGATGCATCTGAAAGTTATTTTGTAATCTTTTAAATACATAACATATCTAATATCATGCCAACCTTTAAATATTATCCTTTCTTGAATTTCCAGAAGCAAGCACAAGACCTTGAAAAAAAGGACAGCACTCAATATGGTTTATCAGTGTGTATAATTTTCACTTAACAGTAAGTGAAGTATTATACCATGAAAGTAATTATATTATCAAAAAGTATTACATCATCACAGTAAGGAAAATGGGGACACAATAAAAATACACTAAAAATCTTGCGAATCTTGATAAGAAGAAGATCAGGGAGTCCCTTGTATTTTATTGAACTGCTACTTGTGGTGCATGTAGATGTTCCACAGCATCTAGAGTGCTCCATTTTCTGACCTTCTTTACTTACTCAGTCCTTCTGGAAGAGATGTGCTTTCTTAGTAACTGGCTAGAGCATTCAAGTTTAAATGAAATCAGCACTCCTACTTATATGAAAATGAAACAAATCTCTGCCTAATCCTAACCCTAACGCCATCCCTTATGCTTATCCTGTTACTACTATAAAACAGCTTATAGAGTAAATTGAATTTTGGATATTTTCAGGGATCACATTTATTTATTTTTAGTAAATACTGCTTCTATGTCTGGAAATACAAATTTTTGCCATGTGTACTGTTTAAGAAAATGTTTATTATTTATGGAAATAAGGGCTCCAATTTCCCATATTTTATTTCTCCAGTATTTTTAGAAGTAGGAGATTCATGAAAATATTGGTAAATATGAAATTTTTTGTGCTCATTTTATATACCACACTCAACATAGATACATAAAATTTAAAAAAAAAAGTTTAAACCTAATTATTTGTTTCCAGTATGGTCAACTGGAAAACATGAAATACTGATAGAACAATTCAGACCCCTGAGAGTACAAAATTTTATCAAATTTAGAGTTTAATTTTTTTTTTTTTTTTGGTTTTTCGAGACAGGGTTTCTCTGTAGCTTTTTTAGAGCCTGTCCTAGAACTAGCTCTTGTAGACCAGGCTGGCCTCGAACTCACAGAGATCCGCCTGCCTCTGCCTCCCGAGTGCTGGGATTAAAGGCGTGCGCCACCACCGCCCGGCTAGAGTTTAATTTTTATTCAGAAATATTTTCTACTCACACAATAACATTTTTCCTCATATATATTCATATAGCAATAGTTAATGGAAGAAGATGACATGAATTTGATGGAGAAAAAGGAAGACTATATGGACTCATGAGAGTGTAGCTCAGGATAAGCAGCTCATTAAGACTCAGTTATGTCATTGTCCTGAAAGAGGACAAGGTTTTATAATTTGGGGGCAACATCTCAGTAATACAATGCAAACATAACTTCCAACACCATATGAGTGGAAGGAAGCATGACATATTGAATAGAGCTTTACTTACAATGAAAATCCTCAGAGAAATTAAAAAGGAAACTGAAATTATTAGATTAGAAGGATGTTAAAGTCTTATGCAAAATGATTTAATATAAAACAAAAAGAAATAGTACATGCAAATCAAAGGGGAGATTAGATTCATTTTATTTTATTTTTTTGTCTATACAACATTGTTTTCTATCTTTGAAATAGAAGTGTGGCATCATTCTATTACAGCAAATTCTCCAGCATCTGCTCAAAATTACAGCAACTTATTTTTCTCTGTATATGCATTCTACTTTTATAAGAACTATTATTCTTCTTAAGTATATTTATGACAAAGGCATGACTGTAATATGTGATTATAATATAATTATGTATATATATATATATTTACATTTTTCTATTCTACAACAAGTTCATCTTCACTAGAACTCAATAATTGATGATACAAGCAGAAAGAGTCAGAAACAGACCCTGCTCCCACTGTTTGTAGAACCATAGGAAACCTAAACTATGAAACCATACCATATATGCAGAAGACATAGGTCAGACTCAAACTGGCTCCCTGACTGTCAGTTCAGTCTCTGTAAGTCTATATAGGTCCTGGCTAGTTAACTCTGTTGGCCATTTTCTTGTGGTTTCTTGACCCCTCTGCATTCTAGAATCATTCCTTTTTCACTTCTACAGGATTCCCCAACTCCAACTAATGATTTGAATTGCTCTGGGTCTTTGCATCTGCTCACATCAGTTGTTGATTGAAGTCTCTCTGATGATGACTATGCTAGACACCTGTCTATTTAAAATGATTGATTCAGGTACATATCACCCAATTACTAGGAGTTTTTGCTAGGTTCACCCTCATGAATTTCTGAAAGTTTCCCTTGCATCAAGTTTCTACCTAGATCTCAAAATGCCCCACAATTCCAATCATTTCCCCCAGTACTCTCTTACCCTTAGCTAATATTTGCTGCTACTATCCAGGAGTGCCTTCAGTCTACCCACAGAATGCACACTATTTCTTTTTCCTATGGAGATACATATGCCCACGTCCTTGAGCACTCATTGCTACTCTTTTTTTTTTCTTGGCTAATGTACTGTAGCATAATCATCCTTTACTTTATAACTAGCATCCATTTATGAGTGAATATATACTATGTTTGCATTTCTAGGACTTTGTTACCTCACTCAGGATGATTTCTTTCTAGTTCCACCCATTTGTTTGCAAATTATAATGTTATTTTTCTAGCAGCTGAGTAATATTCCATTGTGTAAACATACCACATGTTTTAACCCTTCAGTTGTGGGACATTAAGATTGTTTCTAGTTTCTAGGTATCATGCATAAAGCTTCTATGAATAGAGTTTATCAAGTCTCCTTATCATAGGATGGGGCATCCTTTAAGTATATGGTTAGGAGTGGTAAAGTCTGATTTTGAGGTACATCCACTGCAAATTTTCTGAGAAATCACCTTATTGATTTTCAAAGTGGCTGCACAAGTTTTTATTCCCACCAGGAAGGGACTGGTGTTCTCCTTGCTTTCCTTTCCACCAGCAGGAGCTGTAACTTGTGATTGTTAATCTTATCCATTTTGTAAGCACTAGATGGGATCGCAGAGTTGTTTTGATTTGCATTCCCCAATAAATAAGGATGTTGAATACTTCTTTAAGTGCTTGCTTCTCTGTCATTTGAGATACCTCTGTTGAGAATTCTCCGTTTAGCTCTGTACCACATTTTTAATTATATTATTTGGTTTTTGATGTCTAGTTTTTTGAGTTGTTTCCATATTTTGAATATTAGTCCTTTGTTAGATGTGGGATTGTTGAGAAACGTTTACCATTCTGAAGGCTAACATTTTATCCTGTTGACATTGTCCTTCACTTGACAGAAGTTTTTCCATTAATAAGGTCTCATTTGTTAACTGTTGATCTTAGTGTCTGTGCTATTAGTATCCTGCTCAGAAAATTGTCTCTGATGGCAATGTGTTCAACTCTTCCCCACTTTTTAGTCTCTCAAGCTCATAGTACTTGGTCTTACATTGAGGATTTCCATCCACATGGACTTAAGTTTTGTGCAGGGTGATAGATATACATCAATTTGCATTCTTCTACATGCCAACATCCAGATAGACCAGCACAAGTTTTTGAAGATGTTTTCTTTTCCTGATTGTATATTTCTGGCTTTTTGTTAAACATCAGCTATCCAAAGAAGTATAAATTTGTGTCTGCATTTTATGTTTAATTTCATTGAACAACCACTCAGGTTTTATGACAATATTATGCAGTTTTTATTACTATAGTTCTGTAGGACAACTTGAAATTAGGAATGGTGATACCTCTGAAGGTTCTAGGTTCTTTTATTGTATAGGATTGGTTTAGCTATCCTGAGTTTTTTCATAGGTAGTTGAGTATTGCTTTTCAAATGTCTGTAAAAAATAGTGTTGAGATCTTCATGGGGTTACACTGAAGGTGCAGATTGCTTTTGAATGGATGGTCATTTTTACTATGTTAATTCTATAAATTCTTGAGTATGTGAGATCTTTCCAATCTTCTACTCACTTCTTCAATTTCTTTGAAGAGCTGGTAAATTCTGTACTAAAACCATTTGGCTGGGCTTTTTTGATTGGGAGATTTTTAATGACTGCTTCTATTTCCCTGGTGGTTGTAGATCTATTTATATTGCTTCTTTGATCTTGATTTAATGCTGATAAGTGTTAGCTATCAAGATAATTGCCCTCTTCCTTTTAGATGGTTCAAAATTTGGATGATGTGTTTTTAAATCATGACCTAAAGACTTTTTGGATTTCCTTTGTGTTTTTTGTTACTGAAAAGTATATGTACCTTGATGCAATAATCCAAATCAGACCAAATCAAACTGAATTAGGAAAAGCCAGGTTTAATGGATACCAACACTCCTGGATGGTTTTCTAGGCCCCCCCCCACCCCCAAGAGAGGAGATAGTAAAGAAGATGAGAAAAACCATGTGTTTGAACTCTATAGGGCAGTTTAAATACCCCAATGGGAGTGGTCATGAGCAACTCTGAGGAGGGGTCATCATTTGGTGGGCATTCCTTTCATTGGAGTCTGGACTGAGACAACTCCTAGGAAATGAAATTTGGGTGAACTTCCACATAAACATTCCAGACTCTTAGAATATATGAATGCTAGGGTCTGGAGTGAAGTCTTAACCCAAACATTCTAGATACTTTGCATATATTGATGCCAGGGGCTGGGGTGATGATTCTATCCAAATAGCTGTGTACCCCTTTTTGATTCTCGTTTAATTAATTTGGATAATTTCTCTGTTATTTAGTTAGTTTGGATACTGGTTTGTCTATCTTGTTGATAGTCTCAAAGAGCCAACTCTTTCATTGATTCATTTATTATTACTATTTTTTTGGATTTTTGAGACAGGATTTCTCTGTAGCTTTTGGTGCCTGTCTTGGAACTAGTTCTTGAAGATCAGGATGGACTCAAACTCACAGAGATCCGCCTGCCTCTGCCTCCCAAATGTCATTGATTCTTTTAACTATTCTCTTTCTTTATAATTTATTGGATTTACAATGAGTTTGGTTATTTCCTGTTGTCTTGGGCATCTTTGCTTCTATTTTTTTAGAGCTTTCAAGTGTGCTGTTAAGCTGCTAGTATGAGATCTCACCAATTTCTTTAATGAAGCCACTTAGTGCTATTAACTTTCCTCTTTCAATTTTCATTGTTTCCCACGGTTTTGAGTATATTGTACCTTCATTTCATTGATTTTAGGAAATCTTTAATTTCTTTTCTACATTTCTATCTTGTCCCAGATACCTTTCAGTAGAGTATTTTTCAGTTTCCATAAATTTATAAGCTTTCTGTTGTTTCTCTTGTTGTTACAATCCAACTTTATTCTATTGTGAACTGAAAAGATACAGGGGCTATTTCTATTTTCTTTTATCTGTTGAGACATGCTTTGTGACAGATTATTTTAGTCAATTTTGAGGGATGATCTGTGAGTTATGAGAACTAATTGCATTCTTTTGTGTTTGAGTGAAATATTTTGTAGATATTTCTTCCTTTCATTTGGTTTATAGTATTTGTTAGCTCCAGGATTTCTCTATTTAGCTTTTATCTGAATTATTTGTTCATTGTTGGTAGTAGGGAATTGAAGTCTTCCACTATCAATGTTTGAGGGTTGATGTGTGGATTAATCTTTAATTTTACTTCTTTTACAAATATGGGTGTGATTGTGTTGGAGGTTTAAATGTTAAGAATTGAAATAAAATCATTCTGCTTGATTTTTTTCCTTTAATAGTGTCCTTTAAAATGTCCTTCATCATGTCTTTGATTAATTTTGGTTCGAAGTTTGTTTTGTTAAAAGTCAAAATGGCTTTAAGTTGTTTCTTAGGCTCATTTGCCTGAAAAACTTTTTCCAGCCTTTTACTCTGTAATAATGTCTGTCTTTAAAGTTGAGTTTAGTTTTGTACATACAATAGAAGAATTGATCATGTGCTCATATTCATTGTAATAACTTATATCTTTTTATTGGGAAATTGAGCATATTGATATTTTGTTATCTGATTCAAATACAGAGACTTTAGAAATGTTGTTTGAAGACTAAAGAAAGTTTTGCCTAAATGGGGATTACAAATTTCTACTGAAAAGATTCAAAGAGAAGATCCTCTTAATTACCTAGATTACAGAATAGGTTTACAGAAAATTAGAACACAAAAGGCACAAATTTTGAGAGACCAATTGTGGACTCTTAAAGACTTTCAAATATTATTAGGAGACATTTCCAGTCTATGACTGGCTGTTGTGATAAGACCTGATCTAATAATTCATTTAAACAACACCTTACATGGTGATAAAGATTTGAATAGTCCCAGAGAATTAACAGCTGAATCAGAAAAGGAATTGACAATTGTTGAAATTACAGGAGGCACATGTGGATAAGGTGAATCCAAATCTTAATTTTATTCTAGTCCTATTGCCTTCCAGAATTTCTCCTACAGGAATTTTAATGCAGAGGGACAATACTATCTTAGAATGGATTTTTAACCACATAAACAAGTAAAAAATTAACAACTTATGTGGAAAAGTTCTCTGAATTAATTATAAAGGGTAAACTGAGACTTTGTCAAGTAGCAGGTATAGATCCAGGAGATGAAATCAAAATAGTATGGGAAGAAAATGAACCCAGGCAAAAGGCTTGTGCTAGTTTTTTGGGGAGAAATTAATAGCAATTATTCTAAAAGTTATAAACTTAACCTTATAAAAAGAACTTCTTGGATTCTTCCCCAAATTGTACATGTTGCACCAATAACTGGAGCCTGTACATTTTATATGCAAATAAATCAGGGAAGGCAGGTTACAAATCAGAAGAACCAAGTAAGATGGAACAAAGCCTTTATAATTTTGTCCAGAAGGCAAAATTGTATACTATTCTTATGGTACTAAAGGATATTAAAGAACTTCTCAATATAGTTGCTGATTCACAATATGCAGAAAGAGTTGTCTTGCATATTGAAACCACTGAATTTATACAAGATGATATGGAATTGACTTCATTATTCATCTAGGTGCAACACATAATCAGGGATAGGCTTTATCATATATATATATATATATATATATATATATATATATATATATATATATCACATCCAATCCCATATGAGTTTGTCAGGTTCTCTAGCAGAAGGTAATTCAGAAATTGATCAATAATTGACTGGAAGTATGTTGCAGGCCTCTTAGTTTCATAAAAATAATGCTAATAGCAAATGTTTAAAGAGAGAGTTTTCTATGGCAACATGCTAAGATATGGCCTACTTGCTCTTTCTATAACCAAACACCATTGCCTGCAGCGAATAACTCTAAGGGTCCACAAAGGAATGAAATCTGGAGAATGGATGTGTTCCACTTTCCATAATTTGGTAAATTAAAATATGTATACCACACCATAGACACATAATTAGGTTTTCAATGGGCAACTGCCTTGAGCTTGAAAAGGGCATATTTAGTATTACACATTTATTACAAGTTATGGCCATCATGGGTATACCTGCACAAATAAAGACAGACAATGATCCAGCATATGTATCTTTAAAAATGAAAGGTTTTTCACCTATTACAATATAAATCACATCATTATTACCAAGTAATACAACAGGTCAGGCAATTATAGAAAGTTCAAATCATACTATAAAGGATAAGCTGAACAAATAGAAAGGGAAGGAAAGATGGAAAATACCCCCTAAAACAGATTGCATAATGCTTTATTAAACTGAATGTTCTTAATGCTAATGAGAAAGGAACAACAGAAGCAGAGAGGCATTGGATAATGGAAAAAAAACTTCTGAATTGAAACAACCAGTGTTTACAAGGATGTGTTGATCTCACAATGGAAACCAGGATATATGTTATGTTGGGGAAGGGGTTTCACTCTTGATTCCACAGGAGAAGAAAAACTATGGATACCATCAAAATTAATAAAGATTCGCTTTGAAAAGGAGAAACCTCTTGAAAAAAGAGAAACAACAGCTCATTCACAATGGTGACAACCTTACAGGTGTTAAGGAAAGAATATAGGGTTGGGGCAGGGTTCTGCTCTTATCTTTTTAGGAAAATACACATCCTCAAAATTTCAAGAAACCCTGGATGTTTGAATGCTGACAGAAGGAAAAATAACTATCCAATAAGGATCATCTAGAAAAAGGAATATGGATTATGAGGTCAGGTACTGGAATCATATACATTTATATATATATATATATATATATATATATATATATAGTTTTGGAGTTGGACAATGGATTTGTACTTCCGTAAATTTAAGCTTGTTGTTAAAATTACATTCAGAGTTTCTTTCTCATATTGGGAGCCATCATCTAGTATGGGACAGAAGGAAGACTTGAGAAAAAATTTACTTTATGTTGATTTTGTCTATATTATATTTATTATTGAATGTATATGTCTATGAATAATAAGTTTTCCATGACAAACCATAGATTTTTCCTACAGACCCTCTTCCTGCAGTAATCTTTGAAGTTTTCAGGAAGAAGATGGGGCCCCATAGCAACAACTCTACCTGGTTGAGATGACATTGTGATGCTGGTAGCTCTACTATAAGACTGGTTTTTTTGTTTACCAGTTGCTGAAATGGTACACCTTCTTATGACGTTCTAGCCAGAACTCCAAATAAGAACTTTGGGAAAAAAACCCATAGACTGCTCAGAAATCATTTACAACTACACTAGACAGTAATTTTGAAACTTAACCATCACTTTACTTTTGTAGCATCCCATTAAAATAACATCACCCCCATGGCAGTGGGAAGCAATTCTAGAGAACAAGACTCCCTATCCCAAAAAAGTTTGTCCTTAGGGTTGAGAATACCATTTAGGGTATGTTGATTATTACTTGTACTAGATAGAGAATTGGGGTGAAAACTATGTTTGTTCTAAAAAAGGGGTGGATAATAATAGTGGGTAATACAATGAATACTTATGATATATTATTTATGGATAATTTACATTGGTATAGCTTTTGTATATTGATACAAGTTTAAATTATATTTGTTATTTTTATTTACATTATTTGTAAACTTATACAAAGTTATTCTGTCAGATCATTATATGTATGTTTCTATCTCTGTTTAGGACATTTTGCATATTGATACAACATTTAGGATAAATTTTCATATTGCATTATATATTACTCCTATCTCTGATCAAGATACTTATACACTGTTTACATTTTTAGGTTATTGTCCTCATTTGTTGCACATTTGTTTATATATTATTTAATACCTAGACATAAAGTTTCAGTCTTTAAATTATACTGGTGTTAAATATTATAGGTCCATATTTGCTCATATTTGTTGAACTTACAGTCATATCAATTAGGGTCTTTAGATACAAAGAGATTGTATTCTGTCTGGGTAGGTAACCTTCAACCATTTCAAGGACCTGTAGAACATGACATTTAAATAACTTAGAGTTCTGTTGACATGAGACATGGTTGTTTCTGACAGCACCAATCTACTCCCGAGAAAATGTTGAGCACTGAAGACACTCAGTTTGTTTCTTCTTGGCAAAATTGGCCTTTTGGCAAGGAACAGCCCATTCCTCAATCACTGACAAAGTACATGGTATCTAGAAATGGATAAGCAGGACACAAGGAAAAAGACTGTCAAATCTTGCCAAGAATGGGTAAGAGGGTTCTGAAAATTTTCCTGCGTCCAAAAATGGTCTGTCAGTTATGCTAGGACTTAGCCAAAGTTGGTTGCCTCAAGAATGCAAATAAGAATTTGGGTGATTGCTTAGGTAGTTAATTGTCTCCATCATATATTGCTCACTTTGGAAGGTGTTTGATTGTAATTACCACCTGATCAAGTAGTATTATCTCCCTGCTCAAGCATTCGATGGGGTTGAAGATTAAATAATCACAGTTACTGTACTCTTATGATCTAGGCAAGCCAATTTTGTACAAGACTTAGACTCCTTAGGAGAGAATGTTAACTAAAACATTCAGCATATGTTCCTTGCTTAATATAGTTTAAACTGGTTGTAGTTCTTATTATACTTGATATCTGTTCCTAGTGTATATAGATTTGTATTGGGTTTGGAACTCTCTTATTTAAACAAAAGGAAGAGGTTCTGTGGGAGCACATTCCACTCCTTCAGCCAATAGCATTTAAGGTACCAGCCACCTTGGGTGTAGTCTCTTATATTGTAAATGCAGCTGTAAAGCAAGTGCTTCCTCTGTTGATTCCAGCTCTTGCTTCAGGCTGCTAAACTCTGTTCCTATTCATGTAGAGGACTGTTATCTAGGACAGTAATCTGTAAGTTTCCCTTAAATAAATAACCCTTTATTATTCATAATTCTGAACTTGTGTGGAATTATTTTGTTACTTCAGCCTTCAGAGAGATATCAATGACCAGTGATTGTTATTTCCTCTTAGGTTTTTGTTTTTAGTGGTAGTAGTAGTGTTGTTGCATGTATGTTTGTATATGTTTTGTAAGTGTGATTCCCTTCTTTGCATTTCCTTCATTTGAGATCACTTATTGTGTCTATTGTCATGAATGTAGCTAATCTTCTTAGACTGGATATGTCCTTCTAGTACCTTCTTTGGGACTGGATTTGTGGGAAGATATTGTTTAAATTTTTATTTTTTTCATAAGGTTTCTTATTTTCTACAGTGATAGTAATTGAAATTTTTGCTGAGTATAGTAAACTGGGCTGGAATTTGTGTTTCTTAGAGTTTGCAGGACTTCTGTCTAGGCCTCTCTGGATAATCAAGTTTCCAACACGAAGTTTGATATAACTCTAGTATGTCTTTTTTATATTTTGGTTGGTGTGTTTCCTTTGCAGTTTTTAATATTCTTTCTTTGTTCTATGTATTTAGTATTTTGATTATTATGTGGCAAGGTGACTTGCTTTTTTGTACATTTTATTTGATTCTCTATTAGGTACTTGTACCTTTATAAGCATGGCCTTCTTTAGGTTAGAAAATTTTTCTTCTATGATTTCATTAAAAATATTTTCTGGGTCTATGAGTTGGGGTTTTCTCTTTCTTCTATTCTATTTATTATTACTAGGTTTGATATTTTCATGGTGCCCCAGATTTCATGGACTTTTTTTGTCAGGGATTTTTAAGATTTAACATTTCTTTGACCAATGTATCTATTTTTTCTATTGTATCTTCATTGCTAAAGATTCTCTCTTTTATCTCTTGTATTCTGTTGGTGATACTTGCCTCTGTAGTTCTTGTTTGTTTACCTAGATATTACATTTCTGAAACTCCCTCAGCTTGGGTTTTCTTCCCTTTACATTTTCACAATGTCAACAGTTTTACTCAATACCTTCAATTGTGTGTATGCTTTTTTCTTGGCTTTCTTGATATTCTTTAAGGGATTTATTGATTTTCTCCATTTTATTGTCTTTTCTTTCATTTCTTCAAGGAATGTATTCATTCCTATTTGAGGATATCTATCATCTCATAAAATTGGTCTTAATGTCCTTTTTTGCTTTAGCTGCTTAGAATATCACGGTTTGATGTAGTAGGATGAATGAATTCTGGTGGTGACTTTTAGTCCTGGCTGTGGTAAGTTGTGTTCCCTGGGTATGGGGTGATAATGATGTGGGAGTCCTCTCTATGTGCTGTGATTACCATTAATAAATAAACAAACTGCCATGGCCTGTTGATAGAGCAGAACTTAGGTAGGCGGGAAGGACAGGGCTGAATGCTGGGAGAAACAAGTGTGCAGTCAGAGAGAAGCCATGGAGCTGCCTCCAGAGATAGACATGCTACAGCCTTGCTGGTAGGCCACAAGCCTTGTGGTAAAATATAAAATAATAGAAATGGGTTAAATTAATATGTAAGAGTAAGCCAATAAAAAGATAGAGCTAATGGCCAAGCAGAGATTTAATTAATATAGTTTCTGTGTGATTATTTCAGGTCTAAGCTATCTGGACAGCCAGGACAAACAAGCAGGAATCCTCCTACATGCTGATAGATATAGGCACTTCTCTCAGAGTTCAGCTTTCACAGAGATGAGTGTTTTGTTGCTTGGTTTATGTTTTCCTTTCTCATTTTTTTTTTTTTTTTTTTTTTTTTGCTGGGGTAGTCTATGACTGATTAGAAGGCCTCTGCCTTAGAAGGCTTCAATTCTTTTTTTTTTTTTTTTTTGTTTTTTGAGACAGGGTTTCCCTGTAGTTTCTAGAGCCTGTCCTGGAGCTAGCTCTTGTAGACCAGGCTGGCCTCGAACTCAGAGATCCGCCTGCCTCTGCCTCCCGAGTGCTGGGATTAAAGGTGTGCGCCACCACCGCCGGGCCGAAGGCTTCAATTCTTATAGCTGTGATAGTCTCTGGTCTTGTCAGGGTTCCACTGGGGTTCTGGTTGCCAGTGCTGACTCTTGGATTCTGGGTGCTGGTGGGGCCTCTGATAAAGCAGGCTTGTTATGATGAAGGTGTGGACTGGGGATCAGACTACTAACATGACCTCGCAGAACTGGGTCCTACATTGAGTCTGGTGGAGCAGTGGGTTTACCCCAGGGTTCTGGAAAGTGTGGGCTGATTATTTGGTTACTGGCCTCTGGAAATTTTGTTGCTGGTCTGGCCTCTGTTGGTATGAGGAGCTACCTACAGAGGTATGAACAGTAATAGGATGACCTATACTATAATTTTTACTATTATTGTCTCTTTTACTGTACCCTATATCTTTTTATATTTCTCCTCCTTTTTTCTTTGTTCCTTCATTTCTTACATCTTTCCTTTCTTTGTTTGTTCTGTTTTTCTTTCTTGGTAATAGCTAATGTGTCCAAGGCTAAGCACAAATTACAAAAAAATCCAACAATGACATTGAACTTCTGATCCCACTGTCTTTAGCCCTCCAGGGATAGGATATTATTCATGTACCACAGTGCAAAGTGTAGGGGATGATGAAGATTTCTTTAATCTGAGTTCATGTGAGTGGGACAAATAAAACCATTGCTAATCCTCATTGCCATATCCTCAAACTTACTAATAGATTTTCAATTGACAACTTGCTTTTATCTGGTCAATATAATGTATATAATGATCTAATAGGTAAAATGTTAAAATTAAACAGCATATTGTATTGTCTTTAAATTACCAAAATTATTTATTATGAAACACAGTTTATTCCTTATTAGTTTGGCAATCCAGCCTTCTGAAAACACATGAATTTACATTAATCATAGAAAGTTATTGTCATTCAGTGTTAGAGGGCTGTTTTTTCTAAATATAAAAGTCAGAGAATCTAAGCAAATTGCTATAGTAATATAAATGATAAATTAGACTAAAAACCAAATTAGACTCAGAACAGAAAAATGAAAAAAACACAATGAAAACAGAAATATACCAACCATCAATAGGATATAGCAAACATATGTGTGTGTATTATGTGTGTCTATTTATGCATGTATGTATGTATGTATGTATGTGTGTGTGTGTGTGTGTATATACCAGTCTAGACAGAACCACATTCATACATCTAGCCCTGCAGTATGAAAAAGAATAGAATTTGTCTTATAAACTGTGGCTGATTTCAGTACTCCATCCTCATCAGAAGACTTATCATCTACAAAGAAAAAAACAAGCAAAGGGGTAAATTAAATTATAATTATCTTGTAATCAAAAGAACTTAATTGATATGAATGGAGTATTTCATCACAATTCCGAAAAAAAATAATCTGTCTCTCAACAACAAATTGAATATTTTGGTCAGTATTAAACAACACAAAGAAAAACTAAGGAATAAAAATAAAATAATTTATTTATGATTTCAAAATGCAATAACATAAAACAGAAATCAACAGCATAGCAAAATATGGGAATCATGCCATGTACTTGGAAGAAATTACAAATGGCATTAAAATATGGACAGAAGTGAATAACACTAGAGTCTGTATATACAAAGAATATATCTGAAAGAAGAGCTCATGCGTAAACACATATTTTAGCAAAAATTAATGAAAAGACAAGACATATGAGAAAGGGCAAGGCTGGATGAATTGGCCAGTTTAGAGAAAGCAAATGATAAAATTTTAGCATAATCTCAAAAAATAAATAATTTTGAGGAAATTTTAAAGAAAGAACTATTATAAATAACTTCAGGATGAACTTCATAGATCTCTTAAAATAAAAAATAAGTCAAAATCCCTAATCAGCAAATAAAAATGTTAAAGATCTTGACAGATTTATTGAAATGAAAAGAAACAATGACACAAAGAATCAATAAAATTAAAGATTTGACTCATATCATAAATGAGAGTGAAAAAGTTAAAGTAACAAAAAAAGAAAAGAAAAATACCCAATTAATAAGCATAAGTAAATTAAGATATTACAAAGATACCCTGACACTATGATATCATTAGGGCATATATTGAGGACCAGTCTTGACAAAAATACTTCTTACCAGGGTAGGGGCATGGGAATTGAAGAAATATAAGTAAAGAATATGAAGACACATAAAAATAATAAAACAGAAAACACAGAAATTGTCTGGAGCTCATTTCAGTGACTGTAATCCTGAAATTTTGTCTGTGACTATTTATCCACTGTTTTTCTACCCAAAATAAATGAGGGGGAGCAGAAGGTAACAAAAGACTTTATTAACATGATATAAAGGATAGCTTACACAGTCAATGGCTTTATCACTCTGAGACATCAAATCATTAGCAATATTAACGTTCTGCTGTCTAGGTAGCTAAGGTGCTCTAGGCCACGTATTTTGAAAACCACCCTTAATGATTTAATGTCTCAGAGTGATATAGCCATTGACTGTGTGAGTTATGCTCTTTTATCACGTTAATAAAGTATTTTGTTACCTTCTCCCCCCCTCTGTTTATGTTGGATATAAAAGTTCTAAAAATGCAAAAAATTCAGAATTTCAATTATTAAAATACTGTCCCAATATTATTCTATGTTTTCTTTCTTGTTATTTTAGGCATCTTCATATTCTTTACTTATATTTCTTCAATTCCCATGTTTCTAACATGGTAAGAAGCATTTTTGTTGAGGTCAGTCCTCACCAGGCATACTGTAAAACCTACATGCTAAAAAAAAATCTAAAAATCTTACTACAAAATCTTTACTACATTTGAAGCATAATACACATGCTGAAAATGCATATATACACATAATTTTCAAACTAGTTTTAAAAATGGGCATAAGAGACACAACAAATTAATAAGACATAATAAGATTGGGTAATAATAAAAATAAATTTTACAACTTAAAATGAATTTTGAAAGTTCACCCACTGTGACTAGAAATGCTATACAATATATCTGTGAGAACCTTGTCAAAGATAAAAAGACAGCTATTGCTAAGAACCAGTACATGTATCAGGGATCTATATACAATAATATATTTTTCCATTTTCATAATTGCTCAAGGTTAATGCTAACATTATTATTTCAATCTTGCAATAAAGAAACTGAGGCAAAGATAAGTTAAATATATTGCTAATTACATTCATATAATGATTTTAAAAAGATGTTTTCTAGATCCATCAATTTCCCCGCAAATTTTAAAATGTCATTTTTTTCTTCTGCTGTGTAGTACTCCATTGTGTAAATGTACCACATTTTCCTCATCCATTGTTCAGTCATGGGTTATTTAGGTTCTTTCTAGGTTCTGGCTATGAAAAGCAATGCTGCTATGAAAATAGTTGAGTATATGTCCTTGTAGTCCAATTGAGCGTTCTTTGGGTATATACCCAAAGGTGGTATTGCTGGGTCTCAAGGAAGGTTGTTTCCTAATTTTCTGAGAAACCACCACACTGACATCCACAGGGGCTGTGCCAATTTGCACTCCCACCAGCAATGGAGGACTGTTCCCATTAGCCTACATCCTCTCCAGCATAAGTTGTCATCAGTTTTTTTTGATCTAGGCCATTCTTACAGGTGTAAGATGGAATTCAGAGTTGTTTTGATTTATATTTCTCTGACGATTAAGGATGTTGAGCGTTTCCTTAAATGTCTTTCTGTCATTTTAGATTCCTCTGTTGAGAGTTCTTTGTTTAGGTCTATACTCCATTTTTTATTGAATTATTTGTTCTTTTGATGACCAATATCTTGAGCTTTTTGTGTATTTTGGAGATCAGACCTCTGTCTGATGTGAGGTTAGTGAAGATCTTTTCCCATTGTGTAGGCTGTCATTTTATCTTGTTGACCATGTGTTTTGCTTTACAGAAGCTTCTTAGTTTCAGGAGGTCCATTTTATTAATTGTTTCTCCCAGTGTCTGTGCTATTGGGGTTATACTTTGGAAGTGATTTCCTTTGTCAATGTGTTCAAATGTACTTATATGAGGTTCAGTGTGGCTGGCTTTATGTTGAGGTTTAGGATGCATTTGGGCTTGAGTTTTATGCGTGGCAACAGATACAGATCTGTTTTCATTCTTCTACATGTTGATACCCAGTTATGCCAGCACCACTGGTTGAATATGCTTTCTTTTTTTGCATTTTATTTTTGTCAAAAACCAGGTGTTTGTAAGTGTGTGGATTGATTTCTGAATCTTTGATTTGTTTCCATTGGTCCATCTACCTGTTTTAATGCCAATACCAGGTTGCTTTCAGTATTGTAGCTATGTAGTAGAGTTTAAAGACAGGGATTGTGATCTGTCCAGAATTTCCTTTATTATAAAGGATTGTTTTGGCTATCCAGGGTTTTTTATTTTTTATATGAAGTTAAGACAAATATCATATATACTCACTCAATAGTGGCTTTTACATATAAAGAAAGAAAAACTACCCTACAATTCACAATCCCAGAGAACCTAGATAACAAAGAGGACCTTAAGAGAGACATACATGGATCTAATCTTTTGGCTTTTTTTTTTTTTGTTTGTTTTTTGTTTTTTTGTTTTTCGAGACAGGGTTTCCCTGTAGTTTCTAGAGCCTGTCCTGGAACTAGCTCTTGTAGACCAGGCTGGCCTCGAACTCAGAGATCCGCCTGCCTCTGCCTCCCGAGTGCTGGGATTAAAAGCATGCACCACCACTGCCCGGTTACATGGATCTAATCTATATGAGAAGTAGAAAAAGATAAGATCTCCTGAGAAAATTGGGAGCATGGAGACCATGAGAGAGGGAGGTAGTGGAACAAAGAAGAATGTATAGCTTGATAAAATCAATTAAAAACAAAGAATTCAGGTTACAAAAAGAAAATGATTTTTTTGGTACTATTTATTTATTTTTTATTAAAAATTTCCACCTCCTCCCCTCCTCCCATAACCCTCCTTCTCTCACCCTCCCCTTCCCTCTCCAGTCCAAAAAGCAGTCAGGGTTTCCTGCCCTGTGGAAGTCCAAGGCCCTCCCCACTCCATCCAGGTCTAGGAAGGTGAGCATCCAAACAGACTAGGCTCCCACAAAACCAGTACATGCAGTAGAGTCAAAACCTAGTGCCATTGTCCTTGGCTTCTCAGTCAGCACTCATTGTTAGTCACGTTCAGAGAGTCCAGATTTATCACATGCTCCATCAGTCCCAGTCCAGCTGGCCTTGGTGGGCTCCCATTAGATCAGCCCCAACATCTCAGTGGGTGGGTTCTATGGTGATATGCAAGATATTCATCAGTGTGGCTATAGGATAGGGCCAGTTCAGGTGCCCTCTTCTCAGCTGCCCAAAGAACAAACGTATGAACACCTGATTTTCGACAAAGGAGCTAAAAGTATACATGGAAGAAAGGATGCATTTTCAACAAATGGTGCTGGTATAACTGGATGTCAACCTGTAGAAAAAATGAAAATAGATCCATATCTATTACCGTGCACAACACTCAAGTCCAAATGGATTAAAGACCTCAAAATTAATTTTAACACACTGAACCTGATAGAAGAGAAAGTGGGAAGTAGTCTACAACACATGGGCACAGGAGACCACTTCTTATTTATAACCCCAGTAGCACAGACAATATGGGCAACATTGAATAAATGGTACCTCATAAAACTGAGAAGCTTCTGTAAAGCAAAGGACACTGTCATTAAGACAAAAAGGCAACCAACATACTAATTGGGAGAAGATCTTCACCAACCCCACAACAGACAAAGTTCTGATCTCTAAAATATATAAAGAACTCAAGCTAAAAATGAATTTAATAATGTAGTTTGAATATACATATATATGTACAATTTTATTTCTGTTTTTCATACTGGATCCCATGTGAGATAAGGAAGATGGAATTTGCTAGGTAGTTAAGAGTGCCTTGAATTTTCTGACTTTCTTATTTCTACCTCCCAAGCTCTCTGATTGGAGATGTTTAACACAATGACAGTTTGATTGGTTTCTGTAGGGCTAGGGATGAAAGTTGAGAACTCAGTCATGTTACACAAAACTTTGCTAAGTGAATAAATTCAACTTAACAATGTTGATAAATTTGAAACATGAAATTTATTCATTCATTAAAAAATTATTTAGCTAGAATTTATGACTAGCCTACCATCACACCTCAAAATGACACTTCCCAATTTAAAGGAAAGACTTTTTTCATTTAATATGCATTTTTTGCATAGGTGCATATTTTGTCACATTTTGGACTTGCATTTGATATCTAAAGGAATAAAGCATGCATGTTTAAAAATTTTGTTAGTTTATGTGATTAATAAGAATGGAAAATAATGAGGTGATGGAGACAAGGGAACTCTTGCTCTAATTGATTGTCTGAGTTCCTAGATTAATAACATCCAATTATTTTCTTATGTAATTGGCTCAGATTTTATTTGTATCTCCATTTTAATAAGTGTACTAATGATATAAGAAAGTAAACAAAACTAATTGTAAATTAATCCCAAGTTCAATTAAAACATCAAGCTTGACCAAATATTCCTCTACAGAGATTATTGCACAGTCTTTATTTATCTGTAAAACATACACCAATTTAATTTTCTCTGCTACTCTGACACCTGTACTTAAATGGGAGCGGGAAAATATCAAAGCGTTTAAACAGAAGGTAAAGCCCTTTGTCTTTGAATTTATAGGTAAAGGACTTAATTAGAAATTCCTAGTGTTTAGATTCTAAGTGAAGGACTATGGTAGGTAGTTATATGGCATTTTAACTAGTGACAAAATGTACTCTACCTTTGCCTTTGGTCCTTTTATGTTGAAACTGCCCCTGTTTCTCCTAAGATATATTCACTATTTAAAGATGTATGTACTCAGTACTGGACAGAATAGGTTTTGTACACAATCTGAATGGCAAAGCTTTTCTTTCTGCAGAGCACTGGACGGTGTGTGGTGGGAACTCCTAGCCTTTAATATATTGGCCCACTTTTGGCATGTTTTCATATACTATAAATGTAGATAAAATGTGTGCTCAGCCCTCTTGGCTGCTGGATTCAAATCCAGTTCCCAGGACATGCAGAGGACTACAGATCACTACCCTTTCTGTGAATTTATCGCCAAATAAATAAACCTTTGTTATACTCCATTCTGGGCTATTGTGGAATTCCTTTGTACGCCAACAAGGGCAGTATTATATTGGACCATCAAAAATACCTCTGTAAGTCTTCAAGTTTAGATTAACCTTTGTTTTCTTTCTGCTCAATGTGGTAGCTTCATCAACTCAACATTGTCTATTCTTGGCTTGGTTTGCTTTATGTAGTTTTATGTCACTTAAATTTTATTTCCTTTATAATGGTAGCCATCCATTATTCCAAGCCATTTGTTTGTAGTCACAGGCAAACACGGAATACTTGATGACCTTTCCTTTTTGCTTGTTCGCTTGTTTTGTTTTGCTTGTTTCTAGGGAGTACATCTCTCACAGCAGTTTCCCCTCCAGTCCTCTTACCCTTGCTCCCTCCCAACATCTCACTCCCAGATCTACTTCATTTCCCTTCAGAAAAGAGCAGGTCTGCAGGTGTCCCAAGAATGTTCACTGAACATGGCATGATAAGAAACAATAAAACGCCACTGCGAGTGACCTCACAAACAGACCATATCACTAGCGATAGAACCAGAATTTTCTCCTAGTGTATGAACTGTCTCTTTGGAAACTTTTCGCTACAGAGGGATATCTTGCTCACCCTAGGTACAGGGGGAAGGGTCTTGGTCTTCCCTCAAGTGATGTGACAGACCTTGTTGACTCTCCTATGGGTGGCTTCATCCCCTCTGAAGAGAGAATGAGGGGTAGAGTGCAGAGAAAGAAGGAGGAATAGGAGGGTAGGAAGAAGAGTGAACTGGGATTGGTATGCAAAAAAAATTAAAAGAAATACAATTTTAAAAAGATACTCTAAGACTATGCACAAGCCTTCTAATGAGCTATTTTAAAACTATTTAAAAGTTTGTTAATGTGATATAATAAACTCTGAATCTAGGACAATAGTAATAGCAATATATATGGGGAGATTTAAATCTAGAAAATGTACCCTGTATAATTTAGTTTCAAAAGTGCTTTATATAATCCCAGCACTCTGGAGGCAGAGGCAGGTGGATCTCTGTGAGTTCGAGGCCAGCCTGGTCTACAAGAGCTAGTTCCAGGACAGGCTCTAAAAAAGCTGCAGAGAAACCCTGTCTCGAAAAACCAAAAAAAGAAAAAAGAAAAAAAAAGTGCTTTATAATGATTACTATCTGTGTCTTTAGTTAAAAATTCCACATCAAAACCTAAGCTTGTATATATTCCCAGCTACCTATATCTGCACTATTTAAAATGAATACAAACGTCAGGGGGCATGCAAAACCCAAACTAGGCATCATATGCTGCCAAAAATCCCCAGTACTAGGAATTGGTTACATGTTTTTTTTTTTTCATTTTGTTGTTGTTGTTGTTCATTTCTTTATGGCATGCATTACAGATTATTTCCAATGCTATTGGTTACACTTTAAAGTCAAGCCCCTATTCTAATAACATCACATCCATATGTTATAGAACATGAAGAATTCTAAGTGACATTCACCTGGGATTCTTACTGTTATTGACTAGTATTCTAGTATTGAAAGATGTATACACTTCAACAGAGGAGAAAAAAAATGTTTCAATTTCACCTAACTTAAAACTTGTAAGCCAGAATAATGACACCCTGTTAGTTATGTCTAGTGAATTATTAGTGGAATGAGTGTTATTAGATTAAACAAATGTATTCTATTGTATATAATGATCACTCCACAAAACATAAATGACATGACACTGTCAAATGGGCAACAAACCTAAGAGTAAATGAGTCAAGGGTCCTATGTGAACCAAATATCATTATTCTGCTAAATAAGCTTAGGAACAAAGTAATTCCTAAGGGCAAATTAAAGTACCTCACTCATCCCTTATCAGAGAAGCTTCCTCTTTCAATAGATAGCAATTAATACAGAAACCATAACTGGGCCACATGTGAAGAACAAGATACTTTGGAATGGTCAGCCATAAATGATTTTCTGTATCACACATGTCCCTCCAAAGCTCAGGGATATATGCAGAGGAGAGAGAGGAAAGACTCTGAGAGTCAGACGTAGCTGATGAATTCAAAGAACAAGAAGTTTCTAGATATAACAGCAGATTCCCAGTGATCTCACAAACTTCTGACAGCATGCACAAAACATGTAAAAGCTCATTCCAGCTAAAAATTTCATGTTGAAGAAGGAGAAGTGTTTACAAACCCAGCCCCAACCAAGAAGTCATTTTGAAGACAGATGGTGAAAGAGGAAAAATCAGTTTTTTCAATGGGTTGTCACTGACTATATAGACCATATTTCAGGGCATCATGCATGCTCAGGAGTAGTTAGCCAACACAAACTGGACTCTTTACTCATTTTAGAAAAGAGAAGGAAAATAGAATTGGTTGTGTAGGGGTGTAGGAAATGAACTGCAAGGGTCTGAGGGAGGGAAAATTGTTGTGCCCAGATTACGACCCCCAGAGAGAGAACAACAGAGAGGCCCAGACTGTAATAAGCAAGGTTTAATCAGCTTAATACAAACATGTTTGGAACTCATCTCCATCCCTGTTACAACAAGGTAGAGAGGAGTTGTATCTCCTCTGTGGGGCAAGCTTTTAAAGGCATAACTACAAAGAGAATCTTTGAAGCTGCTTTGGCATGGGTACAAGGACTTTTGCTCCCCCCCATTTTGTTAAGTCAGCTTTCTCCTTGTTCTTAGAGCAAGGCCACTGTTCTTGAGTTAGGCTATCTTTATCAGCCTGTACCAGGTGGCTGGCTGGGTTGAGCTAAGTGACCTTATGCTCAGAATCCCCTGGGTGAGAGAGAGGGAGGCCACTATCTTCCTGGGAAATCATTCTGCTAGGAAATTTCTTCATACCCCTTTAAGAATAAGGGGTGAGGGTTCCACAAAAATAATAATATCAAAATGTATTTTACAAAATTCTTGAAGAATATAAGAAACTATTAAAAGACAAATAATTAAAGTGAATCTTCTTGAAACTAAAAGCTACTCTACAGCAAAGCTTTGCTGTGCTTTCATCTTTTTACTCTTTTGGCATTTTAGGAGGGGGCTGCCACCCATCTCCAAAACAAATCACTGGGAGCCTTATTCTTTCTTACAAATGTCCAGCCTTAACTTGACTTGTTTCTAACCAGATATTCGTAACTTAAAATTTCCCATTCATCTTTGTCTCTGGACTTTTTTCTTTTCTTACTTGTGTGCTGTTACTTTCACTCTTACCCTGTGGCTGGCCCCTTCTTTTTTTGCTCCTTGATCTCTCTTGCTCCTTCTTCTTCTTTCGAGAATTCTCCTCCTATTTATTCTCTTTGCCTGCCAGTGCCATCTGTACTTTCTCCTGCCTCACACTTGGTTTTTCAGTTCTTTAATAGAGCATTAGTTATTTTATTTTTTACATGCTAATATAAAGTTATTTTTTATTTATTTTATTTTTTATTAAAAATTTCCGCCTCCTCCCCGCCTCCCATTAACACCCTTCCCCCCTCCACTCCCCCTCCCTCTCCTATGCAGAGAGCAGCAGTAAGGGTTCCCTGCCCTGTGGGAAGTCCAAGTTCCTCCCCACTCCATCCAGGTGCAGGAAAGTGAGCATCTAAACAGGCCAGGCTCCCCCAAAGCCAGTATGCATAGTAGGATCCAAATCCAGTATCATTGTCTTTGGATTCTCAGCAGCCCTCATTGTCTGCCATGTTCAGGGAGTCCGGTTTTATCCGATGCTTTTTCAGTCCCAGTTCAGCTGGGCTTGGTAAACTCCGAATAGATCAGCCACACCATCTCAGTGGAAGGGAGCACCCCTCGCAGTCCAGACTTCCTTGCTCATGTTTTCCCTCCTTCTGCTCCTCATTTGGACCTTGGGAGATCAGTCCGGTACACTAATGTGTGGCGCTGTCTCTATCTCCATCCATCCCAGATGAAGGTTCCCTCACGGTCCTGACTTTCTTTCTCATGTTCTCCCTCCTTCTGACCCTCGTCAGGACCTTGGGAGCTCAGTCCAGTGCACCAATTTGGGTCTCTGTCTCTATCTCCCTCCATCGCCAGGCGAAGGTTCTATGGTGATATGCAAGATATTCATGAGTATGGCTATAGGATCTGGCCTTTTCAGGCTCCCTCTCCTCAGCTGCCCACGGAACTAGCAGGGGGCATCTCCCTGGACACCTGGGAACCCCTCTAGAGTCAAGTCTCTTAATAATCCTAAAATGGCTCCCTTAATTAGGATATATGCTTCCCTGCTCCCATATCCACCCTTCCTATATCCCAAGCATCCCATTCCCCCAAGCTCTCCCCATCCTCCCCTTCATGCTTTTCTCTCCCCATCTCCCCTTGCCCCCAACCCACCCCACCCCCAAGTTCCCAATTTTTCCCCGGAAAACTTGTCTACTTCCAATATCCAGGAGGAAAACCATATGTTTTTCTTTGGTTTCACCTTCTTATTATCTTCTCAAATATCATGAATTATATAGGCTTAATGTTCTTTATTTATGGCTAAAAACTGATTATGAGTGAGTACATCCCAAGTTCATCTTTTTGGGTCTGGGTTACCTCACTCAGAATAGTGTTTTCTATTTCCATCCATTTGCATGCAAAATTCAAGATGTCATTGTTTTTTACCGCTGAGTAGTACTCTAGTATGTATATATTCCACAGTTTCTTCATCCATTCTTCCACTGAAGGGCATCTAGGTTGTTTCCAGGTTCTGGCTACTACAAATAATGCAGCTATGAACATAGTTGAACAAATGCTTTTGTAATATGATTGGGCATCTCTTGAGTAAATTCCCAAGAGTGGAATTGCTGGGTCCTGGGGTAGGTTGATCCCGAATTTCCTGAGAAACTGTGACACTGATTTCCAAAGTGGTTGCACAAGTGTGCATTCCCACCAGCAATGGATGAGTGTACCCTTACCCCACAACCTCTCCAGCAAAGGCTATCATTGGTATTTTTGATTTTAGTCAATCTGACAGGTGTAAGATGGTATCTCAAAGTTGTTTTGATTTGCATTTCCCTGATAGCTAAGGAGGTTGAACATGACGTTAAGTGTCTTTTGGCCATTTGGACTTCTTCTGTTGAGAATTCTCTGTTCAGTTCAGTACCCCATTTTTTAAATGGGTTAATTAGCATTTTAAAGTCTAGTCTCTTGAGTTCCTTATATATTTTAGAGATCAGACCTTTATCAGTTGCAGGGTTGGTGAAGATCTTTTCCCTATCAGTAGGCTGCCTTTGTGTCTTAGTGACAGTGTCCTTTGCTTTACAGAGGCTGCTCAGCTTCAAGAGGTCCCATTTATTCAATGTTGCACTTAATGTCTGTGCTGCTGGGGCTATACGTAGGAAATGGTCTCCTGTGACCATTTGTTATAGGGTACTTCCCACTTTCTCCTCTATCAGGCTCAGTGTGTTCTCATTAATATTGAGGTCTTTAATCCATTCGGACTTGAGTTTTGTGCATGGTGATTGATATGGATCTACTTTCATTCTTCTACAGGTTGACATCCAGTTACGTCAGCACCATTTGTTGAAGATGCTCTCTTTCTTCCATTGTGTACTTTTGGCTCCTTTATCAAAAATCAGGTGTTCATAGGTTTGTGGGTTAAGATCCGGGTCTTCTCTTCGATTCCATTGGTTGACTTCTCTTTTTTTATGCCAATATCAAGCTGTTTTCAATACTGTAGCTCTGTAATAGAGTTTGAAGTCAGGGATGGTAATGCCTCCAGAAGTGCCTTTATTGTATAAGATTGTTTTGGCTATCCTGGGTTTCTTGTTTTTCCATATAAAGTTGATTATTGTCCTCTCAAGGTCTGTGAAGAATTTTGTTGGGATTTTGATGGGGATTTCTTTGAATCTATAGATTGCTTTTGGTAGAATTGCCATTTTTACTATATTGATCCTCCCAATCCATGAGAAAGGGAGATCCTTCCATTTTCTGGTATCCTCTTCAATTTCTTTCTTCAGGGAATTAAAGTTCTTGTCAAATAGATCCTTTACTTCCTTGGTTAGAGTTACCCCAAGATATTTTATGCCATTTGTGGCTATTGTGAAAGGTGATACTTCTCTGATTACCCTCTCTGCTTCCTTATCCTTTGTGTATAGGAGGGCTACTGATTTTTTTTTTGAGTTGATCTTGTATCCTGCCACGTTACTAAAGGAGTTTATCAGCTGTAGGAGTTCTTTGGTGGAGTTTTTTGGGTCGCTTATGTACACTATCATATCATCTGCAAATAACGAAAGTTTAACTTCTTCCTTTCCAATTTTTGTTCCCCGATCCCCTTATGTTGTCTTATTGCTATTGCTAGAACTTCAAGCACTATATTGAAGAGATAAGGAGAGAGTGGACATCCTTGTCATGTTCCTAAATTTAGAGGGATGGCCTTGAGTTTCTCTCCATTTAATTTGATGTTAGCTGTCGGCCATTATTTGTATTATTTGTATAATATCTGCCTCTCACCCCAAAGTTTAATCTGAAAAGTCAGTGACATTAGCATTTGATTCTCAGCTGTACTCCTGTGTCTTCTTGCCACAGTGTTTCTGTTAAATGAATAACGAGATATAACTTTGTTTTACTAGATTGCTGCAATTTTCCATATTAATCCAGACTTTTCCACAGTCTTTAAGGTATTGTTTTACTGAGGCTGTGAGGTAAGGAGAATTCTCAGTTTCATTGAAGGCAAATAATTTCTTAGTTTCCAATTCAAATGCAGTGTTGAGAATCATGTGAAGGTTTAGTTGGGCATCTTATGCATTTCTGTTATCATAAATGAAGAAGATGCCTATCTGCTGCAATTCAGAATAAGGTCCTGTAGAAGAATACCAGAGTTAAAAGTGCCTATTATTTAAAATATCTTGACCATATGGATATCTGTGACATAAATAGCTGCTTAGATAATATGTCAAAGAAAACGTATCTGAGAAACCATAAGTGGTGTATCACCTTTCTCATGTATTGCAAGTTATGTGGTTGATACAATGATGTGAAATAAATAATACTTCACATTTTTATTTTGTTTGTTGAAAAGAAAACTTATTATACCTTCACTTTTAATATTTTACCTTAGAAGAATTTCCAGACTATGATTATTTTCTTCTACATTATGTTATTTGGTTTGTAGTATAAACTTTTATATTATAGCAATATATTTAGCAAAATGTATCTCTGGTTTATGGAAAGAATTCTCAACAGAAAACACTCAATTATGAAAAAAACAAAACAGGATTTTTTTACAAATGCTTTCTGAAGAAACAAACAAAATCTCAGTGTAACAACAACCCCACCCCTCAAAACAGCAACAACAGCAACATAAACAGCAGCAACAACAAAAAGAATTTAAAGTTTATTGGGTAGGGTTGAGGAGAGAATCTGAAATGACTTAGGGTAGAGACGAATATGATTAAAATTAATTAAAATTTTAAAATTACTTTAAATAATAAAATGTTATTATTTTATTAACATTTTGAGGATGCTACACAAAGTGCTTATTATTTACAAGATAAATATTTTAAAGTTAAACAAAATTAATCAGTATTAATGCTATAAGAGTATATTTACAATTTAAATTTAGTATTAATTTAATTTGTTTGTTGTATAAGAATAATCGATTTTTATTAAAGAAAATACTTTACCAGCATTGAGTCCACAATCTGTTCTAGTAACAACTAAGAGTATGTTTTGTCATCCATAATATGTGTCTTAGAAGTATATCTTGCGGATAAGTAATAGGTTACATTTGGAATATTAAACTAAATTTTCGGCAAAATAATTTCTATGATTAATTCATAAGAATCTTGCCATTCAATAATACATATGGTGAATTTGCTGAAGAGCAATTAATCAAAGCAAAGGATAAAATAAAAAAATAGTGAACTCAATAACAAAAAATTAAAAATATAATTATTTATTGTTTATGTATACACATACAAGCCTGTCACACTGTGCAAGTGGAGGTCAGAAGAAAACTTAAAGTATATTTTAGTCTTTTAATGAGGATCCTGGGAATGAAGTTCTGGTCCTCAGACTTGGTAGTAAGTGCCTTTGCCCACATAGCCAATTTATCAACTTTCAGTAATAAATTATTTTTTTCAAGATTGATGAAGTATTTTATCAATGTTTATTATTTTTCACAAATGAAAATGATTAAAAAGAAATAACTATATTCAAATAAAAATATTTAAAAAATGGTTAAGCAAGATAATATCTGCACTTACAATATTGTGAGACTTTTGGAAGGCAGAGAATTATATGTGAAAAATTCAAGCAAAATTTTACCTTCATTCAAATTCACCAATAATTTTTACGATTTTCAAGGAAATCTCATTTTTATCATATAATCCCACTATAAAATCAAAGTGGCTAAAATAAGAACTAATCTCATGGTAAATGAGGTTGGAGACCTTGAATTTCAAATTTGCGATATCTGTAAAGATGTGTTTATTATGATTTTAGTGATCATTGATGCTATCAGCCATTCCCAGGAATAAGTTAATTTTATTTGTTTTTACTTATTTACTTTAATTTTTGAGAGAGGTACTTGTTTGTATCCTATCCTTGTTTCTTTTTTTTAAATAAATGTTTTTCTCACATAACATATGCTATGATTTCCTCTCTCTCTAGTCCTTTTAGTTCCTCTCCACCTCCATTATCTTTCCTATCTCTGCATTGTTTAATATTAACTTATTTACTTATAAAATATCTTTGAAATCAATTTATGATTATTTTAAAAATTTCCCTCTTAAATTATATCTAAATGTAAAAGGAAAGTGTATGATCTCTACTTTTTTCACCTAATTTTTTTATCAAATTTATTAGATTCTTTCAGCATACAACGATTCATGTTAAGGATGGATAATATAAAAATATAAAATGTTATATGATTGATTTCTCTTTCATTAACAATAAAATTAATTGTAGACTTTGGAGGATATATCTAAAATAAAATTAAAGTCTCACCTGAGTATTTGACATAGAAATAGGTTCCAACAAATATGTTTTTCATACATACAGTATAAATTCTTATGAGCTGCAATTGAATGTACACCTCATTTAGACTAGTAGAGACATTTACATAGGACATAAAGGAACACAATACTATCATTATTCCATACACCTTTAGAAATTTCATGTAATTTTTTGGAATAAGATTAGTGACTGGAATTAAAGAGGCCATGATATACATGTGTTCTCTAAAATATTCACACTATACACTAGTCTCTGGTTTATGGAAAGGGTTCTCAACAGAAAACACTCAATTATGAGGAAAACAAAACAGGATTTTTTTACAAATGCTTTCTGAAGAAACAAACAAAAACTCAGTGTAACAACAACCCCACCCCTCAAAACAGCAACAACAGCAACATAAACCGCAGCAACAACAAAAAGAATTTAAAGTTTATTGGGTAGGGTTGAGGAGAGAATCTGAAAGGACTTAGGGTAGAGACGAATATGATTAAAATTAATTAAAAGTTTAAAATTATTTTAAATAATAAAATGTTATAATAAAATTAATCATAAAATAGGGTGCTTTTTGATGAATGGAAGCAATATGATAAGGGGAAGAACTGGATGTGAAGTCATCTGTTATCAGAAAGTTCTAACTTCCACCACTGGAACCTTTTCTTTAAAAATTTTTATTTTGGTAATGACTATTTAACAAAAATTATCTCTTTAGTCAATTTTAAGATGTAACAGTAAATCATGTGTCCTTCCTTTTCACCTGGGTAGAATGCTTCTGAGTTCTATCTTTGGTAATTGTTAATGATGGCTGCATATTACCACCAGAATATATTGCTTGAGAGAATAAAACTAAGAATTCCTTTCTCTGGACAGCGTTTATTTAGGAACTGCGTAGAAGATAACCATTCTGGTAAATAATAAAATGAAAGGATCACTCACTGCTCTATTCCTTTTGTTATTGCCTTAGTAAAGTGAATAACAACATGATTATTTCACTGGAAAATATTGAGAAATAATGTATATTTTGATAGATTGTTATCACACATGACAGTTTTTTTTTCCTTTGGTTTTTTCGAGACAGGGTTTCTCTGTCACACATGACAGTTTAATATTTAATATTTACTAGGATTATTATTTTATACTAACACTATAATTAGTTCTGATTGGAACAGATAAGGAAGATTATTGCACAACAAAAATGTTACATTAAGCTATATATACATTCTGAATGTTAAGAAAGGGAAATTTCCATAATTCATGTGAATTTATTAATGCTGAAAGGCATAACTAATATTCTTCATAACCTCATCACAAAACATCAATAAACATTTTACCATGGATTTTTCTTTCTATTTTTAGTTAATTCTAGAATGTGTGAACTACAATACTCCAAACTCTTTTCCTCATGAATAAATGCATTCCCTATTTAACTCTGCTTCACATTTTACAGCATAATTCATTTAAAGAAATTTTAAGATCCATAAAAGGAAGCCAAATATAGACTTTAATGCTTTCTGATCGCTCAAACCTCATGCTTAGATAGAAAAAAATAATCCTAAATAGAGATGGACTGATAATGTAGTAGAAGATATTGCCACTGCTAAGTTTAATAAAATGTGATTGACAAGCTTAGATTTATCATGGGAAAAATCACATTTTTATAACCATACAAAAATGACACGGAACAAAATTTGCTACCGATGTATGCCATGTGAGACATAGTGTTTTGTGCTTTGTGGCAGGCCATTAACAACTTGGCAGTGGGAATAGACGCTTTGACGCTTTATTTTTCTTCTGATACCTTGCTCTTCCTTCATGAGTGCAGCTTCTAGCCTTTGTCCGTGTTATTTAACCATCTCTTTCCACACTGCTTTGACTTTTGCACTCTGCCTGGCATTTGGAATATCAAACCATCTTTCATGAAGGAATTTGCTGTTTTCTTAACAACTTGAAAATCCACAATTGGATTTTCACATGATTAAAAAGTTTGAAATTACTAAAATTGAAACAACAACAACAACAACAAACAACGCCCCCCCAAAAAATAACTGGGCTTGTGTTTATGATAAATAGCAAAGTTTTCAGTCTGTTGTATTTATGTTTACCAAAGTGTACCATGATTTTATTTATTTCCTAAAGTAAACCGACATTTGAAGAACACAACTGAAGTATCCTGACCACACATACCTATCTGCCCTTTACATTTCTTATTGAAAAAGTGGGTGGAAACCCTATCCACTTTTAATACTTGAAATATGAACTAAAATATTGTTCATATTTAAGTGGAGCCTTTAAAAAATTAGAAATACTAGCATTTTCATGTTTGCAAACAATAATGCATCTTTGAGAACAAATAAAAATAAATAATTTTTAATTTTGGAAATATTTCCAGAGGTAAAATCTGCTTCTGCTTGGTTATATTAATAATTGACAAGCAATTTGTTAAGTGGATTCATTTAGAGCTCAGATTTTAGGATACAAATGAGTTACATATGACTCTCTGTGAATTATTGTTTGTATAGAATTGGAAATTTGGAGTCATTTTTTTCTTTTGTCGAATAAAATTGATAATTGAGAAAAATCTAAACAGATAAATCTCCAAGGTGATCAACAAAAAATGAAATTCTGTCCTATATCATCATACCATAAAATATAATTTATTTGTAAAGGAATGACACCGAACATCTAGTGGAATAGCTTTCAGCTGAAATCAAACATAGTCAAATATTGATTCAAGGTGTAAGACAAAAACAGCAGTCTGATGTAGAAGATTTTCTGTGAATTTTAGTCCAGTTTGAGTTACAAAATCAAAAGTTGTCTCAAAATAAAATTACAACAAACTTAAATAATAAGATCTTCACTGATAATTTTGAGAAATTGAATGAAGTCCTTGACTCTTACAAACAACCTTAGTCATGTAAACAAATTTATGTATTCCCTAAATGTTTGAAGAGTAAACATTTGACACTGTAATTTTTAGTGAAGAAAATTCTTCTGTATTCTCAAATAAAAAAATTTCATGTGTGTGATGTTACTTTTTTAAATAATGTAGTACATTTGGTGACACTAATGGGAGGTAAGTGATATGGCATAAAATCTATAGATTGCCTTTGGTATGATGGCCATACTCTTAATCTTACCCATCTATGAATATGAGAGACCATTCAATCTTTTGGGTATTCCTCACTTCCTTTCTTTAATGCCTTGATTTTCATTGTTTTACAAGAATTTCACTTGCTTTTTCAGAGTTATCCCAAGACATTTTATTTTTCCTTAAAGTCTCTTGTAAAATGACTCATTTCCTTCTGATTTCTTTTTGTATGTCTGAAATATCCATGTAAGAGAGGTACTAATGTTCTGTGTGAAAGATTTCTCAGCTTTGAACATAGTTCAACAAATGCTTTTGCAGTATGATTGGGCATCTCTTGGGTATATTCCCAACAGTGGAATTGCTGGATCCTGAGGTAGGTTGACAACCAGTTTCCTGAGAAACCGCTACACTGATTTCCAAAGTGGTTGCATAAGTTTGCATTCCCACCAACTATGGATGAGTGTTCCCCTTACTCCACAACCTCTCCAGCATAGGCTATCATTGCTGTTTTTGATTTTAGTTATTCTGACAGGTGTAAGATGGTATTTTAAAGTTATTTTGATTTGCATTTCCCTGATGGCTAAGGAGGTTGAGCATTACCTTAAGTATCTTTTGGCTATTTGAACTTTTTTTGTTGAGAATTCTCTGTTCAGTTCAGTACCCCATTTTTAAATGGGTTAATTGGACTTTTAAAGTCTAGTGTCTTGGAGTTCTTTATATATTTTGGAGATCAGACATTTGTCTGAAGCATAGCAGCACTCTTTGTAATAGCCAAAACTTGGAAACAACTTAGGTGCCCCTCAATAGAAGAATGGATAAAGAAGGTGTGGCACATATATACTTTAGAGTTCTACTCAGTCGTAAAAAACAAAGATACCTTGAACTTTGCATGCAACTGGAGGAAATAGAAAACACTTTACTGAGTGAGATAACCCAGACCCCAAAACATGAATATGGTACATACACACTCATAAGTGAATTCTTTTTTTAATTTTTTTATTAAAAATTTCCATCTCCTCCCCTTCTTCTACTACCCTCCCCTCCCCTCCACCCATACCCCCACTCCCTCTCTCTCCAGGCCAAAGAGCAGTCAGGGTTTCCTACACTATGGGAAGTCCAAGGTCCTCCCAACTCCCCCCAGGTCCAGGAAGGTGAGCATCCAAACTGACAAGGCTCCCACAGAGCCTGTTCATGCAGTAGAATCAAAGCCCAGCACCATTGTCCTTGGCTTCTCCGTCAGCTTCCACCGTCAGCCACATTCAAAGAGTCAGGTTTGATCACATGCTCCATCAGTTCCATTCCAACTGGCCTTGGTGAGCTCCCATTAGATCTATCCCACTGTCTCAGTGGCTGAATGCACCCCTAGTGGTCCTGAGTTTCTTGCTCATGTTCTCCTTCCTTCTGCTCCTCATTAGGACCTTGGGAACTCAGTCCAGTGCTCCATTGTGGGTCTCTGTCTTTATCTCCATCCATCACCAGATGAAGGTTCTATGGTGATATGCAAGATAATCATCAGTGTAGCTATAGGACAAGGCCAGTTCAGGCACCCTTTCCTCTGCTGCCCAAGGAACAAGCTGGGAACATCTCCTGGATGCCTGGGAACCCCTCTAGAGTCAAGTCTCTTGCCAACCCATTTGGACATTGGACTGTGCTCCCAATGTCCAAATGAGGAACAGAAGGAGGGTAAACATGGAGCAAGGAAGTCAGGACCATGAGGATTGCGTCCACCCACTGACACAATGGGACTAATCTAACGGGAGCTCACCAAGGCCAGCTGGACTGGGACTGACAGAGCATGTGATCAAACTGAACTCTCTGAATGTGGCTGACAATAAGGACTGACTTTGAAGCCAAGGACATTGGTACTAAGTTTTGATTCTACTGCATGGACTGGCCTTGTGGGAGCCTAGTCTGTTTGGATGCTCACCTTCCTAGACCTGGATGGAGGAGGGGAACCTTGGACTTCCCACAGAGCAGGAAACCCTGAGTGCTCTTAGGACTGGAAAGGGAGGGGGAGAGGGAGTGGGGGAAGTGGGAGGAAAAAGGGAGGAGGGGACAGGGAGGAGGTGGAAATTTTTAATAAATAATAAATTTTAAGAAAAGATTTCTTAGGCTTTACATAGTTTAATTGACATAGTACCTATTTATCCTAAACAAATTAAGATTACATGCTCACTATAAATTAAACACTAAATCCTAAATTTCCATGAGATTTTATAATCTTTAAAATCAAATAAGTGTCAATATTAATTTGAATCAATTATCATGAAATTTTGTGACTTTAAAATTTTCTGTTGTAAATCATTGAACTATGAGAGGGTATCATGGTTAAAACATAAAAACAAAATAGATTTAATTACTTTTCATCTTGACATAAACCAATTCTTTAAAAAAGAAAACGTGGATATTTTATATTAAAAACGGTGCCATTGTTGTCTTTCATGAACATCTCAACAACTAGTCTTGTCAATAGTGAACTCTGTAGCAGGAGTCATTTGTTTGTTTGTTTGTTTGTTTCTCAAGATCAGTTTTTGGAACCATAACAAAATATAAAGTATTTCAGATTAATTCTTTACCTGGAGCTGTGCAATAGTGACAACAGTTAGCCTATTTGTGTTGACTTGTGTAGGGAGTAGTTATTTAACCTGTGCTTTCAAGTAATAATGCCAGCCACATTTAGATATTTAAATGTATATTTAGGCATATCTAAAATAAGAGAAATAGAAATTCTGATTTTAGCTCTTACCAGCTTACTTTCAAGAGCATTTGATTACTTTCAGCACAGGTACTACGTCTTTCTAGATTGTCTCACTATTTTGTTGGACAGGATGCATTAATTATCTATAATACTCATTCTTTAATGCTTTCTGGATTAGATGTTTTTATATATCAGTTGAAATACTATAATATTTCAACCATAATAATCCATAATAATAGCTTATGAGCTTACTCCCTTTGGGTAAGTTCCCACAATACCTTTAGCTGAAATGAGATTTGAAGGCTATATAAATTGTATTTCTGTTTTATTTTCTGAAGATTACTAGACATTAATCTACTAGTGTTATCATCTAGAGACAGAGACAAAACCAATGAATAGTTCAGTTTCAGATTCAGGGCAATATTAACAACTAAGGTTTAAAAATGAACAATCACAGATATAATACCCTAATGAGAGGATTATTGATTATCACAAGCATCATAACAAGTAGAATATTGAGAATTAAAGTGAAAAGTATTTCCCTAAGTGATTCATACATATTAGCATATTCTCAAAATTCCTGAGTCTGGTACTTCTGTTGTTCCAGTTTCAAAGATGGAAACGTATTGTCACAAGTATTTTGCCCAATACTATTCACAAATTGTAAGAGGCATGTTAACACTTATTATTTTCTACTTTATATTCTTCAGATAGAAGACTATTTGTACACTTAAGAAATAGGTGGGTAAGGTTCCATGTAAATCACAATTGGCAAAATGTATATAAGGGAAAATGTGACACACATAGAACCATAAGGTAATTGTATCATGAAAGAAAAAATAACACAAAATTACACATTATAATTGACTTGAAAGTTTTGACAGTCTGTATTCTTAAATTTATTGAGGGATAAGCCCTGTTAACAAAGGTAAATTTCTATTTCTGTATGCATAACTTGATCACTATATGACATTCCTGCTTGTTTACTTTTAAGATTTTTGGATAACTTATTTATGGTATTTCCAATTGTTTTCTCCCTAAATATATGTAGGTAAGTGGGTATTTCATGAAGCCATTACAATCAGCTGGTCTGAAGATGTGAGTCTAGTTATATGAATTATATGCCAGATATTACAGAGTAATTGAAAGTATGTGTTACATTGCAGTGCTTTACAACTTTTACATTTTCATTTTATCAAAGTATTTTGTTCAAGTACTGTATTTGCTGGAAGACTTGGAATGCTGAGTATCATATTCTCTGAATCTACTAATTACCTTTTTTCTTTTTGTCATCAAAATAAACAATAGTTGAATGACAATTTAATCCTATTACAAACTAATACTAATCCTTGTTGAGACTAAGCTGTCACCCAACTCAGACACAAATAAAGTTCTACCATAAACTAATTCATTTGTGCATATAATTACACACAAAATGTTACAAAATAACAAATGTAACTAATTTCTTAATAACTAAGTAGATAAGGATTGTGAAGAAGTTGTAGTTGCCTGCAATTGTATATTATAGAGAAGCTCGAATAAATATGTTTAAAAGCATAAGAGGATATACCTTCTTTTGTGATTTAGAGACTTTATTTTTCCTTTCAACATCAAAGCTCATGTCATCCTAAATTGTTTAGTTCTTGGATGACAGAAGTATGTATGTATGTATGTATGTATACATATCCTTACATAAGAGAAACAGGGCAAGAAATTCTTACCCCAGTTTCTGTATTTCAAAATAGAAATCAAAAATAAAAATCTGTACCACCTCTCCCAGAATATTTTTTGATGACATAGTGAAGAAAGAAGCTCTGGAGGAAGGACAGAAATCCTGTGTCATTTTGCTGGTAACCTGTTTAGGAAATATGTTCCATTATGTGTAGTATAGGTCTAATGATTCCTGTCTTAAAAGACTGGATTTTCACCATAAATATATGATTATATAAAGAGCTCGACTTTGAAGCATGTTGTTGCAGGGAAGAGATACTTGTTTGTCCCCAGCCACTTAGCCTGAAATAACCATGCTTGGCCCATTAACTCTATCTTCTCAGTTATTATTATCTAACTCTTATATTACTTTAACCCATTCTATTAATCTGTATATGAGGTCATGGCCTAACCAACAAACTTTTCAGCACATCTATCTTCAGTGGAGGCTCCATGGAGTCTCCCTAACACCACCATCTTCCTCCCATGCTATAGGCCAAGTCAGTGCTTTATTCATTAATCAATAAAACAACACACAGACAGAAGTGCCTCCCCACACCATATGTTTTTATTCTTGTTATCGTTAACAACACATTTAACATGAAGAATGTTATTTTAAAACTTCCCTCCAGGAGAAAATGGAGACTGTGGAGACTCAGAAGTAAATAAAGTACCACATACTTAAAGAATAAAAATTTCTAAAACTAAGAATAGTTTAGAAGGGTCTTATCCAGGCCACAAAAAGATGGAAAATACACACAGAATCTTGATACTGTATGTTATTATGCTCTCTTTGAATTGTTTTTTGAATGCTGAGGAAGGAGCAACAGCCTCTAAGAATATTTGCTTATAAATGCTGCTGAATTAATCCAAGATAGGTTATTTTGAAAATACCTTGACTTCAAAATTGAAGTCAAAAGGTATGTTACTTGGAGAAGAGATTTGCTTTTGTGTTTCATAGGAAATGAGAGGCTGTGGATTCAGGTTTGATTAGGAAGACACCTGACATACCCTCTGGTAGGAAACAGATGGCCCAGATGTCAGAGTTCTACATCCAGAATAGGTTCAAGAACTGCTGCCTGAGATGATCAAGTCTCACAGGATACTCTCTAGTAGAACTTGATCATATTCTAAATTTTCTTTAGTCCCCATAAGATTATCAGCACCCCCAATCACCAGGAAGTAGCCTGGAATACTGTGCCCACATTCCCAAAAAATGAACTATGGATATTTTCCTTTATTTAAAATAAAGAGGGGGGAAGTGGGTGTGGGACAATTCTATATTCTGTCAATTATGTTTTAAATAAATGCTGATGGGTCAGCAGTCAGTCAGGAAGTAATGTGGGACAATCAAACAGAGGTAGAGGTAGGGTTTAACAGAGAACAGAACTTGGAAGACAGTAAGCCATACCCCCAGTTTCCTGTCCAGACACTGAAGAAGGAAGATGTGACCTGCCCCCCCACTTGAAATAAGATACTGAGCCATGTGGCTAACGTTATTACTATAATAATGGCTAATATAAGTTATACAGAGTTACTAAGAGCCTGCAGCTTAATCAGCCAATCTTTTATAACTTAAGTAGAAGTCTGTTGTGATTTCTTTGGGACATACTGGCTATGGGAAACTGGGCAGTGACAGAACCCCTTGACAAGCAGGCCTTCATGTTAGAGATAATTTACTACCATTCTCTCCAGACCTTTTCACTCTGCTTTCTTTTTTAATGAGTGGATTGTAAAGCCTTTTCAAATGATTTTGATTGCAATGAACATTAGACTTCTCAATAGAATTGACTCTTAAAATAATAAATTACTTAATTCACAAATAGTTTACTTTAAATTTTTCATGGTCTTTACCATTCAAAAGCCTCAAATCTAGAAAGGAGTTTTATAGATTATTCATGCTCCAAGAACATATTTTCTTACCAATCTAACTGTAAAAGCAAAGACTGATCTCAGAACTGGAGATGATAATATAACAAGGCATATTGGGTCAGTCTTTTCATTGCTGTGATAATCACCTGAAAGGAAACTATTAATAAAAGTTGGGAGGACCTTGGTCTTAGCATAGAGTGGGGAACCCTGATGGCTCCTTGGCCTTGAGAGGGAGGGAGGGGAGGTATGGGTGGAGGGGAGGGGAGGGAAGGGGGAGAAGGAGGGGAGAGAAAGGGGAGAAGGAGGGGAGGGAGGGGGGAGGAGGAGGGAAGGAGATGGAAATTTTTAAATATAAAAAAAAAATAAACCATGAGGGAAAAAAAAAAAGTAAATGTTTATTTTTTCCTAATTTAAATCATTAATTGCTTGATTGGAAGATTTTAGTTTCTGTGGCAATGCTTTCCAACATGTGATGAGCACATTGTCCTGCACTTGCCAGTAAACATCATGGTGGCTGAGAAGCATAAAAAGAAGAGGAGGATTGCAATTCCAATATCTGCTCCGAGGCATTTCCTTAGTGCCAGAAACTCAATCAAGTAGTATTAACTTCTAAGTTTTTCAGCACACCCCAGTGATATCATGGCCTGTGAACTCTGCCGTGATATAGTTATCCTTTGGGAATTTTAAAGTAATTAGTAAAACAAACACAATAGAAAACATACGATTTCATTTTTTACACTGGCAAAATCACAAATCATGGAAGGCTACCAAATGCTCCCTGCTTCAATTGTCTTCACTGATATAACCCATTCCAATTTTTCTTAAATCTTTTTATATAATTTACTTCCTCCGATTTTTTCTTTTTCATTTTCTTTTTTTTTTTTTATGTAGACTGTCCTCGTGACTTGATTTGATTCATGGAGTGAAGCAACTGTAATGTTTAGTCTTAGTCTAGTTTAAGCTCAAAGGTATAAGTGTACTTCCCAAAGTGTCATTCTCAAAATCCTTTTCTATGAACATAAACATACATATTGACTAATTTCTTATGTGACAAGATATTAATGACCTTGTCATAGATCACTGTAATCAAAACATGCGTACTATGTGATAAGATAACACTCACAGATTAGAAAGTTTCTGGAAGTCATTCTTTCTATATAGACAAGTTTAAACACACAGGGACGCATGACACTTAAAATTTGTATGCGGTATGAAGTCATGACTTAGCTATTTAAAGCAAGTACCATTCTTTTAGAGAATCTTAGATCAAATCCCAGAACTTATGTTAAGAGGCTTATATTTCCTATACCTCTAGCTTCCTCTGAACTCAGTGAGTACCTGATATAATATGTACCCACACATAATTTAGAGCAAATGTTTTTAAATTTTAAATGGCCCTAATGATATCACCAACCTCATTGCTGAAGAAAAATAAACACTATATTTAAACTTTGACAGTTGTAACTATAATAATAGATTTTTGAAGTTTCTCTTGATCATTATCAGAAAAAAGCAAACTAGCAACAACAAAATAAGATTTAACAAAGTTATAAACATTTAAATACCATAATTATAAATGATATTTGTATACACATAAACAGGCAAAGTCAGACACATTGCATCAATAAATCTGCATGCTGATATTTAAATGTTAACAGTTAAATAGATTTAGAATATTATTAAACATTCATATAATATAATTGCATAAACGAAATGCTATAACTGTATCTTGCCTGTACTCACTATCATTTTACCCTGCCAATTATTTTTTCGTGATATTAATATTTAAATTGTTCAAATAAGGATCTAGGTATTTACAGTCACATTCTCTACCATATTTCTCTGGTTTTTACTATGTTTTTTCTGAAGTTCCAGGACTACACCTACCAATTTCCAATGAGTCATGATTCATTCTTAAGCAAATATCTGTATTTTTTGTTACAAATATTTTCTCTTCCACTGCTATTCACATATGGGCATGCTCTTCTAAGGTCTTACTATAGGTGATTGAATCCCAGGATTCCTAAATGTCTTTCTCAGTGGCACCAATTTTTATCGTGTTTTTAAATTTATTAGGAAATTTAACATCTGCTCCTCAAGTTCTCTATCCTGACAATTACTACTTTTTATACTGAATATTCTTATTTTCCCCACATTCAACTTCATACTTGTGTGATTGTTTTGTTTTTCTGGCTGTCTTAGGAGCTGAGCCAAAACCTTGTCCTTGTGCCCTATGTGCTGTTGTCATATCTCAACACTCATATTTTATTTAAATCTATATCTTCTTTACTCTTAATCAACCTTTCACCATCTATTCATTCTATTTTAATCACCAGAGATCATCTATTTATATATTTATTAATAGTAATTATCTACTTGTTTATCTGAATATCACATGTCTTTTTTATTTTGTTCTGAGGTGTAATCGACCTCTGAAAATTTCAGCTTCTTTGAACTTTGTTTCTTACAATTGTAAGGCTAGGTCTCACTAAATGTTCTCTATTTTCATAAACATAGAAGTAAAACATATGAAGCTACCTTCTTTCCAATTATATCCCTATATATTTAGGGTATATTGTAATCTGAATAAATTGTGATATTTATTTTAAACTTCCAAGTAAACTAATAATGACCAGGATATAAATAATTCTTTAATATAATTACTGAATGATAAGTTATTCAGTGATTTTGGTAGATATTCTTAACCTCCCATTTCATCATTATCTCGCATTGTCCTGCTTCCTCAAAAAGAATGATATGAGGATCAATTGTCTGAGGCATTTTTATTATTTTTGTACTTATTTACCATAAACATAGTCTCTATAAATTTTAAGTCTATTGATTTTAGAACAATGTGAACTTGAAATTGGAGGAAATTATATTTCATGTGTTGCTCAGCTGTTACCACAACATCTATGACACAACAAATAGTCAGTTTTGATTCCCTGATGAAAATGACTTCATTTCAGATCAGGTATGTTGGGATATTTGAAACAAGTTTATGACTTTCCCTTAAGGGGAGGAATTATGTTCCCTTTGTGAAAGCTGGGGTTTTATTTTGGTCAAATGATACTGTATTCTTTTTTTTATTTTTTTAATTAAAAATTTCTGTCTCCTCCCCGCCCTCCCATTTCCCTCCCTCTCTCCCCACTTCCCTATCCCTCCCTTCCAGCCCAAGAGCAGTAAGGGTTCCCTGCCCTGCGGGAAGTCCACGGTCCTCCCCCCCTCCATCCATGTCCTAGGAAGGTGAGCATCCACACAGGCTAGGCCCCTCCAAATCCAGTACATGCAGTAGCATCAAAACCCTGTGCCATATGTCCCTTGGCTTCTCGCAGCCTCATTGTCCTACCTGTTCTGGTTTAAATATTTAACTGTAGAAATAATATCTTTCTTATATCTCTGTTAGCACTCAGACAAAAAAAAAAATCAATAGGTGCTAACAGGGTGATATGTCACTTGAGAAAGGTTATCTTGGCTTTGAAACTGTGCCAAAGTATAAACTAATGCTCTTATTATGCCTAGTCTAAACAGAAATCAGCTTCAAAACAGGCTGTAAACTGATACAGTTTAAATATTAACCCTTAGATAGATGTTGAAAATCTTTAAGTTGAATTGTAAAAGGATTTGTTTATGATTTTCTCATTCTATCTCTCTTCTTTTCTCCCTGTCTTCCCCCATCACACATACAAACACATGCACATGCACACACATACTCCCCTTCTTTCCATCTATTTTTGTTGTTAAATATCCCTTTGCCTTAATGTCTCCAAAAACAATGATTGTTTACTATATATACATATATGTGCACATATTTATATGACACATATACTTATATATTTCCTCAAACCAAAATCTCAACGATCTAGTTTTCTATATCTAGTTTTCAATATCCCCTCATTAAATCATTAATGTTTTGATTTTACCTTCTGACACACAGTATGTTTCATCTCTCCCCTGTATTCTCTACGTTGATCTGAACAGAAGCTGATCACTTCTTACCACCATGACTTTTAGAATAGACTTTCAGTTGCACTTGCTGAGCCATGCCCACACTCTGGTAACTATCAGCACTATAAAGAATGTATTTCACTGTTTACTCTACTAGTGGATTTATATTGCATTGAATGTATTGTGATTTTTCAAAAAGAATCTTGTCAAGTCAGCAAAGAGGTCCTGTCAAGAATGTCACCCTCATTCTATTGTTTCCTTGATCAGTATTCATGACAGTCCCAATGGGCTTTCTTCTGTTGGTTTATTCTCCCTAAGAGTAATGATGATTTTACCTTACCTTCCTTTTTCTGAATCATTTTCAAATACTAACAATTAACAAAATTTAATCTTAATAATCGTACAAAACACATATAGGATACCATCTTTCCATACTACAGCATTTCAATTTGTTCTCTATATAATACATGGATACCTGGACGTAGCCTCTACTTCAATGTACATCTATGCTCTACCAGATAGCCTATTAACATCATGCACCACCTCACTAGGAAAGTTTTATCAATGACTTGTGTATTGCAGACAGACAGCAGGTAATTCTGAATTGAGTACCTATAATACTTTAAAGAAAATCAACCAATGAAAATTTATTTATATGTGGAAGAGTTATTGCATAAAAATTTGATTCACTGAATCCTGAAATTTCAGTTAATATACAACTAAAATGAAAACTTGCTTTGAATTAAAGAAAAAAAGAATTTCTCAGTATCAGAAGAGTAATAAATTCCTGGAAGCCTTTGCTGCCTTGATATTTTGATTTCTTGTCTATAAAATAATGGGAAAGGTCATGCATTGACTCAGAGATTATCACTACTAGATTTGAAAGTTGTTAATAAACCTAGGAACTCAGCAAAGTGGCAGGGTTCCTAATCAGGTAGAATATGAAACAAACAGATGCTCACTTGAACACAATAGATGGTGCAAACTGTCACAATTAATCATAGCTAAAAGCATCTGAATGACAAACTTTGGCTCTCTCCGGGCCTGGCACAGGTTGCCAAATGGGATTCAGAATGCTTCTTGGAGAGCTGCTCTGTGGGTGACTGAAATTCACAGATTCTAGTTTCCAGTTCCTAGTACTACCACCGATTTTCATCACACTAAAATTGTTTTAGGTGGCATAAGCAAAAACAAAATTAGCAAAAGGAGATAAAGTTGCTAGTAAATGCATGGTAGATTTAGAAGGGTGAGAGGTGTCATGTAGAACAAAATTATACTGCAGGCGGTCAGTTTATTTCTTAACCGTCTTTAAGTATGCTAGAATCATTTTAATTTGATCATAATTACCACCATTGCTTGTTTTTCAGTCTTTCCTACAAGTAAAGCTGCCCCTAACTTCTATGAAAGACCCTTTTTAGCCACAAAATGTTGAACAGTACACAGAAACTCCTAGATACCTTTAGTGATTAAGTAAAATAGTATTTTATTTTTTATTTATAGCGACACATAGTATTTGCTAATATTTGAAACTTATAAAATAAGATAGCCACAAGTAAACTTACCTGAAATCGAGCTCTGACCATGCTGGCATAAAATAATTTTTTTCACATGGTTTCTTAAATTTAATTATGAAGACATACTAAAAAAACATTCTAGATAATTTTATTTTCTAGTATTTTAAACATTTGTTTTTGTCTATCCCATTCTCTCAAAAGATTGAAAGAACTGATATTTCTACAGATATAAAATAGTCAAGGTCATCAAATATTGAAAGCATTTTATCAAAAGAAATGTCCCACAAGAACTTAAATGGAAAGAAATTGCATCCTTCCTTTAGAGAATGTAAGATAGGGTGGGTAATTCCAATATAAATTAAGAAAATTATTTTAAAGAAAAAGCAGAGGGAGGAAGAGCCTGAATTTTGAGCTAAAAAGGTTTACTTTTTGGGGAGCATAAGATTTTCTTATATAAGAACATCCATACTGACTTGTCTCTATAACAAACTCACTTTTTAAAAAAATTCTGCCCATTCATCACCTCCTGTATTTTAACAGAGAAAGAATTCTCAGGAAAAAAAAAAACTGAGGTCTATATTCATTTTTGTTCAAAAAAAGGCAATTCTAAAATAAGATTATGAACAGAAGATACTGCTGTTCTGGATTACCCAGAAAATGTTTCTTACTGGTGGGAGTTGAAACAACTAGAAGATTATATTGTAGCTATGTCAAGTAGCTCAGGGGTAAAATGATAAGTTCAGAAGTCTGCAAACAATTCTATCATGTGTCAGTAAAAAATATCATTCTATAATGCATTATTACCATCTAGCAATTGCATGCACAATAAAATGTGGAACCTATATAAAAAAGGAAGGCAAACTTTAACTTTAATGTGAAATAAAAAACATATTTGAATAGGACTTAAGAGATGCTTCAGTGGTTAAGAGCAATTTTTGCCCTTGCAGAGGACCCAGGCTTGTTACTAACACTGCCACAGTGACTCACAGCTGTCTATAACTTCAAGTCCAGAGTATCTTTCTTCTTCTGGTCTACAGACTCTGAGCATACATGACACGATACACAGACATTTATGAAGGGAAAACACCCATATTGTAAAACAAAATTAAATAATACCCCAGAAAAAGTATCAGATTCAACTTTCAGGAAGAAGACATTATAAGAACTTAGATCACAGGGTTTCTTCTTGTTATTTCTTTCTTACATAAAATGGGATGAGTACCATTATTTTTATCATAGTTTGGTAGTAAAAGTAAATGAATGGAAATTCAATGTCCTTATAAAAATGCCAAATACAGAGTACTAGCTATTTTTCTGTTCTAGTTATTAGTAAGGACATTTCTACCCTCTAGAGAAGAATTCATGGATGTTCTTTTCCTTTAGACGCATCTACTGAGAAAATCAAACATTTCAATAAAACTAAAATAAAAATATTTTAACTCAACTGTGGGAGGATATTTTGTATGAAAAGCAATAAAATGTTTATTATCTCCACTTCCTTCTGGGGCAATATCTTTATTCTTTAACTAAGAATCTCAAAAGAAACAAAAAGTTCAATACATTTTTTTCAATTCCAAAGCATAAAAATTAATATTTGTCATTATGATTCAGTTTATTAATCTTCATATTAATTTGTATTTAGAAATATGTTAGCACCAAATGTGGCTGAAAGAGATGAACTGTGCACATTTCCCCCAAGTCTTCAGATAACATTTTGCATATTGCGTTCAACAGTAACAAAATAAAATGGCAATTATGGGAAAAAGCTTTTCATACTCAAAAGCACAACCTCGAGAATGTTTCAGTTGACTTGACTACCAACCGTCCTTTCCTCAGACTAGTCTATCATTCCCTGATGCTCTAAGAATCTTTTGTACTTTTGTTTCCAAAACTTGCTTTTCTTCCTATGCCTGACAACATTTGATTTTATCTTGTATGTGACTTTAATCTCTTCATACTGTATCCACTCCCAATATCAACATTTGTTTCTTCTGTTAAAAATTTAAATTCCTCATTTACATCCTCTCTTTGTGTTTTTGTAATAACTGCTTGTGTTTTTTTATAAAGTTTTTAAAATTTATTTTACATACTAGCCACATTTTCTCCTCTTCCCTCTCTTTCTGTTTCCTCTCCCACCTCCCTTCTAACTCTCCTATCTACTCTTTTTCCATCTCCATTAGGAAAGGGTAAGGCTTCCCGTGGTTGTTAACAAAGAATGGCTTATCAAGTTGAAGCAAGACTAAGCTTCTTCTTCCTTCATCAAGGCTGAGGAAGGCACCCTATCATAAGGAAAAGGTTCCAAATAGTCAGCTCATGTGGCAGGAACAAGTGTTCTTAAATCAAAACAATATGTCATACTGCCTATATGTATTAAGTACATTGTGTATCTCTTTATTAAAACTCTAGATCCCCCAAAATGTATTATGACATTTAGTTTCTCTTCATTTCCATAATTTCTTTCTTCCATACAACTTAACTCACTTGTCCACTGGAACAAAAGTAAATTCATTCATTCCTTGTACAATCCGAAGCCCAAGTATGGGCCAGTTTTGCAATCTAAAAAACAAAACACATCTTAACCAGTGGTATTCACATCATACAGAGGGGAATACCACATCACCTCCCATTTCTGTTTAAATAAAAAGGAAGGTTTTAAATTTAACATAGTAACATTACATATAAAAACAGATATCAAGCAAGAATTATTCAAGCAAGAATTGTTACAATATTTATATTTATTCTATCTTTTATCATAGCTAAGGAAACTATATTATTACTATTATTCAACTCCATCAGAGATGCCAGAAAAATATATTATTACCTAAGTATGAAGAAAGGCGCTTAAAAGATATCCCACACTATCTCAGAATTGAGAATAATAAATAGTTATTTATTTAGGGGTAGACTCACAAATCAAAATTCTTTGCTGGAATGGAGAACAAAAACCAAATCCTGCAGCCAGAAAAGAGGCCAGACACATGGTCTACATAAGCATAAATACTATAAGAGATCATGACCCAGTGATCAGGTAACTACTGGTTGTAGGATTTCCTATAGGACCTCTCTATATTATTTAAATAAGGGAGTTCTAAGCCTATTACAAAAGTATATACAATAAGAACAAATATATTCAATAATTATCCTATCCCAACTAGTTTAAGTCTTGTATAATAAATAACTTGGCCAAGTCATGAGAGGAAAGTAACTACAACTATCTAGTCTTCAACCTCATTGAAGATCAGAGAAGGGAAATAATATTACTTAAGTCAGCAGGAAGTGCAATCAAGCAACTTCCAAAATGTGCAACAATTGACAGAGACAACTGGCTACTTGGGCAATCACCCAAAATCTCATTTGTAACATTGAAGCAACCAACTTTCGCTAAAGCCTAGAGTAACTTACAAACTATTTTCAGAGGCAGGGCATTTTCCAAAACCATCTTATCCTGTTTTGGCAATATTTGACAGTCCTTCTTTTCCATTTTTGAATACCATGTACCTTGTCAGTGGTTGAGACATGGGCAGTTTGTTGCCCAAAGGCCAGTTTTGCCAAGCAGAAAACAAGCTCTAAGTGGAGTGTCTTCAGTGCTCAACATTCTCTTGAGAATAGACTGGTGCTGCCAGGAGCAATCTCACTTCAACAGAACCCTAAGTTATTTAAATGCCAGATCTTTGAAGTGGTTAAAGATTACATATCTATTCAGAATACAATCTCTATGTATCTAAAGAACCTAGTTAGTCTAACTATAAGTATGACTAACATAGATGACTATTGATCTATAATTCTTAACATCTATATAACTTAAAGGCTAAAATTTCATAATAGAATATTATACAATAAACAACTGTGCAACAAGTGAGGACAATGACCTCAAAATGTAAAAAATGTATTATATCTTGATCAGAGGTATAAATGTATATTACAATATGATAAATTGTATCAATATAAAAAATGTTTTAAGCAGAGGTAGAAGCATGCATGCATACCATATGACAAAATAACTTTTTATAGGTATATAAATATTATAGATGAAAATAGGCACATATTCAATATAATTTAAGTGTATCAATATACAAGAATCTATACCAATTTAAATTGTCTATAAATAATAGCTCAAAAGTATTCACTCTATTACTCACTATTATTATTATTGTGAGTAAGCTCACACTAATCTATTATTCCATTCAATTTTCCTCTTTTTTTTAAAAAGAGATCCCTGAGCCTACAAAATTTCTCCCACAACCCCCAACCCTATACCAATTATAATCAACCCCTAAATGATATCCCTATTCCTAAGGAAAACCTTTGTTGGGAAAGGGGATGTCATCTTCTAGAATTACTTCAGCTGTCATGGGAGCAATGCTCTTTCTATGGAATCCTGTGAAAGTAAAATGATGGTTAAGTTCCAAGATTACTGTCTGGTAATAGTCTTGCAAATAGTCTCTGAGTATTTAGTAGGCTTTTTGTGAGGTTCCTATTTTAAGCTCTGCCCAGAATGTTATAAAAGAAGTTCGCCATTTCAGCTAACCAAATTGAACCATCTTGAGCAACTGGTACCCAAAATAGGTCTTATAGTAACACTATTAGCATCATGACATCATATCAGCCAGGTGGAGTTGTTGTTGGGCCCTATCTTCCTAAAATCTTCAAAGATTACTGCAGGAAAATTCATTGTTCATTGTGGAAAACTTAAACATTATTTAGACATATACAGACATATATATTCAATAAGAGGTACGAAAGAGACAAAAATAGATATGAAAAAAATATTTTTTTTCTAAATTATTTTTTCTTTCTGTACAATATCATGGCTCCTGACATGAAACAGAAACTTTAAATTTTTATTTTAACAACATGTTTGGTTGTTGAGAGGGACAGAGCCAGTGTCCAATTCCAAAGCCAGCTCTATGTAATCATATATATTTAAGTGCATGTGTATCAGTTACCTAAGTATATTACCAATGTAAGCAACTTCCAAAACTCTAGAATTAATAGAGACATCACACTACATGGATAGTCACCCAAAGTTCTTCTGTATTGTTGGAGCATCTATCTCCAGTACAGGCCAATAATATCCAGTAGATATTTCCATGAAGCAGGTAATTTCAAAGACAACTCTGCCTATATTGTCAATTTGTCACTCACATTTTTCTGAGCCCTGCAGAATATCTGGCAGACTCTTTCATGAAGCAGAAGCTCTGAAGAACCATCTCACCTTTAGACAAGTTCAACAGTCATTTCTCTGTTGGTTGTGCATGTCCAGTTCATACAGCATAACATCAAGCAGTCCAGGCAAGAGTAGTTTCTTGCCCAAATGGTTAGCAAACAACATAAGGAGCCTCTTCAATGTATATCATCCTCTTGGAATATGTTGGTGATGCTAGGAATAGATGTGTCTCATTGTCATGAAAATTTCCAAGTTATTAAAACATATAAATGCCATAATTCTAGTCTATGGAAGATCTGAAGAATATCTATCAATCTGAAATATATCTCTGTACATCGAAAAAATCTAACATGACTACAGGCTTGACTACTATAGATGATTATCTACTAACCTATATTTCTTAATTACATATTACATTTTTAAATGAGCTGCACAGACAAAATACCTTAACCAAGAGTAGAAATACATATAATAAAATTGAACTTAAATTTGTATCAATAAACCAAGATCCACACCAATGCAAATCTGTATAGCATATCCCCCTTTAAATGTAAGCAAACATTTATAGACAATATTTGGGAATTTAGGCATAGCTCTCTCCAAACTGTTTCCTGCTTTTTGGGGGCAAAGTAAGTTTTGGTGGGTGTTATTGGTAACCTTTCAGTTGTCTTGGTCCATCAAACCACATTACTCTGGAAATAGTGCACAAGTTCTCATCTTCTGTGGAAACAAAAGCAGAACCTCTTTTCCAAAGCAACATATCCTTATATGTTGCTTATCCTTGACTTCAAATTCTGTAGTCAAGATACCTTTATAGTTGTTTTAACTTAGCAGTCCCTCAATCAAATATTTCTCTGCAGTTAAAAAATTCAAAGAGAACACAATACTATACATAATCCAGAATCTCTGTGTATTTTTCAACTTTACATGGCTTATTTTACATTACTCCTTTAATCTATGGCTATCTGTATTCTGTCTTTTTAAAGACTTTACCTTTTCTTTTAAACCATTTACTTCTTTTTATAACTCCCTATACTCCTTTTATTTCTTTCCCAAGCCATGTACATTTTTTAAACACACTGTGTCTCCTTTAGAGAACTTTTATATCTGAATCTATCCTTATTGCATATTTGTAATCCTTTTCTGACAGGGATGGCATTTAAAATACTAAACATTTCTTAAGAAACTAAGCTGAGACATTGCTATAGGAAATATGGTACTTTCTGCTTGTTCTGCACAGTCCAACATGGTAGAGTCTGTTCACTACCTCTGAGACTGCTACTGGGAGCATCCTCACCACCTCAACTCTGATAACCATTTGGCCTATTCTGCCACCAAGTAACTTGCAGCACACTGTCCACAAACCCCATTCAAATGCTTGGCATCCGGAAAGAGCCAGAGTTTGTGCTGGCAGCATGGCCCAGAAAGTTGTAGTTTCAAAACTGCATGGCTTTATTTTTTAATGCTACCACTGAACCAGGGAAACCTCTCTTCCACACACTGCCAGCCAAAAAAAAAAAAAAAAAAATGACTAAACTTTGTTTTTCTGTGTCTAGAATTCCTTTCCAAGCTATTTTCAAGTTTTACATGGATGTAGTCAACTCCATGTTGGTGCACCAAATTATTGTAAAATGTCATTTGTTCACTTCCTGGCCATCCAGACTCCCAAAATAACCACACATAAACTGTATTAATTAAATCACTTCTTGGGCTATTAGTTCTAACTTCATATCGGCTAGCTTTTTACATCTCAAATTAACCCATTTCCATTATTTTATATTTTACCACGAAGTTCATGACCTACTGGCAAGTTTCTGGTGTGTCTGTCTCTGGTGGTAGCTCCATGGTTTCTCCCTGACTCTTCCTGCTTCCTTCCAGCATTCAGTTTAGTTTTCCTCACCTATCTCTACTCTATCCTATCAGGCCAGCCAGTTTCTTTATTAACCACTGATATTCACAGCATACAAACTTCAATAGAGTATTTGCTAAAATGTTCAACATATAAGTGACAGGCTAATATTTATTTTCTGGTTAGTACAGATACCATTTTACTAATAAATATGCTATGAATTTCTTATTAGTAAATGACATGTACAATGAAAATTGCATAACAGAAATGTATGTTGTATAAATGTGAGCAATTGCTCAGAAAATACTATTGAATGTGTTTATGAGCTTAAGGTATCTTGCAACTGAGACTCATAGCCTCTGACATAAATCCTTGACTATTACATGAAGATGAATTTATTTACTATAATAAGCTACCCAGGCCAAGCTCACAGGTATGAAGAATTTTTGTATGTGTTGTGTATATTCCACCCCATCTTTGTAATCAAATCTATTGTTTTTTTCTTTTTCATTTGAGATACTGCTTTTGCAGGTCTGATGTCATTAGGAAGAACATGTTTGTGCCCCAGAATGTGATCTGTGTAGAGAAGCTCCATGTACTCCTGAATAGAATATGTGTTCTTTGGGGTTTTTTTTTGGTGGCATATACTACAAATGACCAAGAGAATGCCAGGGGCATAAATGGGAATGTTTGGAGGCATAAAGGGTAAAAAGAAAAATTTAAAAACTCAAGATTATACTATAGTTTCTTAATTCCTTCTTTTTTTTCTTCCCTACAAAGCTTCCTATGCATACCTGGCTTGCTATCTCTCCCCCTCTCCCCTATCTCACACACACACACACACACATAATAAAAAGAAGCAATGTGTCTTCCTCTCTCTCTCTTTCTATTGCTTTGGCTGAGCTAACTTTTGCAAAGTGTTGCATGCTGTGATAATGCATGTCATCTGGATAACACATCAGTAATAGCAGAAAAGAAATATAACCTCCTACTCCTACTCCCTCTCATGGAGAATCCTTGAGATGCTTGAATGGTGCTGAGACAATCTCAACTTCTAATGTAGGTGCATAAATAAACACACAGTCATGATTTGAGTAATAAAGTATTTCTCTCTACACTGTAAAATTGGCATTAATATCACTAGCTTATTTGGCTGACTTAATTTTGAATCAAATGATATTTTAGATAATTATGCACAAGTTATACATCAAACATTATATATATATACATATATATATATATGTATATATATATATAATTTTAGAAATTTAATCAATTAAGAGAACCATTCTCAGGTCTCTCAAGTTTGTTTTCTGGAAATTTTTTTTGGAACAAGGACAGTGTTAATTGTTCTTTTGATGAGCAATTTCTTGAGTACTTTGTATATTTTGGAGGTCAGCCCTCTGTCTGATGTAGGGTTGGTGAATATCTTTTCCCATTCTGTACACTATTGTTTTGTCTTGTTGAATGGTTCCTTTGATCTACAAAGGCTTCTTAGTTTCAAGAGGTCTCATTTATTATTTTTCTCAGTATCTTGATATTGGGGTTATATTTAGGAAGAGGTTTCCTGTGCCAATATATTCAAGTATACTTCCCACTTTCTCTTCTGTCAGCTTCATTGTAGTTGGCTGTATGTTGAGGTCTTTGATCCACTTGGACTTGAGTTTTGTGCATGGTGATAGCTTTGGATCTATTTTCATTCTTCTATTTGCTAATATCCAATTATGCCAACACCATTGGTTGAGAACACTTTCTTTTTCCTCTTTTATAGTTCTTTTTTGAAAATCAAGTGATTGTAGGTGTGTGGATTGATATCTGGGTCTTCAATTCAGTTCCATTGGTCCTCCTGTCTGTTTTTTTATGCCAATACCAGGCTATTATCAGTACTGTAGCTTTGCAGTAGAGTTTGAAGTCAGGAATTATGATGTTCCCAGAAGTTCATCTATTGTACAGGATTATTTTGGCTGTCCTGGGTTTTTCTGCTTTTCCATATGAAGTTGAGTATTGTTCTTTCGAGGTCTGTAAAGAATTTTGCTGGGATTTTCCTGGGCATTGCATTGAATCTGTAATTGCTTTTGGTAAAATTGCATTTTTTTCTATATTAATTTTACCTGCCCAACAGGATGGGGGATCTTTCCATTTTCTGCTTCTTCTTCAATTTCTTTCTTCAAAGATTTGAAGTTCTTGTCATACAGATCTTCTACTTGTTAGATTAGAGTTACTCTGTGATATTAGTGCTATTTGTGGCTATTGTGAAGGGTGATGTTCTCTAATTTCTTTCTCAGCCTATTTATTAATCTGTGTAAAGGGTTTAAAATGGGGTACAGATATAAACAGAGATCTCTCAATAGTGAAATTTAAAGTTGATGAAAGACTCTTATGGAAATCCTCAACATCCTTAGCCATCAGAGAAATGCAAATCAAAACAACTCTGAGATTTCATCTTATACCTGTCAGAATGGCCAAGATTAAAAACATAATAACAATTTATCCTGGAGAGGATGTGGGGTAAAGGGAACACTCTTCCATTGCTGGTGGGAGTACAAACTGGTACAGCCCATTTGGATATCAGTATGATTTCTCAAAAAATTAGGAAACAACCTACCTCAAGACCCAGCAAAACTACTTATGGGTATATACCCAAAGGATGCTCAATCATACTATGTGTATGACATGTGCTTAACTGTGTTCATAGCAGCATTGTTTGTCATAGCCAGACCTGGAAACAACCTAAATGCCCATCAACCAAAGAATGGATAAGGAAAATGTGGTACGTTTACACAATGGAGTACTACACAGCAGAAAAAAGTAATGAAATCTTAAAATTTGCAAGCAAATGGATGGATCATATTGTGTGAGGTAACCCAAACCCAGAAACACAAATATCATATGTACTCACTCATAAGGGGCTTTTAAACATGAAGCAAAGAAAAAAATAAACAACCTAAAATTCACAATCCCATAGAACCTAGACAACATTGAAGACCCTAAGAGAGACATACATGGACCTAATCTACATAGAAAGTAGAAAAAGACATGATCTCCTGAGTAAATTGGGTACCTGGGGATCATGGGAGAGGGTAGAAGAAGAGGAGAGATGAAGAGAGGGGAGTGGGAAAAGATATAGCTCAATAAAATAATAAAAATGTAAATAATATAACCTGAAGTAGCTTTCATAAGAGCAATGGGCTAATGATAACTTGACATGGACTTGACATTTTTAATTTTTTTTAAATATCTCTGTCAATTATGTAGAACAATTGATATACCTAGAAAAAACCTATGAGTGATTAAGAGTTGATTGTTCTATAAAAATAAAAAGTTTATTTTCAAAATGAAAAGTAACATTTATACTACAGTTTGATAATTACAGTACTTCAAGATATGCTTTTGAATGGAGACAATAAATTATTTAGCATAAAATATCATAGAATAGAACAGTAAAACATAGTACATAACCCTAACAACCATAGTATGTATCAAAAGTCAAGGCTTCACACACACACACACACACACACACGTATTTTAATTATGTCTTAAAATCTCAGAGTAGCTTTTTTTCAATGTGTGTGGCTCTTGATATATTGATCATGATCCAATAGACTAACACAGATCCAAAAATATACAAGCAACTGAAACCGAATTAGTAGTTTTCTTAATTTGCTTTGGTTTTAAGAGGATACAAAGAAGAGTGGGTGGAGAAGTAGAGATAAATCTTAAAGTATATTGTACAAATTTCTCAAATAACTATTGAAGCTTAAGAACCTAAATCAGTTCAATAAAATTTAAAAACCAGTCTATTGCCTTTTAAAATTCATAAATTCCATTAATATTAACAATATATTATAATAAATAAAAATAAAATGAGAGAAATTTGCTATTTTGTTTTATATAAATAGAAAATAATGTGATATAAGACATGAAAATAATATTTTATACCAATATATATTTAATCTAAAATAAATTATTAATAGTATAATGAATAGTAACATGTTTAAGCTTAGTTTGTGTTTATAGAACATAATAATATTTATAGAATATTATTACACATTCTACTTTTACATCTTCTGTTGTTATATCATTCTATCATCCTAGAACATAATAATAATGTATATAGAACATTATCACAAACTGATCTAGTATTTTGTTTGGCCTAAAATTATAATTTGCTTTTGTTTATTCTCTTTTATAGAATATTGACTGACTAATTATTGATGATACTGAGCCAAAAATAAGTTTAATAAATTTCAAATGCATTATAATAAATTATAGATTAATTCTATTTGACCTGTAGTTCAAAGAATTCATGTAAGAAGAATGAAGTGTAATTTCAACATCTAATCACATAATCTGAAACCATGAGATTATTGCAGAAATTGGTCTATACTATATTTCCCATCACTTTAAAATGTGGAAGCTAGTGTAGAATAAATGGCAAATGCAATTGTCTTTCAATGTGAATAAAATAAAGGTTTTACAAGAGATTACCTTAGATATTATCAAGGATATTTTAATATTGATTTGATGATGGGTGCATTAAGCATTTACTGCTCATATTTTATATTGAGATGAATGTCATTCTGTTCCAAAATTTCCTTAGTTTTTGGAGACACTAGTTGACGTATTTAGAAATATATTGTGGTATTCACAGCTTCTCATTACTTCAGCAAAATTATACAAAGATCATTCAATGACATAAATTACAAGAGGATACTAACATTCAAAATCTTCAATGTGTTAATGTAATCATATTACTCCACTGATATTTGCCATGGAAAATTATGACACAATTTCTGTTGAAACTCAAGATTTAAATAGAAAGAAGAAAATTCACCATTCTGACTAGTTTTATGCCAGCTTGACTGAAGCTAGAGTCACCTTAAAATATGGAATGTGAATAGAAAAAAAATGCCTCAATAAGAGCTATAGGAAATTACTTAATTACTGATCGATGGAGGAGGTCCCAGTCTAATGTTGATGATTCTGTACCTGGCTAGTGGTCCCCTGTCCCGTAACAAAATATATTGAACAAGCTATGATAAGCAAACCATTAGGCAACACTCCTCCAGGGCCTCTGTGTCATTTCCTGTTTTCATGTTCTTGCTCTTTTTTGATCCTATCTTGGCTTCTTTCAATGACTTCCTTCAAATAAATGCCCCTTTTTCCCAACTTACTTTTTGAATGTGGTGTTCTATCACAAAAACAGAAAACATTAACTAAAATCTCACACACAAACTAACTCAAATATTTACATATGCAGTTTTACAATGTTATTCATAGATATTCTTAAATTTATAGTTCTTATGCTTGATCTATTGAAAACATATAAGAACTTCCATGAAAGATTATATGTACTTGATCCACTCATGAAATAATTTATGTGACTACACTCAATATTTATAAAGACCAGGGATAACCAAACTCTATAAATTTTTAATGAACTCATTTTTATTATCATTCATATTTTAGATAAAAATTACCACAGAATATGAATTTATCAACTTTGAAGAATATGATCATATAAACTTAAATAAATCTATGTCTTAAGTTAGAATTTCTTATTCACATTTTTTGGGGGGTTTCGAGACAGAGATTCTCTGTAGCTTTAGGACCTGTTCTAGAACTAGCTCTTGTAGAGCAGGCTGGTATCAAACTTGCAGAGATTTCCCTCCCTCTGCCTCTCAAGTGCTGGGATTAAAAGCATGTTCCACCACTGCCTGGCATTATTCACATTTTAATAACTGTCATCCTGGTCAGCTTCTCCTTTGTTGAGTTTTATCTATAGATTTACTTTTATTATAAAATATTTTAGTGTCTAAAACATCATCACTATTATAGAATAATTATATTTGTTCTTTTTATCTGTACTGTCTCAGAACACTATTTGTCTTGCAATGTGTTGAATTTCTGGTTAGGATGAATACTAAAAAGAAGACTGATGATCGGAATACCTATGTAAAATTAACAGTGATGGTAAACAAAGTTGAAATATCATGATCTTATCTCTCATTATGGTATTTGACTCTACAAATAATTTATATTTTGTATACATTCATATATTTTTAACAGTTTGAAGGGGTAGCTTCATATGTAAATAAACAAGACAGGATATGAATATGTTTATGCTTGTGAGATAATATTAATAAATATAAGCATATATAAACTATGAAAGAATAAATAGAAGAATCAATAAAATCCATCTAAAAATCTATTACAATTAACACAATCATGACCCTTATGGCCACACATAAATTCCAAAAATTCATTTGATTTTTTATTCGAGAATTTCAAAGCTTAACTAGAATCAAATAATCGATTTGAAGGACTTTGGATTGTTTAACTAATTTATCAATATTGTATTATGCAATTAATATTTTAATATACATACTCTTTCTGGAATATATGAGAATAAAATGACAAAGTTAATCCATTCTCTATTAGAAAATTTTGCTGTAAAACTATAACTCGTTCTCTGTCCCATGTTCAAAATGCAAATTGGTTCCTGTCCCTAATCTGACATAATGGAAAGAAAGATCAAGTTTTTGACATGTCTGATAAGATATCAACACAATTTTCTGGAACACTTGCCACTTGATGATGAAACTGTCAGAACTGTACTAATGAGAAAGGGATGCTTTGACTAGATACCTTGTTGAATGATAATTACAAAGTTAGGGTAATGGAGTTCATTTTTTGACATAAAATCCTAGGTGTATTATAATGATTTCTACAGGGTCAGAAAGTCAAGATGAAACAAAGTACCATTTATCTGATACACTGGACAAGTAAGCCCTTCAATATGACTTTGAAGAGCCATGTAATTTACTAATGTCAGTAATTTCAAGGTACTGTGTTTGGATTGTACATTTAATAATACTAACTCAACATTTGAAGAGTTCCCTTATATTAGGATAAAGTGTGGTCAGAGATAATGAATACCTACAATGAAAACTCCAGTCAAACCCCCAAAATAATCTAAAGTAATGAATATATTTTGCATACACACAAATAGCTGGCATTTCACATATTTGTATTATATCTTACACATAGTATGGAATTCTTTTTCCTGACTTCCTATAATGGACATGTTTTTGAATGGCATGCATCTGTGATTACCTAGAAGAAACATGCTTCTGACAGTCATTAATGCAGATATTAAGTGGGAAGAGATTCGCCAGACAGCTCGTATCCTCAAGAATTTAATATTGTTAATAACTGTTAAAGGAAGGGGCTTATGAAGAGATACCATTCTTTATGGTCTGTAGGCACATAAAAGTTGCAAAGTGTTTTCCTTCAACTGTGTAGCTACCTTTAAGCTGCTTATGTTTACTTATGTAAACCCTCTCTGATGGTGGAGGAACTAACCTTAGTTATTCTCATCTTTTTGCCACCCTGATTATCCTTAAAATCACTTCTGAGCTGTCATTGGCGTCCTGACTGGAGTATAGAGATATTAATTTTTCTCCTCAGGAAATGATCACATACCAATGCTGAAGGAAATAAGGGTGTTTTATACTGGGTTAACGTTGTAAATGTGATATGCACCCCAAATGCAGTTCTCTGTCAACAAAAGAAATAATTGCAAACATTTAAAATGAACTCTTCACTAATATGATATCTCTTAATTTATTTTTATGACTTTGATTTCCTTAAACTAGTAATCATATTGCATGCCTGTTACAAAAATACTGATTTAAACTATTAAAGATCACAGATACTCAAGAGACATAATGTATTTACCAGAAACTTTTATTTATATATAACCAGAAATGTATCTATGGGTGATTAGAGTCACTTTATCTTTTACAAAATCACCTAATTTAGTATTGGTTGTAGTAAAAGAAAGTAGATGATAATCATATAATCATTTTTTATATTATAATTATTAAGGAAAAGAAATAATATTGCATCTACAGAAAATCTAAATGTCACTTTCAACTAGCATTTTATGTCACTGACAGAAAGTTACTTTATATGGATAAACAAGAACTAATCAACTTAGCTAATTCAAGGGTACTGTATATAGTAAATATTCACTCTTGTCTGTAAAGGTTCTTTTGTTGTTTCCTTTGGTCATGAGGAATCTAGAAATACAATATATAAAATTTCCATATAACACTTTTTATACCCTCTGGTGGTAGTTTCTGTAGTCCATAAATAGAAATTATTTTCCTTAGAATGCACTAAATAAACTCTTCTTTAATACAGAAATTTTACTCTAGTGAATATAGAGACCTAGTTAATTGCAATCTGTAAAAGCAAATTCCTTAAACAGGTGCAACTGCCTGCATTTATTTTTGTACATCTGTTTGTGAATAGACATAAAATTTACAAGATCATGTTTGGTCTTATCTTAAACATTTTCCTATCCGAAATGATTAATTTATAGATATTTTAAGCCCCAACATTGGTTATAGGTGCCAGGTTATTATTGGAAAATTATTGAAAATTAAATCAAGTTATTTAATTCGCACAAAATGTTTCTAGATAATTTAATTTTAGAAAATTATTTATCAGTTTCTACTTTCAATTTGGAGTTAAAAATAGTTAACAACTCTAGAAATACAGCTAGCAAAAATGTTACTTTAAAAAATCATTGTCACATGGTTCTGTTTTCCTTTTGGAATAGAAAATTTAAAAAATTGGAATCATTCTTCTTAAGTGAGGAAGAATTTAAATACTTTTGATATCTATTAAATAGTGTATTGTCAACTGTATGTTAACAAATTGGCCTCCAAATATTACAGGTATATATATATATATATATATATATATATATATATATATATATATCCCAGAGCAGAGAAGATATGAACAACCATATTTTATTTGTGCATATGTTAAAGAAGAAGAAAATCACATAGTATGATAGATATATAGTTCAACTTGTTTTGTCATAAAGTTTGAAAATAAATGCAAAACCACTTGTGTTCTGTGTACATAGTTAAAAAAAGTTTTTGTTTTTATGACTTAAGTTTGTTGACTGATACACATTGCTATAAAGAGATTTCTCATACATCTCCAGAGATTCATTCTAGAGATTTATTACCATTGAGAGTTTTGCTTGTAGTATGTCACGTGGAACAGCTGAGTTTAATAGTATCCTATCATGGAAGACCCGAGTAAGCACAAGCCTCATAAAACTAGATACTTTGTAGGCGTGAAGAGAGCTGAAATATCAAAAACTTTTGCTGCTCTTGCAGAAGATAGAACTCTTGTTCCCACAGTACATGTGGCATAGCTCACAACCACTTCTATCTCCAACTCTAGAGAATCCAACATCTTTTTATTTTCCCATAGACTCACATGAGTATGTATATTATGAATGCAGACACATACACACAAAAATATTTAAAATATTAAAATTAGTAGAGTCTTTTGTTTGGATGGTAGAATCTGAACTAAAATCAGATTTAAAAGATGAAGGGAACTCAGCATGCTGTAATTGGCTTCAAGATTATTTGGGCTATATAATCAGTAATGTCATTAGACTTTAGAATTAGTAGTCTATCATCTACTAACTGCTACTAATGTACTAGACACATCTGTACTATAACTACAGGAGGCTGGATTCTCCAAGTGCCAAGGAAAACATGGAAACATATATTCTTCTGAATTTTCATGGAGAATACAATGAACTTCTGAAACACTAAACCAGCAACACTATCAATCTCTGATACCATTAGAGCTATTTGCAGTTCTTTAAAAAATAATTTAGTTATAGGAGGTTCCATTTCCTGAAAAGCTTCTGTAAAGCAAAAGACATGGTCAACAAGACAAAATGACAGCCTACAGAATGGGAAAAGATCTTCACTAAGCACACATAAGACAGAGGACTGATCTCCAAAATATACAAAGAACTCAAGAAACAAATAGAACAAAAGAACAAATAATCCAACAAAAAATATGGAGTACAGATCTAAATAGAGAACTCTCAACAGAGGAATCTAAAATGGCTGAAAGACATTTAAGGAAATGTTCCACATCCTTAGTCATCAGAGAAATGTAAATCAAAACACTCTGAGATTTCATCTTACACCTGTAAGAATGGTCAAGATCAAAAACACTGAAGACAGCTTATACTGGAGAGGTTGTGAGATAAAGGGAATACTTCTGCATTGCTGATGGGAAAGCAAGCTGGTACAACCCCTTTAGATGTCAATGTGGCAATTTCTCAGAAAATTAGGAAACAACTTTCCTAAAGACCCATTGGTACCACTTTTGGGTATATAACCAAAAGATGCTCAATAGTGCCACAAGGACATGTGCTCAACTAGTTCATAGGAGCAATGTTTGTCATAGCCAGAACCTGGAAACAACCTAAATGCCCCTTAGGTGAAAAATGGATAATGCAAATGTGGTATATTTACACAATGAATTACTACACAGCAGAAAAATAACGACATCTTGAGTTTTGCAGGCAAATGGATGGAGCTGGAAAACATCATTTTGAGTGAGGTAACCCGGACACAGAAAGACAAATATTACATGTACTCACTCATAAGTGGTTTTTAAACATAAAACAAAGAAAACCAGCTCACAAATCACAATCCCAGAGAACTCAGACAACAATGAGGACACTAAAAGAAACATACATAGATTGAATCTACATGGGAAGTAGAAAAAAAGACAAGATCTCCTGAGTAAATTGGGAGTATAGGAACCTTGGGTGAGGGTCAAAGGGTAGGCGAGAAGCAGGGATGGAAGCAGAGAAAAATGTAGAGCTCAAGAAAAATCAATATAAAAATATTTTAAAGCTAACTTTTGAATTAGCTAAATAACTTTGTTAAATAAGCTACCTTTGGATAGGCATAAATAATAAAATCATGTATACCTATCTAAGCCTTAGTGGTTAAAAATCAACATTTCTAATATTGTAATTTCATGGTGTTTTTGATACTATGAACAATGGTTATTTAACTATTCACCAAAATTATATAGTTTTGAAAAATAAATTTGGCATGCCCTTATGATATATAATAAGTAGAATTTCCACCTTATAAAAGTAACATCACCTTTTGTTTTACTAAGGTATTTCCTGGATTTTGGCACATTCTTTTAAAATATTAGCACAGTTATTAAGTTTGTATATAGTATATGTCAAAGAGTATTTCAAGCCATAGTCTTAACATGTGTATAGATAGTGGCCTACATAGTTTTATTAAAAGGTAGTTAGGGAGTATTGTCACAAGTATGTGATAAAGAAGAATCACACTTGATCGGGTATGTCAAGACAGTCTGATTGCTAATGCAAAATACTTATACGAGATGATGCTTAATAAACCATCTTGAATTCACCACCATATGATGTCAAACACAGGACAGAAACATAAAGATTGCTGCAATCTTTTATACAGGGAGAATTTGAAAAAATAATTCCCAGCTGGACATGTGATTTAATATTCAATTGCAAATCATAAAACATAGACAAAGAAAATTACAAAAATAATTTCTGAGTTCCATGCCAATAGTCTGTTCAACCCTATATAGAGTAAAAGAATATCTAGTCAAACTCACAGAATAAGTATTTCACCATGCACCCTATTCAAGTTAAGATAAATTGGTCATGATTATTACTGTAAGAATTAGAATGACAGCATTAGTTTCTATGAAATCTGAAAACTGTACTTTTGATATATATATATATATATATATATATATATATATATATTCATTCTCTTTAATGTAGTCAGTTCCCATGTCACACTAAAAAGTAGGAAAAATGCCAAGAGCAGTCCTGTTAAAACATTGTGCTTCCAGGGAGGGGGAATATTTGGAGTTTTCTACTGTTCAGTCTCTCAGAGTTCACTCAGGCTGGCTCATGATTTAAATGGAAACCACTGTACTATTGATAGAATTATTATTTAAAAAATTATCACCCTCCTTACCTGACTGTTCCCAGGGAAAATACAATACCTGACTTTCTTTGTACGAGGTCTTAGACTTACAATTTAACAATTAATATCTATTAAATGAAAGAGCCTAATACGTTCTGTGATGTGACATTATTTGCTGATGAAAGTTCTCTATATTAATCATTTTCAGATCAATGGAGATTCACATAAAGCTGGCTCATAATACAAATGTGTAGACTGAATGAGGATTATAAGGAAATTGTGGTCTTATGTATAGTTTTTTTTAACTGTGTACAATAAATATGCATGGTTCTTTTGTGTATATATAGGAAAGATGATTTTTAAGTGTTTTAGTTAAGATTTTTATTGCTGTGACAAAATATCATGACCACAGCCACTTTTATAAAAGAAAGATATTTAATTGAGGTAGTTCCTATGCAGTTCAGAGGTTTAGTCTATTTTCATCATGGTGTGATGTGGTGATATACAGGCGGACATGGTAAGAGAGAAGGAGCAAAGTGGCTTACATTTCACTTGCAGGCAAAAGGAAATGATCTACGTCACTGGTTGTGACTTGAGCATATATGAAATCTCAAAACCCACCTCCACAGTGACATATTTCCTTCAAAAAGATCATTTCTACTCAAACAAAGGTACAACTACTAATAATGTTACTCTCTTTGAGGGTAATTTTCTTTCAAATGACAATACGAATATGAGTAATTGTGAAATATGAAAATATAGATAACTTTGTGTTTAAATACACTTTCATCATGTGTACCCAAGTATCTGTATGTGTCTGTATGCAAAGGAGTATCATTTTAGCAAAAAAAAATACTTTTGGAAATAACCATATACATTGAACTTCATTCGATCCTAGTCATAATAGGGTAGATTTTAAACAATCTATTTTTTGAATTGGTATAGAATAAAGTAAAAATGAGAAATGGTGACAAATATCTTCAGTACAATATGTCTTTAAAACAGTATCTATTAATACAAGAGCAAAAAGTTGATCATGCAAATTTCATGTAATATTTGCTTACAATAAAATTTTAAGCCGGGCAGTGGTGGCGCACGCCTTTAATCCCAGCACTCGGGAGGAAGACGCAAGCGGATCTCTGTGAGTTCGAGACCAGCCTGGTCTACAAGAGCTAGTTCCAGGACAGGCTCTAAAGCTGCAGAGAAACCCTGTCTCGAAAAACCAAAAAAAAAAATTTTATTGGATAAAATTTTACAAAACCAAAGCTAGAAAATGATGAGCTAAGCAGTGGTGGCAAACACCTTTAATCCCAGTACTCAAGAGGCAGAGGCAGGTGGGTCTCTGAGAGACTGAGGCCAGCCTGGTCTACAAGAGCTAGTTCCAGGACAGGTCCCAAAACTACAGGAAATGCTGTTTCAAAAAACCAAAATAGAAAAAAAATGAAGTTATAGTAAAACTTGAAGAGTCACAGAGAAGGTAAACAAGTATGTGAACTATGTCCTATTTCTTTAAGTTTATAAAGCAAAGTCTGAATTTGGTACCTTGAATATTGGCTGTAGGCTTCACATATGGGCTTTTCCTAGAATGTCTGACAGTTTGAAAGTCTTTCATAAGAGGGGGTAGGGGAAGGATATGACTCTGGAAAATTGTGATTGATCCATTGAATCTAAGAATATTTCATTCATTGAAATATTGATATGTGTCTGAAATTGATATATATACTTCATATGTTTTATTATACTTTAGTGTAGATTTTGTATGTGTCTGAATGTAATTGGGGACCATATATATATGGTACATACACATATATTTAGGGGTGAATATACCTGTGTGTAAACAGTGATGGATTCCAGAGGAGAGCTTCAAGGCTCTACCTCTAGGAATCCCTGTCTAACTCATATGATAAAGGTTTCTTCATGAACTGAGAGCTAGGATTTTTCACCCATTCTGGCGTCCAGCAATCCTAGGCGATCCTCCTGACTCAGTCTTCTTCAGTGTTGGATAACAGGCATGTGTGGAATGATGTGTGGATTTTACATGGGAAATTTCTTAACTGCTGAGCTTTCCCCGTGAACCTCAGGAGTATCTCATAAACTTCATATATGTATTCATATTTATGGTGGTCAACAGATAACATGGTATTTTAATACTACAAATCATTTGTTCAACTATGTTCAAATAGCAGCATTATTTGTAATAGCCAGTACCTGGAAACAACCTAGATGCCCCTCAATGGAAGAATGGATAAAGAAAGTGTGGAATATATACGCATTAGAGTACTACTCAGCGGTAAAAAAAACAATGACATCTTGAATTTTGCATGCAAATGAATGGAAATAGAAAACACTATCCTGAGTGAGGTAACCCAGACCCAAAAAGATGAATATGGTATGTACTCACTCATAAATGGATTCTAGCCATAAATAAAGGACATTGAGCCTATAATTCATGATCTAAGAGAAGCTAAATAAGAAAGTGAACCCCCCAAAAAACATATAGTTGTCCTCCTGGATACTGGAAGGAGACAAGATTGCCAGGCAAAAATTAGAAACTGGAGGTGGGGTGGGGTGGGGGTAAGGGGAAATGGGGAGAAAAAGTGAGAAGGGGAGGATGGGGAGAGCTTGGGGGAATGGAATGGTTGGAATAAAGTAAGGGTGGATATGGGAGCAGGGAAGCATATATCTTAATTAAGGGAGCCATTTTAGGGTTGGCAAGAGACTTGACTCTAGAGGTGTTCCCAGGTGTCCATGGAGATGTCCCCAGCTAGTTACTTGGGCAGCTGAGGAGAGGGAGCCTGAAATGGCCCTTTACTATAGCCATACTGATGAATATCTTGCATATCATCATAGAACCTTCATCTGGTGATGGATGAAGCCAGAGACAGAGAACCACATTGGAGCACCGAACTGAGCTCCCAAGGTCCAAGTGAGGAGCAGGAGGGAAAACATGAGCAAGAAAGTCAGGTCAGTGAGGGGTGTGCCCACCCACTGAGATAGTGAGGCTGATTTACTGGGACTCACCAAGGCCAGCTAAACTGGGACTGATATAGCATGTGATCAAATTGGACTCTCTGAATGTGGCAGAGAAGGAGGACAGACCGAGAAGCCAAGAACAATGGCACTGGGTTTTGATCCTACTGTATGTACTGGCTTTGTGGGAGCCTAGTCTGTTTGAATGCTCACCTTCCTAGACCTGGATGGAGGGGAAAGGACCTTGGACTTCCCACAGGGCAGGGAACCTGGACTGCTCTTCGGACTGTTTATTTAATCTAAGTTTGTCTTGGTTTTCTGTAAGGATCAATTGTTTCCAGTGGTCTTTAGGGTTTTAGTCTTATCAAGAGAATTGTAGTAATGTTTATGCAACATCAACAGCTATTTGTGTAAAGAAGGCAGCTGACAACTAAATATTTTCACATAATGGAAATGAGTGAAAATGCCACAAATCTCAGCAAACTGTCACCATCCAGAGTATTCTCACTCAAATATTGGTTTCTCCAGTGTCAAAAAGCATTGATTTGGATAAAAAAGGTATTTTTTTAATGGAGAAGATTAAAGGACATGGCAGGTTTCCTATGGTTATTCATTGTCAAGTTCCTCTCAAGATAGGCTTCTCCAAAAGTCATTATTTAGAATTTGTTTTTGTAAATTTATGGAGTAGATCATTCATAATTAAATACAAGAGCAAGTTTGATAAATTTGTGAAAAAAATCATGAGTGCATATTTTTACCTTGAAGCACTTGTGAGCAAAACATGTCTTTGAAGTGGAGTCTTTTTCTGCCCTTCTTTGGAATGTTGAGGACATACTTCAAGTTCAATAAATATTTAATCATGATAATGGGACAGTTTGAGGTTGCCTTCTAGAATAAAACATTGTAGTAAGCAGTTCAGTGTTAATTAACATTCACAGACATTAAAAATGCCTGGGGACTACACATAAGCTGAGAAATTATGACATATTTTAAAAAGTAATATTAAAATAATATTAAAAGCTCTTTCATCTTCTGCCTTTATTTATTTAAAAAATTCTCTTTATGATGATGTACTAGATATTCTGAAATTAGAACTGCAATTTAACTATAGGATCAAACTCCAGTGTATATTGTTTACACAGATAAGAACACTAAGAGACGAGAGGATTGACTCATGACAGTCTGAAACAAAGTGAAGATGGAGTGCTGTGCATACCATACAAGGAGATTCCAGTCCTGTAAGCAAATAAGAAATTAGATGACTACAGCTAAAGAGGCTAGACATTGGGTGACATAAGACACCAAAGTCAAAAATGTGTGCTGATTGAGCTTATGGAAGGAGGTATTATTGGTCAAATATCAGGCATAAGGCTGTTGGCATGTGTCAGAGGACAAGTGGAACCAAAACACTCTTGTACCTTGTGAATCTGAATCTATGTTAAGGCAGAGTCTTGAGTATCCATGCTTGGTAATAAGACAGCAGTCTGTTTCAATGTGCTACATGTATACAATGTTGGAGATTCTGCAGGTTTTGAAGTTTCACCTGTGTGGCACAGAATTGTCAAAGTGGTAGGTGTCTGCTTACACAGAAATTTGATTTTAAAGTTATTGTTTTTCTCAGTCCTATGAAACGTAGTACTTTCTTCATGAAAGAAACAAACCATTATGGATCTTGAATAAGGAACAGATATAGGAAATACTATCTTAGTTCATGGTATTCAGAATATGTGAATAAATAACCAAAATCAATAGTAAAAATCTGACTCTAATTGTAGCATCCACTAATTTTTCTCAAGAAATCTATCATGTAGCCGGGCGGTGGTGGCGCACGCCTTTAATCCCAGCACTTGGGAGGCAGAGGCAGGTGGATCTCTGTGAGTTCGAGGCCGGCCTGGTCTACAAGAGCTAGCTCCAGGACAGGCTCTAAAAAAGCTGCAGAGAAACCCTGTCTCGAAAAACCAAAAAAAAAAAAAAAAAAAAAAAAAGAAGAAATCTATCATGTATATATCAGTTTAATATTCCAGTTAAAGGACTAACAGTAGTTGAAAACACATTAAATTCTAGTGTGGGAATACAAAACCTACAAGACAATCCTTGAGAACCATGGCTGAGAATAGGACCATATTCTGAGAATATTGAAAACAGATGAAAAGGTAACAAGTTATCATCAAGCATTGTCAGTAAAAGAAGTATAACTCACAAATTCGAGTAAATAGTAATATCTACCAGCTGTGAAACACTAGACGTAATAAAAATCAGTGAGTTTGTGCTTATAAAAATATAATAATGAAAGACATATGTCATTGGATAAAGACTCAAGAGAGTCGAGTGTCATGGAACCAAAGAATTACATATTTACAGAGTCACATTTTGATAATCAATAGTAACAATTGACACAGCACTAGGCCTCCTAATTATTTGTATAAAGTTTTGAGAAATTTTGTAGATTTATCTTTCTTATAAAAATGGTGAAGTTCATATTCCCATCAGTATAAGAGTGGGTGAACAAAGTTCAATACTATTCAGACACAAAATAACAGCAATAATATTATTTATAACATTATAAATGAGCTTGGGTGACATGTTAAATAAAACAAGTCAGAATATAGGAACACAATTCTTATTATCCCAATCACAATATGATCTAAAAATGCTGATCTAATAAGAAAAGTAGCATGATAGTTATTAAAAACAGAAGAATATAAAACAAGATTGGTAGAGACATACTGTTTAAAAGATACAGGATAAACAAAATGGGGGCTAGAGGTACTGCTCAGTTAGAGATCTTGATTTTTGTTTCATATACTCAGTGGCTCTCAGCTGCCTTTAACTGCCACTCCAGAGTATCAATTACACAAAGAGATAGGAATACAGACACATAAACCAGAGAAAGAAATTCCAGAGGCATGCTATATAGCAAAGTAACTAAAATCAATTATTCTAATTCATAAAGCATTCTGAAACAGAGAATTTATCTTTTTTTCTTTTATTGGTTTTTATTAAACTGTATATTTTCTCCATTCCTGTCCCTTCCAACCCTCCCCATCTGCCTTCTATCATGATCCCCAAGTTTCCAATTTACTAAGGAGTTTTTGTCTTTTTCTACTTTCCATGTAGACTCTCTTAGGGTCCTCTTTTTTGTCTAGCTTCTCTGAGAGTGTGAAATGTAGGTGGATTTTCTTTGCTTTATGTCATTTGTATGTAGATTTCAAGATGTCAGTATTTATTTTTCCACTGTGTAGTGTTCCATTGTGCAAATATACCACATCCTCTTTATCCATTCTTTGGTTGAGGGGCATCTAGGTTGTTTCCAGGTTCTGGCTATGACAAACAAAGCTGCTATGAACATAGTTGAACAAATGTTCTGTGGTGCGATTGAGCATCTTTTGGATATATACCCAAAATTGTATTGCTGGGTCTTGAGGGAGTTTGTTTCCTAATTTTCTGAGAAATCGCCATACAGATTTCAAAGTGGCTGTACTAGTTTGCACTCCCCCCAGCAATGGAGGAGTGTTCCCTTTACCCCACATCCTCTCCAGCATAAGCCGTTGTCAGTCTTTTTGATCTTGTCTATTCTTATAGGTATAATGAAAACTCAGAGTTGTTTTAATTTACATTTCTCTGATGGCTAAGGATGTTGAGCATTTCCTTAAGTGTCTTTCAGCCATTTTAGATTCATATGTAGAGAGTTCTATGTTGAGGTCTGTACCCCATTTTTATTGGACTATTGTTCTTTTGATGACTAATTTCTTGAATTCTTTGTATATTTTATATATAAAGCTTCTGTCCAATGTGGTGAAGATCTTTTGCTATTCTGTAGGCAGCCAATTTGTCTTTTTGACTGTGTTCTCTGCTTTATAGAAATTTCTCAGTTTTAAGAGTTTCCATGTATTAATTGTTGCTCTTAGTGTTTATGTTACTAGGTAACCCCAGCATTTAGGAAGTGGTATCCTGAGCCAGTGCTTTCAAATGTACTTTCACTTTCTTTTCTGTGAGGTTCATTGTGGTTAGTTTTATGGTGAGATCTTTGATCCACTTAAACTTGAGTTTTGTGCATGGCGATAGATATGGATCTATTTTCATTCTTCTACATGTTGATCTTCAGTTATTCCAGCACCATTAGTTGAATATGCTTTCTTTTTTTTCCATTTTACAGTTTTTGCTTCTTTGTCAAAAATCAGGTGTTAATAGGTGTTTAATTGATATTCTGGGTCTTCAATTCAGTTCCATTGGTCCTTCTATCTGTTTTTACGCCAATACTAGGCTGTTTTCAGTACTGTAGCTCTGTAGTAGAGTTTGAAGTCAGGGATTTTGATGTCTCTAGAAGTTCCTTTATTGCACAGGATTATTTTTGCCATCCTGTTTTTTTTTTCTTTTCTATATAAAGTTGAGTATTGTTCTTTTGAAAGCTGTGAGGAATTTCATTAGAATTTTGATGAGCATTGCATTGAATCCGTAGATTGCTTTTGGTAAGATTGCCATTTTTACAATGCTAATTCTACCTAACCAAGAGCATGAAATATATTTCCATTTTCTCTTGTCTTCTTCAATTTCTTTCCTTAAAGATCTAACGTTATTTTTATACAAGTTTGTCAACTGTTTGATTAGAATTACTCCAAAGTATTTTATGTTATTTGTGGCTATTGTGAAGGGTGATGTTTCCCGTATTTCTTTTATTTTCTTTTTTTTTTCGAGACTAGGCTTCTCTATAGCTTTTTGGAGTCTGTCCTGGAACTAGCTCTTTTAGAACAAGCTGGCCTCGAACTCAGAGATCCGTCTGTCTCTTCCTTCCGAGTTCTGGGATTAAAGGCATGCGCCACCACCACCCAGCCTCTTATTTCTTTCTCAGCTCATCTGTCATCTGTATAAGGAAGTGCTACTGATTTTTTTTTTTTAGTTAATCTTGTATCCTGGCACATTATTTAAGGTGTCTATGATTTTTAGAAGTTCCTTGGTAGAATTTTTGAGGTCACTTGTATAAACTATAATATCTTCAGCAAATAGTGAGAGTTTGACTTCTTTTCTGATTTGTATTCCTTTGATCTTTTTTTGTCTCATTACTCTAGCTATATCCTCAAGTTCTATATTTAAAAGATATGGAGAGAGTGGATTAGTATGCCTTTTTTGTGATTTCAGTGGGATCACTTTTGAGTTTTTTCTCCATTTAGTTTGATGTTGACTGTAGTATATTGCCTTTATATGTTTAGGTATGTTTCTTGTATCCTTACCCTCTCTAAGACATTTATTGTGAAAGAATATTTATTTGTCGAAGGCTTTTGGAGACTCTAATAAGATGATCGTGTGATTTTTTTCAGCTTATATAGTGGATTACCTTAACAGGTTTTTGTATGTTGAACCATCCTTGCATCTCTGGAATGAAGCCTACTGGTCATGGTCGATGATTTTCTGTTGTGTTGTTGGATATGGTTTTCCAGTACTTTTGCATCAATGTTCATGAGTTGAGATATGGTCTGTAATTCTCTTTCTAAATAATGTCTTTTTGTGGGTTTTGGTTTCCAGGTTAATTATAGAATCACAAAAATAATTTGACCACTGGTCCTTACTGTTTGTATTTTGGGAAAAATTTGAGGAGTATTGGTATTAGTTCTGCTTTGAAAATCTTGTAGAATTCCGCGCTGATACCATCTGATTCCTGGACTTTTTTGTTTGGGAGACTTTTGTTGACTGTTTCAATTTTTTAATAATTATTATCTATTTAATGTGATATTTGTTCTTTGATTTAATTGTGGTAAGTCATATTTACATAGAAAAAGTTCTTTTAACTTTTACCATTTTGTGGGTACCAGGTTGTCAAAAGTATGTCCTTGAAGATTCCCGAATTTCCTCCATGTCTGTTGTTATATTCCTCCTTTTTTGCTTCTTTGGTTATTCTCACTCTACCTTTTTTTTTTAAGTTTAGAAAGAGATCATCTTTATTGTTAATTTTCTCGAAGAACCACCAACTCGTTGGTCTCACTGATTCTTTGATATTTTTTTATTTTGGTTGATTCTTTCAACTCTCAGTTTGATTATTCTGCTTTCCAGTCCTTTACTTGATTAGTTTTCTTCTTTTCATTCTGGAGTTTTCAGGTGTTTTTTCACTCACTGGTGTGGGACTTTCCTAGCTTCTTTATGTAGTTATTTAGTGCTATGAAATTTCCTTCTAACACTGCTTTCATTATGACTCATAAATTTGGGTGTGTTGTGTGGTTAGTTGTGCTGAAGTTTTGAAAGTCTTTAAATTATTTCTTTATTTCTTTCTTGACTTATTGATAATTCAGATGAGCGTTGTTTAATTTCTATGTATTTGTGGGCTTTCTGATAAAAGTGTTGGTATTAAATTCTAATTTTAAGATATGGTGCTCTCATATAATACATGGTATTATTCTGGTTTTTTTTTGGCTTTTGTTTTTGTTTTGTATCTGTAGGGGTTTGCTCTGTTACCTAGTATGTGGTCGATTTCTGAGAAGCTTCCACGAGGGGCTGATAAGAAGGTATATTATTTGTTGTTTAATGGAATGCCCTATGGATTTCTGCTAAGTCAATTTGTTTCATAACATCTGTTAGTTACCTTTTTTCTTTTTTTGTTTCTTTTTTTATTAAAAATTTTTGCCTCCTCCCTGTCTCAAATTTACCTCCCCCTTCCCCCTCCACTCACCCTCTCTCTCCTGTAAATAGAGGAGTAAGGGTTCCCTGCCCTGTGGGAAGTCCAAGATTCTCCCCCCTCCATCCAGGTCTAGGAAGGTGAGCATCCAAAGAGGCTAGGCACCCCCCAAAGCCAGTATGTGTAGTACGATCAAATTCCAGTGCTATTGTCCTTGGTTTCTCAGCAGCCCTCATTGTCCACCATGTTCAGGGAGTCCGGTTTTATCCCGTGCTTTTTCAGACCTAGTACAGCTGGCCTTGGTGAGCTCCCATTAGATTAGCCCCACCAACTCGGAGGGTGGAAGCACCCCTCGCAGTCCTGACATCCTTGCTCCTGATCTCCCTCCTTCTGTTTCTCCTTTGGACCTTGGGTTCTCAGTCCCGTGCACCAATGTGTGGCTCTGTCTCTATTTCCATCTATTGCCAGATGAAGGTTCTATGGTGATATGCAAGATATTCATCATTATGACTATAGGATCTGGCCTTTTCCGGCTCCCTCTCCTCAGCTGCCCAAGGAACTAGCTGGGGGCATCTCCCTGGACACCTGGGAAAAACCCCTCCCTCTAGAGTCAAGTCTCATGACAACCCTAAAATGGCTCCTTAACTTTAAGATATATACTTCCCTGCCCTCCCATATCCACCCTTCCTATATCCCAAGCATCCCCCATTTTCCCGAGCTCTTCCCCATTCTCCCCTGCCACACTTTTCTCTCCCCATCTCCCCTTACCCCCATCCCACCCCACCCCTAGTTACCATTTTTTTTTTTGCCTGAATCTCTGAATACTTCCAATATCCAGGAGAGGATAAACTATCTGGTTTGCTTTTGGTTTTTCACCTTTCTTATTTAGATTCTCTAGGATCACGAATTTATGGGCTCGATTGTCCTTTATTTATGGCTAGAAAACCGATTATGAGTGAGTACATCCCATGTTCATCTTTTGGGTCTGGGTTACCTCACTAGAATAGTGTTTTCTATTTCCATCCATTTGCATGCAAAATTTCAAATTTCTTTGCTTTTCATCGCTGAGTAGTACTCTAATATGTATATATTCCACAGTTTCTTCATCATTCTTCCACTGAAGGGCATCTAGGTTTGTTTCCAGATTCTGGCTATTACAAATATGCTGCTATGAACATAGTTGAACAAATGCTTTTGTAATATGATAGGGCATCTGTTGGGTATATTCCCAAGAGTGGTATGCTAGATCCTGGGGTAGGTTGATCCCGAATTTCCTGAGAAGAAATCATGATCACTGATTTCCAAGTGGTTGTACAAGTTTGCAATCCCACTAGCAATGGATGAGTGTACCAAATACTCCACAACCTCTCCAGCAAAGGCTATCATTGTGGTTTTGATTTTGACCATTCTGACAGGTGTAAGATGGTATCTCAAAGTGTTTTGCTTTGCATTTCCCTGAGCCCTAAGGAGGTTGAGCATGCCCTTAGTGTCTTTTGGCCATTTGAACTTCTTCTGTTGAGAATTCTCTGTTCAGTTCAGAGCCCAATTTTTTAATTAGGTTTAATTAGCATTCTAAAGTCTAGTCTCTTGAGTTCATTATATATTTTGAAGATCAGACTTTGTCTGTTGCAGAGTTGGTGAAGATCTTTTCCAGTCAGTAGGCTGCCTTTTTGCCTTAATGACAGTTGTCCTTTGCTTTACAGAAACTGCTCAGCTTCAGGAGGTCCCATTTGTTCAATGTTGTCCTTAATGTCTCTGCTGCTGGGATTATACGTAGGAAGTGGTCTCCTGTGCACATATGTTGTAGAGTACTTCCCAATTTCTCCTCTAATCAGGTTCAGTGTGTTCAAATTGATATTGAGGTCTTTATATCCATTTGGACTTGAGTTTTGTGCATGGTGATAGATGTGGATCTACATTCATTCTTCTACAGTTGACATCCAGTTATGCCAACACCATTTGTTGAAGATGCCCTCTTTCTTCCAATGTGTACTTTTAGGTCCTTTATCAAAAATCAGTTGTTCATAGGTTTGTGGGTTAAGATACGGGTTTTCTATTTGATTCCATTGGTCGACTTCTCTGTTTTATGCCAATACCAAGCTGTTTTCAATACTGTAGCTCTGTAATAGAGTTTGAAGTAAGGGATGATAATGCCTCCAGAAGTTCCTTTATTTTATCAGATTGTTTTGGCTATCCTGGGTTTCTTGTTTTTCCATATAAAGTTGATTATTGTCCTCTCAAGAAATGTGAAGAATTTTGATGGAACCTGGATGGGGATTGCATTGAATCTATAGATTGCTTTTGGTAGAACTGCCATTTTTACTATGTTGATCCTCCCGATCCAAGAGCAGGGGAGATCCTTCCATTTTCTGGTATCCTCTTCAATTTCTTTCTACAACAACTTAAAGTTCTTGTCAAATAGATCTTTCACTTCCTTGATTAGAGTTACCACAAGTAATTTTATGCTATTTGTGGCTATCATGAAGGGTGATGCTTCTTTGATTTCCTTCTCTGCTTCCTTATCTTTTATATATTGTAGGGCAACTGATTTTTTGGAGTTGATCTTGTATCCGGCCACATTACTAAAGGAGTTTATCAGCTGTAGGAGTTCTTTGGTGGAGTTTCTGGTCACTTATGTACACTATCATATCATCTGCAAATAACGAATGTTTAACTTCTTCCTTTCCAATTCGAATCCCCTTGATCTTCTTATGTTGTCTTATTGCTATTGCTAGAACTTCAAGCACTATGTTGAAGAGAAAAGGAGAGAGTGGACAGCCTTCTCGTGTTCCTGAATTTAGTGGGATGGCCTTGAGTTTCTCTCCATTTAACTTGATGTTAGCTGTCGGCTTACTGTAAATAGCCTTTATTATATTTAGGAATGACCCTTGTATCCCTAATCTTTCCAAGACCTTTATCATAAAAGGTGTTGAATTTTGTCAAATGCTTTTTCTGCATCGAATGAGATGATCATATGTTTTTATTCTTCAGTTTATTTATAAGATGGATTACACTGATAGATTTTCGTATGTTGAACCAGCCCTGCATCTCTGGGATGAAGCCTACTTGATAGTAGTAGATAATTTTTTTTAATGTGGTCTTGGATTCTGTTTGCCAGTATTTTATTGAGAATTTTTGCATCGATGTTCATGAGTGAGACTATCCTGTAATTCTCTTTCTTGGTTGAGTCTTTGTGTGGTTTAGGTATCAGGGTAATTGTAGCTTCATAAAAGGAATTTGGCAATGACTGTTCTGTTTCTATATTATGAAATACATTAAGGAGTATAGGTATTAGGTCTTCGTGGAAGTTCTGGTAGAATTCTTCATTGAGACCCTCTGGTACTGGACTTTATTTGATAGGGAGGTTTCTGATAACAGTTTCTAATTCTTCGCGACTAACAGGACTATTTAGATTGTTCACCTGGTCCTGGTTTAACTTTAGTATATGGTACTTATCTAAAAAAGTGTCCATTTCTTTTACATTTTCCAATTTTGTGGCATACAGGCTTTTGTAGTAAGATCTAATGATTCTCTGAATTTCCTCTGTGTCTGTGGTTATGTCCCCCTTTTCATTTCTAATCGTATTAATTTTTTTCTTCTTTCTCTCCCGTTTGATTAGTTTGGCTAGGGGTTTGTCAATCTTGTTGATTTTCTCCAAGAACCATCTTTTTTGTTTCATTGATTCTTTGGATTGTTTTCTGTGTTTCTATTTTGTTGATTTCTGCCCTCAGTTTGATCATTTCGAGTCTTCTACTCCTCCTAGGTGAGTCTGATTCTTTCTTTTCTAGAGCTTTCAGGTGTGCTGTTAAGTCTCCAATGTGTGCTTTCTCCGTTTTTTTTTTAAAGTGGGCACTTAGTGCTATGAACTTTCCTCTTAGCACTGCTTTCATTGTGTCCCATAGGTTTGAGTATGTTGTGTCTTTGTTTTCATTAAATTCAAGGAAGACTTTAATTTCTTTGTTTATTCTTCCTTGACCCAGGTGTGATTCAGTAGTTGACTGTTCAGTTTCCATGAGTTTGTAGGCTTTCTGGTGGTAGCATTGTTGAATTCTAATTTTAATCCATGGTGAACCAATAAAACACAGGTGGTTACTAATTTTTTTTGTAACTGTGGAAGTTTGCTTTGTTACCGAGTATGTGTTGAATTTTCGAAAAGGTTCTATGAGCCGCAGAGAAGAAGGTATATTCTTCCTATTTGGGTGGAATTTCTACAGATGTCTGTTAAGTCCATTTGGTTCATTACCTCTATTAAGTCTTTTAATTCTCTGTTAGGTTTCTGTCTGATTGACCTGTCCATTGGTGAGAGAGGAGTGTTGAAGTCTCCTACTATTAGTGTGTGTGGTTTGATGGCTGCCTTGAGTCCTAGTATTGTTTCTTTTACATAAGTGGGTGCTTTTATATTAGGAGCATAGATGTTCAGGTTTGAGACTTCTTTCTGTTGGATTTTTTCTGTTACGATTATAAAGTGTCCCTTTCCATCTTTTCTGATTGATTTTAGTTTGAAGTCAACTTTGTTAGAAATTAGTATGGCTACACCGGCTTGTTTCTTCTTAGGTCCGTTTGCTTGATAATCATATTCCCAACCCTTTACTCTGAGTAGATGTCTGTCTTTGTGATTGAGGTGTGTTTCTTGTAAACAGCAGAATGTTGGATAATTTTTTCGTATCCAATCTCTTAGGCTATACATTTTTATAGGTGAATTGAGTCCATTGATATTAAATGATATTAATGACCAGTGGTTGTTAACTCCGGTCATTTTTTTGTAGTAGAGTTTGTGTGTTTCCTCCTTCTTCTAGTTGTGTTGGTGAGGGTCGCTAGATGTCTGAGTTATTGTGGGACTCCTTGGTTTGTGATTTTCCTTCTAATACTTTCTGCAAGGCTGAATGTATGGCTACGTATTGTTTAAATCTGTTTTTGTCCTAGGATATCTTGTTTTCTCCATCGATGGTGAATGCAAGCTTTGCTGGGTATAGTAGTCTGGGCTTGCATTCATGTTCCCTTAGTGTCTGTAGCACATCTATCTAAGACCTTCTGGCTTTCATGGTTTCCATTGAGAAGTCAGGTGTAATTCTGATAAGTTTCACTTTATATATTACTTGACCTTTTTTCTTTGCATCTCTTAATATCTGTTCTTTATTCTGTATGTTTTGTGTTTTGATTATTATATGGCATGGGGATGCTTTCTTTTGATCCAGTCTATTTGGTGTTCTGTAGGCTTCTTGTACCTCCATAGGAATATCCTTCTTTAGGTTGGGGAAATTTTCTTCTATAATTTTTTAATATATTTTCTGGGCCTTTGAGTTTTAATTCTTCTCCTTCTTATACCCCAATTATTCTTATGTTTGGTCCTTTCATGGTGTCTCAGATTTCCTGGATGTTTTGTGTTAGGAATTTGTTGGATTTGTTTTGTTCTTTAATCTGTGAGTTTATTTCCTCTATAGTATCTTCAGAGTCCGAGATTCTTTCTTCCATCTCTTGTATTCTGTTGGTAATACTTGTCTTTGTAGTTTCTGTTTGTTTACTCAGAATTTCCATTTCCAGTCTTCCCTCGGATTATGTTTTCTTCATTACCTCCATTTCATTTTTCAGGTCTTGAACTGTTTCTCTTACCTGTTTGATTGCTTTTCTTATTTTTCTTGTTTTTCTTGGGTATCTTTGAGAGATTTATTCATTTCATCTACCTTTTTGTTTGTCATCTCCATTTCTTTATGGCAGATTTTTACCTCCTGTTTAAGGTCCTCTATTATTTTCTTAAAGTACTGTTTAAGGTTGATTCCTTCTATTTCTTCTGGAGTAGGGTGTTTTATTCTTGTTGTTTCGGGATACCTGTATTCTGGTGATGTCATGTTGCCTTTCAGGTTGTTGGAGGAGTTCTTGCATTGGCGCCTGCCCATCTCTTCGTTCACATGGAACCAGGAGATACTTGGTGTCTTGGTCCAATCTTTGCTGTGACTGACTCTGGATGGATCACTTCAGTGCAGGAGCAGGAGCGATTCCTGACTGGATGGAACTCCTCAGCACTGAATCAGGGATGCTGGTAGCCCCAGGACATCACAGACAAAAGGGTGAATGTGGTGGCAGGGCGGGGTCCAGTATCACACAGGGAACCTTGCAGCACAAGCTGAAGGTGCCTGCATTCCTTACGAGAATCCTCAGACCTGCCTGGAGGGCAGCCTCTTACCCCTCTGGGTGGATGGGTTGGTGCAGGACCAGGACACTGGTCCTGTGCCAAGGACCTTGAATACAGTAGGGAAGGCTTGGGAGAGGCAGGGACATGTGTAACAGAGACACCCCTGCAACAGGAGCTGGGGGAGGGGGACTGTGCTCTCTTCCGGGGCAGGTCACCCCAGGATAGCATACACTCACCCATCCAGATGGAACTCCACAGCTTAGTTACCTTATTTCTATGTTAGTTTTCTGTCTGGCAGACCTATCCAGTAGTAAGAGTGGGGTGTTAAATTTCCCACTATCACTGTGTAGGTGTTAATGTATGATTCAATCTTTAGTATTTTTGTTGGTTTGTTTGTTTTCCTCATTTTTTATTAAAAATTTCCATCTCCTCCATTCCTCCTCTCCCCTTCCCTCCGCTCCCTTCTACCCAAACCCCACTCCCTCCCTCTCCAGGCCAAAGAGCCATCAGGGTTCCCTTCACTATGTTAAGTCCAAGATCCTCCCAACTACCCCCAGGTCTAGGAAGCTGAGCAACCAAACTGACAAGGCTCACACAGAGCCCGTCCATGTCGTAGAGACCAAGCCCATCGCCATTGTCCTTGGTTTCTCAGTCATCCTCCACTGTCAGCCACATTCGGTTTGGTCGCATGTTCCATCAGTCCCATTCCAACTGGACTTGGTGATCTCCCATTAGTTCTGTCCCACCATCTCAGTGGGTAAACGCACCCCTCACAGTACTGACTTTCTTTCTCATGTTCTCCCTCCTTCTGCTCCACATCAGGACGTTGGGAGCTCAGGCCGATGCTCCAATGTGGGGCTCTTCTCTATCTCCATCCATCCCCAGGTGATGGTTCTATGGTGATATACAAGATATTCATGAGTATGGCTATATCATCTGGCCTTTTCCGGCTCCCTCTCTTCAGCTGCCCAAGGAACTAGCTGGGGGAATCTCCCTCGAAACCTGGGAACCCCTCTAGAGTCAAGTCTCTTGACAACCCTAAGATGGATCCCTTAATTAAGATATATGCTTCCCTGCTCCCATATCCACCCTTCCTATATCCCAAGCATCCCATTCCACCCAAACTCTCCCCATCCTCCCCTGCACACTTTTCTCTCCCCATCTCCCCTTACCCCCATCCCATCCCACCCCCAAGTTCCCAATTTTTGCCTGGCAATCTTGTCTATTTCCAGTATCCAAGAGGATAACTATATGTTTTTCTTTGGGTTCACCTTCTTATTATCTTCTCAAGGATCACAAATTATAGGCTCAATGTCCTTTATTTATGGCAAGAAACTGATTATGAGTGAGTATATCCTATGTTCATCATTTTGTGTCTGGGTTACCTCACTTAGAATAGTGTTTTCTATTTCCATCCATTTGTATGCAAAATTCAAGATGTTATTGTTTTTTATCGCTGAGTACTATTCTAATATGTATATATTACACAGTTTCTTCATCCATTCTTCCACTGAAGGGCATCTAGGTTGTTTCCAGGTTCTGGCTATTACAAATAATGCTATGAACATAGTTGAACAAATGCTTTTGTAGTATGATTGGGCATCTCTCGGGTAAATTCCCAAGAGTGGAATTGCTGGGTCCTGGGATAGGTTGATCCCGAATTTCCTGAGAAACTGCCACACTGCTTTCCAAAGTGGTTGCACAAGTGTGCATTCCCACCAGCAATGGATGAGTGTACCCCTTACCCCACAACCTCTCCAGCAAAGGCTATCATTGGTGTTTTTTATTTTAGCCTTCTATGATTTTGTTGAATTTACTTTTGTTGCTTTTGATTTGGACTTCTCTCCTTCTCTCCTTATTATCCTTAGGTTTGATCCTTTCATTGTATCTCAAATTTCCTAGATATTTTGTGTTAAGCTTCTCGTAGATTGAATGTGTCTTGTGACTGATGAGTCTAATTCTTCAATTATTGTTTCAACACTTGAGATTTTCTCTTTCATCTCTTTTATTTCTTCTGCTGTTGATGTTACACTGTGGTTCTTGATCATTTTCCATATTTTACTGCTTCCAGAAAAACCCTTGTTTATTTTTTTTGTGTCTCTATTTGGTTTTCAAGTCTTTAAATTTGTTTCTTTCAGCTGTTTGATTGCGTTTTCTTAGACTTTCTTTGAGGGATTGGTTTGATTTCTTCCAATATTTTGTTTGTCTTTTCTTCTATTCATTTGACAGAATTTTTCCTACTGTTTTAAGGTCCTTAAACATTCCCCTAAAATTATTTTAGACCATTTTTCCTGCTTTATCTATATATTGGTGTGTTCAAGTCTTAATCTGCTTTAGAGCCACTACTTTTTGTTAGTGTCGTGTTTGGCTCTTTGTGGTATTTAGTATGTTCTTAACGTTGTCTACTTATCTTTTACTCTGATTGATGTAGTTGGATTGTTTTTCTTCTGGTGATCATTCTTCCTGGTTCCAGTGGATCAAATGGTTGTTTCTCATGGTTGAGTTAGGACCATGGTTCCAGTCAAGTCAGAGGTCACTAGGCATTCTTGGAGATCATTTAGCACATCCAATGTTTGCTCTGCAGTACTGGGGGTCAGTCAGGCTTTCTCCCATAGAGATCACTTTCTTGGGTCTATTCCTGCAAAGGTCATTGGCTCAGGCCTGCTCCCATGCAGGTGGTTGGCTCAGGCCTGTTCCTATGAAGGTTGCTAGTTTGGGTTAACTCTTGAGTTCACTGGCTCAGCCTGCTTGCACAGATGTATCTGTTTCAGGCCTGCTTACATGGAAGTCACTGGCCTGAGCCTGGTCTCAGGCAGGTTTCTCTTTTGGTCCTGCTCCCATGGAGGTTGCTGACTTGGGCCCAGTCCCTCAGAGGTCAGTGGCTCAGGTCTGTTCCCTCTGACATTGCTCTCTCATACCTGCTCCAGTGGAGGTCACTGGCTTGGGCCTAGTCTGGTGGAGGTTGCTGTCTCTGTCTGCTCCCACTGGGGTCACACCCTTAAGCCTTTTCCCTAAAATTGGGTATTTATACAAAAAAATTTAAATATTCTAAGCCATGCTCACATTAATAGATTTTATCTCTTTATTCTACCTTGTATTTTTTCAAATATTTTGAAAACCATGTTGTGTACGAAAATGTATATGATAGGGTCAATATAAAGTAGGTTTTATCTAGGAATGTGATATAACTCTGTTAATCCTAAACCATCCTGATGGAGAATCAAGCAAATCTCATGAGTTCAAGGTCAGCCTGACCTTCATATTGAATCCCAGGCAAGTCAAGGCTAAATAGTGAGTGCTTGTTTCAAAAAAAAATCAAAAATAAAAAAATACTTGCTAATTGTTAACTGCACAGTCACAGTCATAATGTAGCATCCTAATAAAATACTTATTAAGGATAGTGAAAAGAAAGAGTGACTTACCAATAGAAAACTGATGAAAGATATCATTTATATTGTTCTCAAAATTAACACGGGACAGTTCAAATGGGATGAAAAACAAATGAAGATGATGAAATATGTGGCAGAACTTCTGTGAAATTTTTGCTGAAGATTATAGTATGAATTTTATCATTAGTGATCCTTAGAAAAGACATATGTTCAGATAATTTATAAAGAAACTTTTATAATTTTAAAAATAATTTCAATAAGAAGAGGACTATCAAGGAGGTTTAGATGGAGAGATTCTAAAATGCCAAATATTGGAATGGCTTCTTGTTTTAATTAGATTACTAATATGATAACTAATACTTGAATTGTATCTATGATTAATATGTTAAAATAAGAAAATGTGAATCATGAGAATGTTATAGTAAATAGAATTAACCATTTTGAACATGTACTTATATCATTTTTGTCTACGTTTCTAGCATACACAGCAAAGATTTAATATATAAATACACACAAAAAGATTATAGCAGTGAAACTAAAATATTCATCACATTCTCTAATTGTTCTATTAGAAATTAATACTCTTAATGATGGGGCATTTTCTCTGAAGCCTATATTCATAATTTGTGACAAGCAATTAGTTTTGCTAATTTCATAAAATTAGATATATTTGAACTTTTTAAGAAGTGAAAAAGGTGATGCTTATATTTAAAATAAAAATGTATCTCTTTAGTTTGAGAGGGAAAATGTAATTGGCATGAAAAAAAGTATAAAAGAAACCATTTTAATAAAAACCAAATTGTTTATTAAAATGCTATATATGATATGTATATATATATTTCCTTTGCACAAACATATATGTAGAATATGCTAAGGGAAAATAAAAAACAAACTACATTTACTACAAAGCATATTCAGTGATTTTTATGAAATATAAAGGTGTCAAATGGGATTAAACCAATATAGCAAATACTATAGTATCTTCAAAATAATATATAATTTAAAAGTTATATTATTTTATCAAAAATGGATAATATGCTGGCTATAGACACACACACACACACACTACACACACACACACACACACACACAAATATATAGTATTTATATAGAAACATTATTTTTTCTCAACTCAAAATTTGGTTAAGATAATTGAGATTCACAGATCATGATTAATAAAAATTAACTATCCAACAAACTCTGTCAGGCTTGGGTGTGAATATATTCAAAAAAGACTGTGAGTTCCTACCGGGCTTTGACTCATGTCCATGATTCTCATATGTATCTCACAGTACTGTGAACACAACCTCTTCTGTTTTCAGGCACTGCCAGGGATCAAGAGATCTCATCTATTTCCCCTTACTACAGTGATCCATGTATGTCCCTCTTCAGGTCAGCCTTTTCACCTAGCTTCTGTATGACTGTGTATTGTAGCCTGGTTATACTTTGCCTTATATTTAATATCCACTTATAAATGAGTACATATCATGTTTGTCTTTCTGGTTCAGGGTTACCTCACTCAGAATGATTTTTGCTATTCACTGCAAATTAAAAAATGACCTTGTTTTTACTGCTGAGTAAGACTCCAGTATGTAAATATATCACATTTTCTTTATTTGTTCTCCCAGTGAGGGGCATGTAGGTTGTTTCCTGGTTCTGCCTATAACAAATAATGCTACTAGTAACATAGTCAAGCAAGTGTCCTTGTGTATGGAGCATCCTATGGGATAAGTGCAAGAATGGTATTGCTTGGTCTTGAGGTATACCGTTTCCCAATTTTCTGAGAAAAAGCCATAGTGATTTTCAAAATGGTTGTATAAGTTTACACTCCCACCAGAAGTGGGGGAGTGTTCCCTTTACATCCTCTCCAACATAAGCTGTCATCAGTATTTTTGACCTTAGCAAATCTGACAGGTATAAAATGGTATCTCAGAGTCATTTCGATTTGCATTTCCTGATAACTAAGGATGTTGAGTAATATTTTTAATATCTTTCCATCATTTGATAGTCCTCTGTTGTGAATTCTCTATTTTGATTTATACCCCATTTGGAAGAAACTTTGTGCTATGGAAATTTTTGGGAATCCACAAGGAAGATGCCAGCTAAACTCCTAGCAATAGTGCAGAAGGTGTCTAAATTGACCTTCCCTGTAATCAGATTGCTCATTACCCTAATTGTCATTACATAACCCCATTCCGGAACTGATGGAAACAGATGCACAGATACACAGTCAATCACTGACTGAGCTCTGGGAGTCCAGTCAAAGAGAGGGAGGAGGGACAACATAAACGGGGGTGATGAGCAAAGGGGCGGTGGTCATGATCACGAAGCTGAAACTCGCAGAAGCAGTTGATCCAAGCTTGTGGGAGCTCATTGACACTGGGCTGACAGGTGGAGAACCTGCATTGGACTGAACTAGATACTCTACATGTGAGTGACAGTTGTGTCCCTTGCTCTATTTGTGGGGCCCCTGGCAGTGGGACAAAGATCTATCCCAGGTGTATGAAATGGCTTTTTGGACACCGTTCCCTATGATGGGATACCTTGCTCAGCCTTGATGCGCAGGGGAGGGGCTTGGTCCTGTGTTAACTTGATTTTACTGACTCCCGATGGGAGGGCTTAGCCTTTTGGGGGGAGTGAATAGGTGAGGGGTAGGGGGTGGGAAAGAGCAGAAAGAGGGGAGGGAGTTGTAACTGTAGTTGGTATGTAAAATAAATAAAAAAAATTAAATTAAAAAATAAAACTGTAGGGAGGTTTTTGATAACAGTTTCTAATTCTTCGCGATCCTTGAGAAGATAATAAGAAGGTGAACCCAAAGAAAAACATATAGTTATCCTCCTGGATATTGGAAGTAGACAAGATTGCTGGGCAAAAATTGGGAACTTGGGGGTGGGGTGGGATGGGGGCAAGGGGAGATGGGGAGAGAATAGCGTGAAGGAGAGGATGGGGAGAGTTTGGGGGAATGGGATGCTTGGGATATAGGAAGGGTGGATATGGGAGCAGGGAAACATATATCTTAATTAAGGGATCCATATTAGGGTTGTCAAGAGACTTGACTCTAGAGGGGTTCCCAGGTATTCATGGAGATGCCCCCAGCTAGTTCCTTGGGCAGCTGAGGAGAGAGAGCCGGAAAAGGCCAGATCCTATAACCATACTCATGAATACCTTGCATATCACCATAGAACCTTCATCTGGCAATGGATGGAGATAGAGACAGAGCCCCACATTGGAGAACCGGACTGAGCTCCCAAGGTCCTGATAGGAGCAGAAGGAGGGAGAACATGAGCAAGAAAGTCAGGACCGTGAGGGGTGCGTTCACCCACTGAGATGGTGAGACAGAACTAAAGGGAGATCACCAAGACCACTTGGAATGGGACTGATGGAACATGCAACCAAACTGGACTCTCTGAGTGTGGCTGACGGTGTGGCTGACAGTGGAGGCTGACTGAGAAACCAAGGACAATGGCAATGGGCTTGGACTCTACAGCATGGATGGGCTCTGTGTGAGCCTTATCAGTTTGGTTGAGCACCTTCCTGGACCTGGGGGGAGTTGGGAGGAACTTGGACTTAACATAGGGTAGGGAACCCTTATGGCTCTTTGGCCTGGAGAGGGAGGGAGTGGGGGTATGTAACACCCGATTCTGTGTTACCCCCTCGGTACAATTTGCGTGACACTTTGAGCAAGGGCCTGGAGATTGAAAAAACACACAAAGAGTCCTGGGTCATTCAAAAGGAGATCAGCCAAATGTTTATTTAGCCTTGGGGAAAATCTTATATACCCCACTGCTGCCCAAGGAATTCCACCCAGGCAGGTGGGAAATTATTTTATCTAACTGCTGCACAAGGACTTCCACCTAGTCAGGTGGGAAATTACCATACCAACAATAGAGTCAACAATGCCCTACAGCAAATCACCAGGCGGGACGGGGGGTGGGGGGGGGGGGGGGGGGGGTGGGGGGGGGGGTGGGGGGGGGCAGAGGGAGCATAGGAACAAACAGAATGCTTAGTCATCTGACCAGAAACTGTCCTCAAGATGAGCCCCAGGAACAAGGGCAGACCCGGGCCCTACAGGGGTATGGGTGGAGGGGAGGGGAGGGAAAGGGGAAGAGGAGGGGAGGAGATGGAAATTTTTAAAATATTAAATAAAAAAACTGTATAATGTCAAGTTTTATTTTGGGGTTAAGCCCATTAAAACTCTCAGGGTTCATAAAGATTTGCTACAGCAGGTGAAAACTGGCTAATTGGATCTGAGGATAAATGGAATAAATCAGCTCACGTAAATTACCACTACATGTTTTTTTATTCCTTTGCACAAAGAAGTAGTGAGGAGAAAAGGAAGAATAAGGGGTGATCTCCATGAGGTTTTTAATTTTTACAGACATAGTAGGATAATCACATTGTCAAATACAATGATAGTATCCATATTAATGATACAATGATAGTATTCACCAGATACAATGATAGTATTCACCAGAACAGTAGGTAGAACCTGACAAAGCAGCACTCCAGAATAGGTGACACTACACAGGAAAGAACCAGCATCCAAGGGGAAACATCTGACATTCCAAGCCATTAGATAAAGCTACTAAACCTCCCAGAACCTGGACTTCACCCACACATAGACCTGTCTGTGATGAGCATGGGGCATGCTACCTCCCTGCTCAGTGTCTATCTTCTTTAGAAATTTCTATGAGAAAGCTGGGCGGTGGTGGCACACGCCTTTAATCCCAGCACTCGGGAGGCAGAGGCAGGGGGATCTCTGAGTTCGAGGCCAGCCTGGTCTACAAGAGCTAGTTCCAGGACAGGCTCTAGAAACTACAGGGAAACCCTGTCTCGAAAAAACAAACAAACAAACAAACAAAAAAAAAACAAAAAAGTAGAAATTTCTATGAGGTCTGTTAGAAAGTAATAGTCTTCAAAACTAAAAACTGTAATACTCTGATCACTAGACTAAAAATGGGGTCTGAGTCTTCTTCTAGGACAGGAAAGAATTATGCAACATGACAATTTCTAAAATGTAAGTAAAGAGTAATCATCTAAGCCATATAAGATTACCATGAGGCTATCTAATACAGAGTAAAGCGACAATATTTCCCATTCTGAAAGCATTCACTAAACTAAGCCTACCAATCACCTGGATAGGATAGATTTTCCCTGGAAAAGCTCCTTGTTCTACATTCATTAAAATATCATAAATTCTTTTCATGACTAACAGGGTAATGGTTTCTTTGGCTATTGCCAATTCTAACCATTGTGAATATACTTTGCTTGTTGTGCAATGAATTTTCTATATCATTTATACTTAGATGTATGTCTTCATGTATATTTTTAAATTCTTTATACAAAGACTACAAGGCGTTGACATGATCAAGTATTCCCTCCCCTTTTTGGTAGTTTTGTAAAGTTGCAGTTGGATTCTCTTCATCTTTCTCATAGCCACACACTGCATTCTCTCTTTTGTGTTGAAACCCGACAGTCTCTCTATTCCTTTATTCTTAAACTTCCTTCAGAGTATGCACTGTTGGGTCTGATTGTTGATTCCCACAAACCTTCCTAATTTCAGAAGTTTGGGCTTCCCATTGTGTACTCTTGTTCAGTTTGCACTTCCCATACTTTCTACTTTGCTACTAACCTAAACTATGTCATTTTTCTTTTGTATTGATACTTTCAGACTCCCCCCTACAACTGTTAGTCAGGGGAAATGATTCTTCCTTCCTTCCTTCCTTCCTTCCTTCCTTCCTTCCTTCCTTCTTCTTTCTTTCTTTCTTTCTTTCTTTCTTTCTTTCTTTCTTTCTTATTCTCTCAATATCTCCTTGCAAGAAGATAATTCTGCAATAATCAAGAGACACAATTGGAAATTTACCATGTTTAAGAGACAAAATTTGAATTATATATTGAAGATTATATTATTTGTTTTATACAAATATTTAAATAATACATACTATACACTATATATTGTATAAACATTATATGTATATATTATAAGTTTTGTATATGATACATAATATATTATAAGAAACACACTTGTGTGTGTACATACACACACACACACAAACACACACACTAAATTCTACTCCTACTAGCCAAGCCATTTCTAGAGCTAGACAAGTGGGCAACATCTGATATACAAGTTCCTGAGCAAATATATAATGCTATATTTGTTCACTTATATTTACAAATGGGAAATGATGGCTGACAATCAAAACAATTCTTGAACTGAGCAAGCCAAACTGTACCTGACTCATAGCCAAATATTTCTGTATTTTGGATCCCATTAGCGAAGGCAAATCTGGAGTTAGGCAAGACATGTTAGAACTTACTGTCAGGTTTTAACTGAGGATAGATTCAATCTTTTGTTGCAATTTTGTTAATACTCAGGCAGAAGTTGTGATTTCTTTTTGAACTTTTAGCATTCTGTAAATAAATCTGTCTTTGATGGAGGAGTGTCTATGTGTTACTTTCATTATTAATAAAGAAAACTGCCTTGGCCCTTTAAGAGACAGAAAATTAGGTAGGCGGAATAGACAGAACAGAATTGTGGGAAAAAGGAAGCAGAGTGGGGGAGATGCTTCAGACAGTCGCCATAGTGAATCTCCATGATTCTCCTCTCCGAGATGGACGCAGGTTAAGATCTCTCCTGGTAAGCCACACCTCGTGGTGCTATATAAATTACTAAATATGGGTTAAAGGAAGATGTGAGAATTAACCAATAAGAGGCTGAAACTATGGGCCAGGAAGTGTTTTAAAAGAATACAGTTTCCGTGTAATTATTTCAGGTGTAAAGCTAGCCGGCGGCCGGGTGGCGGGACGCAGCCCCACCGCTTCACACTACATGTCTTTGATTCTTAATGATTCACTACTCAGATGTTTGAAAGCAGCCCAGATAGATACCTCAAAATGAGATTGTAACCGGAGTAATTTGTAAAATTATGCCATTTAATTTTCTTTGTGTTTGAGGGCCTAAGATCAATAAAGTCAGGCCAGCAACAATGACAAGTTCTTTACTTTTCATCAGGATCTAGGAAACACTGCTCCCTTTTATTGGGTGTATATGTAATTTAAGCAAGCTTTGAAAAAGAGCACTCCTATTGATCACTCCTAATTTGAAGGCAAAAAAATACTTTTCTGGGTCAGATTCTTTATTTAATCTCTACCTGTTAATGGAAACAGATTATAAAAATTTTAATTGGAGTATGAGACTCCCCTTGGTAGCTTATTAAATATAGAAAGTTCTGATTTCTGTCCTGGGGAACAGAGACAACAAAAGAGGGTAACAACTATAAGGAAGAGAGATAAAAAAGCAAGCAAAGCAAGATTTCCACAGCTTCTCTCCCCAAGGAAATAAACTGGTAAATAGGGCAATACAAGATAAAATGGTCAAATGTTGAGCACTTTTCTTGGATCCTTAGCCCAGAGGAGTTGCTGAGATATTCTTTGAATGCAAAACCCACAGGCTTCTGACTCAGTTTATCACCAGTGAGACACAGTTTTTTGTTACTCATTAAGATGTCAGTGGTCTCATAAGGTTTCACTTTGGTTGCAGGTTTTTTTTTTCCATTTCTTACTTTATCTCCTGAAAATTAGCCTCCATGTCTTGGTAGACTATAGGGCTTCATGAGACTCGCAGGACCAAGGCTGTAACACCTTTATGTTGTTTATAGAATATCTTGTATTTTACACACTTGTTTGTCTTTTCTTAATTCCTTATTGAATCTTTGATAGTTTTACATAATGCACTCCAATTCTGTTCACCTCACTGTCCCCCCATATCGCCCGTCATCGCTGCTGTGCCCCCATGAAAGAAAACAAAGCAAGGTAACCACACAACAAGCAAAAGCAAGCCCAAAAGCACACCCTCCAATAAAACAAAACAGAAAAAAAAACACACCAGGAACAGAAAAATATCTACTTCTCCTCTCCTGCCTCTCTATCACTTCTTCATTCATCCTGGGGGCATTGGAGGCTTCTGTGTGTCATATAATTTATCCCTTTGTCTAATCAATGTGACTGGCAAATGTTCGTGGCAATCAGTCACTGGTCTAGGTCAAAGCCTGTGGTTTTTGGTACATCACCATCACTGAGTCCTCACCAGAGCTCCTCTGAGGTATACTGTGGCTTCCCCAGGTGTGGGAGATCTTGATATACTTCCATAGGACCAGTCCCTTCATGAGTTCCAGCAGGTCTCTGATGGGTTAGATGTTAGCGTTAGTCAAACCAAGGCCCAGTTTGTGGGTCTGAATATTAGCCTGGCAGGTATGTAAATTCCGCTATCATTGCCTTTATACAACAGCCTGTTCTTGTAAAAAGCTTAGTTATTTCTTGCTTTTTATCATTACTTTCATGGGATGAATAGAGATTTCCCAACTCAAAACTAAAAGATCACATCAGGAAACGAGTCCTTGATTTGGCTCCCCAAAATCTCTTTGCAGAAATAATGTTCTTTCTTTTGTCTCCCAAATCACTCAATCTGTGGGTAAACATTAGGAAATTAGAAATTACTTTTATTTCTCTTGGAGACCTCAATCCTCTGGAAAGGTGGAATGTGTCAATCAGACTCTGCATCTACCATTAAACAGCTTTGCAAAAACAGATATAATTTAGTAAGAGGGAATTGTTGCAGATATTCCTCCTGAGAGTTTGTATATTAAATTTGGGGCATTGGTTCTTTAGAAATGTTTTAAAATGTGAAAAAAAAAATGATTAGAGGTGCAGCATTCCAATTATTGGTCAGGCAAATGGTAACCAAGTCTTATTTCTTATACTGATAGGGTGTTGTAACATCTGTTACTGCCTGGAAGTACAATATTAGGTATTACCTACACATATGTCCATGAGCCCTAGACTTTAGAAGATTGGCATGAAGTATAACATTTTTCTGATAAATAATGAAGACATATGATTGTCTCCTTTTCAGTAGTCAACATAAATTGCCCCGTGCATCAGACAACTGCTATAGACTTATAGGGGAATGTTGCTTGTTCAGTAAACATTGGAAATATTTTTTGCAAATTGCCATTATTTTACTTTTTTTATTTTATTGAGCTGTACATTTTTCTCTGCCCCCCTCCCTGACTTTCCACTCCCATTCAAAACATTAGAAATATTATTATTAAGTGTTTTTAATGTAAGTTGGGAAAGTAGTTTCTGTGAATGTTGCCCATGTTCAATGGGTAAGAAATATGTTGAAATGAAATATGCTTATGTTCTACATTTTAATCTATGTGTCTCATCTAAGTTTATGTATCTATGCATGCATTTATCTATCAATTTATTTTAAAGTAAGGTTGATATAGATATGAATAATTTGCATTGGTATGGATTTTAAGGTCAATTTGTTACATGTATATGTATTCTGGTATTGATTAAGGTATTGTCATTGTGTAATTCATTTTAAAAATGTAATATATAATTAGGAAATATAGGTTGTTAATGGATAATCATCAATAATAGTCAAGCTTGTCATGTTAGTTATATTTTCTAGATATATAGAGATATATTTCAGTTAGATAGGGATTCTTCATATCTTTCAAAGACTGCAGAATATGGCATTTAAAATGTTTTGATAACTTAGGGCTGTTCATGACAATGAGACACGTCTGCTCCTGGCAGCACCAATCTATTTCAAGAGAAAGATGGGCATCGAAGAGGCTCCATATGGAGTTTGATAGCCATTTGGGCAAGAAACTGCTCTTGCCTGGACTGTTGCATAAACTGGACACAAAGAACCTGCAGAGAGAGGACTGCTGAACTTGCCTAAAGGTGAGATGATCCTTCGGTGTTCTTGATTCATGAAAGAGTCTGCGAGACATTCTGCAGGACACAGCAGATAGTGACTGAAAGGCCTTTGAAATTTCCTGCTTCATGGAAATGTCTTCTGGAAACTATAGGCCTGTAGGCTGAAGATGGATGCCCCAATAGTAGAGAGGAACTTTGGGTGACTGTCCAGGCAGTGTGATGTCTCTGTCATTTCTAGAGTTTGGAAGTTGCTTATTTCTAGTTTAATTAGGTAATATTATATCTTTCTGGAGTCTTTAATGGAGTTGAAGAATGGTTAGTCATAGTTATAGTTTTCCTTAGATATGATAAAAGATAAAGTAGATCTAAATATTGTAACTGTAATTCTTACTTGATAACTGTTTTGTTATATGTAATTTTACTATGTTAAAGTTAAAGCCTTTCTTTTTTGTTTAAAAAGAAAAAAGGGGAAATGATGGAGGAGGGTCATCTGTCTATGTGTTACTTTCATTGAAATAAACTGCCTTGGCCTTTTGATAGGACAGAAAATTAGGTGGGTGGAGTAGACAGAACAGAATGCTGGGAAGAAGGCAGTGAATCAGACTCATCAGGCAGTCACCATGACTCTCCTCTCCGAGATGGACATAGGTTAGGATCTCTCCTGGTAAGCCACCCCTCATGGTGCTACATAGATTACTAAATATGGGTTAAAACAAGATGTGAGAATTAGCCAATAAGAGGCTGAAATTAATGGGCCAGGCAGTGTTGAAAAAAATACAATTAGTGTGTTGTTATTTCGAGTGTAAAGCTAGCTGGGTGGTGGGACGCCGCCCACCATTCCTTTTACATAAGGTATTATTATGTATCTTATAGTGGTTGAAAACTCACTACACAGAAATTGCTGAGCTTTGACTCATGATAATTTTCCACCTTATCTTCAGAAGAACTGTTTTTGCAGGTATCATTTACCATACTTGGCTTATTTTGAATTTTTAATTTTTGCCTGCAAATTTCAAGAGGTGGGATCTGAGGGCAGTCTAGATTAAGAGATACATGAGTGATCTCCAAAGGAAATGAAGGGTATTTATTAGAGAAAAGGAGGTCACACAAGGCAGGAAAGCCATACACTTGATATCTTTTAGTAGGATTCATTTGCAATGAACAGAGAATACTTCTGCATTTGTTTTCTTAGAAAAAAGTCAGAAATCAGGGAAGCATAGCAATGAAGGTCTGTGAGCATTTGCATCAAGTGTTCTTTTCATCCATAAGAACATATTTCCTACAGTAGATCATAATTTCTTCTATTTTTGGCACTGAATGCATCATATTCCATTCAGCCCCCAGCTATAGGCTGATTTTCTTTTGGTTATAAATCTAGATTTCTTTCTTAACACAGGGGCCACTTTTCTTTTGTCTAAGCAAACGCTTCACATCTACATCAGTAAATATTTTTGACTATTGACCTAGTGCTTTAAGTAGCATTTTCTGATAATTATTCATGTTCTTTGTGTCAAAATATGTAAAGATACTCTTCTAAACAGATGTAGCACACTTAAGAGGCAGTACTGTTTATAGCAGAAAATGTGTTCAGTTTTTTACTTGATCCTATGACAAAATTTTTGACAAGAAAACAATTTAAGGAAGGACACATTTCTTCTGATATATAGATCAAATAGTTACCTACAATTATGTCTGAGAAGAAATGATAACAAACTTGTGTCTTGCTGATCACATTACATCTGCAGGTGGGAAGTAGGGAGGGATGAATGCTAATATTCACTTCACTTCCTTCATTAAATCATCTTTAGACTTTATTTCCCATGTAGGATTGCTGTTCTTGGATGTATGTATGTATGAACAATCATGAGCAAGCCTGGTTCCAAAGGAGATCAAGAGGTTGCTATATCTCCTAGAACTGGAATTACAGATAGTTGTAAGTCACTATGACCCAAAGATTTGTTTCCATGATGACTCTAAATCCCATCAAGTCAACAATCTAGGTTATTCAACACAGATGAAAAGTGAATGATGAGTCATAACGTTTGTGACATAATACT